>NC_066863.1:7222445-7914918 GCF_025177605.1 Cucumis melo
GATGCACCGGCATCGAGCCTTGTACACTTGTGATGGATTTGGAAGGAACTGATGGAAGAGAGCGAGTAGAGGTGCACTTCTATGCCCTTTTTGGTTTTCATGTGTTTCTTTTGCTTGTACTTTCGTTTATTTTTGTCTTTTTTATTATTTATTTATTTTTTATTTTTTCACAAATGTGTTTGTCAATGTTTTGAATTCAGTATATCACTGCATGCTTCTTTTTGCAGATACAAGTATGTGTATGTATATATCTGTATGTGTGTGTATGTAAGGATATGTGTGTGTGTGTATGTATGTTTATGTATGTATTTATGCAACATACTTATTTTTTTGTATCATATCAAGCTAAGATGTATACTTTGGTTGTTTCTTAGTTTGCTTTTGTCACATTCTTTTTAAGGACAACACTGCATTTGAGAAGCAAAGTACCCTCTTTGCGCTTGCCGTGTAAGATATAGTGCTAATAAATATGTGAGTGCCATTAGTTTTTTTTTCAAATATTTCTTTTATCTTGTAACATGTGTTTCTGTTTGATTTTCTTCTAAATTTATTATTTCCACACTGTCTTGTTTAAGAAGTTGTTATAATTTAATTTAGGTGGTGTCACGATATTGGCCATGAGCAGGCTGCAAATAAGCCTCTCCTCAAAACTGTATTTCAAGTATTCCCTTTAATCTGGTTGGGGGTCATGGTGTATCTTTTATAGTATTAATTTAATAAATTTTAGTTGCTGTTGTATGCAGGTCATGATGAGATTGTTCAGTTTACATAAAACAACACTAATGTTTGTCATACGTGATAAAACAAGGGTCTGTTAATATTTCCTAGGTAGTTTATATCTTGAGCTGTTGTAGAAAAACCATATGTTGCAAACTTTTAATTTTCTAATTTTCTTTATTGCTTTTGTTATTTTTTTTCTATATGTAGATACCATTGGAAATTTTAGAGCCTGTTCTTAGAGGATGTACATAAGGTAAATTATGGGTGCTATTAAATATTGTAATCCTCAGAAAGTGCTATTTTGTTCTTATTTGAATTCCTCCACATTTGTTATGTAATGGTTAGAGGGTAGTATTTTTGTAGATAATTGTTATTGACATATTTTGTCTATTATTATGTTGGAAATTAGGTTGCAAATTTGAGACAGAGATTCTTCCATTCTATTGCCCTAGGAGGACTGGTTGAGGTTGGAAGAAGAAGTACAGTCTGGTCCAAACAAACTGATCGCATTTGTTGCCTTTTCTTCCGACTGTAAATCAACTGATTGCATTAATAGGTGTGCAAGGTTTCATTGAGGTTCAAATTTTAAACCAAACAAAATTAAATTGTTGGTCAAGTGTAGATCTCTTTCTTTTTTGGAAACAAACAAGCGTAAAAAATAGATGAGGGTTTCTTTGAATTATCCTAAAGAGATAGGCTAGTCGAAAGAGCTTTCAGCTGGCCAAATAAAAGAGGGATATGTAATTATGTTAGTGTCGAAAGTCCAATTGTAAGCATTTAACTTAACTCTACCATTAACCTCATAGGTGATCTTTAGCATCAATCCTACTTTTTTTCTTACAAAAGTGTAACTTTAATTTACCCCTTACACTTATATTACCAGAATCTTTCTAAATATTTGAACATATTTCTTCTTATGTCTCAATATCCCAAGTCTATAGTGTAAGGGCAGATCACCTTTACACTCCCTTTGGCGGGAGGGGGGCTGTAGGTTGTGATCGTAATTGTAGTGTTGTAGCCTTTTAATCTTAGAAGTTTGTAGTCTTTCAAGCCTATTTATTGTTGGTTCTGCACAATCGTATATATTTCAAATTTATATGCTATTTTGCTCTCTCCTCTCTAATTACCATAAGCTCTAGCTCTCCTCTCTAATCATAGTTACCTTTACACTATGTTGTTTTGTTGAATGTATGAGTAACTCTTTGCTAAGGGAGGGAGATACTTCTGTGGATCAGTTTATTCTTTGACAAAAACAATACATATTTGTTTCTATAATTCTTTTGTAAACGAGGACAATTCCTTAAAAAGTGTTTGGTGTGAAATGCATATTTGTTTCTGCAATTCTAAAGATTAAATGATGCTTCAAATGGATTGTTGGTTGTTGGTTGTGTATTTTATGTTGATATTTTTGTTATGAAATGCAATGGTAGGAAAGTGGAAGGCCTTTAATAACACTAGAGTGAAGCATAGAGTGAAGCGGTCGATTAAGGTGCCCACGATTAGTAACAAGCTAGCAGATATGATGATTATTCATGGAGGAAATATGGCCAAAAGCCAATCAAGAGTTCTCCACACCCAAGGTATACAAATATGATTGCTTTACTTTTCAGCTTATTGTGTTGATGTTGCTTATTTCTTTATAGATTGATATTGGTTTTCATAATAATGTTATGTAAAAAAATGTTGATTATTCATTTGGCGGGCAATATTATGAGCTAATCAATTACAAGAATTCATAGGTTGCCACATAAAATGTTTTTTTTTATTTGGGAAAAGGATTGTATATGATTGCATCTATGGAATATTTCTAATATTAGATTGAAGAGATTTAGGAAAGCCTGATGGATGGGGTAGACTGAAGAGAGTTATGTGGATTGGGGTGTGGATATAAAGTCTTGAGAATTTTTCATCCTTCTCTGCAATTTTAGTGCTTCAAACAGCTTTATTATTCTATATAAATGGTTTGTTTGGATATTGTTTGTAGATAATTGAAGTCATATCCGGTTGAAAGCTAAACGATTGTGCAGAGATGGCTAAGCGACCGTTGAAAATTGAAGACTGAGAAGGCGTTTAGGATTTTTATTATTTAATTCTTGTATTAGGATTTTTTTAATGTTGTAGAATGTATATATAAACATAATATTAAGGTTTTATTTTTTGTATTCAAATGTAAAAGACAAATATTATAGTTTCTAAAATAATATGAATTTCTTTGATTTCTTGGCATGTGAAAAACATATTTATCTACATTGACCCAATGTCAATCTATAGGACAATAATGTAACAATTAAATAAAAATAAATTTGTAAAAATGAATCCAAAAACTAGGCTTTAATGTCGGTTTTAAACCATCAGAGTTCAACCAACATTAAAGGGCTTCAATAACACTATTAAAGATGTCGGTTGAAAACTAACAAACCGACATTAAAGAGGCCTTTAATGTCGTTTTTTAATCGACATTGAAGCCCAACCGACATTAAAGGGCTTCAATAACACCATCAAAGATGTCGGTGGAAAACTGACATTAAAGGCCTTTAATGTCGTTTTTAAACCAACATTAAAGCCCAACCGACAATAAAGGCCTTTAATAACACTCACAAAGATGTCGGTTGCCATGTGACATTAAAGCTCTTTAATGTCGGTTGTCAAGTGACATTAAAGCCCTTTAATGTCGGTTGCCAAGTGACATTAAACCGACATTAAAGGTTAGATTTCTTCTAGTGCCTTGGTAAACGATCGCTCATCTAAAATCCTGCCATTCAACGATCGTGCACACGCTCAGCAACGCATATGATTTGCTCGGCGATCACATAGGTTTGCTAAGCGATCGCGTATAGTTTGCTCGGCGATCGCATATGGTATGCGAATCGCCTATGCCCGAGAATGCTTTCTGCCTGCCCAACGATCGTGCAAAGTTTTAAACGGTTATTGTACTCCATCAAATTATTATTGTAATAATTTAGTTTTAACTTAATTTAGAGAGCCAAAATCAATCTATTTTATGGTGTTTTAATTAATCTTGCATGTGATGTATGATTTAATTATTACTAAAATTGTATGTGCATATTGTATGACATATAGTTTTAAAATCCCACCATAGGTTAACATGTTCATGCATGTTAAGAAATTAATATGGAAATTAATTGATGTGATTAATTAATTGTTAAATTAATATGATTAATTGAATTAATTTTATTAAATATGATTTAATGAAATTAATCAATAATTGATTTATTTAAAAGGTTAAATAAATCAAAATGTCATATTAATTTGTTGTTCTTTTAGTTGAATGGTTATAGGTTAGTCTAAGAGTTTCATAATTGTTATAAAATAAATTAGACTTTAAAATCTATAATAAAGATAAGTTGCATGCTCACTTAGGTTAAAACCATATCTTCCAAAATTAGATTTAGGTCGATATCTTGTAAAACTAGGTTATAAGAGGCTCACCTGGTTCGATCTTGTCAACAAGTCAAATAAGATAACTAAGGAGTTGAGGTTTTTAAGTTGATGGTTTACGGAACACCTCCTACCTGGAGATCGTAATCGGTTCTTGAGCCTAGTTAACCTAATTTTATAAGCATGCGTGAGAGATGTAAGGTAATAAAATTGGTTTATCACCTAGTCATCGTAAGTTAAATCCAGTATAAATGTTATGCTTGGATGGTTTACCTAGATTTAGGATTTGTTTAAGTTAGCCTAAATTAAATCTTGAATAATTTACCCAAAATTTTTAAAACACTTCAGCTGGAGAAAAGTATCTTATTTGGAACTCTAGCGTCTTCAAAAGTTCACACTGTGAGGTTCATGTAGGGCTTTGAGCCGTGCATAGGAGCGGACTCCATTCGAATAGTGTTTGCATGAGCTATGAACAAGGTGAATGGGGGAAGTAGTTCATAGTAAGTGAGTGAGGTATATATAACAATATATCCCACGATCTCTTCCATTGGGTGCACCGTGAGATTCCTATAATGCGCCTGCTTGTCTGTCTTGGAGGGACATGCCATTCAGAGGGTTGTATTGTAGGATTCAGAACACCGCAAACTCTATATTTTGGATAGTGTCTCTTAGATAAGTTTTCATATTGTCTTTCCACTTTCGGGAGCATAATAATTCTCATCTCTGAGGATCGAAAATAGAGAGTTACGCTTACAAGAATTACTAAAATAGTTAGTATATTCTTAACTGAAGTAAACGGTAATTAAATGCTAAGTAAATATGAGATATTTGTGAGTTAGCATTTGGTCAAGATTTTCTTGATTCAAAGAAGGAGTAATCGGCTACCCCTCGGTAGAGGTTATTCTGAACCTTTGAATTATCGTTGCAAAACATAATAAAAGGGTATATTATTTAAAGTTTTGCTAAAATGATTGATTTATTCAGATTATAGTTTCTAAACAAAGTATGTTTGTTTTTTAGCATGAATAGCTCGATAGTTCAATTGTAAGCTTCCGAAAAACTTAACGGCGATAACTATGCGACATGGAAATCAAATCTTAACACAATACTAGTTGTTGATGATTTAAGATTTGTCTTAACTGAGAAATGTCCTCAAACCTCTGCCTCAAATGCGAACCGAGCTAGTCGAAAAGCATATGATCGATGGATAAAAGCAAATGAGAAATCCCGTGTTTACATCCTAGCTAGCATGTCAGATGTTTTAGCAAAGAAGCATGAATTCTTAGTCACGGCTAAAGAGATTATGGATTCTTTAAAAGGAATGTTTGGGCAACCAGAGTGATCCCTAAGGCACGAGGCAACCAAATACATTTACACTAAGCATATGAAGGACGGGACCTCTGTTAGAGAACATGTCTGAACATGATGATGCACTTCAATATTGTTAAAGTAAATGGAGGTGCCATTGATGAGGCTAATTAAGTTAGCTTTATCTTAGAGTCTCTTCTGAAGAACTTCATACCATTTCAAACGAATGCGTCCCTGAATAAGATAGAGTTTAACCTAACAATCCTTTTGAATGAACTCCAGCGTTTCCAAAATCTTACAAAAGGTAAAGGAAAAGAAGTAGAAGCAAATGTTGCTACTACAAAAGGAAAATTTAAAAGAGGATCGTCCTCTAAATCCAAAGCTGGACCCTTAAAATCTAATAGAAAGATTGAGAAGGAGGAAAAGGGGAAGACTCCCAAGCAGAACAAGGGTAAGAAGACTGCAGCAAAAGGTAAATGTTACCACTATGGTGAAAATGAGCACTGGCTGAGAAATTGCCCAAAATACCTTGCTCAGAAAAAGACAGAGAAAGAAGCACAAGGTAAATATGATTTACTTGTTCTTGAAACATGTTTAGTGGAAAATGAAAATTCCACCTGGATATTAGATTAAGAAGCCACTAATTATATTTGTTTCTCATTTCAGGAAACTAGTTCTTGGAAAAGACTTTCTGAGGGCGAGATCACTCTCAAAGTTGGAACTGAAGAAATGGTCTCAGCTAAAGCAGTGAGATATTTGAAGTTGTTTTTTAATGATAGATATATCTTACTCAAGAATGTCTTGTATGCACCTCAAATGAAGAGAAATTTGATATCTATCTCTTATTTGTTAGAACATATGAATAGAATATCTTTTGAAATTAATGAAGCGTTCATTTTCCGAAAAGGTATTCATATCTGTTCTGCTATACTTGAAAAAAAACTTATATAAGTTAAGACCAACACGAGCAAATTTTGTCTTAAATACTGAGATGTTTAGAACAGCTGAAACTTAGAATAAAAGACAAAAAGTTTCTTCCAATCCCTTCTTATGGCACTTAAGACTCGGTCACATTAATCTCAATAGGATTGGAAGATTGGTTAAGAGTGGACTTCTAAATCAGTTAGAAGATAACTCTTTACCTCCTTGTGATTTCTGTCTTGAAGGAAAAATGACCAAAAGATCTTTTACTGGAAAAGGTCTTAGAGCCAAAACACCTTTAGAGCTCGTACATTCAGACCTTTGTGGACCAATGAATGTCAAGGCTCGGGGAGGATACAAATATTTCATTAGTTTTATTGATGATTATTCGAGGTATGGTCATGTTTACCTAATTTAGAACAAGTCTGATTCTTTTGAAAAGTTCAAAGAATATAAGGCTATCGTTGAAAATGAATCAAGTAAAACAATAAAGACATTTCGATCAGATCGAGGTGGAGAGTATATGGACTTGCGATTCCAAGACTATTTGATATAACATGGAATCCAATCACAACTCTTTGCACCTAGTACGCCTCAGCAGAACAGTGTATCAGAAAGAAGAAACTGAACTTTGTTAGACATGGTTCGCTCTATGATGAGTTTTGCTTAGTTGCAAGATTCTTATTAGGGACATGCTTTAGAAACAACTATCTATATATTTTGAACAACGTTCCCTCTAAAAGTGTTTTTGAAACACCTTATGAGCTATGAAAAGGACGTAAAGGAAGTTTACGTCACTTTAGGATTTGGGGATATCCTGCACACGTGTTGGTGCAAAACCCTAAAAAGTTGGAACATCGTTCAAAATTATGCATATTTGTAGGTTATCCAAAAGAATCAATAGGTGGTTTATTTTATGATCCTCAAGAAAATAAAGTATTTGTATCGACAAATGCTACGTTCTTAAAGGAAGACCACATAATAAATCATCTAACTCGCAATAAACTAGTATTAGAAGAAATTTCCAAGAATGCTACAGATAGACCTAGTTCATCTACTAAAGTAGTAGATAAAACTAGGAATATTGGTCAAACACATCCTTCTCAAGAGTTGAGAGAGTCTCGTCGTAGTGAGAGGGTTGTACGACAGCCTGATCGCTATTTGGGTTTAAGTGAAGCTCAAATCATCATACCTGATGATGAGATAGATGATCCATTGATCTTTAAACAGATAATGAATGATGTGGACTGTGACCAATGGATCAAAGCCACGAACCTCAAAATGGAATCTATGTATTCCAATTATGTCTGGACTCTAGTAGATCAACCAAATGATGTAAAACCTATTGGTTGTAAATGGATTTACAAGAGAAAACGAGACAGCTGGTAAAGTACAGACTTTCAAAGCTCGACTTGTGGAAAAATATTATACACAAAATGAGGGAATAGATTATGTAGAAACTTTCTCTCCTGTTGCCATGATAAAGTCTATTAGAATACTCTTATCCATCGTCACTTTTTATGATTATGAAATTTGGCAGATTGATGTCAAGACAGCCTTTTTAAACGGTAATCTTGAAGATAGTATTTATATGGTCCAACCAGAGGGGTTTATACAAAAGGGTCAAGAACAAAATGTTTGTAAGTTTTAAAAATCTATTTATGGATTAAAACAAGCTTTTAGATCCTGGAATATAAGGTTTGATACTACGATCAAATCTTATGGTTTTGAACAAAATGTTGATGAACCTTGTGTTCACAAAAGGATCATCAATTCTACTATAGCATTCTTAGTTCTGTATGTAGATGACATTCTACTCATTGGGAATGACGTAGGTCATCTAACTGATATTAAGGAATGGCTAGCTATGCAATTTCAAATGAAAGATTTGGGAAATGCACAATATGTTCTTGATATCCAAATAGTTCGAAATTGTAAAAACAAAACTCTAACCATGTCTCAAACATCTTATATAGACAAAATGTTGTCAAGATATAAGATGCAGAATTCCAAAAAGGGTCTGCTGTCGTACAGATATGAAATTCATTTATCAAAAGAACAATGTCCAAAGACACCTCACGAAGTTGAGGATATGAGTAACATTCCTTACGCCTCTGCTGTTGGAAACTTGATGTATGCAATGTTATGTACTAGACCTGACATTTGCTATTCAGTGGGGATAGTTAGTAGATATCAGTCCAATCCTGGACATGATCATTAGACAACCGTTAAGAATATTCTAAAATATCTTAGAAGAACAAAAGACTACATGCTCATGTATGGTTCTAAGGATCTAATCCTTACTGGATACATTGACTCCAATTTTCAAACTGATAAAGATGCTAGAAAGTCTACATCATGATCGGTTTTCACTCTGAATGGAGAGCAATAGTATGGAGAAGCATAAAACAATCTTGTATTGCCGACTCCACTATGGAAGTTGAGTATGAAGCTGAATATGTAGCTGCCTGTGAAGCAGCAAAGGAAACAGTATGGCTTAAAAAGTTCTTAACAGATTTGGAAGTTGTTCCAAATATGTATCTTCTAATCACCTTATACTATGACAACAGTGGTGCAGTTGCAAATTCACGAAAACTTAGAAGTCATAAATGAGGAAAGCACATTGAACAAAAGTACCATCTGATCAGAAAAATCGTACATCGAGGAGATGTTATAGTAACAAAAATCTCCTCCGAGCAAAACATGGCTGATCCGTTTACAAAAGCTCTCACGGCTAAAGTGTTTGAGAGCCACCTACATGGTTTAGGTCTACGTGGTTTGTAAACTAGGACAAGTGGGAGACTTATTGGGATTGTGCCCTAGTTTATATATGTTTATTATACTAATATATATTCTCTCATTATAAAATTCTAACTTACTTGGAGTTTTAGTCCAAGTGGGAGTTTGTTGGAATTTGTGTCATAAAATTCGTACTTTGTTATTTGATTCAATAAAATTTATTGTTGAATGTTATAATCTTAAAACTAATAAATTAAGGTCTCGATGCTATTTTAATGAGTTTGTCAAATACACTTGAACTTTCTGTAGAGACATAAACATAGATTAAGTTCAAGTTAATAGCTCAAATAGTCTATAGTGTATGAATAAGGTTGGGTGCCTTATTCAGGATAAACACTATGGATGCAGCCCACTATGGATGCAGCCCACTCCGTAGTTAGTACAAACGATGTAATCCTGAATCGTTCATGTAGAGACATGGAAGTGAGGGTGTCCTATGTAAATGGTTTACATAAGACTGGAACCACGAAGTAGTCACTTTTAGGTATAACATCGTAAACTATAAACTGACTATTTCATTTATGCAGACCTAGGTAACTTGATTTTAATCCTGAGCTAACTATGAACTTCTGTTCATTCGGTAGTATCCTTAGATCTGCATAGGTGAGGGCAGTTCAACATCACTGACCCAATAAGCCTCCCATTTCAGGCGTAAACCGAGTGAATAGCTGGGGACATAGGGTGCAAGATGGAATTTACTCTTACCCACTTCTGGGATAGTAGATAGGTTGTTCCCTTAAGGACTGAATCCAAGTCTTAAGCAAGGGGCCCCACCTTTTCATTGGCCCGAGAAGGATTATGGTTTAAAGGTTGGACCTTAAACCAATTGTTCAATAGTGGATCAGTGGGTCTTAAGGAGCAAGATGTAATCTTGGGGGTAAAACGGTATTTTGACCCAACCAAAATTATGAACAACCTGTGAATGATCGACTTACCCATTATGGTTATATCAGGTGGACAGAAATATATTTATAGTGAGGGGAGTGCAACTAAGAGTTTTTAGTGGAATGACTCTTTAGTTAATGAATGTTGATTAAGCTTGGTTTAAAAGAGTTTAGCTAGTTAATCTCGAATCGTTGGAGCCCGTGATGTATAGGTCCATTAGGTTCCCGTACTAGCTCATATGGATTCAACTAAGAATAAGAATGTTGAAGTAACTCGAATTGTTCGAATTAAGATAAGAGAGAGAAACTAACAAAAATATATAAGATATAAGTCGGTAGAAATAAACTTTAAGCTTTTTGTTAAATATGATTCAAATAAATATGAATATAGATTCATATTTAAAGGCTTGAAAAGTTTTGAAATGGTCAAAGTTGTGAAAGTCAACTTGTTGACTTTTAACTTTGAGAAACAAAACTTTGATCGGGTTTATATTCAAATATGATTTGAATTTTAGAAAAATGAATGCGGATTGATACTCGGGAGGTTAGAATTAGTCAAGACGGCAAAATTAGTAAAAAGTCAAAAAGTTGACTTTTGACTAGGAAACGTTAAAGTTTGACATTGACTTAATTGGTCAATTGACCAAAATGCCCTTTGACTAATTATTCTATTACTAAATGTTAGTGGGTGATGTGGCAGCCTATTGTGAATTAAAGGCCACTAATTTCATTAAAGAGTTAATAAAAAGATTAGGTGTTGAACATATATGAAATAAATTGCATGTAATTTGCATGAAAATTTCATATAAAACTTCTCATTACCGAATGAGAAAATGATAGTTTTTTTCTCTAAAAAAGAACACCTAAACGATACGCTCCCCATCTCTCTCTATATTTCACTTCACAAAATCGAGTCCCACAACTCCGTTCTTGGTCCTGAGCATAGTAGGTCAGCTTGGTGGTTGTCATTGTTCGTGATTTTCAGGTAGAGAAGGAAAAGAATTCAAAGAAGAAGCCCATAACTATAAAAGGTAAGTTCTTAGTTTACCTTTTTTGGCTTCTCGCTTAGGACCATCGCATAGCATGTGCATGTTAGCTTCTAAATCGTTTAGATGCATATAAGGTAGAGCATGATCTATATCTTCCACTACAACATACCTCTAGTGTTTTTTTTTTTTTCCATCAGAAACATATTTCATAGAATTTGACTTTGGGTTTGTGTTAAGTGATGTGGGTGTTGTTCATCTATCGTACTTTATTCTCTCTCGCTCTCTCTTTTTGTTGTATATGCTCGTTTAACTTGTATCTTCAAAGAATTTGTAGGAGCGTTGAACTTTAAGAGTCTTCTCGTTGATGAAGAATTCTCTTATGTTATAAGACCCTAATCCTTTATACCGTCATCAATAGACAATAAAATTTTTTGTATGTTTTGAAAATATTTATAGTAACTTTGTTATTTAAAAAAAAATCCTTCTATTTATTAACCATTTTATACTAAATAAATATAGTTGGTACATCTTAGAATTTAAATTTTAAAACATGAAAAGATAAAAAAAATGATGTTTTAAAATTGGTATCTCGAACAATAAAATAGTTTCATATGTGGTCGAAGAAAAGGGCTATAATATCAAAATTATCGGTATAAATTTCATGCTAATTGAAATGCAAAAAGAAATAGATAAACTATCATTTTATATCCCTAAACTTCTCAAGTTTGCATCAATTTAAAATTTAAAATCATAAACTAATAAATGTATAATATAAACCTTTGACTTTTGTAAATGTATCAATTTCACTCTTTATTATACTAGATATAGGAAAACCTTATGTGAAACATACATTTGTATCAATTAAATTTCCAAACATTCAAATCAAATTAATTTAGACTCTTAGCCATATTTTGTTTTCAATGAAAATTAGACACGTGCAGTTGAAAAGGGATCTAAATTTTACTCTAATTACTTAAGATTAACATGCATGTTCTAAACCCTAAATTAATTAGAAATTATGGTTTATGATAATTTTACCTTTGTAGCTTCTAAATTAACCGTCTACTCCTCAATCACAATCTTGGACCACCACTAGTAGTCACTACTATCCTTCGGACTTAGAACCAAGTTGTGGATCCGTTGAATGAGGTAACCAATTGAGAGAAAGAGATGAAATGGAATTATGGAATAGGGTTGGGCTAATATATTTTTTAAAATTTTTATAAAGGAAAAATCAATAGCCCAAATTTTGTTTTAAAAAACTCCAACCCTTTCCAAACACCCAAGAGCCCAAATTTATAAAGAATTTACATGCAATCACCAACAACACACATAACCCACTAACAATTAGAGGGCTTAGTGTCTTCATAGTGTGGCAACACTTAACCTACTAGGGTTAGTGGGATTATCCAACAAAATGTTGAATTTTTCCATTAACTATGGTTAAAGGGTAAAAAGGTCATTTAATTAAAGTTAAACTTTGACTTTCAAACCAAAAGTCAATATTTTGACATTTTATAATTTTGTCCGTCTTGACTAATTTCGACCACCGAGCATGAAACCGCATTCATTTTCTTAAGATTCAAATTACATTTGAATATATTAACGGTTAAAGTTTAACTTTTCAAAGTAAAAAAGTCATCATTTTGAATATTTACAACTTTGACTATTTCCGTCATTTTTTAGCTTCTGAGTATGAATCTGCATTCATGTTTTCAATATGTAAAAATCCTATTTAAATATAAAGTTGTATCTCTAATTTGATAATTGACGACTATATCACATATGTTTGTCGATTTCTCTCTCCTCACCTAATTCGTCTCATTCCATTATGTTGTTCTAAGTTTATTCTATATGAGCTGGAATGGGAACCTAATGGACCTATAGATCCTGGGCTCCAACGTCTAAAATTAATTGACTGAACTCTTTTAGGACCGAGCTAATTAACATTTGTTAACTAATTAATCATTCCACTAAAATCTCATAGTTATACTCTCCTCACTATACATGTATTTATGTGCATTTAATATAACCATGATCAGTAAGTTAATTCTTCACAGGTTGTTCGTGACCTCGATTGAGCCAAATTACTTTTTTACCCCCGAGACTACATCTTGCTCTGTAAGTCCTATTGATCCACTATTGAATAATTTGTTTTAGGTCCAATCTATAAATCGAATCCTTTTCGGGCCAATGAGAGAGTGGGGATCTTTGCTCAAGACTTGTATTAAGTGCTTAAAGGAACAACCTACCTATTATCCCTAAAGCGGGTAGGAGTGAATACCATCTTGCCCCATATGTCCCTAACTATTCATCCGGTCTTATCCATAAAGTGGGAGGCTTATTGAGCCAGCATTAATGAGTTGTCCTCACCTATGCAGATCTGAGAATAATTTCGTATGAACAAGAGTTCATAGTTAACTCGTGATAAAGATTATGTTACCTAGTTCATCAATAATTGAAATAGTCGATTTTAAATAGTAAAATGTGTTATAACTTAAAAGTGACAATTTTATGGTTCAGTCTTATGTAGACTCTTTACATAGATACTCTACTTTCATGCTTCTACATGAATGATTCAGGATCACATTGTTTGTACTGATTATAAAGCGGACCGCATTTATAATGTTCTCAAAATAAGATGTCCAACCCTATTTATATACTATAGACCATTTAGGTTATAGACTCAAACTTGATTCACGTTTATGTCTCTACATAAAGTTAAATTAACTCAAAATAACCTCAAAACTTTAGTTTATTAGATTTTTATTCAATTTCACTAATAATTTCTCAATAACGACTTTATTTGAATAAAATATGATTAAAAACTACGAGTTTAGAACATAAATTTATAAATTTACTTTACTAATCATCTATTTTATACTTTTTTACGAAGTTTATTTTCTAAAATTATCGTATGAAGAAGTTACACATATTTTTATGTATTGGCCATGAATAATTAAAAAGAAACTTAAACAATAAAATGATTAGTTTAGAACTAAGATATAAATTGATATTGGAAATATTTTTCAATAGAATGAAAAACTACAAAACATTAACGCAAATAACAAAATATCATAAAAATGAGCGAAGTCAATATTTTCTATTAAAAAAAGAAAAGACACAAAAAATAATTTAGGCTCAAATTTACTAAGTTATCCATTATTTTATTTAAATATTAACCCCAAAAGTGAGAATGAATGATTAGGGTGCAATTGTTACTTACAATACATATTTATGTTTTAATTTTATAAATTCATAATTTTTTTTCTTAAACATTAAAAAATCAATTTGTTCGTAAGAGAAGGATGTGAAAATTTTCGATCTCAATTGACGAAAAGCACACGCAACCGACGAAGAAGACGAATTAAGGAAGAAGAAATCTGTCTTTCTCACAGCTCCGAAGAACCACCTCCCTTACTTCTCCGACATCCACCGGCCGCCGGTGATTGCCTGTGTTCATTCCTACCAAAATTTCCAATTTCAGATTCAGCTGCTCGTTTCAGAAGCATTGATAAGTTTTAGTATTATTTAGATTTCTCTGGATCATAAACCCTAGAAATTTTATGTTAATTTCGGTGGATTTCTGTGAAACGGTGGTTGTTGATTAGAATTAGAAAGTTTGAAGATGGAGCAATTGAAGACGATCGGCAGAGAGCTAGCCATGGGGTCTCAAGGAGGGTTTGGGCAGTCGAAGGAGTTTCTGGATCTGATTAAATCGATCGGTGAAGCCAGATCCAAGGCTGAAGAGGAGCGAATTATCATCCATGAGATGGAAACTTTGAAACGCCGTCTCACCGATCCTGACATTCCCAAGCGCAAGATGAAGGAGTACATTATTCGTCTTGTGTATGTTGAGATGCTTGGTCACGATGCTTCATTCGGCTACATTCATGCTGTCAAGATGACTCATGATGATAATCTCCTGCTGAAGCGAACTGGTTATTTGGCTGTCACCCTCTTTCTTAACGAGGACCATGACCTCATAATCCTCATTGTTAATACCATCCAGAAAGACCTCAAGTCTGACAATTATCTTATCGTCTGTGCGGCTCTCAATGCGGTGTGTAGGCTCATCAATGAGGAGACTATACCGGCAGTGTTACCGCAGGTCGTCGAGCTGTTGGGGCACTCAAAGGAGGCCGTTAGAAAGAAGGCTATCATGGCTCTTCATCGATTCCATCAGAAATCGCCTTCATCCATATCGCATCTTCTCTCCAATTTCCGTAAGGTGGGGTTCAAAATTCAATACATGGTTGTTGGTTTTTAACTGTTTTTTTTTTTTCATTGCTCTTCTGTGCCGTGGGAAGTCTGTTTTTTTTTTTTTTTTTTATCACTATCAATTTGTTGGTTGCAGAGGCTGTGTGATAACGATCCTGGAGTCATGGGAGCCACCCTTTGCCCTCTTTTTGATCTCATTACCACGGATGTACATTCCTACAAAGATTTAGTTGTCAGCTTCGTAAGCATTCTTAAACAAGTAGCTGAGCGCAGATTGCCAAAGAGTTATGACTACCATCAGATGCCGGCTCCGTTCATACAGGTCTGATAATGTCTTCAACATTAGGTTTCCCTGTGCGTTCTGCTTGATAAGGTTACCTAGCCTCTAATTTGCCATCTGCAATGACCTTTTTTCCCCCTTTCAATTGAAGTGAATTTAATTGTACAGATCAAACTATTGAAAATTCTTGCACTACTGGGTGCTGGCGACAAGCAAGCAAGTGAACACATGTATACTGTTGTTGGGGATATATTTAAGAAGTGTGATCCTTTGAGTAATATAGGAAATGCTGTACTTTACCAAAGTATATGTTGCGTCTCTTCTATTTACCCGAATCTTAAATTGCTGGAAGCTGCTGCTGATGTAATCTCTAGATTTTTGAAGGTTTGGTTATACTACCCTGTGATTATCTGCTCTGTTGTTGACATTAATCAACTTTCGCTTTGACCTATATTTACTTGACACAATTTTGTGGCCAGAGTGATAGTCATAATCTAAAATATATGGGCATCGATGCACTTGGTCGCCTTATAAAGCTAAGTCCAGACATTGCTGAACAACACCAGCTAGCTGTTATTGATTGTATGGAGGTGAGTGATGTTGTCTTCTCTGCCTGGTGGCTAGCCAGTGATAAAAATGCAATCTACATGTATGCAGATAGGCCCTTGCCTTTTCTCTTCTTTTGGTTTTGGTGTATTTTAATAGATTAAGCTGCATTCCAATTTTATTTTTATCCTTAAACTTAAAAGTGCAAGTTGTGAGTGGACAAGATGATTGTCATTATCTCCCACAACTAATGATCTACTTGTATATGTGACAGTTGCTTTCTTAGGTATTGTTTAGAATAATTTACAGATTGCAATTTAACTGATTTCAATTACAAATATGTTGTCTACTACTCTATATTCAAGTTCCCTACAGGAACATCCGATAAAATGGGAATGATACAGCTCTATATTCAAGGTTGATTTGTATGCGTACTAGTGCTACCGTGAATTATATTTGATCCCAGTTTTGGTGTTTGTTTCTCAGGATCCAGACGATACTTTAAAGAGAAAAACATTTGAACTATTGTATACAATGACCAAGTCCACCAATGTGGAAGTGATTGTCGATCGCATGATTGAATATATGATTAGCATTACTGACCATCACTATAAGACATATATTGCATCAAGATGTGTTAAACTTGCAGAGGAATTTGCACCTAATAACCATTGGTTCATTCAGGTATTTCGACCTTGTCTCGTTCTTTTCTGTTTGTTGAGTGATTATTATTGCTGTTCGAGTATCAGCCAGATTCCTTAATCCTCTTCAGACCATTAATAAAGTTTTTGAACACGCTGGAGATTTGGTGAATATTAAAGTTGCACATGATTTGATGCGGTTGATCGCTGAAGGATTCAGAGAAGACGGTGATACAGTGGATAGCGAGCTGAGATCATCTGCTGTATGTGACTTTGTTAGCACTCTGGTATTTTGTTTGCTAAAATGTTATCACAGCCACAGGCAGTCAGGCACGGTGTAACAATATCATGTATGCACTTTTGCATATCATGTGGTGGCTGTGTACTTCACTATACCTGTAATCTTTTGTAAAATCCAGTGGGTGCCTGTTGGAAAGTTTTTCATGCTGTTGTGCTTCAACACATGTTTTTAAAAATATGTGACTTTATTATTTGTGTTTTAATTTACAAACTTAAAACGATTGTTTTGCACCTCTTAGCATCACTTTAGGAGCCCTTACGATTCAAAAAGTTTCTTTGTTGCCTGTCATTGATGATGAACACACTTTTTTTTTGTTTAGATGCGTTATCTCTTTGTTGATTTTTTTTAATGATTGGTTTGATATACACTATGTACTAGGGTTTAGAGGAAATCATTTGTCTATGCCTAAACTTATAATGTAACCATTGTTTTTGTTTCCCATGCATAATTTTACTTGTTTTTAAAGTGTACATAAAATGGTGTCATTATGTATTATACAATGGATGGTCCTAGTGTCAATAAGGGTTAACGGAAATAGTAATGGATATTAGAGTAAACGGGTACAAGTCATGTGGCCACCTACCCAGGATTTAAGATTCTATTTGTTACTTTGACAATCACACGTATTAGGGTCAAGGATTGTCTCCTAAGAATAGCTTAGATGCAACTACGCTGGCAGGACACTCTTGCTCTCTCTCTCTCTCACACACACACATAAAAGAACTATTATGCATTACCTTCATTTCCCTTTTATCTGGAATGCGTTGACCATAAGTGAAACCACAAAGATCGTAATTCTGGGATTGAATGTCAACGAATTCTTTCTTTAAATTTCTGTCATTGTCTTCAATAGGTTCCTTACTAAATTAAACTATTTACTATGCATAGGTGGAGTCATATTTGCGAATTATTGGGAACCCAAAGCTTCCATCTGCATTTCTGCAGGTACTGTTCAATTTTGGATATAAAAAACTGCAAAACTAACGCCCCTTTTTAATACCTTGAGTTCTGATTTCAGGTCATCTGTTGGGTTCTTGGGGAGTATGGGACTGCTGATGGAAAGTACTCTGCTTCATATATTGCTGGAAAACTCTGTGATGTAGCCGAAGCATATTCAAACGATGAAAGTGTCAAGGTATGATTTTGGCGGTATAGGGAGGTTAACCTTATTCATTGTAACCATATTGCCTTTGTTTGATTTTCTTCTTCTAGACATGTATATATAATGGGCTGGGCTTTAATTTGGTCACAGAATTATGGAAATTTTTTATTAATTTTTTCCAATTTCTTGTTCTTCATAACAAAATACTGCAATGTTTAATTTCTATGGCTTGGAACTTATAAGAAACACAATGAATTTTTGATATGGACACTTTGGAAATATGGATGACGAAAAAAGAACAGGAAAAAAGTAACTGTTGTACATCATTAGTTGAAAGTAAATTTTAGATTGTGCTGAAATTACACGAACAATTGCTAAATGTACAACAAACAGACTGCCGGTATAATTTTTGACATAATCTACTTGGGACTTGGGAGTATAAACAGTTACGGTAAAGCTAGCAGCTGTAGCAATTGTTCTTTTTTTCTTTTATCTAAACTGGTTATTTGTTGAGTGCCGTTCTCAGACCGGAATGTTCTTGGAATGCCAAGAAGTTGTGCTATAGGTTTACTGAAGGACTGCAATTCTTGTCTTTCCTCTTTGATAAAAACATTTCTTATCTTCCTGAAAACTTATAAGAGCAATAGCGGGTTATATTATTTTCCTGCATGGACAAGAAATTACTGTAGCTGTAGCCTATAGACTATCATCATCACTTGTGTTATTAGTAAACATTTTTTTTTGTGAAACAGAAGATGTTAAGATTGCTATATTGTTACACATGTTACTTGTTTGGAGGTTAAGCAGTTATTCCCATATCCCAACCTGTCACTTTTCTGTTGTCTAATTCTTGGAACATTGAGCTTTGCCATGATTTTTAAGAGTTAACGTATATCGCTGACTCTTGACTGATGTTGTGGTTCTTTTTGAAGGCTTATGCGGTAACAGCTCTCATGAAAGTATATGCATTTGAGAAGATGTCCGGAAGAACAGTGGATATACTACCTGAGGTAAATTTAAGACTTTCATGTTTGCTGTTTCTTTATTTCTCTGAAAAGGATGTTGTCTTTGGAAGAATTACAACTTCAGCTGGTTGTTGATTCAGTTTGTGGAACATGGAAGGGTTAATTTGTTTACTGACCAAGAAATTCGTTGCTTCTCTTTCCATTTCCCAGTTTCTTTTTTCTCTTAAATTCAAATCTTAAGCATCTGATATGTGTCCCTCTCTAGTATTTCCTCTGAACGTTTCTGTCTTCTCTGTGTTTGACAGAGTATTGGGTGTTCATCCCATTTTTAGTGCGTTTCATTTAAAAAAAAACATAGTTTAAGTATGAACTATGAATTAATCATCATAGGTTTACCTAGTTGTAAAAGAGAAACATAGTTTCAATAACTAAGAGGTCATGGCTTTAGTCCATGGAGGTGGGCCGGTGGCCAAATATGAATTAATTTCCTACGAGCTTCTTTAACACCAAATGTTGTAGGGTCAACCGGGTTGTCCCGTGAGATTAGTCGAGGTGCTTGTAAGCTGGTCCCGACACTCATGGATACCAAAAAGAAAAAGTATGCACTATGATTTGGTGTATTTCAAATTGTTTCTTCTTCTGTTGCAGTGTCAATCTTTGATCGAAGAACTATCAGCATCCAACTCAACAGATTTGCAGCAACGTGCGTACGAATTGCAGGCCACCATAGGTTTAGACGCTGAAGCTGTTGGGAATATAATGCCAGCTGATGCAAGCTGTGAAGATATTGAGGTGACATTTTTCTCCGCAAGACTATTTATTTATTTTCCCCTACTGGTCATAAAAGAAATGTCAATTCATGTCATCTTGGAAGACGTTAAATTGGTTTGCATTTGTCTATTTTTGTTTGTTTCTTCTGCTCAATTTCTGAATGATATTCTTAGGCCAACTTCCCGTTTTAATGTACATTTGCTATTCTTTTCTACCTGATTTGTGTTTCTGAGCTCACGATGAATTGAAATATAGACTTGAGTGTGTTTGACATACATTTTAAAGTGCTTTGGGAGGACTAGAAGCGTTTTATATTTGATTATAAAGAGGGAGAAATAATGTTTTGCACTTTGTAAAATTTTCTATACTGAAAAGTATGAAAATTTCCAAAAACAAATAAAAATTATTTACGATACTTCTATATGAAATATTTCATTAATTTTCTTCAAAAAAAACATTTATATGAAAAGATTTTCACTTGAAAATAATTTTGAAATTGGCTTCCCAAATCTATCTTTAATCTCTAATATTCTTCAAATTTGATTCTATGGCTCTGTTGTAGTTACACATTTCAATTCTTTTTGCAGATTGACAAGGATCTTCCATTCCTCAATAGTTATGTGCAACGGTCACTAGAAAATGGTGCACAGCCTTATATTCCCGAGAGTCAGCGAAATAGGATGGATGACATTAGTGCCATCAAAAGTCTTGACCAACGTGAAACTGTGTCACACGGCCTTAGGTTTGAGGCTTATGAGCTCCCAAAGCCTCCAGTGCCAACGAGTATCCCTCCCATTTCACCTGCAATCTCAGCTGAACTGGTTCCTGTTCCGGAACCATATCATCCTAGGGAGACACACCAGTCTACCTCAGAACCATCTGTATCAGATGATGGTGCATCTCAAGTTAAGTTACGACTCGACGGTGTTCAGAAAAAGTGGGGCAGACCAACTTATTCTTCTTCTCCTGGTTCATCTGTGTCAACTTCTACTCCTACTCAGAAAGCAGTAAATGGGGTATCACAAGTAGACAACACCAGTACTGTAAGCTCGAAACCCACAAGTTATGCCTCGAGGACTCCAGAACCTGAGATTTCTTTGGAGAAACAAAAGCTTGCTGCTTCCTTATTTGGAGGTTCATCCAAACCTGAAAAAAGGGCACCTTCTGCTGCCCATAAAACTCCAAAGACGCACCATGGTGCCAATAAGGTTCATGCAGCTAAGACGACAGTTGTACCACCAGAAGTCCCTCCTCCTGACCTTCTGGACTTGGGCGAAGCAACTGTCACCAGTAGTGCACCATCTATTGATCCATTTATGCAGTTGGAAGGGCTTCTTGATGAAAGCCAGGTCTTGTCGACAGAAAATTCTAAAGCTGTTGGACCCAATAAAGAACCAGATTTTATGGATTTATTTTACGGGACAACCTTGAGTGGACAAGGAAGCAACTTCGTTGATCTCCTATCCTCCAATAAGGATGATTTGGATTTTACTTCTGAAATGTCGAAAGTTGCTGCGAAGACTGGTCAGGGAGAAACTATTGTTTCAAATTCAGCGCAATTCAGCAAGGGCCCCAACGTGAAGGCATCTTTGGAGAAAGATGCGGTTGTTAGACAGATGGGTGTGAACCCCACCAGTCAGAATCCAAACCTGTTCAAAGACTTACTTGGCTAAGGAGTTTCAAAGAATGCCCGCCCAAGCAAGACTTATTTATGACTTGTGCACATTATCATCTTCTGGCAGGATTCTCCATGGATCAGCAACTAAAATTATTCCAATGACAGACGATTGAAACGACACATGCACCTGGAACGAACTGCTTAAAAACCTCAAAGGCTGTGAAATTCCGGTGCAGGTATGTACTTATTCCCAGATTAGTTTACTTTTTTGTACTAGTAGAGACAATATTGAGCTTTTGTACGAATAGAAAACTTGTTGGGATTTCCAAATTTGGGGGGAAAAAGAAAAGATTCCAGAGCATGCGTGGGGTTTTGGAAAACTCGAGAGGCAACCAGAAAATGATGTGATGTTTGTTTTGTTTTGTTCTTTATTTTCTTTGCCCTCCCTAGGAGTGAGAGTACATTCTGTTATATACTTCATTACAATGCAGAATAAGGGAAGGTTTTTTCTTTTTGTGTCTTCTATTCTTTTTTCTCTTCTCTTGTAAGTGAAGTTATATTGGACAGGTCTCTTTTCAACTACCCATTATTCTTCTTCCACCATCTTCTTTTGCATAATAAGTTCAAGTTTTTGTGGAACATGAGAAGCCCTTCTCTGCAATGTCAACTTTGGCTTTTTCCCCCTTCTTTCTTGTTGAATTCAACGATCTTTATTTTTTGTTGAATTCAACTACTAGTGAAAGGAAGAGGTTTGAACTATATGTCTTAATCAGTTGAGTCATTTTCACATTGGTCTAAGTTTTCTATCGTGCAAATTTGCCAAAAGTCTTGTAGTTGTCTATTTGAGATATTATAATTTATGAGATTCACAATTTTCATGGTTAGGCCTACTAGAGTCGGGGAACCTAGAAGGAACGTTTTGGTTTAAAGGAATTCAATGAAAGTTTATTGCTCTCTTACCATGCAATATCTTTATTTTAAATAAACCATATTCATTCAAATGTTTTCGATTGAATTTTCACATCATTTCATCTTAAATTTGATTAAGGTGTATTCTCTAATATTTCTCTCGCTCTATCTACTCATAAAATTTTGTCTTTCTTTTTTTCCATTTTGTTGTGTTATGATTTTTCTATTCTTATCATGCTATATTAGTTTAATGCTATACTTTTTCATTTTTGTATTCACTTCGTTTATAATAAATAATTTATAACTATTCTATATGTAGATATTTCATGGCATTTAATTTTGTAATTGATTTTTTATATTTGATATTATTTAACAGTTATTTTTCCTTTTCTAAATTTTTGATCAAGGTGATAGGATCTGAAATATACTATCGTCCTCTTCTCAATTTCTGGTCGTTTCCGTGTTTAATGTGCCAAAGTGTCTTACTTTTAGATTTTTGGCGCCCATGATGTAGAAAAAATCATTTGGAGCAAAATGGAGCTAAAATAGACAAATTTTTGGTAAAATTGCATCAAAAAGTGTAACGGCACCTAGTGAAAAAAACAATGTGAGATAATCAAATAACCTTTAATTACTCCACATGTTAATAACTATTATAATAGCTAAAGGGACAACAAATGAGAATAACTCAAGAAATTTTGGTAACCCAGTTCGGCCAATGATGCCTATGTCTGGGGAGCTGCGCACAGTCCAGATGAGTAATTTTATTAAGATTCACTTTCAGTCAAAATACATAGAATCAACATATGAATTTTGTTCTACTAATATGACTATTTAGCATGCCCAATAGCTTCAGACATCAGGCTCCTCCTAAATGTATGAGCCATCCTTCTCCATGGTGTCTGACTTCAGGCTCCCCCTGAATATATGAATGAATTTTTCGGATGTAGTCTTCATACTCTACTGAAGTTTCTGCTATGATCACTCAAATCACTTCTTCGTCCTTATTATTACTCATCATATAAATCAACTTAAATTAACATCCAAAACCTTTAATCACAAAATCGCACCACCTTTTCGTACCTGCTACTTCTACTAGTGATTCGTACCTCCAACTTCGGCAAACAGGCAATCGACATTTTCTCAACCTTCAACACTATATACTGTTTCTTCAAATTTTTTTTCGCCAGTCAACCCACTTTCGATAACCCCCTTTATATATATATATATATATATATATATATATATGACTTATATATTTTCTATTTTTACAAAGATATTTTTGAAGATTCCTAAGATAAAAGAGATTTTTTTTTTTTATTTTTTGATTATCTTATATTTAAAAAATAATCTCATATTTTCTTTTAGACAAAATCTTCAACACCTGATGAATGCCTTTTCCTGAGAGCTCAAATTGGAGGGCAATGTCGTGACTCTCTGAATGTAGCAACCCTTGTGCATACCGAAGCGTCTCGGCACCTCGACAATTCTATAAATTTGTGATTGCCAAATTAAGGCATAACACTCCGCGACAAACCCTCTCCTTCACCACTTTCCTTCTTTTTTTTCATTTTTGGGTTGTATCAATGCTTGCTTTTTCTATATAATCGAAGAAAAGGTACTTCCTTGGAATATGGAGTTTGTAAGGGGATATATGGAGTTTGTAAGGGGATAAGGTACCATCTTTAGCTAGGATTAACTTAGAATTCTCCTTTTTCATTTGGTTGCTTGTGAGGATTTTGAACTATGAAAAATGTTGTGAGATAATCAAATAAACCTTTAGTTAAATCTAAAGTATTTAACTCTTGTAATAGCTAGAGGGACAACAGAAGAAAATAACACATAGAACTTTAGTAACCCAGTTCGGCAAATACCGCCTACATCTAGGGAGCTGCGCACAGCTCAGATGAATAATATTATTTAGGTTCACAATAGTCAATATACATTCATACAACAAGTAGTTTATGCTCAGATATATGACTATCTTAATATACTTAATAACTTAAGTATTCAGGCTCCCTTTGAACATATGCATAAATCTACTCGATGATGTCTTCATGCTCCCCCTGAGTCTAAGGTGACCTCTCGATCACTGCTTCATCTTTCACATTAAACATCATTAAGTTCATCATAGATCAACATGGTGATACCATAGATAATACATCACATTACCTTCTTTTTGCTTGTTGCTTCAGCGACAGTAAACTCGACTAATTTCCTGCACTTGCTCTCTGCGTCATTAGCCGTGCCGAAACCCATAAGTTCCGTAGTATATATATATTCCTTCAAGAATAATCTAAAAAAGATATTGATACAAGATTCCTAAAATAAAGGAAGATCTTTTATCTTTTTGGAATTAAATAACTTATTAATAAAAGATAATCTCATAAAATCTTTTTGACAAAATCCCAACAAACTCCCCCCTTTTGTCAAAAAGAGGAGATTTCTTTTCAAGTTCAAGTCAACACAACTCAGTGACTTCTCACGGTACAACGGTCATCAGCAACATTCAACCTCATAACATCACATCAGATCAACACATTCATCAATAGATTACCCATACACTACTGAAGATCATCATTTCATTTCTCTAATTTGTGCTCGTCACAACAGTAGCAAAAAGAAACAATAAACATCATACGATTATATTACCTCATATGATCCCCTTACAATCTTTAAAAGAGAAAGAAAACTTGAAAAAGAAACTTCAAAACAACATCAAAATTGAACAACTTCAGCTTCAACAAAAATAACCACCAGCTATAACTACTCCTCTTGTCCTACTTCTCCCCCTTTGAACAGAAAAGAAATACTACTCCTGATCTTGAGCACCAACACTAGAGGAGGGAATCTGTGTCTTCAAATGACGAACAAGTGAATCAACCTCCAAACGCCTATCAGTGAGAGAGTTTATAGATTTAGAGAGAGCTCAAGACTCAGTTGTAAGTGTATTTATAATTCTGGAGGCTAAGTCTCTATGAACAAAGAACCCTTCAACACTCTCATCTACATCTTCTATGTAAAACATACGAGGGTTCCTCGAAGGTCCCATATCATGTTCTATATCAGGAACATGACTCCTCTAATTTGTAACTTAAGGACAAAGTCTTCGGGTCAGGACCTCAGTATTCAAGTGTATCAGCAAGCTCGAGAAAAACCGAGGCAAAGGTACATGAATTTTGACTTCAAATGTTCCCATGTCTCAGAAGCTGATTTTCTATAAAAAGTCCAACATCCACAGTCTCATCATTGCATATCTAATAAAGAAAAGTTCCTAAAGCAACAGAAACATTGGAAGCATATGAAGAGGGAAACCAGTTAACAATGTCAATTTTATGAAGAATGACATATTTTACACTGAGAGACACAACTAAAATTTCATTCACATGCCAAACAGATAAGGTTCCTCCAAATAGTACAGAAGCTAAGACTTCACTAGGTGGATGTGAAGGAGTATAGTTAATTTCCATAGTGTTACCTAAGAACCCATTGATTACAGCTGGAGAAATTTTGAACTTTAAATCTCGAATGTGCATTGTTTGATAATCAGGACAATTTAGATTGTTGAAATCAGAAGGGAAGTTGACTATAAATTCCTTAATCAACTAAGGATAAAATAGTACGACATTCTAGATTGTTTTGGACAGTCCTACCTTAACAATTAGATCCATCACACATAAACAAGAATGATGTTTATCATAGACATTTACCTCATCTGCAATACGCCTTTGTACTACATATTTTCATCTTTGCACGCTCTCTCAAGATGAAACGAAATTCCATCAATGGGAACAGATGGAATATTCGGTGAAACCTTCTTCCTTCCGGTTTATGTAGTGATATTTGGCCGGTTTTGTTGAAATTTCTTTCGCTTCGATCTTGATTCACTTGGAGGTTGTTGAGTCTTTGTCTGAGGAACATCCACCTTTGGTTCAACATTGTCAGGTGTGCAATTATCAGTAGGTTCACCATAAGCATAAGCATTTGCATCAGGATTCTTATTAGTAGGATCAGCAATGTTCTCACCCAAATTACAGTAGAATCACCTACAGGATCAGAGTCAGGAACTGAATGTTGATCATCAACTGAAGAGCTGAACTGAATAGATGACCTAACTAGTGGAGAACGCCCAGGTTGACCAACTTCTTCATTTGTAGCAAAAGAATGACTAGGTGTTGGAACAAAAATGTCTTCAGACGAAGAGTTTTCGTAAGAATGAGCAGTGGTTACAGGAACATCAGCTACAGAAGGCTCAACATTCGAAAATAACCCATTCTTCAACAATCTGGCTAGGGGAACATTATCTCGCTCATCTGAATCCATCTCAAAGACATGAGACTCAGATACACCCGGTGCAGTTTCAACATCCTCAGCAGCATTATCAGCAATAAGATCATCATGCACAGAAATAGGAGAACTTTCAGAAATATTTACTTGAGACTTTTTTTATGGTAGTCGATAAGGTCTTCTAGTGGGAGTGCTTTTGAAATGACGATCCCTCATTCACACACCATGCATGTTGGTTCGAGACTCAGGAGCTTCATCAATTTCTTTGGATGAACGAGCTTGATAGTTTCCTTTTTTAGTATCACCATTTTCGATTTTGAAAGGATAGCAACAGTCAAGACTTCAAGAACGTGTTCCCTGAATTTCTGAAGATGAACAATCTACTTTGAAGCTCAGGAGTCTTAAAAAAACATAAAACTTCCCGCTTAAACACAATGTGCCCCTTATTAAAACCTATTTTGGCGTTGACGTGCCAATTAATACTGACAACGATTTCCTTTTTTATTTTTTTCAAAATAAATGATAAAATTAAATTTTACATACTCCTAAACCAGCTCTCAAATGCTAAAAAAAATTGCATCTAGTGGTTTAGTGAATATATCAGCCAACTGGAGGTTCGATTGAATAAATGATTTTTCCTTCTATAAGCTCCTTGATAAAATGATGCCTTATATCACTATGCTTTGTCCTGTTGTGTTGCACTGGATTTTTGGAGATATCAATAGCACTCGAATTATCACAATAAAGTGTCATAATGTTCTGTTGAATACCATATTCCTGTAACATTTGCTTCATCCAAATAAGTTGAGTACACTTCCTGTTGTAATGTATTCTGTCTTTGCTGTAGAAAGTAACACACAATTCTATTTTTTACTAAACCAGGAGATTAGACTATTTCCTAGAAAGAAACATCCTCCATAGGTGCTTTTCCTATCATATGAGCATCTAGCCTAATTGGCATCACAATATCCAACAAGAATGAAATTTGTATCATAAGAATATAGAAATACAAGTTCACTTGTTCCATGAACATATTTGATTATTCTTTTGACTACAGCTAAATATGAAAAATGAGGATCAGATTGAAACCGAGCACATATACCAGCAGCATAAGTAATATCAAGTCTACTAGTTGTTAAATAAAGCAGACTCCATATCATGTTTCTGTATCATTTAGAATCTACATACTCCCCAATAATATCCTTAGTGATTTTAACATGTGTAGTGGCTGGAGTCCTCTTTCACTAAGACTTGTCAAGGCCAAATTTCTTAACTAAATTCTTGGCATATTTCTCTTGAGTGATAAAGATGCCTTATTGTCTTTGCTTGATCTGAAGACCCAGAAAACATGATAGTTCACCAACCATACTCATCTTGAATTCTGATTGCATGATATTGATAAAGTTTGTAACCAGTTCTTCAGGAAAACCTCCAAATATAATATCTACATAAATTTGTGCAACTATCAGATCTATTCACAAATAAGGTTTTGTCAGCACCTCCTCTAAAATATCCTTAATGACCAAGATAAACAGTAAGTCGTTCATACCAAGCTCTTGGTGCTTGCTTCAAACCATATAGAGCTTTATTGAGTTTATATACATGTTGCGGATACCCAGGATCAATAAAACCCTTAGGTTGAGCTACATAAACTTCTTCGTTCAAGTACCCATTTAAAAAGGCACTATTGACATCCATCTGATATAGTTTGAACTTACGAATGCATGATATGCTAAGTAACAGACGTATAGCTTTAAGTTTAGCTACAGGTGCAAAGGTTTCATCAATCTACTCCTTCCACCTGCGAGTAGCCTTGAGCCACTAATTGTGCCTTGTTTCTTGTTACATGTCCTTTCTCATATGTTTTATTTTTAAATATCCACTTGGTTGCTATAATATTTGCTCCTTCTAGCTTAGGAACCAATGTCCACCAATTGTTTCGTTTGAACTATAGTAATTCTTCTTGCATTGCATTTATCCAGAATTTATCCTTAATAGCTTCATTCACTGATATAGGTTTAATAGATGAAGTATAGCAAATATTAGCAATCATCTTTGTATAATCAATCTTGTCCTTTTTCTTGGAGGTAACCCCAGCTAAAGGATCTCCAATTATAGAACTCGACGGATGATTCTTTCGAACATGTAAAGATGGAATAAGTTACCTCTCATTAGCTGTTACTTCCTTCTGAGCTAATTTTGAGTCATCTTCAAAGTTATCTACACGTGTATCAGCTATAGGAACATCATCAGCAACTATTTTAGGCACCATGGTAACCTTAGGTGCTAGTTCATCGTCATCATCAATTCGTTTGTATGTCTAGATCTGCTCATAATCATTTACAACCACATTGATAGTCCCCATAACCATTATGGTTCTGTTATTGAATACTCTGTAAGCCCGACTATTTTGAGAATAACCAAGAAAATTTCCTTTTTCTGATTTAGCATCACATTTCCTGTGGAACTCTCCTTCAGCAATAATGTAATAGGTACTACCAAAGACATGGAAATACTTAACATTAGGTTTCCTGCCCTTCCATAACTCATACAAAGTCACAATTGTTCCAAAACGAGTAGTAATTCTTTTGTGAATATGACAAGTAGTATTAACAGCTTCAGCCCAAAAATGCAAAGGCAAAGATTTGGCATGAATCATAACTCGAGTCATCTCTTGTAGCATTATGTTTTTCCTTTCTACTACACCATTTTACAGTGGAGTTAATGATGCTGAATATTCATGATGAACCTCTTCTTCTTCATAGAAATTATTTAGTTATTCATTTTCGAATTCCTTTCCATGATCACTCATGATTCGAACAATATTCTTCCCTTGTTCACGCTGTAAACTTAAACATAAACTGATGCAAACTATGACAGTATCAGATTTTCCTTTGAGAAATCTCACCCATGTGAAGTGAGAGAAATCATCCACAACTACAAACACATACTTCTTCCCTCCAAGACTCTCAGTTTGCATGGGACCCATAAGATCCATGTGTAACAATTTTAAAACTCTATTCTTGCAACACTCCTTCATACTTTATGAGTTGCTTTGATCTACTTCCCAACTTGACAATCACCACAAAAGAACTTGCTCTTGGAGCCAATGTTTGAAATACTTATGACAACCTCATTTTTTATAGCTTTATCAATAATCCTTAAGTTGGCATGTCCCAACTTTCCGTGCCATAGGCCAAGTCTGATATTCTTTGATTGAGTGACAAACATTAGAATTGTTGGATATCTAATGATAGCAGTTATCAACCTATCTACAGCCATGCATAAGAGTTCTTTTATTTGCATCAGTCACTACACAATTATCTTTGCTGAAATTTACAATGTAACCTTGGTCATAAAGTTGATTGACACTAATTAGATTTTCCTTGAGCCCTTCAACATATCGAACATCATTTAGATATGGTAGATTGTATTTCTCAATATTACCTTTTGCTATGATTCTTCCTTTTGCACCATCTCCAAAAGTAACATGTTCTAATGCACACTCTTTTAACTTAGAGAAGAAGGATCTGTTTCCAGTTATGTGTTTGGAATATCCACTATCAAAATACCAAGCATCAGCTGAAGCTTGAATTGTTGTAAAGGCAATATTACAATTTTCAAAGTTCTTGACTCTCTATTCCTGATAACTTCTCTTGCCACTTGAAGAGTTTGGCTTATGCTTCTGTGAATTATGTGTAGCTATTTGAAATCGAAATCTATGTCTTCGCAAGGCATAACAGAATGGCCGGATATGACCCTTTTTACCACGGTAATGGCATACTCAGTTACTTGTTTTTGTAAAAGTGCTAACAACTTTTGTTCCAACAGGTAGTTCAGCCTTCATGTTTATTGTAGCAGGAACAAATTTTATCCTAGTTGTCTGACAAGTGTTCTGTACAGATGAGTCAAAGCCAAGACCATATCTGTTAGAACTAGACTATCCTAAACTCAATATTTGATCTAAATTTTCAGACCCTGAATTTAACATTTTTACAGATTTCGTAATCTGATCATACTCAGTTTAAAGCTCCTTCAATTTCAGCTTTAGCGAGGATATAATAGACAGTAGTCGTTCATTTTCTTCCAAGAGGCCTTGTATCTTTTCTTTTTGTATAACTCTGGCTTCTAAATCCTTTTTCTACTGAAATTTTAGTTGTTTAAAAGACAACTCATTATCACTCTCTTCTTTGGAATCTTCACTTTCATCTTCAGTCACAGAGTCAATTTTGGTAATATTTACTATGAATGCATTTGGGTCACCATCATCTTGCTTACTATCATCATTATCCTCGTCAGATAAAGTAGCACAAAAGTTTTTCTTTTGGTTTCTCAAATGTGAGTAGAGACCCAAACAATTCATCCAGTTTTAACTTAGTTATATCATATGCTTCCTCTATAGCTGTAATCTTCATATCATATTTTTCAGGCAGAACTACAAGAATTTATTAGTTTAAACACATTTTGTAATGGCCCGAACTTTTAAATTAAGTTAAGGTCATTACTCAAAAGATAAACATCAAAAGACACTTTAAAAAAAATGGTTAACTAAAATCTTTATAAAATTAATATCAAATTGTTCACAAAAACATAAGGTTATCAAATAAATAGTGAGTATATAAATATACTCAGTAAGGGACCCATTACTAGTCCCACTGGGTGATTTGTTAACTTTTCATTAGAAACATAAACGTAGCATCGTGTGTCTAACGGAGCACACTTGAGTGAGTGAGACCGTACGAACACCCCTAAATCATGCGAGCAATCCCATGGGAACACCCCTAGCCGTGCGAGTGATCATAGGTACGCACTCCATAATATGTATGTAATACGTAGGTACACCCCTAATCGTGCGAGTGATCTTGTCGGAACACCCCTAGTCGTGCGAGCGACCCCGTATACATAATATAACTGTCCCCTAACCGTACACGTGACCCATAGGTACACCCTTAATCGTGCGAGTGACCCCATAGATAGGATCACGATACAGGTGAAGTAAGAAACTTATCATATAAAGTTAACGGACACACCATAAACCAAAAGCATGTGACATCATCATAAGCATCATAACATAACATGAATATTAGTCGTAACGTCCTTAAGCATGTGATTAACATATCATGTATCATAATAAGCATAAACATAACAGTCATCATTGACAACATATCATCAGTCATCGCCATCAACTTAGCCTCAATCATAATTTATAGCATCACATTATGCCTCTTAGCTACCATCAATTGCATAATCGTAAGTACATGCAGTCTCTTAAATTTAGTTCGAAGGTCCAGTAGTAGAATCTCTTACCTCGAGATTTGTTAAACGTTTAGTCCCTATCTAGCACCATCAAAACTTTCCAATACACAAAACCCAAGGTTGAGGTTGAAACCTTATTGGCAGAATTCCACAGATTAATTTTCCAAAGTGTTATCTAATTGAACCTTAAGGGAAAAATCTAAATTAAATCCAAATTAAATTAATTAGAGTCCAAAATTTTCATTTAATGGGTATTACTCAAAACCCATTAAAACTGACCAAAATAGGTCCAAATAGATGGAAAAAGGACAAAAATCTAGTATGGCGGCTCAGAAACGGCTTGGCGGCTCAACAAGGGGAAGGTGGCTCACGCGTGGGGCTCGGCTTAAAGGATGGCTCGGGTAGAATTCAGCCCTAGCGGAAGACTCGGCTCAGGCGGACGGCTGAGGAAGACGCGGCTTACACACACGACTCAGCTCGGATAACTCAGCTGGAAGCGACTCGGGTATACGGCGACAGAACACGACTGAATGAACGACTCGTCTACGTCACGACATCGCTTGTGACGATGAGACAGAATCGATTGGCTGACGAAGAAGCTGGCGACGTCGACACACGAAACCAAACTGTGACGGATGGAGAAACTCGATGGAAACGACATGACGGAAGACGGGTCGCGTAAAGGGAACTCGGGCGTTTGTCGGTTGAAGACTCACGACGGTGATCGGAGAGGGTGGCGATGCGACGTGAGTGAGGGGCTAGGGTTTTTCCTTTAGGGTTTGTGAAGAGGATGAAGGCACGCAGAACGAGGGGTTTATTTATAATAATAATAATATCATTATTATTATTCTTTCTCTCTCATTTTCCAAATACAAACAAATCTTATCTCCCTTCATTTAAAACTCCCATCCAATCAAACTTTTTCTCTCTCCTCCTAATTATCTCTTATTAAATAATAATTACATTTTCCATTATATAATTATTACTTTAAATTTCTTTTTCTTTCTTCCGGTCGATATCTTTCTTCAAAATATCACTCTTTAAATAAATCTCTTTATCTTCTTTCAACAATACAATATATTTCCTAAAATAATTATATTTCATCAAATATAATTGTCTTAATCTTTTTTTTTTCCAAAATACCATATCTTTCCCTTAACAAATTATATAATTATCCTTTTCATTTTCCATAATAGTTATATGTATATAAATCCATATATACATAAAATTTTCAAATCTCTAAAGAAACCATTTCTCCAATTTAATTAAATAAGCACCCAAAATTATTTAATTAAACTCCAATTTCTATGAAAGAACAAATAAATCTTTAAAATAACGTCCATTCTTTGGATCCTCATTAAACCAAACTAAGGTAAATATCTCCAAAAAATTATCTAAATTTTTTGGGTGTTACACATTTAGATCAACACCATTAAATATAGCATTGAGAGCTCTAGCATTCCTAACAACGACTTGTTCTTCAGCATCAGTCCAATCTATTTCAGATTTTGGAACAGACACCTCATCTACAGTAATCATCGTGGTTCCCATCCAGCCATAAGAGCTTTCTATGCTCTCCCATCCGAGGTTTCCGGTACGAATAATTTTTTCCATTGAGAATAGGAGGGCCTGATTATCTCCATGGATTTGTAACCCGCACTGATACCAATTGAAAAATGTTGTGAGATAATCAAATAAAGCTTTAGTTAAATCTAAGGTATTTAACATTGTAATACCTAGAGGGACAGTATAAGAAAATAACACATAGAACTTTGGTAACCAGTTCAGCAAATACCGCATACATCTGGGGAGCTGCACACAGCTTAGATGAGTAATATTATTTAGATTCACAATAGTCAATATACATTCATACAACAAGTAGTTTCTGCTCAAATATATGACTATCTTAATATACTTAATAACTTAAGTATTCAAGCTCCCCTGAACATATGTGTGAATCTACTCGATGACGTCTTCATGCTCCCCCTGAGTCTAAGGTAACCTCTCAATCACTACTTCATCTTTCACATTACTTATCATTAAGTTCATCACAGATCAACATGGTGATACCATAGATACCTTCTTTTTGTTTGTAGCTTTAGCGATAGTAAACTCGATTAATCTTCTGCACTTGCTCTCTGCGTCATTAGTCGTGCCGAAACCCATAAGTTTCCTAGTATATATATATTCTTTCAAGAATAATCTCAAAAATATATTGATACAAGATTCCTAAAATAAAAGAAGATCTTTTATCTTTTTGGAATTAAATAACTTATTAATAAAAGATAATCTCATAAAATATTTTTGACAAAATTCTAACAAACTAATTGCTTGTTTATGGATTTTTATTCTTCAATCAATGATTATGAATTGCATAAATCTTGTGTTCACTAGCCATTAATACTTGATCTTGATTATGACTATGTGTCACACCCCCTCCCTCTCGGACCACTCGCTCTCATATGAGAGACGACGTGAAGTCAATCAATACCATCTTTTCCCTCAAAGATACTTGTTGACTCTAACCTTAAAACCTTTAATTAAAACTTAGCGAAAGTATATGACTCATCTTTTAAAGAAAGAAAGTTCAAGTGCAACCCATCTATTTACAAATTTTCAAAAAAATACTTCAATAGACCTTGACAAGACCAGACTTTAAACACAAATCAGTTTTCAATACCACAACACAACATGATAGTGTTTTGATACACTACCTCAAACATAATTACTTCAAATTTTCTCTTATCAGATTGGTTGGCATGACAACAATAAGCTTAACTTAGGGAAACATGATCATCAATTGAAAGTGAGAAAACATTTTAAAAGAATAAGCTAAATTACCTGATGAGTGATGAGTTTTCTAAAACATGCTTTCCAAAGAGTTATGCTCAATGTTTAGCTTGTATCAACATTATAAACTTAACATAGCAAAACTTTAGAAACATTTCAAAAATTCCTTAATTAATTACATGAACATTAAGCTATTGCAATTTTTGAAACATTAAAATTGAGAAACATTAAGCTATTGCAATTTCAAAAAACTTTAGAAACATAGCAATTTTTGCATATATGTACATTAAGCTATTGCATACCAGCTCCGGGCTATACATTCATAATTTAGCATAGGTCAGTACAAATTGTTCCCCATAGGCACTTGTGCCTTCACTGATGTAATCGTCCTAGGTCCCTCTTTAAAGTCTTCACATTAGTAGTTGGGAATTATATGTACACATTTAGAGGTAATATTTATATAGTATAGACATAGCTGAATGAAAAACATTTAAATTCAAGTCGCTTGCAAACTATTGCTTGCGAAGCTTGAAATTCAACTTAGAAATCTTAAGCATTTAAGTAAAACATTTAAATGCAAATCACTCACAAACTTGAGGTTTTTCTCCTTGGCTTGAGAAAAAATCTCCAAATTCTACTTGTCCTGAAAATAGGGTATTTATACTCTATTTAGTAAAATTCAAAAAACATCTAACCTCCATGCAAAAATTGCTAAAATGCCTAAAAATGCCATGAGGGCTGGTTGGCACACAGGGCATGGGCAATAGGTTACATGCTCACGTGCAAGCTCATGGGCTTGGCTATATGCTAACCTTGCAAGCCCTCGCACGCCGTGCATTACATGTCTGCACGTAGGACTGATCGAGTGCTAGGTATGTCGCACGTCGTGCGTTGTGGGTAGACTACTAGAACTGGAGTCCCTTACTAGTTAGACTATTGGAACTCGGGCCTCCACTATTTCTCAATTTAAAAGGAAATCTATCCTCAAAGAAATCAACGTCATTTGATTCTATAATCACCTGGTTTACTAAGTCATAGAATCTATAAGTTTTACTATTGATTGCTTATCAAATAAAGACACACTTATAAGCTTTACCAGTAAGCTTTCTTCTTTTAGAATATGGAATTCTAACAAAGGCTAGACACTTCCAAGTTTTGAAAAATGACAAGTTTGATTTCTTATTCTTAAAGGCTTTGCAATAGTAAGTTGTATTCTTAGACTTTGAGATTTTTGTTAAAAACATAACACACAGTTTGAATAATTTCATCCCACCAATATGGTGTACCTCATGAATCAAGAAGAAAAGCCACTACTAATTCAGATAAAGTTTTATTCTTCCTTTCAGTTTTATGGTCCATTTTAAGAGAATAAGGTGTTGCCTTTTCATGGATTACTCCATGTGTGTTATAAAAGTTGTTAAAAGCAACTAAATCAAGTTCAATTTCTCTATCACTACAAAGTCTCCTAATTTTTCGATTAAACGGACTTTCTAGTTTAGTTACAAACAACTTAAACATGTCAAAAGCATCACTTTTATTTTTCAACAAATAAATAAAAGGATAATCATCAATAAAAGCTATAACCATCTTTTACCATTCCTAGTCAATATGCCAATCAAATTCACATAAGTTTGAATGTATTAAATCTAGAGGCTCACATTTCTTAATTACAAATTCATGCGAAGTCTTAGTTATTTTAGCTTGACTACAATACTTACATTTATCAAAATCATTCATTGATAACTTAGGAATCATATTCATCCTACTCATGTTGCTAAATATTCGTTTGGGTGAAACCCGCTTTATTTCCCCACAAAGACATTATTCTTAGTAAGAGTAAATAAATCTGCTCCTATAGTTTGGGTGAAACCCGCTTTATTTTCAATACTAAATACTTGATGCTCTATATTATATTTATGTTATATATGTTTGCCACTCGATGCTCAATACTTAAAGAAATATAGAAAAAGAAAGGAAAAAAAAGAAAGAGTAGAAATGCAGAAAAAATGGAAGGATAATTCCAGAAAAAGACACAAAAGGAAAAAAAAAAAGTATAAAACTGAAAGAAGAAATGCAAAGAAAAAAAACATAAAGAAAAGGGTCATAAAAAGAAGAACAAAGGAAGAAAACGAAAAAAAAAAACAGAAAAAAGTTGCAAAACGAAGAAAAGAAAAACATTTAAGGTTAAAGTAAAAATTTTACACAGTGATAACATAAACAAAATGTCACTTTTTATTGGTTTTTAAAAAAGTACCCATTTTTCATTTGGGTTTTTTATTTAGCAAATTTGTAGGGATTGACTCCATTTGGAGGTATGAAGGAAAAGTAGTCCACAATTCAAATTCTAATGAATAATGGTCTTTTGATGATGTTAATTGTTAAGCGCTTGCGAATTTACTAAAATAACCCTAAACACATGCAAACCTAGTCCGCTTTGACAAATTTCTTGTTCTCGTTCTCGTTCTCATGCGTTACTCGTTCTCGTCCAACATAAATTTGGTTATTTGAAAATTTTGAGTTAAAGTAATTTTCCATTCCTTTCTCTCTCATCCTCGTTTTTTATTTGTTCCTTTAAAACTCCCTCCTCAAACCATATTTTCTACAACTTCTATTGATCTCCCATCATTTTATCTCACCCTCTAATCAAGTGGTCGGTCAGTGTTTGTTTGTCTCCCACAACAATACTTCAAGTTTTTTTATGAACGTAACATTTTCATTCGTTTTCCATATTTCATTTCCAATTTCAGTTGCATGTATACTGTAACGACCCAACTCCTTATACTAAGTCGAAGTCATTACTAATTAAAAAGGGTAAATAAATTTGTAAAGTTTTTTTTAAAAAATAGAATAAGACAAAAACCTCAAATTTTCATTTAAAAAAAACATAAACAAGGGAAATATGAAATAAGTATAAAATAAAGTCCTAACTTGGGCCCTATCTAGTTTTAAAGAAATAAAATAACCAATAAAGAACGAATTGAAAATGCAATACTAAAATCTGAATTTTGGCATAAGCGGAAGCAAGCGTATCCCTATGGCCCGCCACGATCACTTCTGGTCACTCGCCAGCTTGCCCTTGTTCTTACCTCTACCTCTGCCTGAAAAATGGAAATGGAAAGAGTGAGCATAAAAATACTCAGTAAGAGACCCACTACTAGTCCCACTAGATGTCTGTTAACTTCCTACTAGAGTCCTGAAAAGTGGTACCCCTGGACTGGCACGTCCCCGAACACGTGCAATCTGTGCCCCCGTAGGAACAAACTGGTCTTTGGTGATTTCCAAGGGAACACCTAAGATGATCGGGCTGTGAGTGGTCCCGTCGGATCACTCACGTCATGTCTATGTCAATGTCAATGTCAGACTCGTAATCTCGTCAGACTACGCAGTCATAAGTGTGAGCGACCCCGTCGGGTCTCTTCATCATGTCTTTGTCATAATAGTGGTGATCCCGAAGGACACTCATATGGGTACGACTCTAATTATAAGAAGCTAACATACACCCTACCCATAGCATGTGCACAACATCTCATCAATCACATCATAACTTATCATACATGTCATAATTACGTCAAATCATGCTATAACATATCAAACCATAACATATTATATCACGTCATTCTCAACCACAAAAACTATGTCATTAGGGGGAAGGCGATAGCGTCGACGTACTAATCACACTAACCATAAAGTCAACCGGTAAGCACAATTTCAATATCAGTCCCTCTCTCAAAACCTCGAGTTATATACTTAGCTATCAATCGTGCGTAACCATATATTCATACATGCCTGTAATGTAATTCGGAGGTCTAGTAGGAGAATCTCTTACCTGGAGGTTGCTCAACAAGTTCTAGCAGTAAAATCACGCTCCCCAAGCAGCGAAAGTCCTAAATAGTTAGGAAACCACAATTTAATAATTTAACCCTAAAAAAATTTAGGTCCAAAAATCTACTTGAAGTGACTTACCCAAAATCAAGGCCGAACTCGGTTTGGACTTAGTTGGACAAATTCCCAGCTCGGCTCTAAACTACTATAGTCAATTTAATCCAACAGTCAACTTAGTTGGGGTCAAAATAACCTTAGCTGGATAGATTAAAACCAAAATCAAACCTACCGAGGCTTACCAAAAAATATGGGTCAAAATAGGGTTAAAAGAAGCTTGGTAGCTTAACTGGCTCGGTTGGAGAGGGAAAATTGATTGGCGGCTCGGCTAGAGGTGGAGTGGCTAGCTGGGACGCAGGCGCGGCTTACGGTAGAAGACGCGGCTCGATAGGGGCGTGCGTGGCTCACGCGTGCAGGGCGGCTCGGCTAATGGACGCGGACGCGGGCTCGGCTGTTCGGGTCGGATGCGCGTGTACGACTCGAGTTGCGGAGGCGCGGGCGCGGCTGGGCTTCGCAGACTTCGACGGACGGCGCTCGATGTGCGGCGACGTGGCTGAGCGAGCGGTTGGGCGACAGTGTGGCTGAGCGAGTGGCTGAACTCGTAACGGCGGCTGATGGAAAGCTCGGGCAGACGACGGCCACGACGAGGGTCGACTCGGGCTGGCTCGACGACGGGAGTCGACTGGAGGCAGACGACGAATCGACGCAGACGATGCGGCGGGGCTCCACGTGAACGGCTTGGAGACTCGGCTGAGATTCACGCGTGACGGTTGGAGCTCGACGGTGCGGCGGGCTGCAGTCGACGGTGGTGGCGGCGTTTAGGCGGCGACGTTTAGGGTTTCAAATGGAGGACAAATTTTGGTTTACTTTGTGCACGGGTCCCAAGGCCTACTTAAACACCATTAAAACCAATATTAAATTCCCTTTTTCTTTTTCCTAATTTATTTCAAAACAACAAAGTCTTCTCTCTCCTCATTCAAATCCACCAAATCTCCCTTTTTATCTTCTTTTTATCCTTTCCCAAATAAATAACAATTATTTTTACCAAATAATAATTATACTTTCCATTATATAATTATTATTTCAAATTTCTTTCTCTCCCTCCACAAAACTTCTTCAACACAACTAAATAACATAACCATACTATCCATCTAGAAATAAATAAATTAACCTTATAATATAATCACTCACAGTTAGGCAACTTTCCACAACACAACAGTTGGATATTTTTCAACAAGATCCAATCTTAATTCGAATTAAAATAGCAAGGTAACACCCAAAATTACAACAATTTAAACTTAGGATAAGTACAAAATAAATTCTTTAAATTTTGGGGCGTTACATATACGATTTAGATTGTATAACTAGAACTAGAAGGAGAACAAGAATAAGAAAAAGATAAAAACCCTGACTAAAAAATAGTGAAGAATATCGCAACCACAATATGAACGAGATTAAGAGTTAAAAAAATTTATTTTATAAACCAACGATAAATTTATATAATAAAAAAACTTTAAAATTACACAAACCGGTTTGAATGCTACAATCTATTACATGCAACCAAAACTTAGAAATGGAAAATGGAAAAGGAACGAAAATGTTACCTTCACCAAAAGCTTGAAGTAATGTTGTGGGAGACAAATGAACACTACAAGAAATGGGGATTCTCCCAATGCATAAACCAACATTGGGGAAAACAACGTCGAGAGACAGGTGTTCCCCCAATGCATTGTTCTCTACGTCGGTGAAATTCATATATCCCAACGTAGTGGATTCGAAGACATATTGCTGACGTATAGACGTCACGTTGGGGATCATGTTTTTCCGACGTTGTATCATCGTCGGCCACAGCGATGTTGGGAGAAGTGTATTCTCGATGCCGTGCTGGTTGCACGTCGAAAATAGTTCTTCTGACACATTTCTCTGACATTCTTCCTGACGTCATTTTGTACGTCGGAGGAGCCTTCCCTGACACTGTTTCCAATATTGCCAAGGCACGACGACGTCGGGAGTCCCCTGACTTTTTTGTAGTGGAATGTCGTTGACCACTCGATTAGTGGATGGGATAAAACGATGGAGAATGGAAGTTGTAGATAATTTGGTTTGAGGAGAGAATTTAAGAGGAAGCAACAAGAGGGATAAGAAAAAGTTCGTAGGATTTGGGAGGAACAAACGTACGAATGAGGACAGGAGAGAAAGAATTGGTCGATTACTTTAACTAACAAATTTCAAACTGCCAAAATTATGTTGGGCAAGAACAAGTATTGCCAAACGAGAATAAGAAATTTGTCGAAGTAGATTGGACTCGCATGCTTTAGGGGTTATTTTGGTAAATTTTGACGCCATCAAAAGATCATTGCTCGTTAGAATTTGAATTGTGGACTACTATTCATTTGGACCTCCAAATGGAAACCATTCATACAATTTTTCCCTTTTATTTTAGGCCATTTATGCAAATTTCCCTAATTTCTTTATTATTTTAAATAATTGGTAACATTTTGAGTTGAAAAAGTAAGTTATAAACAATAAACATAATTTTAAATACAACATCTAAAATTACTTTTCAAAATTTATTATAATAAAATAAATTAATTAACGGTTAGTTTACATATATAAAACAAAACGTCAAAATATTTACGATTCATATAACAAAAAGAAAAAAGAAAAACTTATGAAGCGACCACTGTTTTTTCTTAAATTCTAGATTTACCTTTATTGGTTTTTAATTTCCTAGGACGCCTATTGTATTTTCATAATTACTACTCATCTTCTTTGTATTATTACATCTCTTTCTTCATATCCCCACCTCTTTTTGTTCGCGATTTATTAATCTCCTCTTCCAGAATTTTTTTCTTTTTCGTCATTTCTTATCATCTTTTATTTACTGCATGATTATGTACCAAAATCTAACTGTAAACAATCAGTTGTCTATCTCATATAGACAAAAATAGATAAGTGATAACCGATAGATCTAAACGATTAATTAATGGATATTTTCAACCAATTTTAAAGAAATAGGGAGAGATTAAAAACAAACCTATTTTAATAACCGGAGATGCATTAGGATCAAATACGCATAATTTAAAAAAATCAGTACTACTTTTATTTTTGTGAATATTTACCGGGTTCGGTATACTTTAATGGGTGGATCCGACTTTTTTATTTATCTATCTATTTATTTATTTATTATTATTTTTAAATAGATTTTAATTTTAGTATCTCCGTCTATCTTATCTGGCAGAAGAAGAAAGTAAAAGAAAGGAAGAAAAAAAAAAGAAAAAAAAAAAAAAAAAAAGAAGGACCCGAAATAACCGCCATTCGGGTCTTCATTCAGATGATGAAAAAACCCTAGAAAACTTACTTGGAGCTGTGCGTGTGCCATACGCTTGCTCCTTCGTATCTCTTCTTCGCTTCTCTGCGCACTTTGATTCTTCCATTACTCCCTTCTTTTCCCATCCCATAATCATCTCTTGCTCTCATTTCCTTATTTCTGGTGATTGTCCTTTTCATTTCTTTGTTTTTTGTTCCCTCAATCTACGATTTTTCGATGCTATGATTTTGATTTGCTTCTCTGCTCGTTTTTGGAATATTGTTGCTGGATTCTGTGCATCTAATTGCTTCTGTAATTCTGTGCAGTGATTAGATGGCGGATCGATTGACCCGTATAGCTATAGTGAGTTCTGATAGGTGCAAGCCTAAAAAGTGCCGTCAGGAATGCAAGAAGAGCTGTCCGGTTGTTAAGACTGGTATTTTATGTTCCTTTTTTCTTCCTTCTTATTCTGTTGGAATCGAGTGTCTGATTGTGATGAATTTTAGATTTTGATATCGTTTATATGATCTACTCTCGGATGCGAATAGGAAGTAGTGTTTCTGCTAGACGGATGCTGAGTTTGTTGCTCTAGTGGAGTTGTGGATTCATGTTTTACGGTTTTTCTTTGATGACTGTTTAGGTTTTCACCGAGCTAGAGAGTTCTAGTCAACTAGTTTGTTCTCTGGAGTGATCCGATGATTTTACTTTATTCTGAAACCTAATTTGCGTTTGCCGAAAAATGTAGAATTATCTTTCGACGCAGTCACCAACCACACAGCGACTTGGATTTGAATTTCTTATTCATTTCTGATTGTAATTCTACATCCAGAAGAGTTTGATTGCGAAAAATTTCGTAAAACAGCCGTCTGTCTACGTGCACTTTTTTGGATATTTGTTTGCGCCAGTAATTAACTTTTAATTGGCTCAAATTGCGACTTTATTTTTATAAAGTAGTCAGTACTATGGTTGCTCTGCCGTAATTACTTAATTTCTCACCTTTTTTTCCTCCTGGAAAATGCATGATTTTTTGGTCTTTTCGTGAGTTCAATTTTTTATTCTCATTGATATATGAAAAGCAAGTTAGCCATTTGAATGTTTATTTGATATGAACTATGATTCATGAACAACGCCTTTTTCTTATTGTGATTTTTTAAAAATAATAAGAATCAGACTAGTAATAATAACATCATTGACTCATGCAACAAGTTTCTTGATCAGAGTTTATTTATTTGCTACTTCATTAAATTTTGATATCTCTGCAGGTAAACTGTGTATTGAGGTTACCCCAGCCTCTAAGATTGCTTTTATCTCAGAAGAACTCTGTATTGGATGCGGTATATGTGTGAAGGTTTGTGCAAGTTGTTGCTTATGTATGTCTATGAATAAATTATTTTAGCATTCTTATAATGTGTTAATGAGTAATTATAATGGACTAGTATACCAATTGTTCTGACCAAATAATACAATGATACAGAAATGTCCATTTGAAGCAATTCAAATCATCAATCTGCCGAAGGATTTAGACAAAGATACAACACATCGATATGGCCCAAACACCTTCAAACTGCACAGGTTATTTCTTGACTAAGCTTGCAAATGTATCAATTTGTTTCGTGTGGTTCAAAATTGATGGACAATCTGGTTGTAGGCTGCCGGTTCCTCGGCCCGGGCAAGTTCTTGGTTTGGTTGGAACAAATGGTATCGGGAAATCCACAGCACTGAAAGTTTTGGCCGGAAAGCTGAAACCAAATCTTGGTCGTTTCAATGTAACATTCTTGATTGCCTTTTATGCTTCACTTTGTTGTGTAATAAGCTCAACCGATTCATGGATATTTTCAGAACCCTCCAGATTGGCAGGAGATATTGACTTACTTTCGAGGATCTGAGTTGCAGAATTACTTTACACGTATCCTTGAAGACAATCTAAAGGTAATATGAAACACTTTGCTTCAAAATCTATCAAATGTATAAAGTGGTCATTTTAGGTTCATAGAGCTTTTATTTCATTATGTGAAAACAAGACAACGTAGTTGGAATGTGGTTGGTGGAATTATATTTTTCTTTGCATGCCTATTTTATTTGTTCTGACAAGCCCTCGTGAAACTTAGATCTATTGTTCTAATTGATTGGTTTTTTGAAGAATTCTCATATTACGTCTGTTTTGTCTCCTAAGTTTTCTTGCACTTCTTTTGGATTTTTGTCGTTGAGTAATGGAACGAGAGTTTTCTAGATGGTGGGTTCTATTATGTCTTGTGGCAGGTTTGTTGTTTTACTATCTTGTGCGGAGTGTGGATGGAGAGAGAAAATTGTAATTTTTAGAGGGGTGTCTGTCTTTGTATGAGGTTGGGGGTGTGCGAGGTTTGATGTCTTGTCATGGGTGCCCATTTATTGTGTTTGTTTTTTTAATATTATCAACTTAGTATCATTGTATTGGATTGGAGCTCATTCTTGTTGGTAGTTGAGGGTTTTTTGTGGGAATATTTTATATGCTGTTGTACACAGGGATTAAATATACCTCAGACTGTTACTGCTTTAATTGCATACAAGTAGTAACACGCTTTACTAAACTTGGACTGGAGTGGTTGCATGTTCTAGTTCTCGATAACAAAATTGCTCAACATTACTTGTTTTTACTTGCGGCACCTTTTCTTAAAATTTATTTTCGTACAGATAAAACTTTTTCTGAATTGATGAAAATGTACTAGGCAAGAGTAACTTTTTGTTGTCACTAATAATGACCCATTTTTCACTTTTATGTTAGGCAATCATTAAGCCCCAATATGTTGATCACATTCCGAAAGCTGTTCAAGGGAATGTTGGCCAGGTGCTAGAGCAAAAAGATGAGAGGGATATGAAGCAAGAACTTTGTCATGATCTTGAGCTTAACCAGGTTATAGATCGCAATGTTGGTGATCTGTCTGGTGGAGAACTTCAAAGATTTGCCATTGCTGTTGTTGCCATACAGAATGCAGAGATATATATGTTTGATGAACCCTCAAGTTACCTTGATGTGAAACAGAGACTTAAAGCTGCCCAAGTTATTCGATCTTTGCTCAGGCCCAATAGGTACTTTTGGTCTCTTTTTATCACATCCCTAGCATTTTGTTTCTCTTAGTTTGACACAGTTCATGCATGCTTTTGCAGCTATGTAATTGTTGTGGAGCACGATCTTAGTGTCTTGGATTACTTATCTGACTTCATTTGCTGCCTCTATGGGAAACCGGGTGCTTATGGAGTTGTGACCCTTCCCTTCTCAGTTAGGGAAGGGATCAACATCTTCTTGGCTGGATTTGTTCCCACAGAAAATCTACGGTTTAGAGATGAATCTCTTACATTCAAGGTGGGTGATTCTGCTGACTTTCAACATCAGAATAGAATGTTTAGACCATTGCAATTTATTCTTTTTTATTTTTCTTCTAGGTTGCCGAGACTCCTCAGGAAAGTGCGGAGGAAATTGAAACATATGCACGATATAAGTACCCAACCATGAGTAAAACTCAAGGAAATTTCAAGCTTCGTGTGATAGAAGGTGAATTTACTGATTCACAGATTATTGTGATGCTTGGGGAAAATGGAACAGGGAAGACAACATTTATTCGTATGCTGGTATTTGGTCTTTCCGTTACTTATTTTTTGTTCTTTTCTCTCTTTTATTTTTCTTTTAATAGTAGTAAATAGAAAATTTTCCATTAGCCGTATCTTTCTCATCCTAAGCATTTAATCCACCATCATTTGCAGGCTGGTTTGTTGAAACCTGATTCTGTCGAAGGATCTGATATTGAAATTCCTGAGTTTAACGTTTCTTACAAGCCCCAGAAGATCAGTCCTAAGTTCCAATCCACTGTCCGGCACTTGCTACATCAGAAAATAAGAGAGTCCTATATGCATCCGCAATTCGTTTCAGACGTAATGAAACCCTTGCTTATCGAACAATTAATGGACCAGGAAGTTGTGAATCTTTCTGGAGGAGAGTTACAGAGAGTCGCTTTGTGCCTCTGCCTTGGAAAGGTACAATTACATTGTTTCTTAAATAATAACCTTTCATCCAATATCATCTGGCAAGCTGTATTAGCTGAAAGGAATCTGTCTTGCCTGGATAGTATATGCATGAGACTTAAGAATTTAAGACTTTTCTGTCATTATTTTTATTCTTGACCTTTTTTTTTTCTTAATGAGAAAGTTACAAAATATTTGTTCTTGACTAACATTAGTCTTTACCGGGAAATGATTTGTAAATTGGTTTTATTCTAATGCTTGCAGCCTGCAGATATCTATCTGATAGATGAACCAAGTGCTTACCTTGATTCTGAGCAGCGTATTGTTGCTTCAAAAGTCATCAAGAGATTTATTCTTCACGCAAAAAAGACTGCCTTTGTGGTCGAACATGATTTTATTATGGCAACTTATCTCGCAGATCGTGTTATTGTTTACGAGGGTCAGCCATCAGTTGATTGTACTGCTAATTGTCCTCAGTCGCTGTTGACTGGAATGAATCTCTTCTTATCTGTAAGACACTTTTCTTCTATCCCTACCTCACATCCTTTCCTTTTGGATAATTATACCATATCTTAAGATGCAAAACCATAGTTGGAGCAATACTCTGGATCCAACAATAGTCATTGACGAGACTTCTTCTTTTGATCGATCGCAGCATCTTGATATTACATTTAGAAGAGATCCAACAAATTACAGGCCACGAATTAACAAGGTCGACTCAGCGAAGGATCGTGAACAAAAGTCAGCTGGCTCATACTATTACTTGGACGATTAAGAATTTTGCGGGTGCAAATCTTCATTCCTCCTTACCCTCCTACATTATCCAATAATGAAAGTTAGATTTCTTATGTTTGCTTGTGAAACGCAGGTGCAGAGGCTGGTTTTTTAACCTAATAGAGAGCAGAGCACGGCCGAAGCTGAATCATCGAATCTTCATATTTGAAAGAGGTGCAAAATGGGGGGTGGGGGGAGGATATTGTTTCATTTTGTGGAATCTGTGTTTTTGGGTTATTGGTTTAATTTAAAAGAAGCAGGCAGGCAGGCAGGCAGGCAGGCAGGCAGGCAGGGCATGTAGTATATTTCTCTTATGACCTGCTTTACCAAATTCAAAAGTTTTCTCAGCCATCACAAGGCAAAGTCAGTCATCTTGAATGTTGTTCACTTTTTTTTCCCTCCTCCCCTCCTCCTCCTAAATTTATCTTTGATTATTAGATTTCCAAACATATTAAGGAACAAAATAGTATTTTGCACATTTTAGATTTTGTAACGCGGCAATTCCTTTCGCTCAAGTTTTTACAGGAATGAGTAGTTCTTTTTTTCTCTTTTTCTTTTTCTTTTTCTTTTTATATTACAAGATTTTGGGTCCATTTACTTGCTCTTTTTCCCCCCTTTTATCTCAATCATTTTTTGTGGGTTTAATAATCTCCGTATGAAATTTGAGTTATTAGAGTCATGTGATTCAAAATTAGGCAACTAGTCCTTTTGAAGATCTGTCAGATGCATTCTTGTTTTATCTTATTTATAAAATTTAAGGGCAAGTATCAAATGTAGGGTCCTTAGCTATAATCGTTCAATTTAAATTCTAGTTGTATTAATTTAAACTTTAAACTATAAAATATGTATCAATTTAAACCTCAAATTTTATAAGTATATTAATTTAAATTTTTAATTTTCATAAATGTATCTAAAATGTAATGAAGTACATTTTAAATTTATATCAAGACTTCTGTAGTTCATATCAGTTGATATTCTGAAAATTTTCCTTTAGTTTTATTTTCTTTGCGTTGAGAGAATGGATAAGGCTGCACTTAGAAATTTACAAAGATTAAAAAAACAACAAAACAAAGGACGGGGTTATGATTTAATTTGTAAACTTTTCTAATAACCGATATGTACATAATTCACGCTCGTGGTCTTTGAGTTGGCAAAAATTGAACTCTATCAGTTCATATAATAAATTTAACCAAACTCAGGATAACTTGACTGTTTTTTGTTTTCTTTCGTTATTTAAATTATTTTTTTATGAAAGATTTAGAGGAAAAGTCTATTTTGCTACGAAATTTTTGAAATATCCTAAATCATCAATTTTCTACGTGAATAGAAATTCACTTTTTGTAGGACTATTTGATCTTTATAATTAACCTTTAACATATGTCATTTTTTAATTTAAGAATTATTTATTTCCTTAATAATATCATAATTGTGTACATTATAGTTTCCTTATTTGTATTTTTAATTAATATGCAATAATTAAATAAATTAAAAAATATTTCTTGGTATAAATGCAATTTATTTATAATCTAATAATATATATTTTAATATGGAAAAATTATTCAAAAATATATACTTTCGTTTAATTTGGCCAATTTTTTCGTCTGCTGTCTTCTGCTTTCTTTTACAAAATACATACATTCGTCGGCTCATCTATTTCTTTCCTATTTAATTTTTTAAACCCCGAAATTCCTCAACCATCATTCTATTTTTGTTCTGCCGGAAACTTATTACACAGCCGTATCTTTGTTCCACCGCTGGAAATCCTCAACCGTTGAATTTGGCCTATGATATGGATTACTGTTTTTAGAGCTGCACCAGCGTTTTTTTATTAGACGAATCCATCCGCCTTCACATATATCCGGTTAGTTTAAATTAGGTTTATAAGTTTTGTTACACTAGTTGTTTATCTTATCTGTTTATGTAAATATATACCCAATCTACTGCATTTTAGATTTATAACTTCTATTACAGTAGTAATTTATCTTCTTTGTTTATGTAAATATATACCCTGTATTTTAGATTTAGAGGTTCCGTTACAGCAGTTACTTATCTTCTCGGTGTATGTAAATATATACCCCTTCATATTAACACAATACCCCTTATTATTTACCATAATACATACATTTTGGCATATAGTAATATATTTATATATTTGAAATATGTTTGTCAGGATGACCAGAATTGCAATATACTTCGATGGATTTTTCAATGAATCGCACAATTACGTTAGTTTTAGTGTGTTCGAGATTACAATTAATGAATATGTGTGCTATAAAGAATTATACAATAGCCTTAGATCCAAGTTAGATAGTATTATTGATATGAACAATATTGATATATACCTTTGCCTAGGTCCTATAGAATGTGTTAAGAAGGATTTGGCTATAACGAATGATAATGATGTTAAATGGGTTTACCATATAATAATGTTGAATATTGAATGTCATATTGCCCTTATTGTTCATTCTGTTGGCCCTTTATCTATTTGTTTGAGTTCATCGTCGTCGAGTTCTTTTCAAACTCATATCCATGATGACGGGGGTCGATTTTTTGAAAACATAGATATGTCTAAGGTAGATTCCAATTTTGCACTAAAAGTTCAGGACATGTTTTCAACCAAATCTTTGTTCAAACAGTGTGTAGTCATTGCTCTTATAGATAATTTCCAATACGTTACTGTGAAATCGAACAAGGAAGTTATGATTTTGCAATGCGTCATCGAAAATTGCAAATGGTCCTTGCATGCTTCTTGTTGTATTCATAGGGATAGGCCATTATGGTTTCTTACTAGGTTTGATTTTGAACATACATATTCAGTAGATATTCCGATCATAGACAGACCACTTTTACTGTTATCAAGGACCTAATTAAGAACAAAATTTCTTTAGTTGGTTATGAATTGTCAACTCCCAAAAATATAGTTCATTTCATTCGTGCTGAACATGGTTTAAATATATCCTACCAAAAAGCATGGCATGCTCGTGAGGCTGCGTTAGATGATATTCGTGGATCTCCGGAGGACTCCTACAAGATGTTACCCAGATTTGCATACATATTGTAACTCAACAACCCAGGTATATTCGCAATATACATGTAAATATTATTATACAATTTTCCGTTATTATTTTTTTAACATGTTTTCCTCATGTTTTTTTTATGTTGATAGGTTCTGTTATTGAATACAAAGTTGATGTCGATTGTTGATTTCTTTACTTCTTCAAGGCATTATCTGCTTTCATTTCTGGTTGGCAACATTGTCGTCCAGTCAATTCTATTGATGGAACAAGTCTGAAGAATAAGTATCGTGGTACTTTGTTATCTGCTTCAACACCTGATGCCAATGATCAGATTTTTCCACTAGCCTTTTGTTGTGATTCTGAGAATGATTCCTCATGGATTTGGTTTTGCAACCAATTGAAGAGAATTATAGGTGGCCGGAATGAGGTTAGTATCTGATATGCATAAAAGTATATGCAAAGCCATAGAGGTAGTATTTCTCAACGTTTTACATTGCATGTGCCTTGTTCATTTACTTAGAAACCTGAAGTTGAAGTATAAGAGAATAGTGGATACCGTATTTCATGCATGTGGGAAAACATTTAATATTGTAGACTTCGAACATGAAATGCGTTTGTTGGAATCTTCTGCCCCTGGTATACGTGAGGAGCTTGAATCCATTGATTTTGCTAAGTAGTCTCGTGCCTACTCACCACATAGGAGATATAATGTCATGACCACTAATATATTTGAGAGTTTGAATTTTGCTATGCTGAAGGCTTGGGAGTTATCAAAATGTTCAATACTTGAGGTTTTGCAAATGATGTTGCAAAGATGGTTTTTTGAACGAAGAAATGAAGCTGATTATCAAGTGACTGATTTTACCAAAACCGTTGAAGGTATATTAAGGGAACAGATTGAACGTAGTCAATCAATGAAGGTATGGTCATTTTAACTATTCTTACGTATGCTTAATACATCTCCATATTTCATATATACAATATATATCTCTTATATTTTTACATTATAGGTTAATCCAGTTAATAACATGAACTACCATGTCATAGATGAAACTTCCCAATATGTGATTTACTTACCTACGAAGGTTTGTAGTTGTAGGATGTGAGATATATTGGAAATACCTTGTGCGCATGCATGTGCTGTTTTCACCATGAAACATTTACCAATTAAGTCATATGTCTCACCCCTTTACTTGAATAGCACTTTGAGTTCAATATATAGGAGTAATAAATTCCTTAGGCGATCATCGTCAATGACAAATACCTGATAATATTATGCCAATTGTCATCCTTCCCCCTAATATAAAACGTGTTATCGGTTGACCAAAGAAAATTAGAATTCCTTCAAGAATGGAGTTCAAGAGACCGCGTTAAATGTGGCCGTTGTGGACATGTTGGCCATAATCGCAAAAGATGCAAGTTTTCTTTATTGAACTAGATTATTCTGCGTTTATTATGTTTTATACTTATAATTAAATTTTTTATATTGTAATGTTGTTAAAATTATACATTTATATATAAACTTATCCTAAATTTTCCTTACTTATATGTGCATAATATTGAAAATATACTCTACGTTACAATGTAGATAATGTTTATGACGTCTTATTGAATATGTACATAACTAATTATTGAATGGAATAACATGCTAGAAGGTAGAGATATTGCTTATCAACATTATTTGCCTTAGTTTTTTAGGTCAAACTTTGTCGTTCAGAACTTAACAACACTGTATTTAATATTCTAAATCTCAGTTACTTCAAATTATAATGTTTAATATCCTTATATACACTATTTTATTTAATATATACCATCTCTGTCGAAGAGTATATTATCAGATTGCTTTCAATTTCAATAACTTCTAAAATGCTGGTACATCCCAAAGTTACTTTCAATAGCTTGAATTGAATCATTTACGAATTAAAAAAAAATTGTAACTGATAGTTTTTTTATTCTTTCATTTTTCTTAAAAGTTGGATTTTGGCACTATACAAAATGTCATATTCACGTAAGGACCTAAATATGTTCCATCTATTTTTAAAAAACTTTATAATCAGATAAACAACAAGCAGTCTATGTAAATTTGTTCAAAGTAGGAATAAAAAGTATTCTATGCGAAGCTTAACTCTACATTCAAATTCACTTGACGACAACTACAATAACAATAATAAAATAAGGTTGGATTGGGTTGATCGGATTACTAAATCCTATAACCCATTCAACTCAATTTTTTTTTTCTTTTTTAAATTTTGCAACCCAAGACAACCTAAAATAGAATGTAACTTACCCAACTCCTCTGGTCTGATTTGGATAATCCGAGTTAGTGAGTTTTTTAAACATCTCTACTAATAACTAGTTCAAGTACCACTGGTTCATTAAATCCAAAAGATAAAAGTATGATGGTAGTAATCAAAGGTAGAAATTGAGTCATCAAATTTAAGTGTCAAAATTTAACTCTTAAATTTATAATAATTTTAAATTTTAAGCGTTAAAATTGGATCCTTATAATAACGGTAAGAATTGGACTTTCAAACAATGAAAATTGATCTCTTAAATTTGTATAATTATTATAATTTGTAAGCTTGAGAGTCCAATTCAAATATTTGTTTGAATTTGAGACTCAATTTTTACAACGAAAAATTCAAGAGTACAATTGTAACTATAGTAGTAACTTTTGTAATATACTCAAAACAAAAAAAGAAAATGACAGTGAGTGACTCGCCACATGAAACTTTTTTGACACAATAAAATATAGTTGTTAACTAAAAATATTTAAAACATAAAATATTAACAAAGAGATTTAAAGTTCAAATCTCAATTGAACACGTACTATTTTAATGTTGTATATAAGATCAATTTTAAATATTGATTTAATCTAAAAATTAAAATCGGTGAATAGAAATAAATTTAATTATATAATCGTCTTTTAACGATTAGAAGTTATTAAAATCTAACAAATAAAATAAAACATCTATCCATTGTGAAACATTGTGCATTTTACTTCTCTTTATTTGAGTGTACAAAGTCAAAACTTCCCCTCACTTGGAGAGCATATATCATCCGCCCTTCCATCTTACATGACTCAGAACGAGCGGGAACTAAATTGAATCTATCTGTATTCTTTCATTCTATTGTGAATCTCTGATCCATGGGGTAACACAAATTAAAAAGTTAGCCTCGACTTCGACCTCCAATAATACCAGTACTCGATTTTGACCTCCATTAATCCCAACTAAGCCTATGCTTTGAATTCCTCACTGAGTAATAAAATAAAACATCCTTGAGAAATTGTCTTCATTTCGTCTAGATTTGAATAAATGCTTGTACCATTAACCTTACAAAGGAGGTCGATCTTCCTCGGGTGTTCGAGGTGGGTGTGGTTTCCAATCAGGTTTCTCATCCCAGTACATGTCATAATATATGTGACCAGGAGCTGCATTCTCCACACAACACCATATGCCGACATAACGCTTGACTCGGTTCCTGAACTTCTCTTCCCTTTTCTGTTAATCAAATTGTAATTTCATGTGTGACGAGACTTGACATGAACTCTGTTTAGTCAAATGAATCAAAGGGGTTTGTTATTGTTTTGTTACCTTATCAGAGAAACCAGGGAAGGCATCTTGCATTGTAGAGAACTGGATAACTTTGACATCCTTGAATGTGGAAAATATTGCTTTGAACTATACAAGAAAAACATAAAATCTCACACAGTAAGTCCAATGGAGAGATGGAGTTCTTATTACAGGTTTATATAGCTAACATACAACAAGGAATAGGAGATTCCTAGAAACCGGAACAACAAGTCTAACAGATAAACATTCACAATTGCAGCATCCTATTCCATGCCTTTTCGATTAATATTAACAAATCCAAACTTTTTGATAAAGACAAGTTTTTGTACACTTTTCCAAGCGATTGTTGGCTCCAAAAATTTCCAAAAGATAAACCAAACCAAACACAAACAACCTATTTTTAAGGCTGCAGTAAAAAGTGAAATCTATAATCTAAGGCTACATGTTCCTGTTCTGTTGTTAATCACAATAGTAGTTAAAACGTACAGTACTCTAACTTCCAGTCTCAATGATCGATTTGCAACACCAAGAAAATGGTTGAAAGTATAAGATTCGTATTATCTGATATGCAGAAAGCAACTTCATATTACTAGCTTACAATTATCTTTTTTAATTAGGGTGAACTTTTGAGCAGTAAAAATGGTGAACCGTAAAAATTTATTTATTTATATTAAAAGAGTGATTTACCGTGTCTTCATTGCTGCCCTTGGGAAATTTGAGGACACCTGGTAATACTGTATCATTTGATGCACTACAACCTTCACTTTCTTGTTTACAAAGATGAACATCAAGCCATGATTCTTTCACCTAAAGACATATTAACAGTTCCTCAGCAACTGCTTATAATTAAGCAAAATTGACAGTTTCTAATACCAAGTGATACTTACCTGTTTGGGGAGCAACGGATTTTCCAAGAAAGAATACTCTCTAAAGTTGATTCCTGGGCCAAACTCTGCCTCTGGCAATTCTTTTAACATCACATTGACCTGCTTGGCACAAAAATGAAGAAACATAAAAATAAACATTAGTTCTTTCTTTGTTTGACAAATCGCATGTCTTTAATCCATGTGTTACAGAAAATGTATGGCAGACTGTATAAATGAGTACCTCTCCACCTCATTTAGGATGTATGGGTCGAGATGAATAAACGATAATTGGGCATCTTAAAGTTATTATGGTCTCAAAAAATTCAAAGAAAAAAAATATGTTAAAGCACCAAATCTGATATTTCCTATGATGATAATGTACTTGAATTGGTATGATACTGAGTGCAAACTTAGACACCTATAGATGTAGTTGACATCACATTGGTCAAAAGGGGTGGGGAAAGAGCTTGAATGTTTTGAAAAAGGGAAAGGACGTCAATTGTCCCATAGCTTGGTGAATAAGATACTAATAAAAGTTAAATTCATCTCCATATTTGTTGGATTCCAGAAGAAAAAATGTTTATAAATAAAAATATGCCTACATCTGTACAAACTAAGCTCAAATTGTTCCGTACCGAGTTTAGTAATTCCTAATGTTAAGAATGCTACAAGTTAAGTAAATATACGATCAATTTTTACATATTGGTTTCAGAGGGTCCATTAGTAGTCTATAGTTTCCTACCAACCCCAGAAAAACAAAGAAAGCTTCAGCATCACGTTTGGATTCGACCCAAAAGGTTAAAACCTGGACTTTGTGGCATAACTTCAATTTAATTCCTATGTTGAATGTTTGATTCCATAATAGATTAGTTGAATATGAATATTCTCACCTAAATTTTACCGTTCCCCATAAAAGTCAACATCCTCAGCATACTTGACTTATCCAATTAGAATTGGAATCCGATTAACATGATGATGAAAGCTCATCAAGACAATATTAATTGTTTCAATTAATATAAGAATTTGGAGGTACCTCGAAAACATGGTCCAACGGGCAAATAAAAGGTTGTCGAGTCACAGAACCTTGTAGAACTCCAGGATGTCCAAACCATAGCCTATCTAACCGGCACCACAGTGGAGGCATGATCTAGAGTTGACGAGTGAGACAAAATGAAAAAATTTCAGACAAAATTTCATAAGTAGCTTGCAAAGACAAGAACATCCAGAAATGTGGTTTTAATTTACTATACACACATAATTCCTCTAAATACTCATTCCTCCTATATTTTTTGCTTAGTTGACATGCAAAAGGAATTTTTCTCAGTTTATGAGTGCATTTAAATTACATATTGTCCCCTTTTATCTCTGACTTCACTGTCCCAGAATTCTAAATCAAATTTTCTCTTGAAAGGCTTAACTAGCATCAGGGTGGGCAAAATCTCCTTGGAAATTAGTAGGTTAGATCATGAACATAATGTAAAAGTTCCTCGAGTGAGGGAAAGAGATATTGACGGTCTCCTTCTTTCTTTCCTATCCATTCTCACCAAAACGTACTCCTCTCTTTTCTACATAACGTCGTATTTGAATGAAAGTGTTCTTACCAGTGTACGATTCAATAATGAAGCAATAGCGAGTGCAGTCCTTATTTGTTTCATCTGAACAAAAAAAAAAAAAAAACAAATAGAAACTCAGAAGTGGGACATTTTAGGGCATCATACAATAAAAACTTGGATTTACTGTTACAACAGACAACCTGGTAGTTAATAAGAGTAAAGTGTGTATCAAGGTTATGCTCTCCTTCTAATATTAAGTTCTTAGGAATTGATGGCTTAAATGAAAGGTAACCTCCTGCAGAATTTCCCAAGAAGTAAAGCATTAGTAAGTCACACAATATCTTTGACAGTGAGGAAGGCTATTCAATTGATCATAAGGCTGCAAATAAATTTGAAATTTTTTCCTAGAAGCTCCAACTCCAAGGAGATTCTGTTATGACCCATACAGAGGTAACACAAGAATAATCACAAAAGCACATAAAAGTACTCAAAGGCGAGGGACAGAAAATAAGAATGGCTTGAATTATTCGATTCCTTTGAGACGATTTGGAAACTGATGTGCAGTTGAAAAGAATGCTCCACGAATCTCATACAAAAATTTACCTGGTGCATCAAAGTACTCTGGAGGATCATAGAAAACCATGGCCTCACGCAGTCTATGGCGCTTTCCTTCAGTACCGGCATACTGAAATGTGGTATGAACAGCATATGGCTCCAATCTAAATTGTTGATACATTGCCTGCCATTGTGATTTGATGGTGAGCTCATTAAGTAGATCGATGAGGATACATTCACATGGCTTATCTTATGATTAATAGGATGTTGAAAGCCAAACACAACAGTGGAGGTCCTACCTGGACAAAGTAGGTGTGTCCACTACAGAAAATACTTGCTGGCAGAACTCCTAGCTTGAGATTGCCATCATAAGCATATGCGAGTTCGCTATCTTCATCAACAGATGGTCCATACTTCTTATGCACAAGTTCGTTGAAGCCATTTTGATCCCAAATCTTGTCATCGGCTAGGAGCATTTCCTTCCACTCCTTTGCCAATTTTTTTGATGCTTCTGTGGGCCGCCAGTGGAAAATTCCAATATTCAAGGCACCAGTAACTGTTTCAAAAGCATTAGGGCCTCTAGTATTGCAATGTCAGAAACTGTATGATACTTAATGTAGATTTGTAGTGTGCAGAATAAACTAATTATTCAAGGAAAGAATACTAAAGAATATTTCAAGGAGCAAAATTCCAAAAAGAAAAAAAGAAAAGAAAAAGAGTGCTTCAGATAGAGATTGAAACTTCTACAGAACAATATCATGGTAGCGTTTGAACTGTCTTTAAAGACATGAGGATGGAACCAGTTCAATTATGGCAAAACTTACAAATTTATAGGCATGAGCAGTATCCAAATGAACTTCAACTTTTTCAAATAAGAAATGTCCTTATGTTCTCTTGATTTCATAAAGATTCATGAATATTGAGGTCTATATCGATATTGGCATTTCAATTCCATAGTTATATCAAAATTGCTGTAAATAAACCAAAAAAATTAATTAATAATTAACTTGTGTTTAATTTCAAACTAGTTTAAATCTTTTCTTTTAGTATTATGTAATTATATTCATATTGGGAGTAATATATGATATTTTTATATTTTATGGGTGTTTATAAAAGATATCAAAGATATCTTTGTCAAACTCTCCAATTTATGGATATAAAAACATATCGACATGCATTCTAATCCTTGCATGAAACACATGTGAAGAAAATAATTTGAAACAGAATTATATTCCAGCTCCAAGAAGGAGCTATTACCGTAAACAACTTGTTGTAAAAATTTCTGTGAAACAACCATTTCTAAATGATGATTCAAGATGTAGAAAATTAAAATCTTGTGATATAATCAATCGTGGGTCAAAGAGGCATGCCCCAAAAGTATTAAAATTCATGCTTGTAAATTAGTTTTATTTTAGTCTAGGAAAAGTTAATTAATGTTGAATCAATATCATGGAAGAATAGAGAATATTTAATACTTCACCTTCGTTCCATTTATCCAACCTGTCATCAACCACTGTTGGTACAACCTGATCACTTGAAGTTAAGACGTCTGCTTCAGGATAACGAGCAAGATATGGGAGTGGATTCTGTAACATAAAACAACTAATCAGGTAAGTATTTTTCAAATAATAGCACTAAAAAATATCTGAATGAGCCAACAACAGATTTTAATAAATAAAGTGAACTTTGAGCTCTAGAAAATCTATTAAAAAAAATCCCTCCTACCCTAAGATCTCCCTACCCACATTTGAATAATAATAATAAAACAAGAATTTTTTCTACCACATAAAATCAATACTAATCGAAGCTTTAATAAACAAAACAAATCCAAAAAAAATTGACACATCAAATATTTATTGTAGTATTGAGATCTGGCAGTTTCTATCGGTAAGTGCCAGAGGAGATTGTACTCAGTAAAACAAATTTGGCATAATACGAGTTAAAAGATTGTCAATGTTGTTAGTGTGAACCAGTGAACGTATAACCAAAAATTAGATGTAGCTTAATGGTGAAGAAACAACCAAATAACAATTCCAAAGGTTACCTTTAACCACACCATGTCTGTATCACACATTAACAACTCAACACCATATGGGAGAATTGAGTCGATGAGAATCACTTTTTCTCTTCCCATCTTATGAAATGTAGGCGATCCCCAGCCAACATCTACTGTGCTCATATGGCTTCCCATGTCAAAAACTGGAATACCTTTCCAATACAAGGCTTCCAATAGTTTGGTGTCCATTGCACCTGAAATAATCACCCAAGCTTCCTAAACATATTTTCAAACTAACGAAGTACACAAACATGTTACTATTCTAAGGAAAGAAACTAATTAGTTCAACAGCAGGTTGCCATTAAAAATGATATTAATAAGAATTCAGTAGCTTACCAACAAGAAGATTAGTAAGACCAAGATCTGTCAAATGCTTAACCCAACTGAGGATGAAGTCCATAAATGCATAGTTACCAAATGTTACTATTATTATGTTATCTTTTGCCCTTCTCTGAACTAGTTCCTTGCTTAGATGAAAAGTCTCTGGCGGCGGCATATCTTTTGTGTTAGGAGCTTCCCAAATTGGCTTTTCCCCTTTGTTGTGAACAATTGTGCTGGAGAAATCTGGAGTGGGACCTGTACTTGGTTGTGATACATCTGATCTTTGATCCTTGATAAGAGTTGAATCGGAATCTAGAAAAAGAAACCAAACCGAACACAGGACAATGCCAATTAGTCATAAAATTACGAACAGGGGGTTGCACAGGGGAAAGAAAAAAAAACTTGCATCTAGACCCAATAATATGTTTTGATCATAAGCATGTACGAGAACCGGGCTTGGTGTATGGAAATCAAACTTCAGCTACTATTGTATTGAATACAACAAATTAGTCAATGCAACAATTCAATGAGAGGACAAAATGAAGCATTGAAGGGCCAGTTTAAGAATGAACAAAAACCAAACGCTTATCTTACAAGTTGATTGGAACGGCAACAATGTTGGATAACAGCCCCAATAACTAGAATCTGGTGGTTTATATTGAGAAGGGTTTTACCAAAAATGTCAGATAGAGGAGTTTCCAATCCCACCATTGTTCATACATAAAAATTGAACAAAATCATTACTGGATCAAGATTTGGCCTCAATCAAGCGCAAACCCAACTTAGCTTACAGTACATAAAGTCAACCAATCCATCTAAATGCCGAAAAATAAGGAAAGAAAATCTGCCAAATTTCTATACATCATCAATCACAATCTACCATACATCCCAATGACATAAGAAGAACATGATCAAGTCAAGTGTAACTACACTACAAGAAATAGACAACACGTACTGGTAAATTCAGAAGAAGGAGACGAAAACCAGGAGCTGGAATCAGAAAGGGGATTTGAAGACGAGTAAACCGCCGAAAATACATACAGCGATGAGAACACTATCCCGGCAATGACAGTCGCATAGATCACCAAAAACAGAGGCCTTGTATTGACTCCATCTTGGCACCCATTACCCAGCCCCATTTCACCAGACCCTTCAAAATCTTCCGGTTGCTACAACTCTTGAATACCCAAGAAAAAATTTCTCACCAATTTCGCCTAAACCATTGCCATCGCTCTCAAAACCTCCTCCTCCAAAAGCTGCAGCTCTCAGAAGAGAGAAGAAAGAAATGGGAGTTTTGGGGGATTTAGTGGGGTTTGTGAATTAGAATCAGTGAGCCATTCTTTGGGTTCTAATTCAATCGAGGGAAAGTCAACTCTCTCTGTGCTGTGGTTTGTGCTTCACAGAGGCTGCCATTGATAAAAAAAAATCTGTATTTAAGGGATAACTTAGTTGTAGTGGACAGCAGATCTATATGGCTTTACGAATTACGATACATGAGATTTTGTGAAAGAAAGAGAAAGATGTGAAGTTTTGTTCGTTGGGAGATTGATGAATTGTGCTAAGAAGCTGCCACTCCTAGCCACCTTTGACCAAAATTCCCTCCTGCTTAAGCTATATATATATATATATATATATATATATATATATATATATATATATATAATTAGGGACATGATACATATTTCCATCATATTTTTGAATCAAAATTCTTCGTTGCGATAAATTCTTTTGATTTTTTTATAAATATTTTAATTATTTATTTGATATGAGTGATGAGAAGGATATACTTACGTGCATCTCGAAATGTATTTAAGTACCTATACATATAGAGAGAATATTAAAATTACGACGATACTAGGTTCGTTGTGGCTAATTTTTACAACGTTTATTTATTTAGAAAAAACATTTTTTCATATAAACACGACAAGAAAGCTAAACTTTCAAGGGAAAAATCATGTAGATTTTTTATGACTAAGCTTGCTTTATATAGAAATTATTTATTTAAAAAAATATAATACTAAATATCAATAAAAAAAAACATTTTGAATTTAGTGAATTAAAAAATAATCCTAACACGTGAATTTAATAAAAAACAAATGACAAAAATTATTGTAAAATTCATTCTTAAAGCACAATGATAGTTGTAATTACATTCTCAAAATTTTAATAATAACAATTGGACTCTTGAACTTCTAAAAGTGTTTGGACTCTCGAGTCACAATAATTATAAAAATTGAACCCACAAATGATAAAAATCAACTACAATTTATACAATTATATAAGTTTGAAATGTTTGAAGATCAAATTGTAAAATTTGGATAAGTTAAATTTTTTTAGTTTAAAAAGAATATATATAATTGTAACTACCAACTTATTTTAGAGGTGTTTTTTTTTTTAATTTGTCTTTTAATAAAATAGGGAGTTTTTTTAATTGAAACTTATGAATTTTGACAAGGTTATTAAAGAGTTAATTAGAGGGTTTAAATAGTTAATGATATAATGAATTGAGCATAAAATAATTACTTAATGTTGCTAAACATGTTTTCAAAATAATGAACACATGCATGTTCCTAACAGGAATGGAACAAATTAATCCTTCACTATTATCTTTATATTTTGACAAATATTTTTGCATCATTTTAAACATAATACATATACTACCGATCGACCTAAGCTAGCTTTGTTTCTACTGGTATTCTTTATATTGATTTGTAATATACATAATTAGTTAGGGATTCATTGAATCAAGGTTTGTTTTCGTTAACTTAATGTTGACTTCACTAGTCATCATTTTTAAAGGAGTTAATTGAAATAGTTGCCTCTAAATAGTTGGTTTACAAAAATTGTGACTAGCTAGGCTTGAATATTATTGTGGAAGGGTAATCAAGTGGTCGACCGACAAAATGGTGAGAAAAAAGATGAAAATCAGGATAATCATTTCTCATGACTACATAAGTCTGTGATTGACGAAACGACCTTTGTACGATGACAGTTTATTTTCATTCGTTTTAAAGTCTCATAAAAAATTTAACTAAAATATGCTAAAAGTTGTATAATTCTAAAGATGCAAATAGTTGAAAATGGAAATTTTATTTGAGACAACTTAATTAATAAAATACGGAAACAATCAAATAATAATGTTTGTTTTGTAGTTTTTATTTGTAGATGGTATCTAATCACATAAAATATTACAAAAATTAGGAAACTAAAACATACTCTTCAACGTATTTTTTGGATTTTCTTGGGCTGCCTAAAAAACTAATAAAGGAAATAATTAAACAAATAAAGTTGTGTATTAAATGAGGGGAGATGTCAAAATAGTCCAAACAATCAACAAAAAATCTATATGAAATTATTCAAAATTTTGGAATTTCTTATTTGTGGAATAATGATTTATTAGTTTAATTATGTCTTTGCTTTTCGTTCAATTCCTTAAAGGAATTTTTCTATAGAATCAATAATTGAAGTAGAAAAAATCATTTAAAAAATTGAAGGAAAACATATTTTATTTGTTAGTTTAACTAACAGCCACATGTAGTTTGTTTCTTATTTTGAGATATTAATGAATAATTAAATGAAAATATAAGTGGTCAAACTCATCATAGTTTATATTCTCTGTTAGTATTGAGATGTATAGCACTGTTGGGATTTCTTTGGAGATGATAATAGAATAACGTTAGTTATTACTTAACTATAATTCGGGTCGATTTATAATACCAAATTCATTTATGTTTTTGTTGTTTAATCCAACTTCTCTCTTTTTCATTATTTTATGTTTTGTGATTTTATTTTTATTCCGTTCTCGATTCCTCATGTATTTCAACGTCTCTTAAATTCTTAGTAATCATCATTATATTTCAACCTTACAAACAATCTCTTGGAAATTATTTAAATTAGGGTTTTGTAGATGTTTGAGAATAAATGATGTCAAAAAAATAAAAAAGTTTGGAAATATGATGTTTGACAATTAAGGATGAGTGTTTTAATTAGTCTCCGTTCTATTGAGTTATATATTATGGATACCATTTGATATATACTTTATGAATATATACATCGTAATTAGATTAACTTATTTAATAAAAGCAAAATAAAATCGTGGAATTAATTTCTTTATCCCCTTTCAATATATACACATATATTAAAGTGTATAATTGATATATAGTATAGAGAAACTGTATGAATTTAAAATATACATTAAAAAAATCACATACTAATTATAATTAAATAACAATGTATATTAAAACAATAATGGTAGACTGTCTTAATTGCAATTGAAATTTGTATGTATGATAATACAATCACGCGATACCAAATATATATGATATGAAGATCCGAATATATATAAGATTATTTGAAATAAATCTCACCATACTTATGTGATTCTATTTCATTTTTAATTAATTATTTAATTTTTTTTTATTACAATTCATTCTCTACTTATTCTTCAATGGTTAGCACTTACGATTCTTATTTTTTTACTATCAATAAATTTGTGTGTTTTTTAATTAAATTGTGAATGTAATCTACATCAATTTTCACAGATATAACCTATAAAATTAATCATTTTTTAAATATATTAGGTGTTTCTTCTCTTCCTCGTTGCTATTTCTTTATCGTCTTCTTCTTTACTGCAATTTCTCTTCTTTTTTATGTTGTGATTTCTTTCATCATTTTTCTTCTCCTTTTTTTTCTGCTGCGATTTCTTTCCATCGTATTTTTTTTGATTATTTTTTTACGTCGTTTAATTTTTCCATTGTCTTTCTTCTTTTTTTGATTCGATTTCTTTTTTCCATCGTCTTTCTTCTTTTTTTTTTACGTTGAAAATTTGGGTTACCCAAATTTAAACTATCGTGTACAAAAAATAGCAAAATCTAAAAGATCGGCTAAAAAGAACAAACTATCGTGAAGATAAATCTAAACGATCTCGTACAAAAGAATTAAAAAATTAATTTATCCAAATCTAAACGATCGTGTACAAAAGAATCTTGAAAAAAAAATGATTATGAAAACAAATCTAAACGATCGTGTAAGAAAATCGTTTAGCCAAATCTAATAGCAAAAGAATTTTGAAAATATGTGTTCAATCAAATCTAAACGTGTAACAAAAGAAAAAAGATTTGCCTACCTAAATCTAAACGATTGAATCTAAATGATCGTGTACCGAACAATTGTTGACGGGGCATTTTTGGTATTTTATATTGTGAAGCTGTATGTTTTTTTCGTTTTTGAAATTGTTTTATACAACGTAAATATTTGGCCGCTTTGTATTATTTTTGAAAAGACTGACTTAAGTTAATTAATGACATTTATGAATTACTAATTAGTTACTAATTTTTGCTATATTTAAAAAATTAAATCAATTGGAAATATTTTGAACCGAAACTTTATAATTTCCACTTATTAGAACGTTTTATATGGAGCTAGGCCCATTAAGTTAATAGAAATTGGGCCTAAATCAAATTCGGGCCGTCAGCCCAATACGAAAAATGTGGGCTGAGCCTCAGGAAGCTCGCGTTGTGCAGTTGTGGAGCATCCTCACCTGGCATGGTTCCTGTGATTTCGGGTGAGTTATTGGGGGTCGGTCGTCATTCTAAAGGCCGGACCTGCCGGCTGCCAGCTCCGGTCACCGGCCGACGGACATTATATATCGAAGTTTTCATAATCGATCCTTTCAGGACTTCGAAAATCCCATCGCTTGATGTGAGATGGCCATTCCAGATGAAGACGACGAGTTCTTGGCTCAATTTCTCGAATCAGAGGTTCTCTCGGAGGTCTCCGACAAGGTTTCAACCTCTTTACTACCTCTGTTCCTCCCATGTTATTTTATTTGCAGATTTGGACTAGTTTGGTTTTAGGAAAATTGTATCATATCGTTTGTTTCTCCAAATTTTTGTCATGTTCATGTCGTTTTAGGGTGAATTACGTTGGACGATGATGAATTTGAGTGCGGATATTTGTAGGAGGAGGGGAACGTGCAGGAGGAACCAAAGCCTAAGAGAGCTCGAATCGAACAGATTAGCCCTAACGAACAAAGAGAGGTAGTTTCTGTTACTAGTTCCTCCTCTCAATCCAAGGGCGTTGTTCCTGGGAGGATTGAGAGTGGAATTTTCAGTAAAATTCCTCCGGAGCTCTTCCGCCATATCCTCAAGTTTCTCTCATCAGAGGTATTGCGAACTGGGCTCTTCCCCTCTATTTTGAATGTTTCTTCTCCATTTTTGTTATTCACTTACCTGTGTCTTTTGGAGCAGGATCTCATTTCTTGTTCATTGGTTTGTCGATTTTTAAATTCTGCGGCGTCTGATGAATCATTGTGGCGCAGATTGTAAGTAATGGCATCTTATGTATACTTATCCATCCGCGTTTGATCTCTATGCTATTCTTCAATGCTACCATTATGAAATTCTGCACTAAGGTACTACTAGAAAATCTCCCGCTACTCTATTGACACTTTCGCCTGGAAATTATGTGCAGATATTGTCTGCGTTGGGGTATGTTGCCCACGTCCAAGAAGTTGCGCCAATGTCCTTGGAAAAAACTTTATATTCAGGTTCTTCTTTCACTCTTTGTTAAGAAGTGATCCTAAATCCTGTTTCTTGACATGTAAGAAATGGTTTTCAATTCTTTGCCCTGTTTGAAACAGAAAAGATTTGAAGTGAGGCATTCTTTTTGTTAGAAAGGAAAATAAAATTAAAATATGATAGTTATATCCTCAAATTTATAAGAAATCTAACACAATAAAGTCTGTTGAGATTTCAATTCATTCCAAGAAAGAAAGAGCTTGATATTGAATCTCCTAAGTCTCATATCATTCTTTGGATCTGGGAGCACCAATGGGGTTCCTACCTGTGCACTAATTTCATTTTGTTGGTTGATTTTATTCCAATATGAAACTATGAACTACTGATCACCCAATTTTGCTGTCATCCCAGCGTGACGAAGAAGATATGACTCAACTGGTTCGAGATTGTTCTTCTGAGTTTAAAGAGTACTACATCCAAATGCAAGCTGCAAAGAGAAGTCAAGCTCCTCTTCCTTCTCAGGTATCTTATTTTCTAATCAGCTTTGAACGGTGGTAAATACTTGCCAGTATAGTTTCTGTTTCCATGTCCTCTTGTCTAAAGATAGGATTGAATTATGGTCTTTTTTCAATTTGTTTTCTAGGTTTCTACTAGGCTATATCCTTCCCGAGTCTTTGTTTATTCTACCATTTTCTTGACCATTTGCAGGTGCAGGATGACCAAATAATTCTTGATAGGACCATGGCTGATCAAGTATCTACATGGAAGAGCAGCAGGGGATTGACTGACAAGATAGTCCTAGATCACACTTGTTCTGGAGAAACGTGTACATATTACCAAATTGGAGATGCATTTGTATGTGAAAAGACTGGACTTGTTCATGGTATGATATTCTTATTAGGTATTCTTCAATCTTTTATATCAAATTTTGTTATAGATTGGTCAGTTACTTTAGACATGTTTTTTTCCTAGTATGTGACGACACTTGCAGAGAAGTCATTATGGATCCCAATGATGAACAACTTGTCTGCACAATATCTGGACACTGCTTTGATTCTCTACTTTTGCCAGACGCTATGGAACCAGATACTGTGAGTACATTACAATCCTCCTTAAATTGTAATCAACATTGCACTAGTCTGGTCTTCTTTCTGCTATCTAACAGTAATATTCTAACTTCCTATCAGAGGGCTGACTACTGAAAATAGAGGAAGACTGTAAATAGGCTCTTCTATTACTTGTTCAGATTAAATAGGTGAATAGCAGCGATTTCGTAGCTGCTTTCTTGGTTGATGTTAGTTGAGGGCCTCTGATTTATAACCTCTTCTTCGACTGATCCCTAGATTGAGCTACTATTGAGCTCTTCTTCATGTTTATGATACCCAAAGCTTAAACTGTTTGGGGTTAGTATGGTTTACAAGGTCCGGTATTTAGATATATGAAAAGATGCAAAGTTGCAGAGAATAACATTGCAAGAATTTAGAAATTAAGACCCCTTGAACTAACCTTATTTCACCGCTAATGTTTAAATTATTATATTATAACATCTAATTTATATGACGCTTAATTTGAGGCGACCTTAGATGAGGCGATTTTGGGAAATGAGTAAGAAAGTGCGCTTTTGTGTCCAAGTCTTGTGCATCAAACTAAATTGGAACCGTTCCATTCAAATTAATTTCGTAAAATGGAGAGAAATGGAGAAAAGGGTATTAGGAGGATTAAGTAACCTCTTGTTGGGCCCGGAAACCGATTCTAAAAACTAGGAGTTATGATTTAAGGAAGAAAGGAGGAGGGGATGCTGCAGCATGAAACACATGAACTTTCAAAATGGAAATTTGAAAGATCAAACGTCAATGAAATCTAATTAATTACTTTATAAAAATGGGTGGGTGAGTGAGTCGGTTCGGTAACCTTGTTACAAATAGTGCGAAAGAATTAATTTTATGTGGTAAATTGAGAACACTCCTCGAAGAAGGAAGCCTTTGGAGAAAGAAGTTTGAAGTATGATCAATACTTATTTGGCAACTTTAAAGTTGGCTAAATTCATGTCGATCCTTAATAGTAATATTTTAGGTTAAAATATTATTTTGGTTTCTATGCTTTAGAGATTGTTCTATTGTAGTATATATACTTTTCAATGTCCAATTTTAGTCCTTAGACTTTCAATAGATCTTAAATTTAGTCCTTTATTGTTATCGTAGATTTTTCCGTTGCTTTTTATTTTTTTAGCATTTTCACTACAACTTCTAAAAGTATACTCAAATATTATGTTTCTTTGCATGAAAAATTATTGTGATTATTTAATCAATTTCAATAGAAATTAACTTTAAGTGACCAAATGTAAGATTTGTTAAAAGAATTAAACAAATTTCAAAATAGGGTGACCGAAAATGTATTTTAACCAATATTTTATAATTTCTCTATGTTAAGTTATTGGTTAGAGTTTATGTAAATTAAAGACTTGAACATCTGGATGTGTTTACAATATATGCTCTGTATGTATTGTTTATTTAGTTATTGAGTCTTGCTTGACTCAAGCCTTGCCTTTTTATCGCCTCTCAACTTATTAGGCTATCACAGGGATTCTCATTTAAAGTTTACCTTGTATTCTAAAAACATCGTATGCGCGCACACACACCCATAGAAGCCTTATGGCTTAATATTGGGCAAAAGAAATCAATTGCATACACTAATATAATTAGATTTTCCCTTCACAGCCAAACTTTTGCTATCTTGAGTAAGCTCAGTTGTGATACTTATATATATTTGTTCCATAGTTCCTACATCCATCCATTCGTAGATCATGAAATCATGTAATGAACAAATGGGTCAACGTGTAATGTTACTATTTATTTTACAAAAGGGTTCTTACCTGTCTCTCCAAACCCTCCCATCTCTTTTCTATTTATTTATGAGTGATCCTTTTAAATTGTTCTTGTTCTTCATTTCATAATTCTTGTACTATTGGATCCCTTCATGCATGTTTATGTCTTAATTGATTTGTGTTAAAACTCATGTAATGGAATGTCAAACTTGCAGGAACAGCAACAAGCCGGTGGAACCGATGAGGCGGAACCATTCATGGGTTCAGGCCGTTTTGGTAAAAAAGATCATGATATTTCCTTTTTTCTTTTCTAGTCTGATTGTTTATCATACTTTGAAGAATGCTGTGACACCCTATTTAAAGAGATATATATAGAATTATTAGGAGAATATTATGTAAGACCTCCCATTATTAATGTGTATAAGAGGAAGGGCAAGAAAGGAAAGTTACAAGACAGCAAGGAGGAAAGAGAGAATGGAAATGAAATAGTGGGTTAGTGGAGCAGCAAGTGGGCCCTACAGGATAATCTTGTTTGTCCTATTCGGCCAAATGTCTTATAAATAGCAAGGGGAGGGTAGCATTCTAGGTACGAGAGATTTATGAGAATGTTTTGGTAAAGAAGAGGGATTGGCGGCTGAGGAACCCTACCTTAGCCTAGGAGAATAGGTTGGTTTGTTCTTTAATGTTTCTTTGTTTTATTTCCTAGTTATTTCTATCATATATCTTGTATCTACTGTTTTTGGCAATATAAATATATAAACACAGAGTGCTGCCTCTGTTTTTGCCATTGAGTTAGTAAAAGAATATAAGAAAGGAGTGAGAATCCTCACAATTGGTATCAGAGCCTTGTCAAACTGGGAGTGATAACAAGACTGATGGCACAGCGACAAATGGAAGAAAGATTAGAAGGAACATAAAAGGAGGTGTTAAGCCTCAAGGAAATGATGCTGGAGATGAAGAAAAGTATGGACAGATTGGCCGATGAGTAGAGAGACCAGTCTTATAAGAAAAAGGAAGAATCTGGCACATCCGACGAGTCCATTATGAAAATGAAAGGAAAAATGGAAGAGACAGATGTGACCGGAGATATACATACTCACCAGATCGATCGAAGCAAGTATAAAAAGCTGGAAATGCCCATGTTTCTGGGAGAAAATCCAGAATCCTGGGTTTACCGGGCAGAACATTTTTTTGAGATCAACAACTTACCAGAAGCAGAAAAGGTCAAGGTGGCTGTGGTGAGCTTTGGACAAGATGAGGTGGACTGGTACAGGTGGAGCCACAATAGGAGAAAGGTGGAATCGTGGGAAGATTTGAAGACCAGAATGTTTGAATTCTTCAGAGATACCGGACAGAAAAGCTTGGGGGCTAGGCTAATACGCATTCAACAAGAAGGCTCCTATAGTGATTATGTCAAGAAGGTCGTGAACTACTCGGCACCTCTCCCACACATGGATGAAAGCGTGCTCAGTGATGCTTTCTTAACTGGCTTAGAACCTGCGCTTCAAGCTGAAGTGATGAGTCGACACCCTCAAACACTAGAAGAATGTATGATGGCAGCCCAGTTGGTGAATGACCGTAACTTAGCACTCAAATTGGCACAAGCAGAGATGGGTATTATTGAACCAAAAAGAAGCGAAACTGCTGGTAATAAGGTGCCATGGAACAACGATAAAGGGATTATGAGGAAAACTGAGTTCCAAATGAAGCAAATAACTATACCCCTCGGAAGTTATCAAAAAGGAGAGCCCCCGTTAAAAGACTGTCTGATGCCGAATTTAGAGCATGTTTAGACAAGGGTCTCTGTTTTAGGTGTAATGAGAAATATTCTCATGGACATCGATGCAAAATCAAAGAAAAAAGGGAGCTCATGCTCTTTATCTTGAATGAAGAAGAAAGCACCGAGGAAGGGGAGAGTTCAGAGGCACCAAACACAGGACCAGTAGAGATCAATCAGTTGGAAGGGCCAGAAGAAACTATGATAGAATACCGAGCCATCACCTGTTTGACAACCAAGGGAACTATGAAGCTGAGAGGAATAGTTAAAGGAAAAGAGATTATTGTATTGATTGACAGTGGGGCAACCCATAATTTCATTCATCATGAGCTGGCCACGGAAAGGAAAATCCCCATCAATAGAAACACTCAATTTGGGATTACTATTGGCAATGGCACAAGTTGTAAGGGAGAGGGCATTTGCAGCAAAGTGGAAATCCAGCTTGAAGGGCTAAGAGTAGTAACTGACCTGTTGGTAGTGGGACTGGGAACAATAGACGTGGTGCTGGGAATGCAATGGTTGGATACAACAGGCACCATGAAGATTCATTGGCCATCGTTGACAATGGTCTTTTGGAAGGAAGGAAATAAGGTGGCTTTAAAAGGAGACCCGACTTTGATAAGAGCAGAATGCTCACTCAAGACTTTAGAGAAAACATGGGAAGCGGAAGATCAAGGTTTTTTGCTTGATTGGCAAGGGTATGAGATCAAAAATGAGGGTGCAGATAGCAAAAACACGAGCCAACCAGGCGATGAAGAGGGATTACCAATGATTCAGTTCTTACTCCATCAATACTCCGACGTATTTAACAGTCCTACCACTCTGCCACCAAAGAGAACCATCGATCATCGCATACTCACCATACCAGGGCAGAAGCCAATCAATGTCCGGCCTTATAAATACGGTCATCAACAGAAAGAAGAGATAGAAAAGCTAGTCATCGAAATGCTACAGACAAGAATCATTAGACCAAGTCACAGCCCTTTCTCAAGTCCAGTGCTGTTAGTCAAGAAAAAAGATGGAGGCTGGAGGTTTTGCGTAGACTACAGGAAGCTGAATAAGATTACAGTAGCTGATAAGTTCCCCATTCCGGTTATTGAAGAACTCTTGGATGAGTTACATGGGGCCACGGTGTTTTCCAAACTAGATTTAAAATCAGGTTACCATCAAATCCGAATGAAAGAAGAAGATATCGAGAAGACTGCGTTTAGGACGCATGAAGGCCATTACGAATTCTTGGTGATGCCATTTGGTCTAACCAACGCTCCCGCCACTTTTCAATCCCTCATGAATCAGGTATTTAAACCTTTTCTCCGGCGTTGTGTTTTGGTTTTCTTTGATGATATACTAGTCTATAGTTCGGACATAACGGAGCATGAGAAACACTTAGGGATGGTGTTTGCAACACTAAGAGACAACCAGTTATATGCTAATCGCAAAAAATGTGTTTTCGCTCACTCACAAATACATTACTTGGGCCATATTATCTCAAAACATGGAGTAGAGGCAGATCAGGATAAGGTTAAATGTATGCTACAGTGGCCGAAACCCAAAGATGTGACAGGTTTAAGGGGATTTTTGGGGCTGACGGGCTACTATAGACGTTTTGTCAAAAGTTATGGTGAGATTGCAGCACCTTTGACTAAACTACTGCAGAAGAACGCTTTCAAATGGGATGAGAACGCCACCCTTGCATTTGAAAGTCTGAAATCTGCCATGTCTACCATACCCGTACTCGCATTGCCTGATTGGTCTTTGCCCTTTATGATAGAAACTGATGCCTCAGGTAGTGGATTGGGAGCAGTACTATCCCAGAACAGCCACCCCATAGCATTCTTCAGTCAGAAATTGTCTACAAAGGCTCAAGCCAAGTCCATCTACGAGAGGGAATTGATGGCTGTAGTACTATCCGTGCAAAAGTGGCGGCATTATCTTTTAGGAAGGAGATTCACCATTATGTCAGACCAAAAGGCTCTAAAGTTTTTATTGGAGCAGAGAGAGGTACAACCACAGTTCCAAAAGTGGTTAACCAAGTTAATGGGATATGACTTTGAAATTTTGTACCAACCGGGACTCCAAAATAAGGCAGCAGATGCACTTTCAAGAATGGATCATTCAATAGAATTAAAGGCGCCGTCAACAACAGGCATTGTAGACATGGAAGTAGTTACAAAGGAAGTCGAGAAAGATGAAGAACTCCAACTCATAACCCAACAGTTGCAGACTAACCCAGCATTGGAGGGAAAATACTCCTTAACAAATGGCACGTTAATGTATAAAGGAAGAGTGGTGCTGTCCAAATCATCTTCAATTATACCCAGCCTCTTGCACACTTTTCATGATTCTATATTTGGTGGCCATTCAGGATTCTTGAGGACTTACAAGCGGATGAGTGGTGAGCTGTTTTGGAAAGGTATGAAGGAAGACATTAAGAAGTATGTTGAACAGTGTGAAATCTGCCAAAGAAATAAGAGTGAAGCAACCAAACCGACAGGGGTTCTACAACCATTACCCATACCCGACCGTATATTGGAAGATTGGACTATGGACTTCATCGAAGGGTTGCCTAAAGCAGGAGGTATGAACGTGATTATGGTGGTCGTGGACCGGCTGAGTAAATATGCTTACTTTGTCACCATGAAGCATCCGTTCTCAGCAAAGCAAGTAGCCATTGAATTCATTGATAAGATAGTTCGGAGACACGGCATCCCTAAGTCAATTATATCAGATAGGGACAAAATCTTTGTAAGCAATTTTTGGAAGGAATTATTTTATGCCATGGATACCATCCTTAACGAAGCACTGCCTTTCATCCTCAAACTGATGGCCAAACAGAACGGGTCAATCAGTGTTTAGAAACCTACTTAAGGTGTTTTTGTAATGAGCAACCAAACAAATGGCATCAGTTCATACCGTGGGTAGAGTTATAATACAATACCACATTCCATTCTTCAACACGCACGACTCCCTTCCAAACCGTGTATGGTAGACCCCCACCACCCCTGATATCCTATGGAGATAAGAAGACACCTAATGATGAAGTTGAAACAATGCTGAAAGAGAGAGATTTGGCTATTAGTGCGCTCAAGGAAAACCTCACGATTGCTCAAAACAGGATGAAGAAATTTGCGGACTCAAAGAGGAGAGAACTTAAGTTTAAAGTAGGAGATGAAGTCTTTCTTAAGTTAAGACCCTATCGTCAGCGCTCCTTAGCAAGGAAAAGGGCAGAAAAGCTAGCTCCTAAGTTTTATGGCCCATATCGCATCACTGAGACCATAGGAGAAGTGGCATACCGACTTGATCTGCCTCCCGAAGCATCAATTCATAATGTTTTCCACATTTCACAGCTCAAACTTAAACTAGGCAACCAGCACCACGTCCAAACCCAACAACCAAAGCTCACAGCAGAATTTGAATTGCAACTTTGGCCGGAGACAGTCTTAGGCATACGTTGGAGTCCTGAATTGGGAGCCAATGAATGGCTGGTGAAATGGAAAGGATTGCCCGACAGTGAAGCCACCTGGGAATCCGTTTACTCAATGAATCAACAGTTTCCTTCATTCCACCTTGAGGACAAGGTGATTTTGGAACCCCGGGGTATTGTAAGACCTCCCATTATTAATGTGTATAAGAGGAAGGGCAAGAAAGGAAAGTTACAAGACAGCAAGGAGGAAAGAGAGAATGGAAATGAAATAGTGGGTTAGTGGAGCAGCAAGTGGGCCCTACAGGATAATCTTGTTTGTCCTATTCGGCCAAATGTCTTATAAATAGCAAGGGGAGGGTAGCATTCTAGGTACGAGAGATTTATGAGAATGTTTTGGTAAAGAAGAGGGATTGGCGGCTGAGGAACCCTACCTTAGCCTAGGAGAATAGGTTGGTTTGTTCTTTAATGTTTCTTTGTTTTATTTCCTAGTTATTTCTATCATATATCTTGTATCTACTGTTTTTGGCAATATAAATATATAAACACAGAGTGCTGCCTCTGTTTTTGCCATTGAGTTAGTAAAAGAATATAAGAAAGGAGTGAGAATCCTCACATATTAATATGATTATTCGAAGAGGCATACTAGTGAATAGCTCCAAAGTTTGTTAGGATTTTAAGTTTAAAATCAAAGGGCGTCGAGGATGGGAGAAAGGTATGAGGTTTTGGTGGGATTTGCTCTGGAGAATTTGGGAGGAACTTGCTTGACCCCTTGGGTTATCTTGTTGCCTTCCTTGTAATATTACAAAATATTTCCATATATTTTCATATTTAGGTATTTCTTGTTAGGATGTATGCTAACAAATTCATGTTAATTGAATGGCAGCTCGAGCTTACTTGTTGGGGTACAATTGTGCTGACGAAGCGGAGCTAGAAGCTACTTTGAGGTTTTGTTGATTTGGAACTGCAACGAGTTGTGGTATGATTCAACATCTTCACTGCCTCACCTGTGTGTGTTGGCTTATATTAGTCAATTTCATTTCGTGTAGAAGTTTGTTAAACTAGGTAATATATAATTATATATGTTATATATATTTTATTTTAACCAGTTTCTTACATTCTACTGCGGGTATGCCTCTCTCTCACTCTCTCACTCTCTCTCTTTCTAATTCAGTAGGGCATTGTAATATCTATCAGTTTCAAAATATATTTTGTAATTTTTGAGATTTTGAAGACTGAATGAAAACTAGAAAATTAATTCTTATATAGGTGCTTTTACATATCGAATCCTTGACGTTTTAGAAGGTGTTTGAAGAGAGTTATTAGTCATAAGTTTTAGAAGGTGTTTGAAGAGAGTTATTAGTCGTAAGTTATTATAATTGAGTTATAATAATTTGCATACAATAGTTAAGTTATTTTATTTTAGTTTGGATCATAATAACATGTGTTTGTGGGGTAGATTGTTTTAGTTTAAAAAAAGAAATAGTGAACAACGTAGTAAATAATAGTAAAAACAGTAGCAAATAGTAACTACTTTAGCAAATTGAGATTTTTAAAATAATATTTACGGAAGGTAAAGTTGGTTATTATAGTCTTGCATAACTTTCGTACCAACTAAACAAACCCATGGTAGTTACCATGAAAGCCATACTCAAAAAGCTAAAAAAAAAAAGAGAGAAAAAAAATCATTTCCATATTTGTTCTCGAGATAATTTATTAATAGCAAACAGGAGAAGTCTTAATGAAAATGATCGTTTAGAAAAGAGCATATTTGACCAGCTGTCTGGAAAGTGCAACACTTGATTGAGTATAAAACTACAGAGAGAGTTTAGTATCTCATGGGGAATTGAGGCAATGAGTTTGTTTCAAAATAAAAATAAAAAGGTCAAATTCGTGGCAAATCCTCCAAATAGAGAGAAAAATATGTATCATATTTTTTCTGTTATGTCACAAGCTACATTGATTGAAGTTTACTAAACAAATGTGGAATATTAATTAGATTTACACAATCTAATTACATAACCTCCTCTCATTTAATATCACTATAAAGAAAATCCCATGTTTCGAGCTCCAGTTATGTACCCAACTTCAAATATAGATTAATACAATCTACCTGGTTATTATAAACCACCGACCATGATAACCCACTACTTCAAATACCACAAGTTATGTGAAGTTAAGAGTGATATTCTATCATTTATTAGAATAAACAAGAAATAATGTTGATAAGAGTGATATTCTATCATTTATTAGAATAAACAAGAAATTGACAATTCAATAATGAGCAAATACTTGAGATGGGATGTTATCAATGAAAGTCAATAAGGGTAAAGTTCAATACTTGTCATATTCTACCACGATATAACAATGGATCGATACTGATAGTAGGATGTTCCTCAATCAAAGAACCAACTAATTCTCCACCATATCTTAATCAATTAACTTCTGTATGCAATTTTCAATTTTCCATCATATTCCCATGTGTAATCTCATCAAATATAATCAGTAATAAAAATCAATTTAATCAAATTTTAGAGACATTACCTGCTAGAAACCAACGCCAGCCAGCTATCTTACTTTGAAAATGCCAAGCTCCAAAAAAGCATCTGGAAGACTTCACATCTTTGCTCATCCTTCAAGTTTAATATATAGTACACGTCCGTGGAGCCTAAATAATTCATTCATGAAGAACAAACTGATATTCATGATTATTGTGAAGTCAAGTCCCCCAGATCCTGAATATATACACAAGGTAAGATATACTAATGTCTTCTCTTCTTAACTCGATCACGTTTCTCTTTATCAGAATCATCTGATGAGTAATAATTCTTCCAGCCTTTGCTTCTACGTTGCCTGTTCGATTCAGAATCATCAGATGAATAAGACTTCCTTGATCTCGTTTTGCTACTTGAATGATGACTATCTAAGTGTAGGCCTTTCGACGAGGAATGTTTGGATCTGGTTTTGTCACTTAATGGATGTCTCTCAAATCCGGAATCTTCAGAGGAGTGTGATTGATTTTTTCTACCTGATTTGTGTTCTAATTCAGAGTCCAGTCTTTTGTATGAATAAAAATCCTTGCGTTTCCTCCCTTTGTCATGCCTCTCGGAGCCTGAAATATCAGGCGGGCTTGGTTCTGGGCAATATCGATCAGCAATATGAGGCCACTCAAAGTTGGAAACATCAGAAGTATTTAACTGCTTCCTTCTATGCTTTTTAGTCCTACGATGTGTTTTGGAGTCGGATTCATCGGACAAATACGAAATTTTGTGCTTGTTTCTTCTATCATTGTTGGACTCCGAGGTTTCGGAAACATCTGAAGTATTTAAATGCTTCCTTCTATGCTTTTTAGTCTTATGATGCGTTTTGGAGTCAGAATCATTGGACAAATGTGAGATCTTGTGCTTGATCCTTCTATCTCGCCTATCAGACTCTGAAGTTTCAGAACTTGATTCACTATTGACTTGTTTCTTTCTTTTAGATTTACGCTTCTTCTTTGATATTCTCTCATCATCTTCTAGGTCCTTTTCTTTTCTACTAGAAGATGACTGAAACTTTTTCCTTGAGCTTTGCCTTGAAACCTTCTTTTTCTTGGGTTTGCTTGAAAAGTTGGACAGCAATTCAGGGACAATACCGCCACTGCTGAGAAAGCCTACAAATGTGATGGGAAATAATAAGTTATGAACTAAAACGAAAACTACACATGCATACACCCTATATATATGTCATAATTAAAGCTTGTCATGGTGGAAAAAGTATCTACCTCCGTACTCATCAAATATGTCCTCAGCAACTATTTGCTGATTTGGATCGTCTGGATTAAACCCTCCACGGGGAGGACTAATTCCTGGTTTCTGCTTCAACTCCCACTTTAGAGGCTGTAAATAATAAGAAAAAAAAGCACGCAAGAAGGAATTTTAAGAAAATGGTAGAATCAGAATTGCCAATTGATTGTAAAGCAAAAGGAAAAGGCTGCAAGTAATGACATTTTTGAGATAATTAGTAACATCTATTTCAGCATATTGCAAACAGTATGCACACTGTTGTATAATTTCTCAGTTACATGTAAATCAACAATATTAAGTTAGAAAATAATGCAATTTAAGTTCCAGACTAAGCAGGGATCAAAACACTAGCCTCGCTGGTCTCTGCATTGGCAAGTATGGTGGTTAGAGGGTCATCTCTTTTCAATCGGCTTTCTTCATTTGGCATTATAGCATCCTTCAAAGGACATTCACGGTCACCACTTTGATGACCAAAAATTCCACATCTTACACATTTTACATTGCGTACTTCTACCCCAAAAGGTTTCACTCTTGCAAAAACACCTGTGTCCATCCTGAAAACAGACCCAAAAGAATCCCATAAACCTCTAATAACGAGAATCCTTATGTACAGGATTAAATCATCATATATGAAACAAATTTAGACTAAAAACCCAAAATTAACAGTGAATTTGATAACCCCAGGTCCCCGATAATACCCTACAAACATTAGACTGTTCATTGGCTGCTCGGCAGCTCATCTCGTAGATAACTTTTTAAACTCTGATTCTACCTCTGAGAACCCTCCAATATGTTTTAAATATAAGTGTAAAAAAGAACAAGCAGACACCCATTCCAAGGGGCAACCAATCCATATAATAATGACATGAAGAAATTGATGTTGCATAAAACCAAGGGACATTTTTAAATATAGTAAAATAAACTAAAATATTTATAACATATAGCAAAATTTTGGATTCTATCAATGATAGACACTGGTAACCTTCTATTATTGTCTATCAATATGATTGATAGAAGCATATTAGTGTCTATCAATATTTACCATCAATAAAATCTGAAATTTTGCTATATGTTGTAATTACTTTGTCAAATTTTCCAATTTTGACAATTCCCCTAAAATCAACTGAAAATCTATTTGCAAATGTTCTTGAAAACCAATTTTCCACCTATAAAGTCAAAGTTTATAAACAATGAATAGCATATTCTCAAGAATGAATAGCATTTTCTCCTATTCAAGCACAAATAATCAGTCATAGACACTTTTTGCTTTTATGCTAAGTACTAAATAATTAATTTCATTCAAACATTAATTTCGTTCAAACTATGGAAAGTGTTTGCAACAAACCAAGGTGGCACAAAAAAGTAGGAAAAAAAGTTATTCTCATTAAATCGCTGCACCTTATCAACTTACCTAGGAGCATTTTTCAATACTTCAAATTCTTCTTCAGTGGGCAACGCACGCCCAAAAACATCTTTTGGCCTCGGTTTTTTACCAGGCTCCCTACCGACGGTGCTTGATGATTCTGGTGGCCTGCAAGAGGAAGAGAAATCTTACTACCTTGGGTGGGTGGGAGAGGGGACACTTCAAATCATGCCCATTGAATATTTGTTTTCCACTTCCATAAGAAAAACAAGAACGAATTCCATAAGCATGATATAGGTGAAGTACCTTTCATTTGCAGAGCTATCTATGGGCAGATCCTGAGAGGGGTTATCTCCCTCTTGTTTCTTCCTGTCATCAGCAATTTCTGCAGCTTTTGCACTTTCAGCATTGTAACCAGGAGGTCGTACATACATGAAACTGACCGCTTTCATCATCTCCAACTAATCATCAAACAAAGGTTCCAGAGTCCATGAAAAAAAATTCTCCATAAGTAATAAGCAAAGTAAGTTCGTCAGTTAATAAATGGAAGGAAATTTATAGACTACTATCTATTCTCGCAAATAAACTACAAAAGCTGTCCTCAGAATCGAAGTGTAGACAGAACAACATTGGGAGACCCGTTTGAACCATGCCATCATCATCTTCAAGATCGAGCTCCGCATAGCAACTGTCAATAGCGGAGTTCTTTTGTTCCATAAACTATAGAGATGTGAAACTTAAACGAATTGAGAAAACCATTCTCACAAAAACCTAACCAAGAAATATAGGAAAAACGCTCTCCAATTTGCTTCATAAGAAACCAGAAAGTGGAAGAACGAATGAAAAGTGAGTTCAAAATGACTAAATGTCACTTACCTATACAAACTTCACAAAAATACGAAATGAGAACTACTTCAAATCAAGGTGTATATGTCAGAAAGCTAAAAAAAAAAGATAGATAAAAACCTTTTCCTTCTCTTTCTTGGAGACCAGAGCAGTCTGGCGAAAGAACTCCTGCTCTTGAGCATACTGAAAACAGAAAATTTTACCGATTTCAAGAGAAAACGAAGAAGAAAATTCTCGAGTTCGATCAATATAAATGAAGCATATAATTGACCTCTCGAGCAACTTCCTCGGCGCGCTTCTCTCGCTGTGAGTGAGTCTGCTCGGCGATCCATTTGCGGCGCTGATTAGGGTACGAGAGAGGATGCCATGGCTTCTGGTTGAGATAGGAATGGCTCCAGGCGGTGCCGGCTTTGGTCTTGTAATCGACTTCGCCGGATCCAGCTTTGTCGGAGAACCTTTTGCTTAGCCTAATCCCTCCTCCTTCTTCGCCGTCCATTCTCCGTCGTCGTCGTGGCCGCCGTAAATTCCACGCTTCGTCGTCCGACCACAAAGTTGATAGTTCGGCGGTTCGCTTATTGCTCCGCCGTGCTTTTCAAGTTCGATCATGTGGCCCATTGACTTAATTTGAGCTCAATAATTCATCATGGGCCTAAGCCAAGTAATAACCAATTTGGGCCTCAAAATGCGGCTGTGGCCTATTCATTACCAATTCAGCCATTTTTCATTTACGGTACAAAACTCAGTCTCAAGCGTAAAGTTGTGATTAGATAATTGCTATAATAATGATAAAATCGACATTAATCCAATCAAAAGTATAATGCATTTCTTTAAAAAAAATAATAAAAATAACAAATTGGAGATCGTTATTACAATGGGCCATAATTTTGCATGGATGGATTAGAAGATCTGTGTGCAACTCGTTCACTATTAGGAGACATAAGCATCCAAATTCCTTTTGTGGGGAATTACATGAACTGACAAATTTAGAGGGGTGTGTTTGATCTTTAACAAAAATCGAATTTATTAAGTTTTATAACAATTCTCGTGAAGTGTATATGCCACGATTTTTCATGAATATATTCTCTAATAAGTACCGGATATGTGTTTCAAGCCTAACGGACTTAAGAGAAATGTACATAGTTTGCTCCCATTGAATTTTGAATTGTTTATTTTATACCAATATACCAAATACTCCTCGACTAACTTGAAGATTTGATTTATTTTATTTTTTATTTTATATACATATATATATATATATAAATAAAGATCCTGTTTTTTATTTTTTTGATTTACAAACTTGAATAGTTAGCTTTTCTTTTCCAAAAATATTAAAAACGTCTCATTAACCAACTTCTACACACACACACACACACAAAAAAAAAAAAAAAAAAAAAAAAAAAAAAAAAAGAAGAAGAAGAAGAAGAAGAAAGAGAGAGTAGAAGTTTCGGTTGTTTGATTTATCTGTCAAACTAACTCAACATCAGAATCTTTATCCATCTGATTTTGCAGCACCCCAGCCTGAGAAAGGCTGGTGTTGAACTAAAAAAGTTGAAACCTACACAATTTTTGGTCTTATTGATTGGATGGCTTGGCATTCTTCGATCTTTTCTTCGGCTTCTTCTTCAAGCATTTTCCTGGATATAATTTGATATCTGATCTGCCAACAGATATCATTTTCAGTGCAAATGTAATCAAGATGGGGTTCATAATATGCTATCTTTCACTATATAGTAAAAATAATGTCCTAAAATTATTATCTCAAATACTGGTGAGGCAGAAAGAAATTACCTAATTGCTTTCTCAAGAAGTGGCTGTTCTTTGTTAATCATGTGGAGATGCCTTTGTCAAGACAAAAAATTTAAGGGATGGCAAACAAGAATTCAAGCTTAAATCCCCCTGGGAATTGCCTATTCGACACCACCTTTCAAATATTTGAGGCCTCCTTCAGATTGCAGAACCATAAAACGACAGCACAAGAAGCCATACCGAGCTCGCAACCCTACTTGAACAGGACCTTGTTTTATAGGTTGTACAATTGTGTTCTTGAGTTCTAAGAGGGTATATCAAACACAATGGTTTCCCTTCGTACAGTATTTCATCAAATCTATGAGATGCAATTGATTTGGCTGCTTGATCCAATTTTTTCGGTATTAGGTTAACAAAAACCAACCAGCATTCATATTACAAATTAGATTTAGATCCAATGCTATACAAGATATCTATAAGTTTTGAAGCCTTAGCTTGATCATTCTTCAAACTTCCACAAATATTCTCAATCCCACCATCCTTGTTACCTCCGTTACCGAGGGAAGGAAAAGCACTAGATTTACCTTTATTCATGAAGGAATCATGTTTTGCAGCGAATGCCAATGTTGACAATAGTGCCCTCTGAGCTGATCTTGGTGTTCCTTTACTAATGCTAGAAGCTAAGCTATCAGAAAATTGACCTGAAGAAATTGGTGTACCTGGCGGCCTCAATAATACTGCACTTAAGCCTTCATGCTTATCCCACACGTTTCCCTTATTCTGTACAAATAAATCAGTACCTGCTTTCCAGTTGGAAGACGAGCTAACCAATTCGTTAGAAGCATAATTTCCAGTGGGAGACAAGAAGTTCGTCTGTTTGGGTGTTGTCATTTGCACATTCTTCAGTAGTTCATTGGAATCATGACCAGTTTTGGAAACAGCTTGAATCTGATTACCAGATGAAATAGGATCCCCATTGTCGCTTGAAGGAGTAGCTAAGTTCTCGCGGTTAGACTGTAATAAAGTTCTACCAAATGATAAAAAATTTATCCCCTTTGGTGCTGGGTTTGGCTGAATCTTCCTCGAGCTTTCATTTGATTTTTCTGCCGAACAAACCCTGCTTTGAGCTAACACATTTCCACATTCCACATTATCATTCTTCATCTGATAAGAACTGTCTGATGGCTTCCCAAAAGAGAGAAACTTAATTCCATTAGGCGGTGGTCCAGTCATTTTCTTCAGCAGAGCTCCTCCCAGTGGAGTTCTATTGCAAGAAGTTCCTGTGGAGTTGGGAACAGTAACAAGAATTTGCTTAAGGCGACCACTCATATTTGATTGCTTTTGAGTGTCCAAACTATCTGGTATTCCTGGTGGTTTGGATTCGGTTTTCAAATTCGGTGTACTAGTTGACTCTTGTGGCAAAATCTGTGACACATCAGCAAAATATTAACCAACCATAATGTAGCTAGACTAATAAAACCGAAAATCAAAGTAATCACATTTGAAAATGCAAAATGTATACCTTGTGTGAAAACATACAAGTATCCCCTCTAGGGCATGAACCGTTGGAAACAAAATTGGTACAAGAATACTTGGACAACTGATGATCAAATGGACAGTCACCACCTTTCATACATGAATGGCGTGCAAAATAACTACATGGCTGCAAGATCAATATCATTAATTTAGACAGAGAAAAGTCTCAGCCGAAGTAGGGAATATGACAGAGAGAGAGAGACCATTTTTTAAAACAAATAATATAGTCATTCCTGATTTCTGCAAAATAACCGAAGCGTGATAATCGATATGTTTATATGTTGGAAATAGTTAGGTAAAAGCTATTTAAGAAGCTAACTGGGAGCAAAGCTTTAGTCAAAGCAAACCATTCCAAAAATCAGGTAGAATAAGTTTAAGAGTGACCTAAAGCAACAAACATTTGTCAAGAACCACAACTTACGGTGGATTTCGTCAACGGAGTTGTATCATGGGAAAATTTACACTTGTCACCCTGAAAAATAAAAGGTGAACGGTCATATTAGTATGATCCAAAAATGACGACTTATAACAAAGCAAATAAAAAATTAATTACACAACCTCTTGGCACCTCCCCTTAACATAATGACGACAGTATACTACGGGCTTAGGCACTGTTACTGGATGTAGCTTCAACCTTTTGACACCAGCTTGTCTGTTCTTCTCAGCCCGCTTCTTCCTTTTTTGTATCTTGAGCATGTAATTGTCATAGTGAGTTAGAAAAAATAAAAAAAAAACACACCGCAGAAACAAGTGAATACCATGAAAGAGAAATATCGCCATAGGTAACTAAAGGAAATCGGACATTTCAAAACAATAGAAACATGAAAGAAGTAATAATACCTTTTTTCTTTCTTTTTTCCCTTCTGATAATGGACCACGTTTTTTCTTATTGCAAACCCCAGTTTCCTGCCATGGAATGTTTTTAGAACAAAAATATCGACTGAATTTTGATCATTCATCACAATTACCAATATAAAGCCACATAGTTCACCATGGAAGAGATTGTCAATGTCTAAGAATGAAAATTGAATGTCTGTTGACACTTATCAAAATTCCAATCTTAAACAAAATTATAATGAAAGTGAGAACCACATCGGTAATTACATATTAACCAAAACATTTACCATCAGAAAGAACTTGTGATTGCGAAACTTAAATAAGGCAAGATGTAGTTTAAACAAATTACTATCACATATTTATTTATATACATGTTTCAATGCTAAAACCATAATAGTTATCTTATGACAAAAAATCCCTCCTCTTAAATTCTTGATACTATATATCATAGTAATATATAATGCCATCAGGAAATACTGTATTGGAGCATGTATGCATGATACAGTCAAAAAGCTATAAACATAAAGATTAATGCAATGATGTTAACTTGAAATTACATAACAGTACCTTTTCTACAGATACAGTTTCTTTCCTTCCAGTGGCATGTTCTTCTGGAACTTGGCTGCAAAGGACTTGATTACTAAAACGGGCTGTAAAAGAATCTATATCCTTTTTTATTCCACTGTCTTTTTCAGTATATCCTCTTTCCTCTAAGATAAAACCACTCTGATCTTCATTTGTACTTGTCACCCTGTTTTCTGAAACAATGCTTTTATATTTACACGCATCCATGCCACTTTTGTTTTCTTTGGATTTGAATTCTTCTCTATTCTCATGACTTGCATACACGGCTTTGTCAAAGAATAAGGAAACAGGCTTGTTTGCTTCTTCGTCAGCTTGAATAAAAGGTAGCTTACTTCTATTCAATGTCTCTTCTGAAATTTGAATACCAAAAACCTTCTCATTTAAAACAGCTGGATCTTCTGAAATTTCATTTGTTTCACCACAAATTTCGCCCTCCTCGATATCTCCATTTTCAGTCATATATTTGTCCATTTCCATAGCTTTGGGCAGCATTGTGTGCTCTACTTTGGAGGTACCAATGTCCACCGTAATAGCTTTATCTTCGCTATTCTTACACAGTTCATAAATCCCAGAAGGTGTCTCTTTATTCATAGATGAAGGATTTGGCCCAAAATCATTTTCACTACATTGTTCTTTGTCGTCCACATCCATGACCTCAACAATACTAGAAATGTAAGATTTTTCCCTCTCTAAATCAGGCTTGCAAACTATGCTCTCAGATTTTAATTCTTTTGGACAATTTTCAGTCAATTTATGCATGTCCTTATCTACAATTGAAAGTATGTTTTCTTGGTTTCCCTCCTCCTGTTTAGAAGCTTCCTGAATCATGTGGCCATCTAGTGACAATAAGGTCCCAGAAAGTTTCTGAACTATGCTCCCAGCATCTTCTTCCTCCATAACATGTTGATGTTCAACAATTTCTTCCTGAAGATTTTCAGGCGATATTTGATCATTTCCACCATTTGTCTGAATCGAAGTCCTCACATTGCTACAACTGTTGTCATCAAAAAACATCTTATTTCCTTCCACGATATGCTCTGCCTCTGCCTCGTTTGTACGATTTTCCTCATAAACACAGTGATTATCTTCAGACCTAGCCTTGAGAGTTCTCCTTTGATCACTCACATTATCACTTCTTTCCACTATTGGCATATCTCTTATGAAATCCATAACTTTAAAATCCTGGGCATGTTTATCTTCAACCACTGTCGCCTTTTCTATAGCCAAATCTCCAGTTTCTACTCTCACAGAATCTTTAATGACTTCCTGCCATGATGGTTCTACAGTTGCCTGCCTCATGTGGCTGCTATAAGCTGTCGCACGGACAAAAGCATGAAACAGTCACAAAAACAATTGGGCAAAACACAAAGAAAACCTCAAATAAGATGTTAGACCACCAATTATCCATCAATACCAGAGAAGGAAGAGAGATGTAAATAAAAAGTAGTAAGAAATACGTATGAGTCGGTTGTTTAAGGGGGACCACCTTTTCTGTTAGAGTTGGTTATTATAAGGGGGGCCACCTAGAAGACTATAAGTAGTTAGAGGAAAGAGAAAGAGGGGGGATATTTTCCATTTTGAGTGGTAGTCGCTGGGCTCTAGAGAGGGAGTATCAGTGAAGAGTGTATGTGAATGAATTACGGATCGTAATTCATTTGGTTTTCTTTTGATATTGTAATCAGTTTACATTCCCATTGCAATAAAGTTGATAATTCTCTTTTGAGAATTCTGGTTGGATTTGAGATCCAACATAAGATAAGCAGCAAGGTCAGTGTTAGAACCCCTATTAGATTTATTTATAACCAGAGAAATAAGGGTAAAAATATATGTGAGGAGAGTAATGAAATTGAGGAAGAAAGAGGTGATTATTCTGGTGGGACCCAGGGTTAGTTACAGGGAGTTAGAAGGAGAAGTTACAGAAAAACATGATATAAAAGGGAGGAAGTTAGAAGGAGGAGGTGTGGAGAATGTTAGTGAGAAGTGGGCTGCCAAATCCGAGGGTGGAGGGCAGAGGTTACTGGTTTTGTGTTTCTGTTCTTGTTGTTTAAGTTTGATATTGTAGTTTGGTGTTTTATTGGATAGGTTGTAAATCTGGTAGTAGTTGTGTGCTTCTGTTTTCTTGTTTCGGTTTCTTTTGAAACTTTGTTGTTAAAGTTCTGTAAATTTTTCATTACATATCAATATAATAGACACAAAACTAGTGTTCTATCAGTCAGCAGTCAAAAAACATTTCCAGCTCTATTGAGTTGGTTGACATGCAAATAAATGAGAATTTTGACACTTCATCATACATTGCTATCAAAACCCTTTCATTCAACAATTTCATACAAATTTTTAACATTGTAAGATGAGGCAGGAAAAATAATTTCATACAAAAAAGTTTTAAGTAATTGAGAGTTCATCAAAATAAAATTTAAAACAAGAGATTATCAAAATAAGAGATCTCGTAGCACGTGTTTGAAATAAGAGATTTTCGAGCACTACAAATTGATTTTCTGAAACTTTCTTACCATGTTGTTTTAATCGAATTTGTTCCAAAGCTACACATGTGTCTGCAAATATATAGAATAAATGCAAAGAGATTTTTTTTTATGAATACCAGCTCTTAATTGTTGAGGGTCAAACTCAGTTGCCAGAGAGACATCTGCATTCTCGCAAAAGGGCGAAAGGATTTGTACCAGTGTACGGTAAGTCTCACTCAATCGACGGTGAGGTGGGAACAATAGTTTTGATTCAACTAACTTTGGGGTTTCCTCCATTAAAGAAGTCTTTATATCAAAACCTTAGGAGAAATTTCAACAGAAGCACCTGCGAGAAAAAGGTACATGGCTTAATCATAGAATATGCTATTTAGAAATAAATCCATGTCCTTTCGGATTTTCCAAACTTACTATTATGGTATTTACTTAAATAACAATTGGCTAACCTTAAATCTTTACAACTTACACAGTTCAGCGGAAGCAATATATTACAAACAATTTCTAGGTCAAACTATTAAAAAAAAAATCCCTTGATGTCTTGTGCCAGAACACCAAACTTCACTTTACATCATAAGTATTGCGTGATATGTCATCTGAAAACATTTTGAAAACAAAGATAAATACAAAAATAACATAACTATCAATCAATTCCTATATCAAGCTTTGAAATTCATTTTCCTTCAAACCTTTTGTAAATAAAAATACAAATCGTTGCAAAACTTTCGGTCAAAACTTTGCTACATATGATACTTTCAAGCAAATAAAACTTCAAAACTAAACGTTTCAAGCCAAAACTTTCAAATAGTCGTGCAACAAAACCAAAATATTTGAATAAACTTGAAATTCTTTCAAATACAAAGCCTTCAATCGGTCTATACTTTCAATCAACCAATACTTCAATACAAACAGAACTTTCAGTCATTCAATACTTTCAAAGACAGAGTAAGAAGGATGCATAGTTAAAAGTATCTTGATAACAACAGTCATTCAGTCAGTGATATTGATTAACAATCAACTAAAACAACAGTCAAATTACTTGATTGCGAGGCCAATCGGCCATGTGAGTGCAACACACCCATCAATCTTCATTCTGAGCAATGTCAAACCACAAAAATATGTCTTCTCACGAATAAGCTTCAATCAAACCATATATCATCAATCCAAATTTGGCTACAACAAAAAAGTATACAATCTTTTAAAAAAAAAACTTGGCATATCCGAATAATCCCCATCGAATCATTCATAAACATTTGAAATAAAACAAGTAGTTTCAAATAGAGTAGCAGAACACCTCAGATCAAATCATACGAACTTTCAGAAGCTTTCAGGAAACAAAAACCAAAACAGAAAAACTTTCAATTCAAAATCAGACAACACTTACAACCATTGTTCAAAGCAATCTCACATACTTCTATTTGACAAAATCAACCAAATATATAAAACACTTATAGTTGATTCACAAATCATATAAAAGCAGAATTTCAAACATCCAAAATACACTTTCAACCATTTATTGTCACATCAGTCAAAACATATCTAAGTCAAAAATTGACATTACGTGGAAGCCACTTACCTCGATCAACAATCCAATGATTCTCAATCCCAAAATCCACTTCCTTGGACAAACATCAACTTTCAGAAAGCCTAAATAATAAACATGAAGTTTAAATGTTAGAACTTAGTTCAAAAACCTTAATCGACAACAAGAGATTATTCAACAAGAATACTCTTATCCAAAATCCACCATAAACCTAAAATATTATTGCTGATAAACTACAACCAGCAAACTTTCACAAGTCACACTTTAATCTATTTCAGAGTAAAAATATTATTGATCTAGTACACTTCAATCAATCCAAACTAGTCCGAAATGTGTTCAACCTTGCTGAAACTTAATGGAATAGTTAAGAATTTACCAAAACATCATTTAAACACTTAAATCCGATTCAAAATAAGAATCAAAGCAATAATCCTTACGGAATGTTACCGAAAAGGCTCCAATCCTTCTAGTGATGTCCGAAAACGTGCGAACTACGTTATGGGTCCGCTAATTCGAAGCCCTCCCAAATTGTTTTTTTTTTTAAAAAAAACGCTACTGCAAAACGTGTTGCACAACTTGTTGTTCACGCTGGAGTCTCAAACGGAGAACAAACGATGGTTCGAAAGCCTAGGCGAAGCCGTTCGGAGTGGTGGTCACAATGCAAGTCAATCTTGCTGGATTGTCGCCGACTCGCCGGAGAGTAAGACTGAGAAAAGGCGGCAGTTTGAGGGGAAGAAAGACTTTCCCCATAATTAATTTTGTTTTGGGACAAATGACTTAACGGAAAGCTGATTGGAATAATTTTAAACCAAAATAGATAATCGATAGGGCAAAAATAAGACAGATACAATTATCTCAGTTCAAAAATCACAAATACAAATAATTTTCTCTGGTAAAATCAATTCCAGTGAGTTTTTGTGAAGAAAAAAATCTAATTAAAATCGATATTTAATTTTAATATTATGACAAATATGTTTTAAAGTATCAAATTAAAGATATAATTAACGAAAAAAACACTTTTTTGTTTAGAATATTTTACATTTAATCCTTCATATTTTAAATTAAAAGGTCGTTCAATAAAAAATCAAATCAATACTGAGGTTTTTGGGGGTGATTGTTATACGTGTTCATGCATATTGGGTGTGGATGGTAAGTTGAGATTTGGTTTTAGGGTTCTTTAATAATGGGGAGAGAGAATGTGTTTTAAGAACCCTTTTCTCATGATCACCAACTTCTCCTCAAGAAAAGTGGGTAATGCCCCCATTTAAATTCTCCTAACTTTGTCAGAAATTTCATTCAAACTTTTTAAGGCTCTAAATATTTTGTTTAAACTCTCAAATATGTCAAAGATGAGTTGTGAAAGCTCAGCTATGCTCGATCGTGCACGTGCAAGGCGTGTTCCAACACCTGGAACAGCAACTATCCTCGCATTGGGCAAAGCATTTCCTAGCCAACTCGTTCCTCAAGAGTGCTTGGTTGAGGGTTACATTCGTGATACAAAATGCATAGATACAACTATCAAGGAAAAATTGGAGCGTTTATGTAAACAAATAATTCATGTTTTACTTTGAATATATTGATAAATTATCCCGTAATTGCTTTTAAATGTCACTTTAACAAGCACCATTAAGAGATTGAAGCTAAACTATCTTTATTTTTATTTCAGGTAAAACAACCACTGTGAGGACAAGATACACTGTCATGTGCAAAGATATCTTAGATAAGTATCCTGAGCTTGTAACAGAGGGCTCACCCACCATTCGACAGAGGTTGGAAATTGCTAACTCTGCGGTTGTTGAGATGGCCACTGAAGCTAGCAAAGCCTGCATTAAGGAATGGGGTAGATCAGTTGAGGATATCACCCACATTGTATACGTTTCTTCTAGTGAAATTCGCTTACCTGGTGGAGATCTTTACATTGCCAATCAACTTGGTTTAAAGAATGATGTTGGTCGAGTAATGCTATATTTTCTAGGTTGTTATGGTGGTGTCACTGGACTCAGGGTTGCCAAAGACATAGCAGAAAACAATCCAGGAAGCCGAGTTTTATTAACGACTTCCGAGACTACAATACTCGGATTTCGTCCTCCAAACAATGCACGTCCATATGATCTTGTTGGGGCTGCACTTTTTGGTGACGGAGCTGCAGCTGTGATCATCGGAGCAGACCCTATGTTGGGACAAGAATCTCCTTTCATGGAGTTGAACTATGCCATCCAACAATTCTTGCCAGACACCCAAAACGTAATCAATGGCAAGCTTTCTGAGGAGGGTATAAGTTTCAAACTTGGTAGAGACCTTCCACAAAAAATAGATGACAACATAGAAGGTTTCTGCAGAAAGCTGATGAAAAAGAGAAATCTAATGAATTTTAATGACTTGTTTTGGGCCGTTCATCCTGGTGGCCCTGCAATTCTCAACAAACTAGAGAACACTTTAAGGTTGAAAAGTGAGAAGCTTGAATGCAGCAGAAAGGCCTTGATGGATTATGGAAATGTTAGCAGCAACACCATATTTTATGTCATTGAGAATATGAGAGAAAATTTGAAGAGGGAGGATGGGGAAGAATGGGGTTTGGCTTTGGCATTTGGACCAGGCATTACTTTTGAAGGCATTCTCATTCGTAGCCTCTGATTTCTCTAGCCCTGTCATATGTTTTGTGATATGGGGAACTTCCAGAAAACAAAAATGCTTCTTAACTTTACTATTATGGAAAGCATGTTTAGGTTTTGGATTATAAAATGTTCATTTTGAATTTGAAAACTTGTTGGCTTGTGAATGAAGAACAAGTGAATATGTTGTCAAAATCTATAGAAAAAAATCTAAGATTTGTTAAATTAGACAATTGAAGGTATAGTAACTAAAATTGAACGACTTCAAATTATAGGAACTAAAATGGTATTTTAACAAGGGGAGGGAGTTGGAAATGTTAGAGATTTCTCGGTTTATCCTCACTAGTAAAATTTGGCTACAAAAGTATATTGAGTAATACAAGAGGGAGAGTTTAAAGGCGATGATCTATAAAGAAGAAAAATGGGAGAAGAATAAACAAGAGCAAATATATTGGCAGCCTAATCATGTAATAGATCTAGACCGCATTCTGTACAACATACAACCATTTAATCTAAAGCTTTAGACTCATAAAAAAACACTAAACGGCAACCTATTCAATGCAATGATATCTCAAATCAAATATCTTATATCCCCAAAATTGTTCTTATCTGGTTTGGAGGATGCCTTGCAAGCGACTTGGGGTCTGGGTACCCGTTGTTCGGATCCATGATTGCATCGTATATAAGCTCATAAGCTTCAGCCAGTGATCGAGCCACTTGAATACAGGCTTCCGATCGCAATTTAGGAACCTGTAATAGCTCAAACTCAGGAAGGGAACTCTCACTTCCCAAAGCAAGCCCAAAGAAAGCCTTCAAGCTTTCTGAAAGTGAAGCGGGAGATGTGTCTTGAATCTCGGCCAATCGTAGTCCATCCGCTGCATTGCCTGCTTCTAAGCTTTTATGGAAGTATGTCATCTTTTGAGATAGGTCGCACCTTCGTAAGATTGCAGCCACTTCCTTTTCAACAAGCACGCTCAAGTGACTATTTATCATTACTCCAAGTTTCTTGACATATTCAGCTGCAACCTCGTGGCCAGATAATGGTTGTTGGATGGCACATAGACAATTGATCAGAAAGATCTTAGAAGGTGTTTCGGTGTCCTGCGCTCAGGTGATAGAAAACCGATATTTCTTCAGATTGAAAACAGAAATTATAATTATGCATGCCACTGAAAGGCATATAGACAAGGTGGTCATGCAAACCTGAGAGGCTGGAGCAGGGCCGCTTTGGGACAATAGTGCATCTACTGATGATTTGCTATTCTGACTGGAACCAGAATTCGTCCTACCCCTTCTTGATATGTGGCTAGATCCCTTGGACTTGTGAATCTCTGCTGCTTGCTCACACATCTGCATAATTGGAATAGAAAAGATCAAGCATATTAAATCTCCGCTCTTTTCCATCTACAATCAGACAGTTTTAGCATTTAAGATGTCAAATGTTTAAATCAAAATGAAGGGATTGGGTAATTTCTTGAAGCATCAATCCATGCAAATAAAAGAACGGTCGACATTTTTTTTTTTTTTGTTAACAATCTAGACTAAATTCACGAGACAACTTGTGTGATCCTACAACATGTGAGTGTCAAAGAAACTCATAGCCCGTGGGATATTAAATCTTAGATAGATGGTTACCATAAATTGAAGAACTTGGTCGTGTTTTTCTAGCAATTATTTGAAGAACTTGGAATCACCCCACGACAAAAATGGATGATAAGTTTCTAGAGAAAAAAGTATTAAGATTTTCTCAACTAGAATGACTAACATGATTATTTTATTCGCCTATACGTAGTTTTCTTGAGCAGAAGGCACCTCCCTAAAACATGAAACAAAGTAAACACAGATTTGATATTTATACACGTATGTTGACTGTCAGTGGCATAGCTAAAAGATAAGATATCAGTAGGCTTCAGTCTTCGTTCTTTTTCCTTCTTTTTTCTTATATCCGTTTGGGGTTGCTTGAACTATTTTGACTTATCTCATTAGACAACCGCCTACTCCTGTTGCATTTGATTGTTGAAGAAACTCAAGGTTATTAAATCTCAAGCACGTGGCTACCATGACTTGAATGCCTTTTATTTTTGGACTACCTCTTGATACAAAACAAACCTGAATTATGGGATCGAGTAAAGCAGATAACACTGGATCAAAAGCAGCCTTTTTCCCTGAAGCTGGAACCATCATGCTATTGTAAGTGTCAATTATTTCCAGCAGCACAGATACCCCTTCTCTAACTGCCGGTGGTGGAGAGAGATCAACAGCGACAAAAGAAGGAAATCGCAAAAGCTTCTCCCCTCTACTTTTAAGGATATCAAAGAAAGTCTTCTGGGCAGCATCGTTTAGCATCCACAGAGTATTGCACAGAGCTGTATCTCTCCCAAGCAAATCTGAAATCTAAATTTTTAACAAACAGTTAAAAAAAAGAAAGTAAAAGCTAAGGAACCATTGCAACTTAAATAAAACCTCTACTCACGGTATAGCTGTAAAACTCCAGGGTGTTGCTGAGTTTATATGAAATAATCAGAGATGGTTGAGACTGCAGCACTTGCTCAACTCTCACTTTAAAAGGCCGACAAACTCCTTCAAAAATTCTATCCAAAACAAACGTTAGGTCAATTTCTGGTAATCCAGATTCATTCTCTAAGTTCGGGGAGAATTTGTTGGCAGTTGGTCCAACGTCAATTACTGCATCTGGGTCTAGCAGTATATGAACAAGCTCACGTTCAGATGCCAAAGCCTGCATAAAAACAAATAACCAGTCTGGTAAACAAGCAGAATAGAGATCCTCATCCTTGAGGGCTAGACAACATTCCAAAATCGCAAGGGTCCTAGGGGCACAATTAGTAGAGCTAAATAATATACCAAACAAACTAAAAGTTTTGTTTCATACCTGATGTAGCCACCCTAACATATCCCCAACATAGCGTAAAGGATCATGAGCATGTACTTCAATAGGACGAGGCATGCCACCTGGTCCTCCACGTGTAAGAGCACTGATAAACCTTCTAAACAATGCATTATGCCTCATATTTGCAACCTACAACAATAATTAATAATTTTAATAAAAATAGAAAAGGGGTGTAAGAATCCTCCAAGCAATAAACAATTGTGTCACCTCCTCAGCACAATACTTGAAGAGAACAGGCCTTTCCCTGAGGCAGCGGACAGCTGTTTTCAATAGTTCGCTGACTTCAGGATTATCAGTTTCTCCTAGGCTCCTGCACTCTGTCTGAACCCACCTGAAATAAGAATCATATATCACCAAAGACATCAATACATCATCGTCATAAAACGTTACAAAACAACGTAGGCCCTTTCTGAAGTCCAGCATTATTAAAAAAAAAAAAAAAAAGGAGAATAATAACACCAATGTCCTCAACTTACAATTTCATGAGGGAATAAGAGAAGATAATGAAACCATTTAGACAAACATTCACATGCGTATATGAAGTATTCAAAACTTAAATCTTTGGACAGCAGACAGTCCCAAAACAATTGAATTACGATCATGAGTTGAGTGAACACATGTAACAATAACACTCTTTCGAGCAGAAAATAAATTATTCGAAAAGATTTAACAAAGATAGTATTAGATATCATATAAAATTTGTCTTCACTCACTAGCTTAAGCTTTTGAGTCAATCAGTAATTTAAAATGATATCAGAACAAGTGATCCAGGAAGGTCCTGTGTTCATGCCCTTGCAATGTTATTTTCTCCTTAATTTATAAAATTTTCACTTGGTGGACATTTCACATATTGCAAACCCACAAGTGAGAGAGTGTTGGATTATATAATATTAAATTTGCCTTCACCCACTAGCTTAAGTTTTTGGATCATTTATAAGGTAGATTTAAAATATATGTAATAAGAATAACAAATTCAAAACAGCTCACCTACACAGCCGCTCATATGCTGCTTCTTGGTACACTGCCATCATATCCATAAGCTCCAAACCTGCACGCTGCATTGAAATCCCTGATCATTAGCATAATAGAAAACATTTTTCCTTTGAAAACAATAAATAGTGCATGTAGCTCAGCAAATGAATAGAATTTTTTTAATATATATATAGACAAGAAGACTTTTTTTAATATAAATACAATGGATTAATATGATGCAATTTGAAGGATTTTTCTGGCTTTCATTATTTAACAGAATTTTTAGATTTGAGTTTTAAATTTATGAATCGCTAATTCTAATCATCATTAGTACTACATAGAAGTTCTTTTATTTTAAATTAAATTGCATCATTTTCATAAATTTAATTTAAATAATATACATAATTTCGTAAACTCAAATCTATAGTTATATTATTGGCAATTGTAGACAGAGTATCAAATGACAATGGTGTAGGCATTCCTTAAGAGCGCCTAATTAATAATTTCTGTGACCCAAATTTTAAAACCATGAACCTTAAAGATGACATTTTTCATCTTATGCATCCATATTTTCAATCTTACATATAACTAATTCGTACTTCATATTTGTATTTAGAATATTGAATCACTTGAGGTAGGATTTGAAAGAACCACAAAAAAAAAAAAAAAAAAAAAAAAAAAGAAAGATTGAGATGTCTTAACCACTAAACTAGATTCAAGTTGACTATTCATACTTCTCATATTAAGTAATTTGTCTTAGTGAGCATACCATCTACCTTGCTATGACTTGGTGCAAATGAACTACTTTTTTCAATTCTTACGATCTTACTGCTCTTTTGACCAATTGGAGAAGTGGCTTCTCACCCTTCTTTTGTAAATTCCATATATCAAAGAAATCTTTTTCTTGTGTGTATGTGTGTGTGTTAAGTAATTTGTAGATACCAAGGCACAAGCAAATGGTTTGCAACACAAAGTGATAATCACGCATCATGTGCCAATAAAATTGCACAAAATAATTAAACACTTTTAGACATAAGGGATACTCATCACTTAGCTTGGTTCTAAATGTAAAATAAAATATGCCGGTTACTCTTTATAATGACGGGGAAATTTCCCATAGATAATTAAAATTCCAAAAGCATGGCCAACAGTAAGTTTGCAGTGGAGCATAGTAATTTTCATTAAGCCACATACGTCACCAATCTGTCTCTCAGAAGTGCGGTAGTCAGAGAAAATAAGAAATTACCTGATGATGTGTTCTTAGCAGTGTTTTGCAATTAGCGTGGATTTCTTGAACATGGGAAAGAGCCTTGAAAAAATTCTCATTTAGATCTTCGTGCCTCAGAGCATTAATCTGTGGATATGCCGGGGAGTAAAGACGGTCTTTATTACACCATTCAAGTCAAAATTTATTATTCCATCGATGAAGGAGGCACTAAATATATAAAATTAAACTTCAACCTCTTCATTCGATATCTGATAATCACGAACAAAGCACGACACAATCTCTTGCCTCTGTGTAGTGATTTCAAGTTCCTGCTTTAGCCGCTCAGTGGTACTAATAATGTCCCCGATACTAGCACTAGAACTATTTAAAGCCTTTGCAATTCTGTAATAAATTCAATATAAAAATATTTCATGATCTAATTTGGTTCTATTCATTTCAAGTGACGAGATACATTAATCAAAGAAATAAGGAAATGATGGGAGAAATGAGTGATGAAATATTGATTTTCCCTTCTTTGAAGAGAACTAAACAAACAAAGAAGTCATGAAATAATTCAGAAGCAACACCAAATGGCACAGATTGATGAGAAAAGTACAGCCATCATCAATTCATCTTAAACTTCATCATACCAGATCCTGTTTTAATCCAATCGAAGCCTTATGTAAGAATTATTCTTCTTCTTTCTTCTAAGTTCTAACTTAAAATTATGTCCAAATACGCAAGCCATAACACCTGGTACCAAATAAAAAATTTGACTCCTTTTTCAAATACTTCACGTACCAAAACCTTCTAGTAAATGCAAAAGTGCTAATAGACTGACATACTAAATATCCTTGTAACATAAATTGGTATTCTGAATAACTGGTTTAATAACTAGATAAGCATCCCTGAAGCTTAAATTTTTCCTACACAAAAAATTGGCCATGTTTCTAATTTGGATAATAATACTCATCATTTCATACCCCCTCAGCTGTATGTTCCATGAAACAGTGACAATGCCAATAGAACCGAGTCAAGGATCTGGTAAACAACCTGTGTCCAAACCCATATATTTGAAAAGCCCATAAAATTATAAGATTAAAAGACGGATCATCTCGGAAATTCATTTCATGTACAGCTCCAAATGTAGATTAAGCATATAACTCACCCACTGAGTGAATTAACAGAGACCGCAACTAGAGTGACCAAGGCAATACAGGAACTAAATCCTAACAAGCCGGGTGTTACCTATCGCAGCAATCGGCAAGAGCAATCACCTCCTCCTCAACGCGATCTAACGCCTGATGGGCAGATAAAGTGAAAGAACTCATGAGCAAACAAACCAAGCAATCGACAACTGAATTGAACAATAAAGAAAGGTAGAAATCAATGAGAGAACCAGCTGGGCAGTATCGGATGCGCGAAGAAAGTCGATATTGATGGAAAGAGAACGCTTCTCGATTGTGGATCTGAGGTTCCGACGACTCTGAGGAGTGTTATCGGTGTAGAAAGTGGAGAGGGTGTTGAGGGAATTGAGAACGTCGGGCGTATCGGTCCTTGATTCCAACACTTTCTTCAGCTTCCTTGACAGTCCCGGAGCGAGACCCGCCATTGTTGTCCCCATTTTTCCTTCTCTCTCACAGATCTCTCTGCTCCGACGATGTTTGTTCTCTTCTCTCTTTCCTTTCCTTCTCTTTTCCCATTTGTTTTATTTATTGTATATTTAAGATTAAAAACAATAAATAAATAAATAAAAATTGCTCAAAAATTTATAAATTATTCAAAAAATTCAGATTCTTGTAGTAATAGAAAGTTGTAGAGTTGATAGTATAAAATTTTACTATATTTTCATAACATTTTTATTAATTTGATTAACATCATGGTTTAGAATCTAAAATTTTATTATATATTATAAATATTTTGATCCGTTTTAGTATATTTGTTCGTAAAAACAAATAGTTCTATTATAAATTTCAAAAAAATAATAAAACAATTAAAAGATAAATAATTGGTCGATTATAAGACAATTTTATTATCCGTTTGAAATTGGTGTAATTTTAAAAATAAGTGTTGGCATGTGCTTTAGAAATATCAACTGTAGCATGAAGCAAACAAGCATTTAACAAATACTAGTTTTAATTTGAAAAAGTTTGGTAAATTAGTGTTTGGTTGCAATGGATAAGTATGTTGAATTTTGTGAAAGTTTTATCCAAAGTGTTCGCTCAATTTTACTATATAAATGTTTGTTTTCGGTGAATAAGAGATTGTAAATAAAGTTTTTAGTAAATAAAGTTTTTAGAAGTTAGATAACAAATATGTTATGTGGTGTTAGTTGTTCTTAGATAAAGATTTGTGATGGCTACTAGCATTTAAAGAAATTATCTACGACATGTGCTTTTGTAATAGGAATAGGCTTTTTCTTATGCCTCACAACAACTAATGGGCAATGAGTTCGCTCCTCGTATCCATGTCTTAAAAGCTGCAACTTTACTTACTTTAAAAGTGTAGAGATTTTATCAAATTCAGATATTTACCAATTTAACTAGTTTAAAATGTTTATCTACGATGAAATAGTCTAATCTAACACAAAATAAATGAACAATTACTTTGTAGATGATAAATCAATGTGGAGTAATTGATAACGGTTTAAGGTTTATTGTTGAAAGAGTTTGTCAAAAGAGTTTGATCGATCATTGCTTTCTACTGCATGCTTCATCAATGTTTCTAAAGATAGGAAAAAAAAACCAAGTAAACTTTTGAAAAACTAACATAGATGGTTAAAGTTTATTTATTTATTTTTTAACTATAACGACTTGTGGATAGAATGATTGAATTTGAAAAACATGAGAAGAAAATGAGAGATAATATACTTGATTTAAAAAATACAAAAATGATCACAAACAAGTAATGTTTTTCGAGACATAATCAGAGTAATCAATAACCTAAATAGTGAAAAATGAGATATTTAGAAAATCCCCATAGTCTAAGGGTTTTCATAAGTAAGGAGTCAAACTTCATTCATTTAAGTTTATAGACTTGATTTGAATTTTCCAAGCTCTCTTGTAATCGCCCTCTTTTTTCGTATTTAATTTGACAATCGACCCAGTCTTGCATCGCCGGGCTCTTGTTGACACATGCCTCATTCCGATGGCCGGACTTTCCATTTCCAAGAACATGGCGACGGTTCTTTTCAAAAGCCAATCGTTAAACTCGTATCCGCGTCTTCCAACTCTCAGGTGATCTTCGTAAATCTCCCATTTTACTTTTTATTCATTCAAGTTCTGAATTTTGATTCTATTTGCTTTGGTATCTGCAATCTTCGTGCAAATGTTTTACTGATTCTGAAAACTCAGGTGCTATTCTTCTCGATTAACCGAGACCGTAACCAAATCATCGACCAAAACCGAAAAGGCCAGAGCCATGGCCCGGATGATCAACTCTAAACCTTGGTCCAGTGACCTCGAATCATCTCTGGCTTCACTCTCACCCTCTCTTTCTAAAACCACCGTTCTTCAAACTCTGGGTTTTCTGAGAGACCCACCCAAAGCACTTCAATTCTTCAACTGGGCACAGGAAATGGGTTACACCCACACCGAACAATCATACTTCTCGATGCTAGAAATTCTGGGTCGCAACCGGCATCTTAACACGGCTAGGAATTTTTTGTTTTCGATCGAAAAACGGTCTCGTGGGATAGTCAAACTCGAAGCCCGCTTCTTCAATAGCTTAATGAGGAACTTTAGTCGAGCTGGACTGTTTCAGGAATCTATAAAGGTGTTTACGATAATGAAATCACATGGAGTTTCTCCGTCGGTTGTTACATTTAATAGTCTTTTGACCATTTTGCTTAAAAGGGGTAGGACCAACATGGCGAAGAACGTGTATTATGAAATGCTTAGTACTTATGGAGTGACTCCAGATACATATACATTTAACATTTTGATTAGAGGATTTTGTATGAATGGTATGGTTGATGATGGTTTTAGGATTTTCAACGACTTACCTCGCTTTGGATGTGAACCGGATGTTGTTACATATAATACACTTGTTGATGGGTTGTGCAGGGCAGGTAAGGTTACCGTCGCATATAATTTGGCTAAGGGTATGGGGAAGAAAAGTGTGGATCTGAATCCCAATGTTGTTACATACACAACTTTGATTAGAGGTTATTGTGCAAAGCGAGAGATTGATAAAGCCTTGGCTGTTTTTGAAGAAATGGTTAATCAAGGATTGAAAGCAAACAACATAACCTACAATACTTTAATTAAGGGGCTTTGTGAGGCCCAGAAATTTGAGAAAATAAAAGAGATATTGGAGGCAACAGCAGGAGATGGAACATTTTCTCCTGATACATGCACATTCAACACTTTGATGCATTGCCATTGTCATGCTGGAAACTTGGATGACGCCCTGAAAGTGTTTGAGAGGATGTCAGAGTTAAAGATTCAACCAGATTCAGCCACGTACAGTGTATTGGCTAGAAGTTTGTGTCAAGGAGGGCATTATGAGAAGGCAGAGGACTTGTTAGATAAACTATTAGAGAGAAAAATATTGTTAAGTGATGACAGTTGCAAGCCTCTTGTTGCTTCATATAACCCCATTTTTAAGTATCTTTGTGAAAATGGAAAGACTAAGAAAGCTGAAAAAGTATTTAGACAGCTAATGAGAAGAGGGACGCAAGACCCTCCATCTTACAAGACTTTGATCATGGGGCATTGTAAAGAAGGTACATTTGAATCTGGATATGAGTTACTAGTCTTGATGTTGAGGAAAGATTTGTTACCAGATTTTGAGATATATGAATCCTTAATCAATGGGCTCTTGCACATCGATAAGCCTCTTCTTGCCCTTCAGTCACTGGAAAAGATGCTGAAGAGCTCCCATCGTCCTAAATCATCTACCTTTCATTCTATACTTGCAAAACTATTAGAACAAGGCAGTGCATCCGAGTCTGCTAGTCTTATACAATTAATGTTAGACAAGAATATTAGACAAAATCTCAGTTTCTCGACTGGCTGTGTAAGACTACTATTTGGAGCTGGAATGAATGACAAAGCATTCCTATTAGTTCACCTGCTTTATAAAAAGGGCTATTCAGTTAAAATGGAAGAATTAATCCATTATCTTTGCCACTGTAGAAAGGTTATTCAGGCATCTAAACTGTTGCTATTTAGTTTGGAGAGTCATCAATTTGTAGACATGGATGTTTGCAATACAGTTATTTTTCAACTTTGTGAGATTAGTAAGTTGTCTGAAGCATTTAGTCTGTACTATAAACTGGTTGAGATGGGGGTCCATCAACAGTTAAGCTGCCAAAACCAATTGAAAGTTTCTCTTGAGGCTGGGGAGAAATTGGAAGAGGCTGAGTTTGTATCAAAAAGGATGGAACCGGTGGAGATGGGAGTCCATCAACAGCTAAGCTGTCAAAACAAATTGAAAGTTTCTCACGAGGCTGGGGGAAAATTAGAAGAGGCTGAATTTGTCCAGAAAAGGATGGAACGGCGTCTGAAATCTAAAAATTCCAATCCACGAGTGTAAAATATTTCTGAGAAGTCCAAAGGAAAATGGTAAGATTCCACTTTATACTGTTTTCTTTGTATAGCTTGATTGTCTTTAGTCTTCTTGCAGGATGAATTGATTGAACTTTAGCAAATAAATAGTGCGACTTTGTCTCTGGTTAAGCATAATATAATCACCGTTTTCTTGGGAACAGAATTTCTCTCATTGTAAGATCCAAAAATACAAATGGTTATAAGAAATCAAGGGAACTGTCCTTTTTCATCTGCAGCTCTCTGAAAATTAAGGTATAGGTGTAGGGAGTACTCTGAAACTCCAAGCGATTTTTTCTTTTATTGCACTTTTACTCAAAGATTTCATCCTTGAATCTAAATGTGTTTGTCATGGCCCAGAACGGCCTGAATCCTCTTTAAAAGGTCTAAGCCAATCAGAGTGTTGGTATGGGATGTGGACTTTTGGGGGAGAGGATGAAATTTGGGACCATGTACCAACTTCAACTTGAAGTTCTTTATCTAACTCTTTTTGTAACTGTGAAATCTTACAAGTTTAAGCAAGAGGGTGTTTAGACACCAATCTTGTACAATTGGAAAGAAGCTATTTGGGCCGATCCACATATTTACCAAGAGTCAAGAGAAGGGAGAAGTCAAGCCTATTGACAAAAGCATCACTGAATTTGTTAATCATGGTTTCTGTGTATAGGAATCTATCAATCTTGGTATGAGTTGGTGGATTTCTGAAATCTGTCCATGTATAGCTGCCATTTGAAAGGGGAGAATCAATAAGATCCCTTTGTTCAATAAAAGAATTGAATGCCGACATTTCTCTAGTAGGTCTATAATAGTTGGAATTTTCCTGTGGCCATCTGACAAGGTTGAAATCTCCCACAATAAGCCAATTTTCAGAATCAGTAGTTGGTCCATAAACACCTATTAACCAGAAACTGAAACCATCGGGTAAAGTGAAAAGGACAGTTAGGAAGTGTGCACCGTTAGTTATAGAAGAGACCGAGAAGGATGCTGCACTCCACATGATAAGAATACCACTCGATGATCTAACAGCATCCAAAGAAGTCCATTAATGCCTCTAGAACTCCAAAGAGATTTGATGAATAATTGATCAATGTCTCAACTTTTAGTTTCTTGGAGGACGATGATAGGAGCCGTAATTCAAAAGGAAATTCCAGCAGCTTTTTATTGATGATTTGATGAAGGGATTGAATTGAGGAGATCTCAATTCAATCACAAGTTACAATCTCTCTTGCTTTCTTCTCTCAAGAAATGCAAGCCTAACTTCTATACTCAAAAGTCTGCCTTTCTCTTATGCCTAAGCCCCTTTATATAGACTCTTCTCCTTCTAACTGCTCAACTAACTAACTACTGTAACTAATTCTAACAACTTTCTTAACAGTGATCATCTTATTACAATAATGCCCTTCTGTTTCTAATTCTTTCTTTTATTTTTTTTGCTATATTGAAACAATATTGGAGGTCTAACATTACTCCTCCCTTCCAAACTCACCTTGTCCTCAAGGTGGAAGTTCGGGTATTTGTTAGCAATATCGTCATATTGTTCCCATGTTGCTTCGTGATTTGATAATCCCTCCCAACGTATCATAACTTCCCATTCTTTTGCCTTGTTCTGCCGATAATCTAGAGCTTCCACTGGGTGTGTTGTCCAAACAAAATTCTCATCCAGCTGTTGTACAGTTGGTTGTATGTTGATATGTTCTCCCACCAGCTTTTTTAATTGGGAAACATGGAAAACGGGATGGATTAATGTTCCCTCGGGTAGTTCCAGCTTATATGCGACTGGTCCAATTCTTTCCAGAATTTTATAAGGGCCAAAGTATTTGGCTGATAGTTTTTCATTCCTCTTTCGTCTCAATGATAGTTGACGGTATGGTCGTATCTTCAGAAAGACACGATCTCCCACCTCATACTCCACATCCCGTCTTTTTTTATCTGCCTGTTTCTTCATTTGATCTTGGGCTAATCGCAGATGTTCCCTTAATGATAGTATCATTTCATCTCGTTCTCTTAATTGTTCATCTAGGGTAGCATTAGAAGTGACTTGTGTTCCATAAGATAATAAGGGGGGAGGTTTCCGTCCATAAACAACTTGGAATGGTGTCATTCCTAATGCCCTTTGGAATGTGGTGTTGTACCAATATTCAGCCCATGCTATCCACTTAATCCACTCTTTGGGTTTATCATTACAGAGGCATCTCAAGTACATCTCAACTCCTCTATTCACTACTTCGGTTTGTCCATCGGACTGTGGGTGATATGCTGAGCTTCTATTTAGTTTCGTACCGGCTAAGCGGAACATTTCTTTCCAGAAGTTGCTAAGGAACACCCGATCCCTATCCGATACAATAGAGGTAGGAAATCCGTGTAACCGAACTACCTCCTTGACGAACAAGTCTGCGACTGTTTTTGCTGAATATGGGTGTTTGAGTGGTAGGAAATGGGCATATTTACTTAATCGATCTACTACCACGAAAATGACTTCGAAACCTGCTGCCTTAGGTAGACCTTCCACGAAGTCCATAGATATGTCATTCCATATTAGCGTAGGAATGTTTAACGGAAGTAGCAGGCCTGCTGGTGATAGGCATAGTGTTTTATTCCGTTGACATATCAAACATTCAGCACAATATTTCTTGATGACAGTTTTCATCCCTTTCCAATATAATTCTCCCGCAATACGTTTGTATGTGCGAAGAAAGCCTGAGTGCCCTCCCACTGCTGAATCATGATAACTATGCAACACTTGAGGTATCAATTTAGATGATTGTGATATTACCAATCGATCTTTGTACTTTAGCATTCCATTGCATATGTTGAACTTGTTGTCTTGTTGGTCGTCATCACTGTTTAGTCCAGCTATGATTTTCATTAGCCTTGTATCTTTTTCCACTTCTTCCTTAATAACTTGCAAGTCAAGGGAGATTGGGGTTGTTACGGTGTGTGTTTGAATCGTGGGTGTTACTCTTGACAATGCATCAGCTGCTTTATTCTCAACTCCCGGTTTGTATTCCACGTCAAAAGTATAACCCAACAACTTAGCTAACCATCTTTGATATTGTGGTTGTACCACTCGTTGTTCTAATAAGAACTTCAATGATTTTTGATCCGTTCGCACCACGAATCGATTGCCCAACAGATAAGGGCGCCAACGCTGTACAGCTAATACCACAGCCATCAACTCCCGTTCATATACTGGTCTGCCTCTGTCTCTGTTGGCTAAGGTATGGCTGTAAAACGCGATGGGGCGTTTATTTTGTATTAAGACAGCTCCTATTCCATATCCTGAAGCGTCCGTTTCGATTTCAAGTGGTTTATCAAACATGGGTAGGGCTAATATTGGTAAGGCTATCATTGCTTCCTTGAGTTTCTCAAAAGCCTGTTCTGCTTCATCATTCCATTTAAATCCTCCCTTCTTTAGTAGTTGGGTCAGTGGGGCTGCTAGAGTGCCATAATGATGTACGAATTTTCTATAGTATCCGGTCAACCCAAGGAAACCTCGAGTTTCTCGTACATTTGTTGGTTTAGGCCAATTGGTGATGGCTTTAATTTTCTCTGGATCTACTTCAACACCTTTGTTTGAGATGAGGTGCCCCAAATATTCTACTTTAGCTAACCCAAAACTGCATTTCTTCCGGTTTGCAAACAACTCGTGTTTTCGCAGCACCAAGAAAACAATCTCCATGTGTTTTAAATGATCTTCCCAATTTCGGCTGTAGATTAGTATGTCATCAAAGAAAACGAGGACAAATTTTCTTAAGTATGGCCTGAAGATCGAGTTCATTAAGGATTGGAAGGTGGCTGGTGCGTTAGTGAGTCCGAAGGGCATTACTAGGAATTCATAATGTCCTTCGTGTGTTCGGAATGCTGTCTTCTCAATATCCCCGTCTACCATTCGGATTTGATGATACCCTGCTTTCAAATCGATCTTAGTAAAAAGTGAAGCTCCTCCCAATTCATCAAATAATTCTTCCACCACTGGGATCGGAAATTTATCTGTGACAGTGACATTATTCAAGGCTCGGTAATCGACACAGAATCTCCAGCTCCCATCCTTTTTTTTTACTAACAACACTGGGCTTGAGTAGGGACTCGCGCTTGGTCTTATGATTCCTGAAACTAGCATTTCGTTCACTAGTTTTTCCATCTCTTCTTTCTGATGATATGCATACCGGTATGGTCTGACATTCACTGGGTTGGTACCTTCTTTGAGATGTATTTGATGTTCTATGCTTCTTCTTGGTGGTAATTTCTCGGGCCATTCAAATACACCACTAAACTGATTTAATATTGGAATCAGTTTTTTTTTGTTTCTTCCTTTTCTTCCTTATGGGAGGTTTTCAGTTCAGCCACTTCAACGGATCTGCATTCAATCAAGTAGCCGTGATCATGTTCTTCCCAAGTTTTCACTAGATTTTTCAAGCTTACTCTTGCCTTAGTGAGGCTTGGATCTCCCTTTATGCAAATCTGCTTTTCATTGTCATAGAATGTTAGTGTCAAGTTTTTCCAATCACATATTGTTACTCCTAATGAGTACAACCATTGCATTCCAAGGATCACATCGACGCCTCCAAGTTCTAGTGGCAGAAAATCTTCCTTTACTGTCCAGTTCTTCATTTGGATTTCTACTGATTCACAGATCCCCTTCCCTTGTATCGCTGTTCCGGATCCGAGGATTACTCCATAATGGGCTGTTTCTTTAATTGGTAATTGTAATGAGGTGACTATCTTTTCAGACACAAAATTATGTGTCGCACCGCAGTCAATCAATATCACAACTTCCTTGCCTTGTAATGATCCTTTGACCTTCATCGTTCCCGGATCATTCAATCCTACCACCGAATTAATTGACAACTCTACGTAAGTTGTCGTGTGTGGCTGTACTTCTGCAACTCTCAACTCAGCGTTTTCAGCTTCTGTTTCTTCAACGATCTCTAACTCCTCATTGTTATTTTTCACTACAAACATTCTAAGCTCCCTCTGTTCTTTCATTTTACACTTATGATCAGCAGAGTACTTCTCATTGCATTTGAAACAAAGCCCTTTTTCTTTTCTTAATTGGAATTCTGCACCTGGTAGTCTTTTTGAGGTTCCTTCCTTCCGTATTTCTCCAGGATTTGGACTTTTCAATGTAATTGTTCTTATCGGAAATGAAGCATTGGTCTTACTTTCTTTATTTTGCTGGTAGTAAGAGTGTTTCATACCTGTTGATGTGATCGCCGATTGTTTCCCGCCAATATAGCTATTCAAATTTGCCGCATTTCTCAAGATTTCTCTATCTTCTACCAGTTGAGCAGTGAGCATCATTTCTGCCAATCCTTTTGACTTGCAGAGAATGACTTCAGCTCTAATCCAAGGAAATAGGCCAGTCATAAACGTTTCTTCCACAACTCGATCTTCTAAGTCGGATAGAGGTGCGACTAATTTATCGAATCGGTTCCGATACTCCTCCACCGTCGTTTCTTGCTGGATTCTCAAAAATCGGCCGCAGACAGTGCCTTCTCTGGTCGATTGAAAGCGTACCAGCAATCTTTCCTTCAGATTCGTCCAACTCGCGAATTTCTCTCTTTCTTCCTGTGATCGGTACCAATTCAGTGCTGGTCCGTCGAAGCAAATCGTCGATACCAGCATTTTTTCCGATTCCGTCAACTTATGAATCTGGAAATATCTTTCTGCTCGGAATAACCACGACTCCGGGTCTTCTCCGGTGAATACCGGCATCTCAACTTTCTTGAATTTACTTCGGTCATTAGTGTTTTCGTCCGAATCGGCTTTTCTTTCCGCACTGGTCTCCCCGATATCGTGACTGGAAGACGCCTTGCCATTCTTCGATTTCGTTGCCGGTGAGTTCTGAATATCCGATTCGTTTATTCGTTCTCCGGCCATCGCTCTCTCTTTCGCATTTGCTTCCATGTATGATAGAATTGCTTGCTGTTGTTTTTCGGACTGTAGTCGCATCATTTCCATGTTTTTTGTTATTTCGATCAGCGTTGATTCGATCGCCGGCATCTTCATCAGTTCTTTCTTGATTCCGGCTATTTCTTGTTCGAAGAGTTCCATTCTCTCTTCAATTCTGGTCTGCACCATTCTTCCTCTGTTTTATGGATCGTTTTGGCTCTGATACCAATTTGATAGGAGCCGTAATTCAAAAGGAAATTCCAGCAGCTTTTTATTGATGATTTGATGAAGGGATTGAATTGAGGAGATCTCAATTCAATCACAAGTTACAATCTCTCTTGCTTTCTTCTCTCAAGAAATGCAAGCCTAACTTCTATACTCAAAAGTCTGCCTTTCTCTTATGCCTAAGCCCCTTTATATAGACTCTTCTCCTTCTAACTGCTCAACTAACTAACTACTGTAACTAATTCTAACAACTTTCTTAACAGTGATCATCTTATTACAATAATGCCCTTCTGTTTCTAATTCTTTCTTTTATTTTTTCTGCTATATTGAAACAATATTGGAGGTCTAACAGACGACAATGGATGCGTTGATACTGTAAATGATCCACTTGATAGTTGCCCTTTTTCCATGACCCAAGGACTAACATTTCATGAGAAAACCAACATTGTGTAGTTTGTTGGCCCTTCCTAAGCAAGTTCTTTGCTTTTTTGTCATAAGATATAGAACATTTTAAGTTTTTGATTTCACGCAAGCTCTATTTCTGCTTCTCTGTGAGCTTGTTTTTATTTTTTCTAGGAGGAATAGTCATGATGCACAAACCACATTCTTCAAGCCAAAGGAGCCAAGTCAGCTAATAGAGACATAAGGTTTGATGGTTGATGTCTTGTACGAATAGGAGGAGGAAAGTAAAAGTTGTTCCAATGGCCCTCCGAGTGGGAGGGTGAAACTTGTTCACAATGTAAAGGGATGGTGAGAAAGCAATCTGTGTGAAATCAGATGGGTGTGGGATGATAGCCGTGGAATACTTAGTGCCAGGCATAAAATTGGTTTGTTTTTGGTTAATAGTGACCTTTTTTTTTTGGAGAGAGGTGGGAAATGTCTGTGGATGGTGATGGGCAATTAAATAATGAAAGTCAGAAAAATCCTGCAAATTGCCTCATATCAATCCATTGCGTTTACATTAAAAAAAAACTTTTGGAATATTTTCCTTTTTAAAAAATGCTTTTCGTTTTCTGAGCTACATGCTATTGGACGTTTTCAAAGGATTCTTTTTAGGGACTTCAATGCAGCTTGCAAGTTTGGAGCTTATAGATATTATTGAAAGCAATAAACACGAAACCGGCTTACTGGAAACCCGAGAACCGGGAGAAAAACCACGATGTGTTTAGTTTTTATTATTTTCTTATGAATACAATAGGTACAAAGGAAGAGAATAAATAGAGTACAACAGAAGTAAGAAAGGAAAAGATCTAAGAAATATTTAGGAAATAAAATCTCATATATTATTCTTTCCAAAAATACTCCAAGGGCAAAGCCCTACTAATTCTAACACTCCCCCTCAAGTTGGGACATAAATATCAATGAGTCCCAACTTGCAAAGGTCGAAGTGTAGTCTGAGAAGCCCCTTGGTGAGAACATCATCAACCTGTTGGCTTGAAGGAATGTACGGAATGCATATGCTTCCATTGTCAAGTCTTTCTTTGATGAAATGCCGATCAATCTCAACATGTTTAGTTCTATCATGTTGAACTGGGTTGTTAGCAATACTAATAACGACTTTATTATCACAAAAAAGCTTCAATGGTGTCTCACATTTCTGATGAAGATCTGACAAGACTTTTTGGAGCCAAATTTCCTCACATATTCCAGACTCATAGCTCTGTATTCAGCTCAACATTGCTTCTGACCACAACACTTTGCTTCTTACTCCTCCAAGTTACAAGATTGCCCCAAACAAAGGTACAATACCCGGAGGTAGACTTTCTGTCAATAACAGATCCTGCCCAATCCGAGTTAGTATATGCCTAAATGGTCTTTCTATTTGTTTTTCTAAACATCAACCCTTTACCAGGTGTATTTTTCAAGTATCTCAGGATTCTATTAACAGTTTTCATATGTTTCTCATAGGGAGCCTGCATAAACTGGCTTACAACACTCACAGCAAAGGAAATATCAGGACGAGTATGGGATAAGTAAATTAATTTACCTACAAGGCGTTGATATTGTTCTTTATCAACTGGAACTTGATCATCAGAGTTTCCTAGTTTACAGTTGAAGTCAATAGGAGTATCAGCGGGACGACATCCCAACATGCCTGTCTCGGTTAGCAGATCAAGGGTGTATTTTCTCTGAGAAACGGAGATACCTTCTTTAGATCTGGCCACCTCCATTCCAAGGAAATATTTTAGATTTCCAAATCCTTGATTTCAAATTCATCACCCATTTTTTGTTTTAATTGACTGATTTCTGTTTGATCATCTTCAGTCAAAACAATGTCATCCACATAAACTATTAGAATAGCAATCTTCCCTGTCTTGGAAACCTTTGTAAATAAAGTATGGTCAAAGTGCCTTTGACTGTACCCTTGAGACTTGTCAAAGGTAGTGAATCTGTCAAACCATGCTCTCGGAGACTGTTTCAGATCATATAGGGATGTTTGGAGTTTACACACCTGCTGACCAAATTGGGCTTCAAATCCTGGCGGGACTCATGTAGACTTCCTCCACAAGGTCTCCATTCAAAAAAGCATTCTTAACATCCAGTTGGTATAGAGGCCAATCTTTGTTCACAGCAACAGATAGCAGGACTCTAACAGTACTCATCTTAGCAACTGGAGAAAAGGTTTCTGAATAGTCAATACCATAGGTCTGAGTAAATCCCGTTGCAACTAACCTTGCCTTGTGTCTATCAAGTGTACCATTTGCTTTGTATTTGAGAGAGAACACCCATTTGCATCCTACAATTTTATGTCCCTTGGGTAGAGCACAGATCTCCCAAGTTCTATTCTTTTCAAGAGCCTTCATCTCTTCTATAACAACATTTTTCCATTCAGGACACTCTAGAGCAGTGTAGATATTTTTCGGTATTATGATATAGTCAAGGCTTGCTGTAAACGCTCTAAACTGTGGAGATAGGAAACATAGTTGCAAATGGGATGTTTAGTGCAGGATCTGGTACCTTTTCTCAAAGCAATGGGAATGTCAAGAGAGGGATCATACACATCAAGTTTCCTTGCATGACCCTGTTCAGCTTCATCATTACTGGTTTCTATTCTAAATTGAGTCTCATCACCACAGATATTTTCTTCCATATTTTCAAGAACAACAACATCAGACCTGTTATTATCACTTATCGTATTATTAGTACAAGGTTCTGTAGGGTTTTCCATACCTTGGTCTCGAGGAGGTTCTAAGTCTTGGACTGGAGCCGGCGGTTGATTAGTAGGGGACCCAACTTCCTTTCTAAGATTCCTCCTGTAATATGTTTTCCAGGGAACTTGGTTTGTAGGTAAGATTATGGGATGAAGATCAACGTCAGATACGGTACTAGGAGTAGGTTCAATAAATTCAAATGTGCCGTTAGACTCTTCACTCACTCTCTCCCCATGAAGATGGCTAATAGGAAAGTAGGGTCGGTTCTCACAGAAAGTAACATCTATAGTGACAAAGTATTTCCTAGACGGCGGGTGAAAACATTTATAACCGCGTTGGTGAAGGGGATATCCAACAAAAACACAAGCCTGAGTCCAAGGGGTAAATTTGGTCTGATTAGAGCCAAAATTATGGACCTAAGCGGTACACCCAAACACACGAAGAGGAACCTCAGAAACAAGGGGAGTAGAGGGGTAAGACTCCTTAAGACAGTCTAAGGGAGTCTGAAGGTGGAGGATACGAGAAGGCATTCTATTGATTAAATGAGCTGTTGTAAGAATAGCATCTCCCTATAGGTATGATGGAAGGGAAGTGGAAAGCATAAGAGAAGGAGCTACTTCCACAAGGTGACGGTTTTTTCGTTCGGCCACTCCATTTTGTTGAGGAGTGTAGGCACACGAGGTTTGGTGAACAATCCACTTGGAGGCTAGAAATTCACTAAGGTTATGGTTTTGGAATTCCTGACCATTATCACTCCGAAGAATTGCAATTTTTGTATGAAATTGTGTTTTAATAGTATGATAGAAGTTTTGGAAAATGGATGAAACCTCGGATTTATCTGTGATAAGGTAGACCTAGGTAAGACGGGTATAACCATCGATGAAAGTTACAAACCGCCGCTGAGGTGGTGACCTTGGAAGGACCCCAAACGTCACTATGGATGAGGGTAAACGGTTGTGTAGGTTTATATGGTTGTGAGGGAAAAGAGACCCGATGTTGTTTAGCCCGGATACACACATCACAAGATAACGAAGAGACATCTATTTTAGGAAAGAGATGAGGAAACAAATATTTCATATACGTAAAGTTCGGGTGACCTAACCGAAAATGCCACAACTTAAGGTCATGTACAAAGGTGCTAAAATAGGAAGACAGTAATCTAGTCGTAGAGATACTACTACCGGAGGTATCATCATTAAGGATGTAAAGTCCCCCGCTATGCCGGGCAGTGCCAATCGTCCTCCCCGAATTCAAGTCCTGAAAGCAAACAGACTCAGGTAAGAAAGTAGCTTTACAATGCAGCTCATGGGTGATCTTACTAATAGATAACAAGTTGTAAGAAAGACTAGGCACATGCAAAACATTTTTGAGGGAGAAACCGTCAAAGAGGACTATTTGTCCTTTCCCAGCAATCGGGGCTAAAGAGCCATCGGCTATCCGAATTTTCTCATTACCGGCACAGGGGGTATAAGAGACAAAGTGCTCTGAGAAACCTGTCAAATGATCTGTGGCCCCTGAGTCCAAAATCCAGGGATTCGTCCCATCAACACTAATAAGGCCAAGGGACTGAGACATACCTGATTGAGCAATGTCGCTTAGAGTAGGAGGGCTGGTCTGACTAGCAGTAGGGCTGGTCTGACTAGCAGTAGGGCCAATAGGCTGAGAGGTGCTGCTGGTAGTCTCCCTAACATCAGTACGCCCTACGTTCTGTTGCTCCTTGGAGGAGCGTTTGTTACCTCTTGGGGGCTGACCGTGGAGTTTCCAACACTGATCCTTGGTATGTCGTTTCTTGCAGTGCTCACAAACGAGTATTGTTTTCCCATTATCATGGGTCAAGGATCGAGCACTAAAGGCAACAGAGTTAGTTATATAATTTGAAGGCACGTTAGGAAGCAAATTACCGGGTTCTTGGAATACATCAGTAGATCGGTATGTGCCACGGATGTACTAACTTCAAAAACAGCTGTCCTGTAGGTTTGATTAATCCCAAGACCACGAACATATGGCTGTCCATTACCAGAGGGTGTTGATGACTTGCCCGCTTCAATCCCCGATCTGTTATGGTGTTGGTTAGCCCCATTCCTATAGAAGAAAGGTTGCTGTAAAAGGTCGATGGACAGATTTGCACTGCTGTACAGATTTGACAGTTTTGACGGTTGCTGTCTGGCGGCGATGGGCGGCGGATGACCGGAAGGGTGAGACGGTTGGACAGGCGACGATGCGTAGAAGTGGATGGGATGGGCGGTGAGATTAACGGACGGCAGCGCGTGGGCTCACGCGCCCGACCGAGACGGCGTGTCAAATGGTTTCTGGCCGAAAAGTTCCGTGGACGGCGGCGAGAGTTGGCCCATTGGATAGATCGGCGGTGTCTGAATCCGTTGGAGTAGTTTTTCCGCCGCCGACGCCGCGGCTGTTTTGGTCCGGGTGATACCTAAAATTTTTTCTAGGGTTTCGTTGTTGCTTTGCTCTGATACCATATTGAAAGCAATAAACATGAAACCGGCTTACGTGGAAACCCGATAACCGGAAGAAAAACCACGATGTGTTTAGTTTTTATTATTTTCTCATGAATACAATAGGTATAAAGGAAGAGATAAATAAAGTACAATAGGAGTAAGAAAGGAAAAGATCTAGGAAATATTTAAGAAATAAAATCTCATATATTATTCTTTCCAAAAATACTCTAGGGGCAAAGCCCTACTAATTCTAAGAGATATGATAGCAGTGAACCAAGAAGCAGCGTGGGCGGCTGTGTAGGCGAGCTGCTTTAAATTTATTATTCTTATTACATGTATTTTTAAACTACCATTGTTGAAGTTTTGCCGAATAATTTATATTCTGCTAGAAAGAATGTTATTCTAGATAGAAAAACATTGGCCAACACACATTTAGCATGCTTGATCTTTCTTTTTCCGATTATTCAGATGTGTGAGCAAGCAACAGAGATTCACAAGTCTAAGGGATCTGGCCACATATCAAGAAGGGTAGGACGACTTCTGGTTCCTGTCAGAATAGCAAATCACCAGTAGATGCACTATTGTCCCAAAGCAGCCCTGCTCCAGCCTCTCAGGTTTGCATGACCACCTTTTCTGTCTTTTAATGGGTTATGCATAATTATAGCTTGTTTTCAATACGAAAAAATATTGGTTTCCTATCGCCCGAGTGCAGAACATTGAAACACCTTCTAAGATCTTTCTGATCAACTGTCTATGTGCCATCCAACAGCCATTATCTGGCCACGATGTCAAGAAATTTGGAGTAATGATAAATTAGTCACTTGAGCGCGCTTGTTGAAAAGGAAGTTGATGCAATCATACGAAGGTGCGGCTTTATCTCAAAAGATGGCATATTTCCATAAAAGCTCACAAGCAGGCAATGCAGCTGATGGACTACGATTGGCCATGATTCACGACACGTCTCTCCCGCTTCACTTTCAGAGAGCTTGAAAGCTTTCTTTGGGCATGTTCTGGGAAGTGAGAGTTTCCTTCTGAAGTTTGAGCTATTAGAGATTCCTAAATTGCGAATGGAAGCCTGTATTCAAGTGGCTCGATCAGTGGCTGAAGCTTACGAACTTATATACGACACAATCATGGATCCAAACAACAGGTACTCAGACCCTACTACTTGCAAGGCATCCTTCAAACCAGATAAGAACGATTTTGGGAATATAACTATAGAGATTTGATTTGAGATATCATTGCATTGAGTAGGTTGCTGTTTAGTGTTACTTTTATGAGTCTAAAGCTTTAGATTGAATGGTTTTAACTTAATTCATCATTAAATACATTAATAATGAATAAAACTATATGCTTTTTTCTTTTCTTTTCTGAAAGGAAGCTATATATTTAAGTTTATTCAACTTTATTTAGAATTAATTGACTTAATTTTTAATCTAGGGTTAAAATATGTTTACTCTGATTTATAGTTTTTAAAAGCTTTAAATTGACATCATCACCAAGTGTCATCACTCATTACTAATGATTCAACTAACTATATTCAAATATCTCTTCCTATTTCTATTTTACCTTTTGTTAATTAAGAAAAAAGACAAAATGATTTCAGTAACCAATGTGTGGATGAAAGTGAGAATGAACATGGTTGATTCGGGCGCAAATTATTGTTGTAGAGTTAACTGTTACTATTTCAAAAGTCAATTATTTGATCTTTATGTTGCTCCGTGTTGAATTAAATTAAATAGAAAGATAACTAACTTGGATTGGTTTTGAAAAATTAAAGTGTTGTTTTTAGACATAGTAAAATAGATCAAAATATTAACAAACATAATAAAAAATTTATTTTTATGAGTGATATACTTAATATTTTTCTATATTTATAAATATTTTTAACAGATCTGTTATTTAAAAACTTTTTTTTAATTAAATAAGCTGATTAGGACAAGTATCCATTTATACTTTTCTAAATTAGGTCTTATTTTAATTTAAATCCAAAATTTACGGTTGTATTAATTTAAAAGTTAAACTCTAACAAATATATCAAATTAAACTTTGGATTTACATTAATGTAACAATTTAAATCTTCAAATTTTCATAAGTATATCCAAATAATTGAATTTGATGAAATAATTGGTTCATGGTCTAATTTGATATAAATATGACATTTTCAATAATGGTAGTAAATTAGACCCACAAAATTTGAAAACAAATTCTTATTATAGATGTTGATTTTCTAATTCCAAAATCTAAATATTTGACATTTTAATTGCAATATGATATCTTAACTAATTAAGGTTGGAATATTCCTTGAAAAAAAAAACTAATTAAGGTTGGAACAAATAATTTTAAAATAACTAAAACAGTGAAAAAGACATTGCTGACAATGGAAAGAAAATCTTCATTTTGGTACCAACATCATTTATGTGGAACAAATTGGGTTGGTTTTAAACTTTGAAAGCAAGCCAAATATGAGTATCATAGTCATCATCATAATAATAAATCTTAGCAGATGACTAAAAAAAGGTAGATTACCTATTTATTTATAGTTTACAAAATTAATATAATAAAATGAATTAAAATATTTATAAAATATATATATAGTAAAAATTTAGATTTTATTAGCTAGAGTATCTATTAATCCAACCATCACTTTCTAAAAAAAAAATCTAAATTTTTGTTATCATTTTAATTTTTTTTTTACTTGTTTACAATTTATAATTATATTTAAAAGTATTTAGAATTTAGTCTAATAATTTTAAAATTTTAAACTCAATCTTTATGAATTTATAAAATCTTTTAATATATGTAGTCGAGGATAGAATATTCATACCACACAAATTATACTCTGACAATCCAAAAAAGGATTTAAATTCAAATCTTCTCAAATAAGCATTAAACTTCATAAAATAGACCATAAAAAAAAAATATTCAATATGGCTTTTGAATACAATGATATTTTATTTTCTAAACTTTTTTATAAACATAGATCAAAGCTCAAATCTGAAGTTGGTATAACTAACCTCCAAATTAGAAATTTCATCTCTACATTTTGCCTGTGATTAAAAAACTAATTATGTAATTATAAACTAGAGGAATGAAATTCTTTCTAAAATTTCAAATTAGTTTTAAACTTTAGAACAAATTGCATTGCAATTATATGTGATAAAAGTTAAAACAATCAAATTTATAATAATTGTAAAAAATTAAATCTACTATTGATAAAAATTAAATCATTAAATTTATATTTTTAATATAAATTATACTTTAAGAATTATACTTTTAAATTTTGAGAATTTAAGAGTATAATTGACATTAAAATTCTAAAAACCCTAAAAACGTCCTTCAACGTTGATGAGGAGGAAGGCGCGAATTCCAATTACAATAAATAACAAAAAGTATATAATTAGTAATTAACGAAAATAATGACATTAATTACGGAAATTAATATACCTTAAACTCCAAGAGATGAAATGGTGTCAGATTTGATGCACAGCCAAACACCATCGACCAAACATGACAGTCAACTGAGCGCCACCGTCGTCTTATCATTTTCTCTCTGTTTCATCGTTCCATTCCATCTCTCTTTATAAGGAACTGGATCGGAATTTGATCCTGTCGTCGACGCCCCACCGCGAGAGGGATGGCGGCAGCGGTCGGAGGAGTTACTGCTAACGGCGCCGGTTTTATGATCGGCGGTGGAGATGTGTCGAAGGCGCATGCGGCTATGGCTTTGGTGCAATTAATTAATGGAGGTTACCATGTTATAACCAAAGTTGCCCTCAATGTTGGGATGAACCAGCTCGTCTTTTGTTTGTTCCGTGACTTGTTGGCTCTCGCGATTCTTGCCCCTGTCGCTTATGTTCGGGAGAAGTATAGTTATCCTCTCTCCCCATTTCTTGAAATTAGTTGTTTGGGTTTTCGTCGGCTTGTCTGATCGTCGTTTTCACCCTCTATAGTTTGTTTCGCTTCTGCTTCTTTGTAGTTTTTGTATAGCGTTTTTATGGCGTCATTTGATTCTTAGGATCATTCCTGTTTGTTTATATGTTGAATTTTATCATTTATTCCTTCTGCTATTTTCTGCATTCGATGGAAGATGAAACTTATGGATCGTGCAAGTTTGAATATGTAGGCCTTTCTTACTTTCGACCTTTCTGGATTTCCTACGAATTGCTAAATACTGCTTCTGGTAGTATTTAGGGCTTCTTTTTAATTGCTTCAGGCCATGATTGGTTTTATTCTTCAATTTCATGTTGACTTTTGAGTTAGAATCGATTTCGTTATATTCTGTCTGACATAAACAAAGTGATTAATACAAATCTTTAGAACTTGTAGAATGACCATAGATTCGGATCTTTATGATTTATGTATGGGTGAATGACAAATTCGATTACTGTTTAATATTGAATGTTGCAATGTTTGATATATCGGTATTTGGCAATCACGAGTCGCTTCCTAAAAGCATGTATTTAAAGACTTTAATCAATTATAGCTCCACAACTAAGACACCCATATTCAAGTCGGGAGTTCAAATCCCCGTCTTCACGTTTGTTTTATAAAATTCCAACCGTGTTTATCATATTGTACAATCACTCGTATTCTATTAATGTTTGCCTCTTATCATGAGGGTATGGACATTTTAACATCCCATGTTTTTTTTTCTCTCTTCCCTTTCCATCTACAGGCGGATTCGTTTGCCCATGACTCGGGACCTTCTCATATCCTTCTTTGTTCTTGGTTTAACTGGGTGAGGTTATATACTGTTTGTCATATTCTGATTTTGTTCTGTACTGTTGTTCATCGTACTAATTACTATCGATAAATGGGAAATGAGTTTTTATCGATCTGGATAAACATTCTATTTACTACGCCTAACTTCTTGTGGTTAGGATTTTTGGTAACCAGCTTCTCTTTCTTGTTGGACTTGGCTACACTAACCCAACTTATGCTGCTGCCATACAGCCTGCCATTCCAGTTTTTACATTCCTTTTTGCAGTTATGATGGGGTTAGTTTGGCCTACTATTGTTAAATTTCGTCATTTACTGAAAATTTTAGTTAGTGCTTTTTGTAAGTTAGATAGTATATGTTCCTTATTTTATCTTAGATCTTGACTTGTTTATGCAGCACAGAGTCTGTTAACTTACTCAAACTGGAAGGACAGGCAAAGGTTGGAGGTACACTTGTTTGTGTCTCTGGTGCGATATTGATGGTTTTATTCCGGGGTCCAGCTTTGGTTGGAAACACTGAATCTGATTTCATGTCACATAATGAAATAAGTGCAAGGGGCCAGCCAGAGCCTGCTGGATGGTTAATGTCTAACTTTCTGGAGTATGGATTGGACCATTTTCATGTTGGGGTTTTATGCTTGATAGGAAACTGTATGTGCATGGCTGCTTTCTTGGCTATCCAGGTACTTCACTGATGGTACATTTTCAGATAATGGCAACAGCATTTTTTTTCCTAATTTGAATTAGCACTTGACGAAAATGTCCAGGTTCCTTTTTTGTTTGGTTTTTGCAAAAGTGTTTGACATGGATTAAGCTCATTATAAAATTGGATTGTTGGAAGTAGAATATAGGGGTGAAAGGAGAGATGGATCCCAGGTAGATTTTATTTTACTGAACTGTAACAGAAGAATCAATTAATAACGAAATGCAGTGTGTACTATGTAGTGGGTCCTTGAGCGAAGTTATATTGAAGCAGTACAGGGAAATAATAAAAGATGAGAGATTAAGATGTTAATTTGCCAGAATAATGTTCTTTTGGAACATTTGTTCAATGGCAACCGAGAACATCGTTCAACTATCTTCTCATTTGGTTTTTCTTCTAGTTAATTTTTAATATGCTATAGCAGGTAATAGCAATTGGAATTCAGTGCTATTGTTGATATAAATTTAGAAAATAGTAAATGAATAGAGATTGATATTGACGCCGTGGAACTCTATTGGAGTATTACAAGCCTACATGTATATTAGTAATTAGTTAAGGGATTTTGTCATGGAATTTAGTTAGAAATTGAGGTTATTGGAATGAGGAAGGTAGACAGTCTTTTGGTGAGCGATTTAGGGGTTGAGAGAGATCTCAAGATGGGGAAAGTCCAAGTAACCTCAAGCACTTGGTTTATATTGTACTAACATTATCATTTATCTCTATTATTTTTGGATTTTATCATATTCCTAAATAATTATTTTCTTCATTTTTGGTCAGCAATGTTTAAAATTTTTATTGTACAGGCACGGGTTTTAAAGAAGTATCCCGCTAACTTGTCGGTCACAGCATATTCTTATTTATTTGGTGCTATGTTGATGGTGATCACATCTTTCTTTATGACCAATGAATCAACAGACTGGAATTTGACACGATCAGAGTTTTTCGCTGTCCTTTATGGTGTAAGTTTGTTTACAGCTTTCGTACCACACCCTTCCTTGAGTATTTACTTCAAAACATTTGTTGCTAGTGTAAAGCTTTACAGAATTCAATACCTTTGAAAATTTCGGGAATCTCTTTTCCTCTCCCATCAGATATTTTTTGAATGATGACGTCAATATGCTTGTGGTTTCACCTTCACACTTAAAAAGAGAAACTGCATTATATTCCTATGATCTATCTCCATAAGGCATGAACTATGCAAGAAGAGAGAAGTTTTGTTTCATGCAAGCTCATGAGATTGGGATTTAAATCTACGTTTGGTGTTTGATTTTCCTCATTACATCTGGCTTGTACTTTTTGTTCACTAGAGTTGAAAACCTAAAAAAAGAAGTCAAATGGGCGGAAACCGTTTTAATTATTTGAAATAGAGATTTTTGTGCGAAAAGGTACCAATGTGTTAAGTATTTGAAATTTTTAACAAGAAGAGTGACTCGAAACTTTTGCTATACCGTTGATATCGGAAAAAAAGGTTATGAGAATCAATTTTCTTTTCACAGGGAATTTTTGCGTCGGCTATCAATTATGGACTCTTGACATGGTGCAATAAAATATTGGGACCTGCATTGGTCGCTCTGTACAATCCACTTCAACCTGCAGCATCTGCTCTGCTATCAAGAGTTTTCATAGGAAGCCCTATTTATCTTGGAAGGTTTGCCTCAATCTTAATTACATTTTATACATTTACTTCATAAATTTGATATTAATATGTTTGTTTTGTTAACAGTGTTTTGGGGGGATCTCTCATAATTGCTGGTCTTTATTTGGTTACTTGGGCGTCGCATAGGGAACGACAAACGACTACAGTTTTGCTACCGCATTCAACCAGGTCCTCCGAGCCACTTATTCACAAAGATGCATTGACTAACAAGTTTGCCTATCAAATAGGACACATTTTCTCAGGGTCTGCTTCATCGCCCAAATCTGTAGATTAAACCGAACGTCTGATGGGAGAGTTTTGATGTAAAGTTCGCAGTTCAACTTTGAGGTTTTGATTTAAAAACCTTCATCTCTTAAAAGTTACCAATGTTGTAATTTTCCAATGGGATTACATGATTCATTATTCTGCCTGTTCCTTGTATTGCTAACACTATTTTTGCTGAATAATAACTATCTCAGAGGTCCAAATATAACAGAGCTATGTTATTATATCAATTAGATTCAAGTGTATTTCCTTTTCAGCCCTTTCCTAGTTGAAAGATTGCACTGGCCTCCTTTTGATAGGGCTTTTATCGGGCAGAAATACGCAATAAGATATGGTAAGTTGTAAGTGGCAGATTGGTTTTGTTGATATAATGCATAAACTATCCCATCCCATTTATGTTTAAAAAAAATGTTGAAAGTTAGAACAGGGAAAAGAAAATTACTATGGAAATGTCAAATGGCAATCTCGGGTTCCCACTCGGAAATGAAAAAAAATTGGGTATACAACTTCAAAAAATATGCATGTCATGCATGGATATTAGTGTTTACCTGTAGTTTTCCATGTTTGTACACTAAAATTGAATGCTTTTGATCCTTTCCATAGGTGCACAAACATTCCACGCAATGTAACTCTAATATCCCTATTATGTATTTTGAAAGTTTCAAACTTTTTTATTTGTGTTTCTATTTGTATGAGTAAAGTTAGCTAGGAGATGAGTATGATAGATTGAAAAATTGTGTCGATCGATCAAAATTGATCGGATCGACAATATTCTTTTAAAGTTTCAAAAGTTTAAACCAACTAATCAATTAAACAACGGTCGATTTGTACTTTTTCATGGTCGAAGTCATTTTGAATATTTACTAACACATAGTTGGTTCGATGACGGTTTGGTTGGAAAACCAACTCTGACAATCGATTTGTACTTGTTCATGGTCGAAGTCGGTTTAAACATTTGCTAACTAATCAATAGTTGGTTCGATGGCAGTTTGATCGGAAAACCAGCTCTGACCAACTGTATCAATCGATTTGTACTTGTTCATGGTCGAAGTCGGTTTGAACATTTACTAACTAATCAATAGTCGGTTCGACCGCGATTTAGTTGGAAAACCAACTCTGGCCAACCGATTCTCACACCTAGGTGTGACACCCAGATTTCTGATCACAAAAAAATGGGTTTCGGGTACTTTTTAGATTCAACAATTATGGCTTAAAAATTATTATTAACTTTGGAGAGTTGGATTACAAGTCACGACTCTGTTTTATTTCACTATTGGACCAGTTGTGTCTTTATCTTACATAATGTATTAGTTGATGATTGGTACTTATAGGAATATTTTTACTCCTATACAGACAAATTCTTTTGTTTGGGTAAAACATTCTGTTGATTAATGTTATCTTAGAACATGAATGGACATTTTTTTATGTCTATAAGTAAATGAAAAATTGTTTTGCTCATTGAATATTCTTATTTAAATTTGTTTCCTTGTGCTAATTCGGTAAAAGTTACTAATTACTAATTGTTTCATTCTAGTTCCAACTTTTAAAGTTCTAATTTTGGATCTATGAAATTTTGTAATTTTTTAGTTTTTCTTCCAAAACTTTTTAAAATCACGGCTTTGATATTATTTTAATTACTTTTTGATCCCATATTTTTAAAATATGTATCTTTGGTCCTAAAGTATATATTTTATTCCCTTAGTTTGTAAAATTATGTTTAGAAGGTTGTTTAAGTAGTTTTTTTAATTTTTATTATTACTTCAAATAATTAGGTATTTTAAGTAACTTTTTTTTATGAACACAAATCTTTTCTTTATAAATTTACTTTCCAATATTAGATATGTATAATTATTTTTAAAATTTTGAAAAGAAAATTCTCACACAAAGGAAAAACTATTTAAAAATGTATTCTTTTTGTTTAATTTTAATAAATCATTGCTAATAGGTTCTTTTCGTTGGAAAGGTCATAATAGTCAAATACCTATCAATTTACCTATTTTATATAATATATATCTATATATATATATATATATATATATATATATATATATATTTAAAATGGCTACTAACCTCTTTTGATTCATTTCTCAACCTCAAAACAATCTCCATAAACAAAAAAAAAAAAAAAAAAAAAAAAAACATTTTTAAGAATTTCTTTTGAAATTAATTTTTTAAAATATTTTTTTTGCAATTGAAGAGTCGAAGCCTCATTATTATTTTAAACAAATTAATAATAAATTAATATTTCGCTGTCATTATGCTTATGATATGAACAATGAGTATCCACTCCATAACGAGAGAACGTCCTTTCCAACAAAAATTTCTCACTTTTGCGCTTCAAAAAGACCCCATCGATTCCTCTCGACCCTTTTTCTGTGCTTTATCCGAGTGCAGAACAGTAACCCAACTGCGAATTTGAGGTCTCCAATGGTAATTATTTGTCTTTTTTCCTTTTTCTTTCCCTTTTCGTTTCTCTTTTTTATCCTCGTTCAGCCTTTAATGGTGGGTTTTAAGCTCTTTCTGCCTCGATTAAAGTGTAGAGCAGCTTCTATTTTCCTTCTTCTTCTTCTTCTTCTTCACGTGCAACCCACGAATCTGAAAAGGTTTATTTATGTATATTTATTGATTTATTGATTTATTCTTTTTTTGCCTTTTTTTCTCTGTAGTTAGTTCGTTCAGCAGGATGCTTTCTGGGTCTCTGGCTTGAGGGTATGTGTAAATTGTTCTCATTTTGTTTTGGTTTTTCTATTTGAATTTGTTTATTTTGTTTGTGGGTTCTTTTCTTTTCTCTTTAATTCATAGTTTTTATGATTGTTGTTTGAATAACTGTTGGAATCTGACTATTGAGAAGTTTTTATCTGGGTCTTGATTTGCCTGATTTTGGGTTGTTCTGAAATTCCTTTTTTGTTGTTGTTCTTTAATTTTTTTTGGAACTTACTTGTGACTTTTGCCTCTCTCTCTCTCTCTCTCTCTCTCCCCTCTTCTCTCACACTACATAATGAGAATTTTCTTATGTATTTGTTGAAAATTGAGTAGAATGTTTGAGTTCAATTCCCTATGAATTGGTGAAACTTTCTGTAATGGCTTTAAATGCTGTGGAATTGAAGCTTGTTCAATGAGGTAATGACCTTTGGGAAAAGTAAAATGCAAATATGTGATTCCTGTGATTGTGACCGTTGCCTAACACTCTTTTGAGTCATTAATTCTTTACTAAAGTTGATCGGTGATTTAGCATGATATAGACTAGGAGATTTTATGTTCAACTCTTGCAATGTCACTTCCTCCCAATTCCCAAATTAATGTTGATTTCTACTTTTAGGGTTCTTTTACAAAATTTTCTGCAAGTGAGGGAAGAGTACAAGTGTTGTTGATATAATCTAATGTAGTAGCTTATCGGCTTAAGCCTTTGGATTTATTGTCGATCTAGCAGAAAGCTTTTGTTTAAGTATTTGTTCCACATACTAGTCATTGCTTTAAATTTTGTTGTTAACAATTGACATACTTGAAGAAAATTTTTCCAACCTTTGGTAATTTTAGTTAATAATATAATGGATATCTTCTTAATACCTTTTCGGGGCTTTCTCTATTTGTGTATTTTATATAATCCCATAGTTGTAGGTTACACTCAGTGGATGGAGCTCCATACAATTATAACTATTTTTTAATGGACTACTTGATTTGAGTTTTCATGCGTAATTTACCACCGTAAATAGGATTATGTTATTACTGGAACTTGACCTTCTACAGGGTATTTTTGAGTGTGTCTATGAAATGTTTCTGTTCCCATTGTACAATTAAAACTGAAAGAGTAATATGTTATTCTTATTGAAGAGTTCTGGTGTTGAATATTTTTCAAAAATTGACATCCCGAGTCAAAAAATTGATATCTGGCTTTGGTTTTCCTTGCTTCTCAGTGTATCAGTTTCCTTTTTGTCTATGGATTGGTACATCATTGATCCACGACTCCATGAATTCCTCATCTGATTCCTTTTCTTTTTTGGCAAATCGAGTTTTCTTTCTGAAAATCGTGGTTGATGATGATTATATTCTGTTACGTTCATTGTAGGATTTTAGCTTAACTTTTTCCCATGGATTCGGGGTGATTTGTTAAGCCATAAACCAAGAGGCAGTATCCAAGAACTGTCTTGAAATTTCACAAATAAAGCTGATGTTAGTAACTAAGCAATGCAGTTATATCATCATCCTTACTCTTTGGATAGCCAGAAGGTGAGACTTGCCTTGGAAGAGCAAAGCATTGATTACACCTCGTATCATGTCAATCCCATCACGGCCAAGAACATGGACTCTTCATTCTTCAAGATCAACCCAAGTGCTAAACTTCCCGTCTTTCAAAATGGTTCCCACATTATTTTCGACACAATTGAGATAATTCAGTATGTCTTCCTTCTTAGTCCTTTGTTCTTACCTTTTTCATGCAATTTCCATATGCTTCATGAGATTAGCTGGAATAACTCACCTCATTAGGTTGACTCAAAAGGTTGTGGTTGTATAAATGAAAATAAGTGGGAATAATATGAATTACTTGTTATAGTTTTGTTTCTTTGGTTAACTCACTTCATTAGGTTCTTCTAGTGGTCTGTTTTTTTCAGAACAATTGAAGATATCACCAAGAATTAACAATTGAAGACAATGTACAATAATAATTTGTTGTAGTTTAACTGTCATAAAACTTGTACTATCAATCTTGAGGTTAGAGATTCGATTCTCTCACCTCACATGTTATCAAAAAAATAAAACTGCAAAACTAGCCGCTGCTAAACACCACCTTAGTAGTAAACTCTCCTCAGTGGCCATTTCTTTGTCGTAGTAAAAAACTGGCTAATATATGGATGTCACAAATCTGTTCAGGTATATAGAGAGAATTGCAATTGTCTCCTCAGGGACCGACGACATAATGCCAAGTAGCAGGGAAGTTGTTGAATGGATGCATAAGATACAACAATGGAATCCAAAATTTTTCACTCTTTCCCATATCCCTGAGAAGTACCGCCTTACTGTCACCAGATTTATAAGGCGAGTGGTGATCGCTCGCATGGCAGAAACTCCCGAAATGGCTGCTGCTTACCATCGTAAGCTGAGAGAAGCGTACGACACTGAAGACAAATTGAAAAACAAATCTGTTGTCAAACAAAGCACTGACCATCTAGTTGCACTTCTTGACGAAGTTGAATCGAAACTAAGTGCAACTTCTTATTTAGCAGGGGAAGAGTTCACCATGGCTGATGCCATATTCATTCCAGTGCTGGCTCGACTCGAGCTATTGAAGCTGGCAGGCGAGTATATAGGCAGCAGACCAAACATTGCAGAGTATTGGACATTGGTGCAGCAGAGGCCAAGCTACAAGAAGGTAATTGGAAAGTATTTCAAGGGATGGAGAAAGCACAAAACACTCCTGAAAACTTGGTGCTTTATTCATATCAGAACCTTGCTGAGAAGATATTGATGGAAAATAATTATAAAGTCATAAAAGTTTTTTTTTTTTTTATATTTTTGTACATGAGGGAGAAGCTATAGGGGTAAAAGGCTAAGGTGTATCTATTTATTGCCATTTTTTTTACCTCCCTTTTTTGTTTTGTTTCATCAAATGTGTGTTGTATTGTGATTTTCATTTTTATTTCTTATTGAACAGAGGATTGGAGGTTGAATCTTGATTTGGATTTCATAAATGGTATTTAATAATAAGTCAGTGTGCTATTACATTTTTATTTTTCTAGTACAACATAACTATGATGGTGTAAATATAAAAAAACAGCCAATTGTGATAGTGTAAATACAACAAACTGTCAATTTACATTGACAAACACACATATTTCATTCACATCACACACAACATAGTATATATGAAAACTACATGACATTTAGCTTAGCAGTGATTAAAGTTCTCATCATAACATTACATAATAACATAAGACACATAACCCAAAGTTGTACACATAATTTAAAAGTCTAGAGATTATATTAAAAAGAGTTTTAAGACTCCCAACAGCATAAACATAAAGAGAGAAATTAGATGTAAAATATGATTAATTATTCCCTTTCTTGTGGATTTGGCTGAATAGGCTGAACTCTGAAAGCAAAAGGCATTTGAGAATTGAAATCTCTCATTCTTTGATTATATCCAATATCCATTTCTCTCACACTCTCTCCCATTGCAACCATCTCCTTTTGGTACTGCATGTAATATATATAATATAATCTCACTTATTCAATAATTAACTATATGTATATAAGTATATATATTATAATAGTTTAAATACTTTGTTTATCGACTTATGAATATATTAACAAAGAGGTTTGTTCAAATTTCTCTTTTTCTATTGTACTAAAGAAAAGGCTATTTTATGGCGATGTTTTAAGAAGTTAAACAAGATAAAAATAAATAATTAATAATAAGACGTTAACTTTTTGAAAGTTTCAATGGAAAAGGTGACGATTTAAACGTTTTTGTCTTTGACCAATTAAACATTTTTGAACTAAACATAAAATTGCCTTAATTACAAACATTTAATAAAAATTTAGAATTTATTGAAAACACATTAACTATTATTAAACAAACTTTAAAAAATAGGATCAAAATAATATTTTCAACTAAATTTTAATATCCATAAACTTTTATAGTATTCCTAAATCTTGAAAAGTATTATATTTAAAACTTTGATTGTATTTCAAAAACTAATATTATTGTTGGAGATATTCTTTTATGAAATCTATGAGAATGATTGTGGTGTAATATCTACTTCGTATTCAATATAAAAATAATAATTGTTTTAAATGATAAAACTGTTAAAAAAATATTTTTAATATACCAAAATATCACTCTTTGATGATAATTGGTACTGATAGATATCTATTGGCGTCTATTACAGTCAATGACTATAATTAAACATTATGTAGAACTAAAAGTGAAGTATATTAAATAGCTTTTGTGAAATAAAAAAGGAAGGAAGAAAGAGTGTAAATTGATTTACCAGCTCATAGTTGAGGCGCTTGTTCTCTTCTTCCATCATTCTCTCCTATATTATTAAATATTCAACCCAACAACATTATTTATTTCACTACAATATAATTTATATCTAAACACACTATTTAAATTTGATTTTAAACAATCTTTTTTATTTCTTATTTTTTGAAAGATTATAAAAAAACACTTTTTAAGTGAAAATTTGTTTTTATAATTAAATAGGAGTGTTTTGCAAAATGAAAAAAAATATTTGTAAATATAACAAAAGGTTAATTATAGACAATGATAACCACCAATACAATTAAGTTATATTAGTGTTTATCATTGTTTATTGTTGGTAGGTAGAGACACTTTGTTATATTTAAAATATTTTTTTGTTATTTAACAAAAAAAATGTTATATTTAATTTTTAGATATTTACTATACCTTTTATAAGTAAAAAGATATTGTTTTAGGCTAACAAAAAAACCTAGATTTTGTTCTTTCCAAAATTTATAGAAACGATTTAGAAAAATAGAAACAAAAAAACACGAACAATTTTGAAGTGCTATGGTTTTTCAAAACAGAAAATCAAGAAACGAAAATATGGTTTAAAACGAGCTTTTAACGTATGAGACATTGAGAGTACTCTTTATATTTTTCTTTCTTTTTCTAATAGAAAAAGTGATTAAAATCTTTGGCAAATTTTTAAAAACAATCCAAACTAATTTTTTTTTAAAAAAAGAGTTAACAGATTCTAGAGGCTATTTAAACTACCATTTTCTTTTATTTTATTAGATAACTACAAATTTTAGTAAAAAAATAATCAGGTTTTCTTTTTAAAATTACAATAAATCACAAAACTCATACACAATATAGAAAATTTTTATATTCTAACGATTTATAATTATAATGTCGCTATTCAATATATTTATAAATAATGGTAGAAATCTATCGATATCTCAGTTACAAAATTTTATTAGATAATAAAACTTACTCTTTTTTTTTCTTTCTAACATTCTCTTGGAACTAAGTGATGAAAGAAAATAGAAGGTGTGAAAAATGGAGAGTAGAATGAGAGAGTAAAGATATATTACGTACATTTGTTCTCATCATTTTCATGAATTCCGACTGCATATTTACCACAAAAGCAAACAAAAGTTAAATTAACATTCATCAAATATATATACATACTTAAATTACATTTATGATCCCTACCACTAAACAAAATTAGAATTTATTCTTATGCTTCAATAAAACCCTCGTAAATAATAAACCATAAAGATAAATTTGTAGCTTTTAAAATCACATCAAACCTAAGCGGTAACATTTAATGTAGGAAGCAAATTTAATAATTTATGTGGAAAATTATCGTAAATCGCAAAAACTTTTTTAAAAAATATTTACAAAATTTAACAAGATTTCAAATTTTATCAAGATGTTGCAATATTTATTTTGCAAAAAGAAAAAGGAAAAAGGAAAAACCTGCTTCTCACGAACACCGGTGAGGCCATTTTCAAGAGCTTCTTCAAGAGACATTAACTCCTTGTAGTTCAAAGATGTTATATCTTCACCTCTCAAATGCCTGTTTTATTTTTCTCATCCCATTTATTATTTTATTATTATTATTATTCTCATGAATATATTTATATGTCCAATTAATGATATCCAGAGAAGAAAAAAAAAAAAAATAGTCCAAATATATATACCTTAGCTCAATCTGCATGTTGTCATTTTCTTTCTTAACTCTATCCATTTCATTGCTCAGATTCTGTATAAAATTATTAATATCACATAAAAAAACACAAAATAAAATAAAAAAACAAAACTATTTTAGAAGTGTTAATTAAACTACTTAATTAATTAAATTTACGATCGTTAATATGCTTAACATAACATAATATATCTTGATCCAGTACCAACTTAACACAGTAATCGACACCTTCTAATTGCTTTCTCGAAAGTTTAAATCTCAAAGTCCATATGTCGTACATAAAAGAACAAAACATCTTTGAGCTAAGAGATGGGAAGGAACACAAAAGAAATTGGACAGATAGTTGTAGAATGTAGAAATTTGAACCACTAACTTCAATTTATATTGATAACAGGTAAACGAAATTAGGGTTCATGTTTTTCTTTTTTTAAAAAAGATAAAATATTTTCTTTCTATTGGCAGTAGATCTACAAGTATGAAACTGCCAAGTGACTATTATTTTCCAGCTGAAAAACACATAATCAAACCAAAACATAATCTTATTATTCTTTCCCAAAAGAAAAAAAAAAAGAAAGAAAACATAATTTATGTTAATAGATCTGTTCATGGATGTTACATTTCTCTTAGTTTCATCTTTCCTTTTTCATGCTAAATTTTCACAAACCATCACAACACATAAATCTTAAAAAATAGAGATTTATTTTATTTATAAAAACATTCGCATCCCATTTCTAGATCAGTTCATAGGATTTCAACCCGAAACTTTTCTAACATACTTTTGGCAAAAAAAAATTAAAAAAAAAACCCACCATATTTCCATTATATATATAATAAAAAACCAAAATCCAAGCTTTCTTTTAGGGTTTTATTTCCCACATAGCAAAAAAAAAAAAAAAAAAAAGCTTAGATCTAAAATTTCATATGGGGAGAAAATTAGAGAGAAAAAGAGAAAAAAAAAAGAAAAATAAAAAAGCACCATGTTTTCATTACATATATAATATTAAAAAAAAAAAAAGATCCAAGCTTTCTTTTAGGGTTTTATTTCTCACATATCCAAAGAAAAAAAAAAACTTAGATCTAAAATTTCATAAGAGGGAGAAAATTAGAGAGAAAGTATAAACAAAAGAAAATAAATAAATAAAACCTCATGCTTAGCATCCCACAGCCTCTTCCCAGATTGCTTGTGATACTTATCCAAGATATCCACCAAACTAATTATCATTCCCAAAAATAAATAAAAATCAGATTAATTAGTAACAAAATTTTAAAAAAGATTAGAAAAAAAAGAGAGAGAAAAAGGGGAAAAAAAAAGAAGAAGAAGAAATCTTACGGTGTAGAAGGGCTGCAATATTCATGCATTTTTCCAGAGCTAGCAAAAATGACAAGAGAAACTTGAGCATCACAAAGAACAGTAATTTCTTTGGCTTTTTTGATGATACCATTTCTTCTCTTTGAATATGTAACTTGTCTATTGCTTGAGTTCTCTATTCTTTTTATTTCTATTTTCCCTCTTCCCATTTTCTTTCTCTTTTCTTCTTCTTTTCTTTTTAATTCCTCAAAGCAAACATATGGGTTTTTAAAATAATGAACATACAAAGGCCCCATTCTATATTGGGTTTTCGTGTTCATAAACTTTCTATTTCTTACACAAAAATAGGCCTTTTTTTTGGGTTTGTGACAACCCCAACTCAACTCCTATTTTTTTTTTCACATTAATTATTATTATTGTTAATATTTTTTTTTTGTTGCTTCTTGTTAACCATTGGGTTTCATCCACTATTCCCTTTCTCTCACATTTTCTACTTTCCCTTCACATCAAATAAGTAAACAAGTTTGTGTATATGTATATCTATAATCCTTCCTTTCAAATGTATTATTGATCCAAATTTGACTGATTAATGTTTTTTTAGGTTAAAATATATGATAATGACTTTTGGTTTTTATATTTTCTATTGTTGAACTTTAGTTTATGTAATTTCCGTAAATCTTAAATTTAGACCATCAAAGTTAATTTTATTAAAATTGGGTTCAATGTTAATAATAAATTTCATGCTGTAAAATATAATATGTAAATATGTTACTGTAAAAATGTTAATAGATGATAAGTATTTTTTGGAATAGGAAACAATAAAAATTGGTATAAGAATTAAATTTAAGATTCCATAGAGTAAAATTGGATATTTTCATGGGGATTAAAGTTGAACAAACCACTCAAGTAAAATGATTTCTTAACCTTGTTTTTATCATTTTCATTATGTTTCCAAGGGTTTATTGTGTTATACCTAATTATGTAAATTTTGATATAGATTTGAACCTTTAACAATTTTTTTTCAATAAATGTGGAATTGGGAGATCAACAAACCCTCAATTTATGCGAAAGCGCAAAATTGAAACTTCTAACATTTTTGTTGATGTTATATTATTGAAGAGATAATTAACAAATTTAGAAATGGAGAATAGATTATTGATGTCAACTCTTAAGAGATATACCTAACCATGTTAAGCTTATAATAATTGCACTTTGACTATTGCAATATAATAGAAAATTTGATTAAATTAATGAATGAAATGTGATGTTTGGCAAGGGAGAGATGTTTCTTTTACACCTACTTACAATGCGGGTAATTAAGAAAATTTGAGTACATAATTATAAATTTCTTGATTGTTAACGCATTCGTATAACATCTAAGTTATCTTTACTTTGGCAAAGAGAGAGAGTTTGAGCAATTAATCATATATACAACATTCTAAGAAAATAATGTTAATTTAGTGATTGAAGTTAGGGTTATTATTGGAGGATGCTACTTTAAACTTAAAGTTAGGGTTATTATTGGAGGATGCTACTTTAAACTTAACATATATACATATGTATATATTTAACAATGTGGGTCATCAACTAAGAAATTCTAATCAATTGGCTCACATAAAACAAATAATTAAAATATTTCATAAAAAAATAAGAAAATTTTGTTACATCGAAAAATATGATCGAACAATTTGATCGATATACAAACATATCAAAGATATAAAAGGCGTTTGAGATTATAGTGTCATCTTATTTTTCATAAATAAATAATCTTTGGGTAATAGTTAGGGTGGATGCCCTAAAAGGGCAGGTGTCAAGCTTACAACATTGGAGTATGTGATAGTCATGTGTGCATAAGAAAATGGAGTTGGGGTTAAGTGAGAATAAAAAAATCTTAACCATCAAATCAAAAAATCAAAAGGGTTTTTGGCTCAAGAAAGTTAGGAATTTATGTGGGGTTTTTTCCCCTTCTTTTTTGAAAAAGAAAAAAAGGAAAAAAAGGAAATGGGAAACTAAAGATGGAAAAGAAAAAATGAAAATGACCAAAAATAGCAAAGGGGACAAAGCATTTTCTAAGTGACTTTTTAACAATAATAATTTTTTTTAAAAGAAAGAAAGAAAGAAAGATAAAGAAGGCATTGCACAGTCAAAAACTATGGTATTTTGAAAGTTTGATATCAATTGTCATCAAATCAAAAGTCTATTCCCATTTCCTCTTCCATTAATTCCTGTAAACAAGAAATCTCCAATTTTGAACTCTCAGAAAAATCTCAATCAATCTAATCAACAGCTTCAATTCTTTGTATGCCAAACAAACTGCTGTCATTTCTACTAAGCCTTTGTATTCATATGTACTATGTGTAAATGGGTTTAAATCTAGTTTTCACACTTTCATGGCTTATCCATTTATGGGTACAGTCCAAAAACCATTTTCAATAGTAAAAAAGCTGAGTCCTAAACTTTATGCCGTATTAAAATTAAACCCTACTAAGGTTGGTTGGTTGGATAATCATTTTGTTTTTTAAATTTAATTAGATTTATAAATTTTATTTTCACCTTCAATTCTTTGTTATTTGCATTATGCACGTGGTTTTAAAAATCAAATCAAGTTTTGAAAACTAAAAGAATAACTTTAAAAAAACTGTTCTTGTTTTTTAAATTTGTCTACAAATTTAACTGTTATAGTTAAAAAAGATTGTCATTGTAAGATGTTGGAAAGGAAATAGACTTAATTTTAAAAAGGAAAAACAAAAAATGAACTTAGGAGTTAAATTTCTAAGACTATTGTAGGCTTAAGAGCGTTTGATTTTAATATTTTATAAGTTTTTAAGAACTCAATTTTTACAATTGAAAGTATAAGAGTGTAATTGCAATAGCCACTATACTTCAATGGTAATTTTTGCAATTTGCTCTTCATTCTTTTTTTGTTAAAAAAATAATTTTAAATATATTTTAAAATTTGCTCAATTTTAATATTTATACTTTCAAGTAACAAATTACGAAGAACATGCATTTTCTTAATAGGAAAATTGTAAAAATTAAAACATTTTATAAATACGATGATTTTTGTATTTTAGTGATTTTGTTTTATAAAATGAAAATAGTTTGTCAACTTTTCTATTCTTAAAAAAATCGTGATAATAAAATACCAACCATAAACAAAAGCAATGTAAACTAAATTTAATATTTCTTTGAAGTAGGAGGGGCTAAAATTTGAAAGTTGAGAGTATGAAAGGCTAAAGTTGAACACATTTTAAAATATAAGAATCAATTATTTGGGTATTTTCAACTTTATTTAATGTTTTTAAAAAAAGTTTAGGGTTTGATTTGAAACTTTTTAACCTTTGGTTTTTGGTGTGTAGTGGACTGTGTGTGTACACATTTTGGTAATTACTGTTAAAAAATTAGGGTTTGCTTCTTGAGGGATACCCTTTTTCCCTACCATTTTTGTGAAATAATAATGCTGCAATGTGTACAATTTGGTCATTTTCATTAACTTTTTAAAATTAGGGTTCTTCTTCAGATTGATGTGCTTATTTTATTTTATAGTTATTACTTCTCTTTTCTTTCTTTCTCTCTTTTTTTTTTCAAAGAAGATAGATGCTTATATTCTTTGCAGTCAATTTAAGCACATTGTATTGACTTTAGAGATGAAGCATGATACAGACAATTACAAATAAGCGAATAAAATGGAGTTAATAATGATAAAACAAATATGCTAACCCTTAGGTTACTTGAAACACAAATATATACCATGTTTCTCTTAATTAAGGGGATTCAAACTCTCTATGGTGTGTGTAAGAGTAGAAGTACAACACTACACTACAACTATATTTTGTTTAAAATTAACCATTATTTAATATATATTGTAATCTGACATTTTAAAATTAAATTAAAATACAAAAATTGATAATGTGAGGGGGGACATGCCCCCACTTACCCTTCCATAAATTCGTCACTATATGTAATAAATTTTGTTGGTGTAAATAGTTCTTTTTCCTATTTTTGAAAAAATCCCTAATTTTAAAGAAAATTTTCATAAATATAAAAAACAAACTACTAACATATTTATGACCGGTGTAACAAAAGTTAGCCATTTTTTAAATATTCTAAGTTTGCCCTTCCATCTCTCTTCTTCTACAATTTTTTTATTGTTTTCTCATTTGTTATTCTTTTTTTAGCTCCGAATTCTTTCTATCTTTCTTCTTTTTTTGGTAACAAAATCTGATTTCTTTCAATCATCTTTCTTGTTTTTCTCTCTCTTTTTTCTTTTGCTGCGTGCATGTCTTTCTTCTTCTTTCTTCTTTTTCCCCTTTTTTTCGTTAGCTGCGTGCATCATCTTTCTTCTTTCTTTTTTAAGTTGTTTAGATTAGGGTAACCAAATCTAAAAAATTGTGTATAAAGAATATTGAAAAAAATCGTTTAGATCTAAACAATCTACCAAATTTTGAAAAAAAAAATTGTTTAGATTTTGGGTAGCTAAATCTAAACAACCAAATCTAAACGTGTACCTCAATTAACCAAATCGTGTAACCAAATTAAACGATAGAATTGAAAAAAAAAATAAACGATCGTGTACTAAACAATAGCCAATCTAAACGATCGTGTACCAAATATATTACGCGTAGGTTGTTGATAGAGCATTTTTTTTTTATTTTTCCACAGCGTGCGTTGTTGACAGGACATTTTTGGTATTTTTCACTATGGATTTTTTCCATTTTCGGAATTGTTCTATACATTGTAAATATTTTGCCGTTTTGTTATATTTTTCTGAAAAGATCCTAGTTTTTCTTTTAAATTTTTGAAAAACTCCCTAAATTTAATATATAATAAATTTATAAGAATTTGTCTTCTTACAACCAAATGTGTTTTCCTTTTTCAAGAATTAAGAGTACTCTTTAATTTCATTATTTCTCCAAAACGAAACGTCAATTTAAAAAGAGAAAATACTCATCAAATATTGAAAAATGCAATAACATATAATGGATAATTTGTTGTGCGTTCCTTCATGTGCTTTAGAAAAGTTGAGAATTAGATTCTTCCATTTAAATTTTCATTTTTATCTCAAAGATTTTCTTTTATTCAACAACCACATAAGTGATCAAGAATTAAACTTTATAACTGAACTCAAAGAATTTTTATCTCAAAGATTTTATCCACTAACTCATGTTCGAATTAATTTAATAAACATCTTTGTTTAGTTCTATAGATAACATATAGGTGAAAACGATCAAACTATTAAATCTTCTAGAATTAATAATTAGAGTCTTACCTGCATTGAGTATTCTCAAATTCAATAAAGAAGATTAAATTATACATATATTGTTGTGCTTTTTAACATAAAATAGGTAATGGTAATTTATAGAACTTTAATTGATCGTATAACAATATCTTAAACACAATGAGAATAATCAAATGTATAACAACATTTCAAACAAAATAGAAATATAATAAAATCTACCTATAATAAATTTCTATTGTTGACAAACTTGTATGTTGATCTATCAATGCTATGCTATTGATAAAAATTTATTGTTGATAAACTTTATCATGTTTATAATATTTTTTAAAATATTGTTATATATGTTAATGTTTTGATTATAATTACTATATTAACAATTGTCCTTAAAAATAGAGTAGGGAAGATCTGTATCTCCAATCTCAAGAGAAAAAATGCATATCCAACCACTTTCAAAGTATTAAGATCGATTTGGCTTTGTATTATGATCATGTTTCTATTCAACTAGTCTGTTTGCATTAATTTTGAAGTTAATTAAATTTATCAATGAGCTTTTATTAATTTCACATTCTCAACGTTCCCCAAATGATAAAAATGGGTTGTTAAAAAAATTTAATACAAATATAGAAGTACAAGATATGTAGTAATTATGACTGTGTGTGACACCAAGTTAATAAAATGTACTAAAACCATCAAATAACTGCCTATACATAATTGAAACTTTTTGTTAAATTTATAAGTTTCAAATATATTGGTATTGAGATAATGACTATCTAAAACTATAATAATCACATTCTTAAATACTATTTTGTGATATCCAATTATTTACAATTATCAATAGTTTACAATCCCAATTTACTAACGTATTCACTATTTACCATTGTCTTACTATTACACATTCATCATATCTAAACCCCTCATTTGATTACTTGATTTGTGATTTATTTTTAAAAAAAAAAGTCAAATGTCTAGATTAATTAAGAGGTCTACTTGGAAGACTAATTAGATAAAAAGTCATTTAGAAATCTATTTGATTATTTTAAAATTTAATAACTCATCAAACATGAAATTAAAAATAAAAAAGTTTGGTTTATTTTAAAGATTATAAAACACAGTTGTTAAATTTGAACAACTTATTTTAACATCGGTATATAGGAAGGTTTAGATTGAACTTAAATTTTAAATATTTAACAACTTCTAAAATTAATAATTTGTTGTTGTAAAATGTATATACTTCCTTCGTTTTGTTAATTTGATCTCAAACCATTCTAGGGATAACAAGATTTAGAGCAATACTTCTCTGCATATCTCAGTACTTACACCACACTGTCATCATCAGACTCATAAAAAAGATTAATTAAAATTATTTATAAAAATTTAATGTAGCAAATTATATGATTTTACATTGAATGGTATGCACACAATTATATAAGCACGACTCATCATGCATCTAAATATTTTGCCCCGTCTATTTAATAATAATAATGTAGAACATATTCAACTATTTTTTTCTTTATTTCAAGGGGAGAAAAACAATATTTTCTCTACTATAAAAAAACAATATTCAACTATATCTGCATAAGGAGGATGAAAAAGAAAAAACATACGTCTAACAAGTTATCATTAATTCGAGTTATATCTTAATGTTAAATAAAATAAATATACAATATTGAGCGTAGTGTAAGTATTTCAAATTACAAAAATAGTTAACTTCATCTTTATCTGTGTTTAGCTATGAGTTTAGCCAAGAGTATAAGATAATTTGTGTGAATTTATTTGAGATGTCAAATGTTATATTAGAGATATTCTTTTCTTCACTTCATCGAGATATTCTTTTCTTCACTTCATACATGAATGTTTTGGGATTTTCTTTTTGTCATATGCTTATATTATGAATTCTCGTGCCCTGCGACGCTAAGGATCTAACTTTTCAACGATAAGTTTCACAGTGTCTCTTCTCCAACGGAGGGGCCAAAAAATCTCTTTTAATTTGGACTTTCCTCGAAGAGTGTATTAAATGACTTTGGATTTACTTAATTTTTCTCCTGCCTTTTAATATATTTCTCTTTTATAGAAAAAAGGGTCACGTTTTTGCTTTTAGAGTGACCTAAGAAGGACAAACTAAATGGTAGGTAATGGTAGGGTAGGCTATTGGCCAATCCTTCATTATTGTTTTGAATCCAAGAAAATAAACAAAGCCTCCATTATTACACTCTTCATAAATCTGAACCAATAATAATAATAATCATAAAACAATAACAATAAACACTTTTTTAATCATTAATATTATACACTTTTCTAGTGAAGAAATATCTTGTAGTTTGAATTAAATTTTACAAAAATAATGACTCTTTAGTATGTAGAAGTAAATATTATACATAGTTTTGTTTTGATTTCCATAACCTTCTAAAAGTTAGTTATCAAAAAATTTATTGTTATATATAAGTATGAAAAAAGGGGGACCCTTAATTAGTAGGAAGATTTTTCTACTGAAGATCTGTTGTGAGATTGATTGTAGAAGCTACGGGCATAATGAAGGTAGTGCGATCTTTTATCTATGGTATCAATATGTAAATCTAAGATGATTATGAAGATGAGTAAGGGGAATGGCGAAGCAGTGATCAAATTGGTCATAGTAAACTCCGAGAGAGGATGAAGATGTCGTCAAGAAGATTCACTCATGCATTCAGGGGGAGCCTGAAGACTAAAGCTAATGAACAGAGATTGACTAAGTGTGAATCATAATAATATTACTCATCAGGACTGTGCGCAACTCCCTAGACGTAGGCAACATTGGCCGAACTGGATTACCAAAGTTTCTTGTGTTATACTCTTCTGCTGTCCCTCTGGCTACAACAGTTATTTACTTTAGAATAAACAACACAAGCATCAACAGATCATCTCATATTATCAAATCAACACAACCATCATCAACACATCCAACACCATATACTTCCAGAAACAAACTGACTAGCACATCATTTCATTTCATTAATTTTTAAACATCATATCAAAAGACTTCAAACAACATACTAACTTCTAATAGTTCAACAACGACTTCAAAAAACGACAGATCAACAACATCTTAAAAAAAAAAAGCAAACTTCAAAACAGACAGCAACCTTGCTTCAACTTCATCTAACCAACTTCCCTACTACCTATTACTCCCTCCTTGAACCGAAAAGAAAAATCACTCAAGACCATGTTAGATTTATTCTTAAATATAATATTATCATTAATGTGGCTTAATTGCATTATCTATTATTTATCCCTTTTGGGCTTATTATTTTATTAGGCCCATTAGGTTAAAAGATAATGCGCTACTTTAACACCATGATGAGTGGTGTCTATAAATAAAATCTTAGGGATTGGTCCTCTCACTGGCTCATTAACTAGTTTATTCTTCCCATTAAGAAACATAAATTAAGTCTAAAAGGAAGGCAAGTGAGAGAAACACAATTCCTCAAGAAGATTATTCATGGATCAAGGTATGTTGTTCTTTAACTAATTTTTAATTTGTAAAGTTATCTAGTTCAAAGATCTTGGCATTTATCGTTATATACAATGTTAGGGTTTATTGTATATTCATGAAACTAAAGTTTACATGTGGTATCAGAGCCTTGATTGAGAACTTATAATTTTATATGGATGATTAATGATTTATTTTTATGTTTCTGCTGCATGTTTTCTTAAATTTGAATCAAGATTCTTTAATTATTGATTATCATTTGAATTAAAGATTATTTAATTAAAGATTATGAATTTGAAAATTTGATTTTATCGAAAGCTGGAAGAAAGAAAAGAAAATTATAAAAGCTTTTAAATGATCCATCGCGACCATAAATTTTAATTGATCCACCGACGGCCAGAGTATTATGTTTTTTTTTTCAATTTTGATTAGCAATTAAAGTATTATATAATGAAATACAAACCTAATTAAAGGAATTAGAAGGCCTGCCAATTTTTTTTTCTTTTCATATCAATTTCAAGTTTTTTCTCAGAAAATTTACTGAATTAAATCTTTTTTAATCCATAATTAAAGGAATTAAAATCTAATTGATGATTTGTTTACGTTAGTCTAAATATAATCCTAAAGTTTTAAATACCCTTAAAAATCATTATAGAATACTTCAGCTAGAGAGAAGTAGTTTACTTTTAGCTCTAGTGTCCATAAGAGTTCACACCGTAAGGTCCATGCAGGGCTTTGGGCCGTGCATATGAGCAAACTCCCTTCGGAGAGTGTTTGCATGGATCAATATCAAGGTGAATAGGGGAAGTAGTTCACACTAAGTGGGGAAGGGATATGTGACAACACATCCCACGGTCTCTTCCATTAGGTCGCACCGTGAGATTCCTATAATGCAACTTCTTGTCTTCCCTAAAGCGACGTTCCCTTTAAAGGGTTATATTATAGGATCCAGAACACCGCAAACTCCAAAGATGGATAGTTTTTCTTAGATCAGTTTTCATATTGTCTTTCCACTTTCAGGAGCATATTGATTCTTATCTCTGAGATCCGAAAATGGTGGGTTACCCTTACAAGAATTACTAAGTTGTTAGTACATTATCGACCAAAGAAGCGATAACTAAATGTTATAAAGAATAAAAGTTATTATAAAGTTAGCATCTAGACAAGATTGTCTTGGTTCAAAGGATGAATAATCGACTACCCTTCGGAAAAGGTTATTCTAAACCTTTGAAATATCGTTGCAAAACATAATAATGAAGAGTACATTATTAGTATTTGTTAAATTAGATTGGTTTACAAAGGATTATAGTTTTATTTCTAAAGAGAATATGTTTGTTTTTCAACATGAATAGCTCAATAGTTCAACTGTTAGCTTTCAAAAAACTTAATGGCGATAATTATGCGGCATGGAAATCAAATCTTAACACGATACTAGTAGTTGACAATTTAAGATTTCTCTTAATTGAGGAATGTCCTTAAACCCCTACCTCTAATGCTAACCGAACTTGTTGAAAAGCATATGATCGATGGGCAAAGGCTAATGAAAAAGCCCGTGTCTACATTCTTGCAAGCATGTCTGATGTTCTGGCAAAGAAACATGAATCCTTAGCCATAGTTAAAGAAATTATAGATTCATTAAGGGCAATGTTTGGGCAACCAAAATGGTTTCTAAGACACGAGACAATCAAATACATTTACACTAAGCGTATGAAGGAGGGGACCTCTGTTAGAGAAGATGTCCTGGATATGATGATGCACTTCAACATCGCCGAAGTAAATGGTGGTGCCATCGACGAGGCTAATCAGGTTAGTTTTATCTTAGAGTCTCTTCCGAAGAGCTTCATACCATTTCAAACAAATGCGTCTCTGAACAATATAGAGTTTAATTTGACAACCATTCTAAACGATCTCCAGCGATTTCAGACCCTTGGTAAGGGAAAGCAAGTGGAAGCAAATGTTGCTACCACAGAAAGAAAATTTTCAAGAGGATCGTCCTCGAAAAAAACTGGACCCTTAAAACCTAATCCTCAAAAACAAAAAAAAAAAAAAAATAAGGGAAAGGGGAAGACTCCCAAACAGAACAAGGGAAAGAAAGCTGTAAAAAAAGACAAGTGTTACCACTGTGGCCAGAACGGGCACTGGTTGAGGAACTGTCCAAAGTACCTTGCAGAGAAAAAGGCAGAGAAAAAAACGCAAGGTAAATATGATTTACTAGTTGTTGAAACATGTTTAGTGGAATATGAAAATTCAACCTGGATATTAGATTCAGGAGCCATTGACCATATTTGCCTCTCATTTCAGGAAAATAGTTCTTGGAAAAGGCTTTCAGAGAAGGTGAGATTACTCTCAAGGTTGGAACAGGAGAGATGGTCTCAGCTGAAGTAGTGGGAGATTTAAAGTTGTATTTTTGAAATAGATATATCATACTTAAAAGTGTCTTGTATGTATGATAAATGAAAAGAAATTTAATATCTATTTCTTGTATTTTGGAACACATGTATAAAATATCTTTTGAAATTAATGAAGCGTTCATTTTCTATAAAGATATCCAAATCTATTATGCTATACATGAAAACAACTTATATAAAGTTAAGACCAACACAAGCAAATTTTGTCTTAAATACTGAAATGTTTAGAACAGTCGAAACTCAGAATAAAAGACAAAAAGTTTCTTCTAATGCCTATTTATGGCACTTGAGACTTAGTCACATAAATCTCAATAGGATTGGGAGATTAGTTAAAAGTGGACTTCTAAGTGAGTTAGATGATAACACTTTACCTCCTTGTGAATCTTGTCTTGAAGGAAAAATGACAAAGAGATCTTTTACTAGAAAAGGTCTCAGCCAAAATACCTTTAGAGCTTGTACATTCGAACCTCTATAGATCAATGAACGTCAAAGCTCGGGGAGGATACAAATATTTCATTAGTTTTATTGATGATTATTCGAGGTATGGTCATGCTTACCTAATTCATCACAAGTCTGATTCTTTTAAAAAATTCAAAGAATATAAAGTTGAAGTTAAGAATGAATTAGGTAAAACAATAAAAATACTTTGATCAGATCGAGGTAGAGAATATTTGGATTTACGATTCCAAGACTATTTGATAGAACATGGAATCTAGTCATAACTCTCTGCACCTAGTACGCTTCAGCAGAACGGTGTATCAGAAAGAAGAAACTGAACCTTGTTAGACATTGTTTGCTTTATGATGAGCTTTGCTCAGTTACCAGATTCCTTTTAGAGAAATGCTTTAGAAACAACTGTTTATATTTTGAACAACGTTCCCTCTAAAAGTGTTCCAGAAACACCTTATGAGTTATGGAAAGGGCGTAAAGGAAGTTTACGTCACTTTAGAATTTAGGGATGTCCGACACATGTGTTGGTGCAAAACCCTAAAAAATTGGAACATTGTTCAAAATTATGTCTATTCGTAGGATATTCAAAGGAATCTAGAGGTGGTTTGTTTTACGATCCTTAAGAAAATAAAGTATTTGTATCAACAAATGCCACATTTTTAGAAGAAGACCACATTAAGGATCATCAACCTCATAGTAAATTAGTATTAATTGAGATTTTTAAAAGTGCTACAGATAAATCTAGTTCATCCACTAAAGTAGTTGATAAAACTAAGATATCTGGTTAAACACATCCTTCTTAAGAGTTGAGAGAGCCTCGATGTATTGGGAGGGTTGTTCATCAGCCTTATCACTATTTAGGTTAAGTGAAACTCAAGTTGTCATACCTGATGATGGTATATAGAGGATCCATTAACCTATAAACAGGCAATGAATGATTTAGATCGTGACCAATGGATCAAAGTCATGGACCTCGAAATGGAGTCTATGTCCTTTAATTCTGTCTGAACTCTAGTGGATCAACCAAATAACATAAAACCTATTGGTTGTGAATGGATCTACAAGAGAAAACGAGACCAAGCAAGTAAAGTACAGACTTTTAAGGCTCGACTTGTGGCAAAGGGTTATACCCAAAGAGAAGGAGTGGACTATGAAAAAACATTCTCTCTTGTTGCCATGCTTAAGTTGATTAGAATACTCTTATCCATCCCTACTTTTTATGATTATGAAATTTGGTAGATGGATGTCAAGACAACTTTTTTGAATGGAAGTCTTGAGGAGAGTATTTATATGACTCAACTAGAGGGGTTTATAGAAAAGGGTCAAGAACAAAAGGTTTGTAAGCTTCAGAAATCCATTTATGGTTTGAAGCGAGCATCTATATCTTGGAATATAAGATTTGATATTGCGATCAAGTCTTATGGCTTTGAACAAAATGTTGTTGAACCTTGTGTTTACAAAAGGATCGTCAATTCCATTGTAGCATTCTTAGTATTATATGTAGATGATATTCTACTCATTGGGTGACGTATATTAAAAAAATGGCTAGTTACGCACTTTTAAATAAAAGATTTGGGAGATGCATAATATATTCTTGGAATTCAAATTGTTTGGAACCGTAAAAATAGAACATTAGCCATGTCTCAAGCATCTTATATTGACAAAATGTTGTCTCGATATAAAATACCGAATTCCAAAAAGGGTATGTTGTCGTTCAGATATGGAATTCATTTGTCAAAGAAACAATGTCCTAAGACACCTCAAGAAATTGAGGATATGAGAAAAGTTCCTTATGCTTCCGCTGTTAGAAGTTTGATGTACGCAATGTTATGTACTAGACCTAACATTTGCTACTCAGCAGGGATGGTCAGTAGATATCAGTCCAATCCCAGATGTGACCATTGGATAGCCATTAAGAATATTCTAAAATATCTTATAAGAACAAAAGACTACATGCTCGTGTATGGTACTAAGGATCTGATCCTTACGAGTACACTGATTCTGACTTCCAAACAGATAAATATGCTAGAAAGTCTTCATCAGGATCAGTATTCACTCTAAACGGAGGAGCAATAGTATGGAGAAGCGTAAAACAAACTTGTATAGCCGACTCTGTAAGGGAAGCTGAATATGTAGCAGCTTGTGAAGTAGTAAAGGAAGCAGTATGGCTAAGGAAATTCTTAACAGATCTGGAAATTGTTTCAAATATGCATCTGCCAATCGCTTTATACTGTGACAATAGTGGTGCAGTTTCAAATTCACGAGTACCTATAAGCCATAAACGGGGAAAGCATATCGAACACAAGTACCATCTTATCAGGAAAATTGTACATCGTCATGACATTGTAGTGACCCAGATTACTTATGAGCAAAACATTGCTGATCCTCTTACAAAAGCCCTCACGACTAAAGTGATTGAGGGCTACCTACATAATTTAGGTCTAAGATGTTTGAAAACTATGACAAGTGGAAAACTTATTGGGCACATGTTTATTATATTTGTATGTTTATTGTACTCATATGTATGATTCTCTCTCATGGTAACAATTTTATACCACTCGGAGTTTTAGTCCAAGTGGGAGTTTGTTGGAATTTATGTCCTAAAACTCGTAGTTTGAAATCATATTCTATTCAATAAAGTCGTCATTGAGAAATTTAATACTATAATCTTAGAGCCAATAAACTAAGATCCCAAGACTATTTTTTGAGTAAACTTGAACTTTATGTAGAGATATAAACTTGGCTTAAGTTTGAGTAAATAACCTAAATAGTCTATAGTATATGAATAAAGGTTGGACGCTTTATTCAAAGATACTATGGATGTGACCCACTTTGTTGTTAATACAAAAGATGTAATTCTGAATTGTTCATGTAGAGACATGAAAGTGGGGGCATCCTATGTAAAAGGTTTACATAAGACAGAATCGTGAAATAGTCACTTTTACGTTATAACACCGTTTACTATTTAAAACTGACTATCTCGATTATTGATGACCTAGGTAACTTAATCTTAACCCTGAGCTAATTGTGAACTCTTGTTCACACGAGAGTATCCTTAGATCTGCATAGGTGAGTGCGACTTATTAGCGTTGGCCCAATAAGCCTCCCATTTCAGGGGTAAGATCGGGTGGATAGTTGGGAACATAGGGTGCAAGACGAAATTCACTCCTACTCGCTTTAGGGTTAGTAGATAGGTTGTTCCCTTAAGGACTGAATCCAAGTCTTGAACAAAGGGACCCCACCCTCTCTTTAGCTCCAGAGGGATTCAGTTTATAGGTTGAATCTTAAAATCAATTGTTCAATAGTGGATCAGTGAGACTTAAGGAGAAAGATGTAGTCTTGGGGGTAAAACAATATTTTTGATCCAGCCAAGTTTACGAACAACCTGTGAAGGATTAACTTACAAATCATGGTTATATCAGATGGACAAAAATATATCTATACTGACGAGAGTGCAACTACGGTCTTTAGTAGAATGACCTAGTAGTTAACAAATATTGATTAGCTCGGTATAAAAGAGTTTAGCCAGTTAATCTCGGATCGTTGGTGCTCATGATCTATAGGTCCATTAGGTTTCCCTGCTAGCTCATATGGAATAAACTTAGAACAATATTGATGGAATGAGTCGATTTATTCGATTTTAGAGAGGAGAGAGAAACTAACAAGTATACGTGATATAACCATCGGTTTTTAGATTACTAATAGAGTTTTATACTTAAATGGGATTTAAATATTAAAGATATGAATGTGGATTCATACTCAAAAGCTCGAAAAAGATGGAAATAGTCAAAGTTGTAAAAAGTCAAAATGTTGAGTTTTAACTTTTGAAAAGTCAAACTTGGACCGACAATATACTCAAACGTGATATGAATCTTGAGAAAATATGCGGATTCATGCTCGAAGGTTAAAATTAGTCAAGACGGATAAAATTGTTAAAAGTCAAAATGTTGACTTTGACCAAATGACAATTTTACCCTTTAACTAAAGTTAGTGGAAAAATCCAAAATTTTGTTGGATAAACCCACTAACTATATTGGGCTAGGTGTTAGCAAGCTATGAAGACATTAAGCCCACTAATGGTTAGTGGGTTATGTATTGTTGGCCCATGTGTTTGTTTGCACATGCAACTTTGCATGTAAATTCTCTATAAATTGGGTTCTTTGGGCCTCAAGAAAAGGGCTTGGAATTTTTTCCAAAAAGCAAAATTGGGCTGCTATATATTTTCTAAAATTAAAAAATAAAACCCAACCCTTTTCAATTTTTTTCCATCTTCTTTCTCTCTCTCGATTTCCTTCATCAACAGGTCCCACAACCAGGTTCTGAGTTCGGAGGATAGTAGGTCAACCTTAGTGGTGGTTCAAACAAAAATCGGAGCTTCGAACGTAAGTTTTTTCTTAAAAAAGACTTTATATTTAATCTTTTTGGGTTTAGGATTTTTTTGTTAACTAATTGCAATTAGAGTAATCTTTCGGTCTTTCTTCCGCTCTGCTCGCTTAATCTCTTTCATTTTTATTATGTCAAAATCTTTATTTTGATATTCTCTATAATTTACCTGAAGATATATAAACCAAATTCCTAGTCAATAATCTTAGAAGCACCTCGAAACAGAACTGATGGAAAAAACAAAGCACTAGAGACATGCAGCAGCGGAATTTAAAGGATCATGCTTTACTCTATATGCATCTAAACGATTTAGAAGTTAACATACATCTACCATGCGATGAACCTAAACGAAGAGATAGGATGGTAAACGATGTACTTACCTTTGTAGTTTTCAATTTCTTCTTAGGTCCAAAACTTCTTCTCTTCCTGAAAAACACGAGCAAGGACAACCACCAAGCTGACCTACTATGCTCAGGACCAAGAACGGAGTTGTGGGACTCGGTTATGCGAAGAAAATTTTTAGAGAGAGATTGAAGTCAATCGTTTAGGTGTTTTTCCCGAGAAAACCTCATACTTTTCTCATTCGGTAATGAGAAGTTTTTATATGAAAAATTCATGCAAATTGCATGTAAATTATTTTATATCTTATCAACACCTAATTAATTCATTGACGCTTTAATGAAATTAGTGGCTTCAAATTCATAATAATTTGCCACATTTCCCATTAACCGTTAATTAATAAAGTAATTAGCTAAAGGTGCATTTTGGTCATTTGACCAACTTAAGTCAAAGTCAAACTTTGACTTTTCTTAGTCAAAAGTCAACTTGTTGACTTTTTACTATTTTTCCCGTCTTGACTAATTCTAACCTCCCGAGTATGAATCTGTATTCATTTTTCTAAAATTCAAATCATATTTGAATATAAATCCGATCAAAGTTTAAAATCAACATGTTGACTTTTGACCGTTTTCTAAACTTTTCAAGCTTTTAAATATGAATCTATATTCATATTTATTTAAATCATATTTAAACACAAAACCGACTTATATCTTATATATATATTTGTTGGTTTCTCTCTCTTATCTTTATTCGGACAATTCGAATTACTTCAACATACTTGTTCTTAGTTGAATCCATATGAGCTAGTAGGAGAACCTAATGGACCTATAGATCATGGGCTCCAACGATCCAAGACTAACTGGCTAAACTCTTTTAGACCAAAGTTAATCAACATTCGTTAACTAAAGAGTCATTCCACTAAAGACTCTTAGCTGCACTCCCCTCACTATAGATATATTTCTGTCCACCTGATATAACCATGATAAGTTAGTCGATCCTTCACAAGTTGTTCGTAAACTTGGCTGAGTCAAAATACCATTTTACCCTCGAGATTACATCTTGCTCCTTAAGACCCACTGATCCACTATTGAACACTTAGTTTAAGGTCCAACCTATAAATTATAATCCTTCTCGGGCCAATGAGAAGGTGGGGCCCCTTGTTCAAGACTTGGATTCAGTCCTTAAGGGAACAACCTATTTACTATCCCAGAAGTGGGTAGGAGTGAATTCCATCTTGCATCCTATGTCCCTAGCTATCCACTCAGTCTTACCCCTAAAATGGGAGGCTTATTGGGCCAGCAATGTTGAGCCGCCCTCACCTATGCAGATCTAAGGATACTACCGAATGAATAGAAGTTCATAGTTAGCTCAGGATTAAGATCAAGTTACCTAGGTCATCATAAATGAAATAGTCAGTTTATAGTTTACGGTGTTATAACTAAAAGTGACTATTTCGTGGTTCCAGTCTTATGCAAACCATTTACACAGGATGCCCCCACTTCCATGTCTCTATATGAATGATTTCAGGATTACCTCGTTTGTACTAACTACGAAGCAGGCCACATCCATTGTGTTTATCTAGAATAAGACGCCCAACCTTATTCATACACTATAGACCATTTGGGCTATTAACTTGAACTTAATCCATGTTTATGTCTCCACATAAAGTTCAAGTATATATGACAAACTAGTAAATAGCCTCGAGACCTTAAAAATTATTGGTTTTAAGATTATAGCATTCAATAATAAATTTTATTGAATCAAATAACAAAGTATGAGTTTTAGGACACAAATTCCAACAAGAACCACTCTAAAATCATGCACTCTGCAGTTTTTTAATGTGTCCCTATAATTTAACACATTTTCAGTCATAATTGGCTCTCAATATCTTCATACCAATTAGGGTAAATTAAATAAGCTCTCCAACCGTATCAAATTGAGATTCTAACTCAATGTGTATACACAAGAATACTAAAAAAACTAGAGGGTGTCTGATTTCGCATGGAAAGAACCTGCTCTTTCTTCTCTGTCAAATAACACCTAATTAACAACGGAATTCACTTAAGCTTCCTTCATGTAAATTGTTAAAAAATGAATTAGCTCTCAAGAAATTCAAACCTCATCTCTTAGGTTTTCTTGAATAGAGCACATTGAATTAAAAACCAAAAGTGTCCAGTGTGTGTCAAAATTTGCCATAGGTGACTATTGCTTTAAGTTCTTCTTCATCTCTTTCCCCTTAATCCACAGCCTTCCCTCTTCGTCTTTTTACTTAGATTGTACTCAAGATACCTCTAAAGTTTTGATGGAAAGAGATGGGAGTGTGGTTTGGGCGGTGGAGAGATAAAAAGCACCGAAAAGAGAGAAAAAAAGATCCCCTTCCCTCTTTTCCTAGTTCTTTCCTTTATCATTTTCTCTAAAACAAAATACTTAAATATATAAAGACAATATATAATTAATTTCCATTTTGTTTTTTTTGCTTTCTTTTCTTTTCTCTCTTTTTCTTTCTTTTAATAAAAAAATAATCTAAAAAAAATCTCGGGTTTACATGTTGTTGCTGGATGGGAACCGCCTATGATTACGGTGGATGGTAAATCGATTCCAAAACCTAAAATTGACTGGACTGATGTTGAAGAACAAGTATCTATGGGAAATTCAAGTGCGCTTAATGTAATTGTTAATGAAGTTGTTTAAATCTTTTTAAATTGATCAACTTTTGCAGTTCAGCTTAAGAGGCCTAGAAAATTTTGAAAGTTGCTTATGAGGGTACTTCTAAAGTTCAAATCTCTAGGTTACAGTTGGTAACGTCCAAGTTTGAAGCGTTAAAAATGACGAAAGAAGAAACGATTGCAGAATACAATGTGAGAGTTCTGGAGATTGCTAATGAGTCATTCAATCTTGGAGAAAAGATATATGAATCCAAACTAGTAAGAAAAGTGTTGCGTTCTCTACCTAGAAAATTTGATATGAAGGTTACTACAATAGAGGAAGCACATGATATTACTACGTTAAAACTAGATGAACTATTTGAATCGTTGCTTACGTTTGAGATGGCCATATCAAATAGGGAAGACAAGAAGGGAAAACGCATCACATTCAAATCTGTTCATGAGGAAGAAGTGACTGATAGATAATAAATCTTCTAATGAGAACAATGTAAGTGGATCAATTACGCTATATATTAACTAAACAATTCTCTAAAGCAGTAAAGAAATTCAGAAATATGGATACAACTGAGTTAAACTTTAGAGATAAAAGCAGTTTTCAAAGAAGGGATGCTGAAAACTCTAACGGGAGAGAAGGTAGAACTTTCAAATGTAGACAATGTGGTGGTTTCGACCACTATCAAGCAGAATGTCCTACATTTTTGAGAAAACAAAAGAAGAGTTTTAGTTCTACTATATCTGATGAAGAAAATGATGCAAGTAAGAAGAAGGATGAATTTACTAATGCGTTTATCAGTAAAATGACAGAGGATGACTCCATAACTGATAATAAGGAACTGGAAGTCGAAAAGGAAAATTTTCCTTCATATGAATAGCTGCAATTAAAATGGGAGGAAGATTCAACAGCTAGAACTGTTCATAAGAGAAAATTCAAGAGCTTCTCGAAGAAAATCAACATCTTTTATATGTTATTTCCACTGTAAAAAAAAAGACTAAAGGAGGTTTGAATTGAATATAATCAGGTGATGAAATCAGTAAAAATGTTGAATTCAAGAACTGAAAATCTAGATCAAGTTTTGAGTTCAAGCCAATATAGTACAAATAGATGTGGTCTTGGATATAATTCAGCTGAACACTGTAATAATCAAAAGAATTGAATGAGAAAGTCTAAAAAATATTGTCTCATCACAAAAGACAAAGAACTGGATTTTTTATTATTATGGAAAGAAAGGGCATATTAGACCTTTTTGCTATTTCATGCAGAAAGACTTATTTCATCATCAGAAGAAGAACTACAAAACAGGGAGAAATCATAGAACACAGAAAAAAATACTCAAATTTGTCCACTCACTATGTAAAATGGGTTAAAAAGGTTTGGAGGATGAAGCAAACCTCAGAACAATGTAGTATTGCCTTTTCAACGATTCAAACCTCAATAGATGAATGGTACTTTGATAGTGGATGTTCAAGATATATGACGGGGAATCACTCTTATTTCTCTGAATTAAAAGAGTGCTATTTTGGACATGTAACTTTCGGAGATGATGCAAAAGGTAGAATTTTGGCAAATGAAAATATCATAAAGCAAGATTTGCCAAGGCTAAATGATGTTAGATATGTTGAAGGGCTTACAACTAATCTAATAAATGATAGTCAACTGTGTGTTCAGGGTTACACTGTTAATTTTAGTAAAGAAGGATGCATTGTGTCATATCATAGTAACAATATTCTTATGAAAGGAGTCCGATAGATTGATAATTGCTATCACTGGGTCTCAAATAATAATTTTCCATGTCATTTATAAAAAAAGACCAAGACGCAATTGTGGCATAAAAAACTTGGCCATGCAAGTCTAAGAGTGATGGGCAAAGCTATAAAAAATGGAGCAATTTTGAGACTTCCTAATATGAACATTAACAACAAGATATTTCGTGGTGATTGTCAGATTGGTAAAGAAATCAGATCTTCACACAAAAGTATGAAAGAATGCTACATAAATCGTGTTCTAGAACTTATTCACATGGACTTAATGGGTCCCCTGCAAACTGAAAGCCTTGGAGGAAAGAAATATGTTTGTATGTGTTGATGATTTCTCACAATTTACTTGGGTGAGATTCTTAAGAGGAAAATCAGATACTACTAAAATATGTATCAGCTGGTGCCTGGATCTTCAATATGAACAAGGAAGAAATATCATTCATATTCAGACTGATCATGGAAAGAAGTTTGAGAATGAAGAATTAAATAACTTTTGTGAATCAGAAGACATTCATCATGAATACTCGACCCCAATAACACCTCAATAAAATGAGGTGGTGGAGAGAAAAAATAGAACTTTACAGGAAATGACTAGAGTTATGTTGCATGCTAAAAATATCTCTCTTCAATTCTATGCTGAAGCTATAAATACTACTTGTCATATTCACAACCGAATTACTAATCGTTCAGAAACTTCTATAACTCTGTATGAATTAAGGAAAGGCAGGAAACCTAATGTTAAATATTTTCGTATATTTGGAAGCACCTATTATATTCTTGCTGATAGAGAATAGCAGAGAAAATGAGATGCAAAATCTGATACAGGTTTTCTTTTGGGATACTCTCAAAACAGTCGTGCCTACAGAGTGTTCAATACAAGAACAAAGGTTGTCATGGAAACTATAAATGTGGTTATAAATGACAATGAAAAGCCATTGCTCATAAAAATGGATGACAAGGAAGAATTATTTTTCCAACCATCAGGCAACATTACTTCTCCAATACAAACTAAGGTTGTTGCTCCTTCATGTGATACTGGTGTTTTGAATGATGGTAACAACTCAAGTCCCACGCAAAAGAAGTTCTTCTTTTGTAGTAGGAAATGCTCCCATCACATGTTCAGAAACATCATCCCTCAAGCTCCATTATTGGTGATCCAAATGCAGGTATCACTACCAGGAAGAAGGATAAGGTAGATTATGCCAAATTAATTGCTAATATTTGTTACACATCTTTCATTGAGCCTACATCTGTAAATGAAGCTTTTAACGACGAATTTTTGATAAATGCCATGCAAAAAGAGTTAATACAATTTCAAAGCAATAATGTATGGACATTGGTTCCTAAACCTGAAGAAGCAAATGTTATAGGAACCAAATGCATATTAAAAAGAAAACAGATGAAAATGGATCAATAACAAAGAACAAAGCTAGGTTGGTTGCACAAGGCTACTCTCAGGTTGAAGGTGGGAAGTTTGATGAAACCTTCACAGTTGTAGCTAGACTTGAAGCTATTCGCCTCTTACTTAACATATCATGCATTTGAAAATTCAAGCTTTATCAGATAGATGTCAAAAGTGCCTTTTGTAAATTTGTATTTGAATGAAGTATATGTTGCTCAGACTAAGGAATTTACTGATCTTGTTTATCCCCAGTATGTGTATAAACTCAATAAAGCTTTATATGGGCTCAAGCAAGCTCCTAGAGCTTGGTATGAACGTCTCACAGTCTACCTTAGCCACAAAGGATATTCAAGGGGAGGTACTGATAAGACTCTATTTATCAATAAATTTGAAAAAGATATGATTGTTGCTTAGATATATGTTGATGATATCGTATTTAGAGGATTTCCAGATGTGTTAGTTATCAATTTTATTGATATTATGAAATTTGAATTTGAGATGAGTATGGTTGGGGAGCTGTCCTTTTTTTCATGGGCTTAGATAAAGTAAGAAAAAAAGGGAATCTTTATATCTCAGGAGAAATATGCTAAGAATATTATCAAAATATTTGGGCTTGATAAATCATAGTAGAAAAGGATTTCTGTAGCCACACATGTTCAAGTTATCAAAGACTCTGAAGCTGAAACTGTTGATAATAAGCTTTTTCAGAAGAATGATTGGTAGCTTACTTTACTTAACTGCCAGCAGACTTGACGATGCTTATGCTGTGGGAGTATGTACTCAATTTCAATCTAATCCATGAGTTTCTCACCTTGCTGCTGTTAAGAGAATTATCAAATATTTTCATGGTACTAATGAGTTTGGAATTTTATATTCCTATGATATAGATTCTACACTAGTTTGTTATTGTGGTGCAGATTGTGCAGGTTGCTCTGAGCACAGAAAAAGTATCTCAGGAGGACGTTTCTTTCTAGGTAACAATCTAATTTCTTGGTTCAGTAAAAAAGCAAAATTGTGTTTCTCTATCAGCTACAGAAGCTGAATATATTGCAACTGAGAGTGGTTGTACTCAACTCATTTAGATGAAACAAATGCTTTATAAATATGGTATTCAACAGAATATGATGACTCTATATTGTAATAACATAAGTGTAATAGATATTTCTAAAAATCTTGTTCAGCATAGTAAAACCAAACATATTGATATAAGACACCATTTTATCAAGGAGCTTATCGAAGGAAAAATTATTTCACTTGAGCATGTTCGTTCTACTCTTCAGCTGGCCGATATTTTTATAAAACCACTTGATGTCGTTGGGCTTTATGTCCTAAAACTCGTAGATAGTAAATATAACCCATTGACTGTTATTAATAAAGTATTATTATTATATTTGAGTAAGTGTTATTGGTTATATTATTAGTTTTGTCTTAATAACCCAAATCCAATAAACTAAAATCCTAAGCTGTTTGATGAGTCTTGAACAGTATGTAGAGACGTACAGTGATCAATATTCGAGATCAGCTTAAAGGGTTTATAGTATAGAGTTTAAGCTGGTTACCTTATCTTGGTAACACTATGGATACAACTCACTTTGTATTTGATACAAACACAATGATCCAATGCGTTCGTGTAGGTGACATGCGAGTGAGGGCATCTTATGCAATGAGTTTGCATAAGACTGGACCACGAAATAATAACCACTAGATGTAATTCTGTTAACTTGTTAGGTTTCTATTTCATTAGGATGACCTAGGTAACTTAGTCTTAATCTTGAGTGTATTATGAACTCCTGTTCGCGAGGGATCGTCCTTTGATTTTTACGGGTGAGAGTGTCCAGATTACCGACTCAATATGCTTATCATTTTAGGGACAAGATTGAGTGGGAAGCTGGGAACATAATCACACAAGATAGAGTTCACTCTTTCCCGACTTTAGGGTAAGTAGATAAGTGTTCCCTTAAATGGTGTCTTCGAGACTTGAACAAAGGGTCTTACCCTCTCTATGGCTCGAGAAGGGTTTTTGTTTAGTGGTTGGACCATAAACAGGTTGTAGAGAAGCACTGGTATTTAAGGACTAGAAGTAACAAAGGAGTAAAATGGTAATTTGAACCATCTGGTGTTACGAACATTTGTGAAGGACTAACTTACTAGTATTGGTCTATATTCGTGGACACAAAAATATATCTATAGTGAGAAGAGTTTAGTTGTAAGTCTTTAGTGGAGTGTACACACAGTTAACGAATATTGATTAATGTGTTTAATGAGTTTAGACAATTAATCTCATATCGTTGTTGCTTCTGACATGTAGGTCTATTAGTTCCCCTTCCTAGCTCGTAAAAGGTAATGAGATTTAATTGTATTGGTTGTAATTTGTAATGTTAAAATTTATTTTGGGAATTAATATAATGTATGGTGATAGGTTATAATATAAAGTTTATATTTTAATTAAACTTTATTATATAAAGTTAATTTTGGATATGAAGTTAATTTTGGATATGATTCAAAATTAATTTATGAGAATAAAATATTTGAATGAGTTCAAATATTAATTTAATGTAGATTCATATTAAAATTATAGGTTAAAGTTTAATGTGTATATGATACATATTTCTATAGGTTATGAGAGAAATTTATATTTCAATATGATTCAAATTTGGATTAATTTAAAAATATGATATTTAATTTAGCAATTAATTAATTGGAGAATTAATTAATAGTTTAGTTTAATTTTATTTAATTAAATTTGATTCAATTAAATTAATTAAATTTAAACTATAGTTTATGTGAGAAATATTCGTTTAAATATCATTTGAATGAAATATTAATTAAATATGATTTAATTGATCAATGGATGGAATTATTATAAATAAGTGATAAGTAATATGGATGAAGATACTGTTTATAACAAACAATCGTTGAGCTCAAGAGGAGCATGATTCTGTCTTCAAGAAGATTCACTCACAAATTCAGGGGGTGCCTGAATGTGTTTAAGTTTTATATGGTTCTATAAACTTAAAGAGAGTCGTTATATAAGAAGATAGTTCCTTATTGCATTGCCAAATTATTGACTTCGTTGAATCTTAATAATATTACTTATATGAGCTAAGAAAGCTCCCCAGACGTAGGTGACATTTACGAAACTAGGTTACAAAAGCTTTTTGTGTTATTTACTTTTGCTGAATCTTTAGTTATTCTTTAAGTTACTTGCTGTAGAATTAGCTAAAGGATATTCTGATTATCTCATGCTTTTTCGGGGCATAATAGTTTGCTTTATAGATAGTCAAGATATAGCAGTTCCTCCATATGTAAACAGATAACCTATTTGAGATCTTGCTTTGTGTGGGTCAGATAAATATCCAGCATCTGCATAACCAATTAGATCAAAGTTTAATTTTTTTTAATAGAACAAACCCATATCAATTGTCCCTAAAGGATAACAAAGTACCTGCTTAACTCCATTTTAATGTCTTTTTGTTGAAGAAGAACTATATCTTGCTAATAAATTTATTGAAAAATGTTATATTTGGTCTCGTGTTATTAGCAAGATACATTAGTGCACCTATTGCACTAAGGTATATAACTTCAAGACCAAGTAATTATTCATTATCTTCTTAAGGTCGAAAGATATCCTTTTTAACATCTAGTGATTGAACCATCATTGGAATGTTCAATGGGTGTAGTTTGTCCATGTAAAATCTTTTTAAAATCTTTTCTTTATATGTCGATTGATGAATAAAAATTTTATAAGCTAAATGCTCGATTTGTAAGCCAAGAAAAATTTTTGTTTTGCCAAGATCTTTCATCTCAATTATTTTTTGAGATATTCTATTACCTTTGAAAGCTCTTCAGGAGTTCCAATTATATTTAAATCATGAATATATACAACTATAATAGCAAATCCTGATTGTGATTTCTTAATAAAAACACATAGACAAATTGGATTATTTTGATAATCTTCTTTCAATAAATATTCACTTAAGCGATTGTACCACATTCATTTTAATTGTTTCAATCCATATAATGATCTTTGTAATTTAATTGAATATAATTTTCTAGAGTAATTTGAATTATATGATTCAGGCATCTTAAATCCTTTATGAATTTTCATATAGATTTCATTTTCTAAAAATCCATACAAGTATGCTGTAACTACATCCATAAGATGCATATAAAGCTTTTCACATATAGTTAGACTAATTAAATATTTTAATGTAATAGCATCCATCATAGAAGAATATGGTTCCTCATAATCAAAGTCAGTCTTTGAGAAAATCCTAGCGCAACAAGTCGTGTTTTATATCTAGCGACTTAATTATTTTAATTTCTTTGACGCACAAATGCCCATTTAAATCCCATAAGTTTTATACTTCTAGGTGTATGAACTACAAGTCCGAGAGCTTCATATTTCAAAAGTGAGTTCAGTTCTGCTTGGACGACTCATTTGCACTTGAGCCAATCCTTTCTATGATGACATTGGTCAAGAAATTCAAGTTTAGAATCCTCATTTTCATGAATGATATCATGTGCAACGTTATATGCAAAAATATTGTCCACAACTACATCGGTTCTATTCTATCTTTTTCCTATCATGGTAAAATTTATCAAGATCTCATTGTTATCTTCATATACTTGAGTCTCTTCAACATTTTTGCCATTAGTTGTATCCATGACTTTTTCTTGAATGTTCCTATTGTCAATTAAGTTATTTCGATTATTGATCAATTTTCTTTTTCGAGGACTTTTATCCTTTGAACCTATTGGTCTACTACGCTTTTGTCACAGTGCTGATTCATTAATTGTAGCAATTTTCTGAGTTGGGATTTCAATTCTAGATGAAGCATTTGCAGTTGGAATATTTGACTTGCTCACTTTCTTAGTATCTGTATATGCATCTGGCATTTTGTTTGATACACTTTGTAAATGAATTATTTTTTGAACTTCTAGTTCACATTGCTTTGTATGAGGACCTAAATGAGACAATAACGATAGATTTCAGGAAATTTCATTTTTCAACTTCTTAATTCCTCCCTCTAATGTTGGAAAAGTTGTCTCATTAAAATGACATTCAGCAAATCGTGTAGTAAATACAGCACCCGTCAAGGGTTTAAGATATCTAATAATTGATGGGGATTCAAATCCGACATAAGTTCCTAACCTTATCTTTGAGGTCCCATTTTAGTACATTGTGGTAAGGAAATTGGAACATATACTACACAACAAAAAATTTGCAAATGAGAAATATTTGGCTATTGACCATAAGCTAATTGTATCGGGGAATACTTATGATAAGATATTGGTCTTATGCGTATAAGTGTAGAATAGCATGACCCCATACAAATAATCTAAGTTTTGATCTCATGGGTAATGATCTAGCAATCAATTGTAAACGCTTGATAAATGATTATGCTAAACCATTTTATGTATAAACATGAGTTACAGGATGTTCAATATATATCCCCATTGACATGCAATAATTATTAAATTCTTGTGATGTAAACTCACAACATTATCAACTCGAATGTTTTTTATTGTATAATCAGAAAACTGTGCTCTTAATTTGATTATTTGAGTAAGTAATCTTGCAAATGCAAGGTTTCGGCTTGATAATAAACACACATGTGACCATCTACTTGATGCGTCAATTAAAACCATGAAGTATCTAAATGGTCCACTTGGTAGATTAATGGGTCTACATATGCTACCATGAATTCATTCCCAAAATATTGGTGACTTAACTCCCACTTTGGCTAGTGATGGCCTAATAATCAATTTTCCTTGAGAGCAATCAACACATGAGAATCCATTGGATTGAAGAATCTTCTGATTCTTTAGTGGATGTCCATGAGAATTTTCAATAATTCTTCTTATCATTGTTGACCTAGGATCTCTACAAGAAATCAGAACTCTTTCGACGCATAAAAAATCACCAAGGAAAAAAACGTCAAGGAAAAGGTCTCCTTAAATGCCGTCAAGGGTACGTCGAAAAAATGAATCATTTTCGACGTATTGTTAAAGATGCCAAAGAAGGCTAGACCATCTTTGATGCCTAACACTTACACGTCAGGGAATGTGGAACATTTAAATAATAGTTTCATTTTCCTCGACGCAATGTAGAAAAACATTGAGACTAGCTTCAATAATGCTGACCTCCATCTATATGGCATCAGAAAAAAAGAAATTATTATTTAATTGCTTCACCATTCCCAACGCCCTGCACGAGAACATCGATAAAATAGAAACCAATCCCGACGTGATCACTTACAACATCGGGGGAAAGGAAACAATTAAATAATATATCCCATTTCCCCCGACGCTTGTTGCATGGCGTCGAGAACATGAACAAGTAGTCTTGATGCGATTAGTAGTACGTCAGGAATAGGGGCAATTTATCTCTGACACATTACTAATGGCATCGAGAATAAGAGTGTTTTGTCGATGTTTTTATGATGCGTCAGGAGTTCCCATATCAAACACCCTTTTAGTTCTGCAAATCACATAACTGAACGAGAAAAAAAGAAAAGAGAGATTAAGGGAGACTAAGAAGAAGAGAAGAGAAGTTTGTCATGCTCGCTGTCGTTCCCTTGTCGCCGTTCATCATCACCTACCGCCTGCCATCGTCGCTTCTTATTTTGGTAAGTTTTGGTTAGTTTGAGTTTTTGTTTAGTTTCGAGTTAGTTAGTTTTAGTTTTGGTTTATAATTAGATTTAAAATTTAGATTTAGATTTAGAATTAGAATTAGTTTTAGATTTTGAAATTGAAATTGATTTTTTTTAGGATTTAAGAATTAATTTTAGATTGACATTGAGATTGTGTTGACTTTTATTGAGAGAGGGGGAGTTGTATTGAAAATTTGAAGGGGGTGATATTGAATTTGAGGATGAAGGTGTAATGATTTCAATATTTAAAGGGTGAGGGCTGTAATTATTTTAAAATTTATGTAATTTGTGGTTAAGATTTGTTTTGGCTATCCTACAGTTATGGTAGCATTTAGTTGAAACTTATTTGTTGTTTATTTCTTAGTAGTTTTGTTTGTTGGAATTGTTAGGTAGCTTGTAAAGATTGAAGCAATTTGTGCTTGATTTCTTTTTGCTATTTTGTAGTTATGGTAGTCTCTTTAGTGCAAACTTAGTTTTGAATTTATTAGAAGTTTTGGGGGTTCGAAGTGTTAGGTAGCTTGTAAAGTATGTTGGAACGGGTAGGTAGGTTATAAAGATTGAAGTTATTTATGGTTAATTTGTTCTGGCTATCTTGCAGTTATGGTAACCTCTGTAGTTTAAACTTAGCTTTAGTGAAAATTTTGGAAGATTGAACATAGCTTATTCATGAGAGTAAGTTTAGGTTTGAGAGGAGGAATATACGACTAATCAAACCTATTTATGTTTTAGGTCTTTAACGATGGACAAGAATTAAATGAAACTTAGGAATAAGTTCTCGGTTGAGTATAGAGAGGAAGTGACCCAATTTTTATAGGTTGCCAAGTTTCACAACGATGATTATAGACGAATAAGGTGTCCATGCAAGAGATATATGTGTTCATTGGAGATTTTTAGAAAAATGTGATTCGTGGAATTGAACTTTGTATATAGATTTATGTACTGTTGTGGATACAATCTTTAGTATGTACTCCTTTGATTCTTTCTCTCGCCTACAAATAAAACTTAAAACTTTGTGGTCTTCAATCTTCAGGAAGTTGTAATTGCAAGTTAATTCGAGCTTCAATCTTTTGGAATTCTAGGAAAGTTTGATCTTTCAATTTTTCAATCTTTCAAAACATGATGGTCTCGAGGTTACTAAAAACTTGCACGTCTTGAGAGCTTTTTGAAGTTTGTCTTCAATTCTTTAGAGCTTCAATTCTTTCTTCAACTAAAGATCCCCAAAATGAAAGGGAAGGTCTCTATTTATAGAGAATTTCCATGGGCTTTAAGTGGGCTTGGGCCCATTTGTTTGGTGGGCTTTGGCTTAGGCCCTTTGCTTGTTGTGGCCTCAGGTTCATTTGCTTGTTTGGCCCAATTTTTATATTTAGGGCCTGAATTAGGTTGGGTATGAGAAAAATTATCTACCCAAACCCAATTAAAATATAATCATCATAATTTTGTTGTGATGACGTGGCATAATTTAATTGGCTGAAATTTCTTGCTCAACAAATGCTCCTTTTCGAAATTCGTGAACATGTATGAGTGGGTGAATCTTGAAAACGATCAGCTAAACAAAAAATGCAAGTGATTTATTGTTGAATTTAAGTCCCACTAAAAATGCCAAATTAATCACACTATGCATTTGGACATAAGTGTGATTAAACTGCTATATAAAGTTTGGTTAATTATGAATTTAGTTCACAATTTTTTTAACGCAATTGAGGCTTAAAATTGATGAAATTGGAATATTATCAATTCATGAATTTAAGTCAAAGTTATTGAAAAATGCAATTGAGGCTTAAACTTATTTTTTTTGTTATCCTAAAGCTATATGCTAAAAGAAATATGTCATTATTATTATCATTATTTTTTAAAAATAATAATAATTTTTTTAATAGCCTATCTCAATAATTTAAGCAAAACTGGTGAGCACCATAGATATCTGAATGTACTTCTTCTAAGACATTTGTTAATTCTTCTTTTCCTAGGCACTGCAGAAGAAAACCTTCATATGAGTGTCGATAAAGTGTGTCATTGTAATAAATAAATCATGCAGCTCTTCTTCGTATCTTAACTCAATGACGAAGATTGGTGGGAAGTTTTCCATGCTTCAGATAGTCTATAATGAGTTAACGCCAGTCTTCTTCATCAATTGCATACATTGATATCACATCAGTTTCTTCATATTGACTTTCAATTGAGGGCACAATCCAATTTTGGCAAAGGAAAATGTTTATCAGTACATCTTGTAAGATTGTTAAAGTAGTGACCAAGTTTGCAAGTGCATCAACTTTCTTATTTTCTTATCTCGGTATATGCTCCAATATTATGCTGTCAAAACTATCCATCAATCTTTTAACATGAACAAAGTAGGGCTTCACGTTTTGATGCTTTACCTCGTATTGATAGGAGAGCTGATTTATGGTTAACTTTGAATCGAATACTTCTGTGTACTTTATCCCAAATTATAAAGCCATTTGTAGGCCAATGATGAGGCTTGGTATCAACAACATTTTTTTTAAACAACTCACTGAGTGTGAAGCTATAGGACAACATATAATTCTTAAGAGAGATGAAGACAATGTTGACACCAGCTGCCCTTCTTCGTGCCACACCATCAAAGAACATGGTCCAAGGTTCCATGCTTTGAACAAACAATACTTCTTCATAAGGCCAGTCTTCACATAATTTCTAATTTGATGGAATTGGATGATCAGCCAGGAAATTTCCCAATGCTTGGCCCTTTTCCGCCTTCTGGGAGATGTATACAATATCATATTGTTGGAGAATAATTGCCCACTTAGTGAGGCATCCCGATATGATTGGCCTTGATAAGATATATTTGACATGGTCAACTTTTGCCACCAAATGTATACTGAAGGCTTACATATAAATGTCTCAGTTTATCTATTGTAAAAAAGAGGGAGAGACAGATTTTCTCAGTTGGAGAATAATTCAATACAGCTCTTGTCAGAATTCTACTTTGATAATAGAGTGTGCATTCATTACCCTTATCATTTTCTTGTCCAATTAATGCCTCAAGCGAAGCTTCTTAAGCTGCAATATACAATATCAACGGTTTTCCAGTTTCAGGCGCACTCAAGACTAGAGGGTTGAACAAATACTTCTTTATGTTATCGAATGCATTTTAGCACAACTGATCCCAATCAAAGACTGCATCCTTCCTTATCAATCTCTGGAATGGTTGACATCAGTTTGCAAGATTAGATATAAACCTTCTGATGTAAGCCAAACGACCTTGAGTCGTCTCAACTCATGCAAGTTCTTTGGTCTTAGCATCTTCTGGATAACATCAATTTTAGAGTGATCAACTTCGATTCCACGATGTCTCCAGATAAATCCCAGCAACTTTCTTGAAGTCATGTCAAATGAACACTTAAGAGGGTTAATTCTTAGTTGATATTTCCTGAGATGATCAAGGACAAGCTTCAAGTCTTTCAAGTGATCACATTTCTTGTTGGACTTCACTACAAGATCGTCAACATAACATTCAACGTGTTTATGTAGCATATTATCAAATATCCTTTGCATAGCGCGATGGTATGTGACACCTACATTTTTCAATCCGAAAGGCATTACCTTATAATAGTGTATACCTTTTGGAGTTTGGAACACTATTTTATCTTCATCATCTAGAGCCATCCGAATCTAATTATATCCTGACGAACCATCCATGAAAGATAAAACTTTATGCCCTATAATTGCATCTACTATGATTTTCATGATAGGCAAGGGAAAGTCATATTTTAGTCATGCATTATTTAGGTCGAGAAAATCGACACAAACCCGTAGTTGACCATTCTTCTTCCTTATTGGAACAATATTAGCTATCCAAGTTGAGTACTTGACTTAACGAATAAATCCAGCTTTAGTAAGCTTATTTACCTCTTCCTCGATTTGAGAAATGAGTTCGGGTTGAAATTATCATTGGGCTTGCTTGATTGGGTGATGCTCTGGTTTGATTACTAAATGATGGATGATCACCTTTGGATTGAGTCCAGACATTTTCTTATATGACCATGCAAAGACATCTTTATATGCTTTTAGTAAGCTCACATTCTCATTTTCATCATCATTTAGAAAGTTGAGCACTTATGAAGGTTGGACGAGACTCTTCTATTGTACCAAGATTTACTTCTTTTAACTCATCAATCATTAATTGACCCCCTTCCTCAAGTGATAACGGAGTGACTTCGACATCTTCTTCAAATATCTCATGGTTGGATGCCTCTTCTATTGTAACATGGCCACAATCTGCCACATCTACTTCATCTTTTGGTTCATTATTTTCAGGTCGAGTAAAAACATTGTCATGTCGCTTTACTTTAAATGAACCCTTTATATTTACTGAGACGAACATTTTTCTTTTCATTCTTAATGAAGCTGCATTGCGAATTTCCTCGTCCCTTATCAATAAGCCAGGTTTTCTTGAGAAGGATATGAGAGGTTTCTTTTGGCCTCTTGTTACTGACACACTTAACCTTTTGAAGGCAAATTCTCTTGTGACCGGAGTTGGGCTTGTAGATTATACTTTCTTTACAGTTGTGCTTAGCCTTTGAAAGGCAGAAAGTCGAGTGGAGCCAGAAGTTGAACCTTTATTTTTGTCATTCGTTGTCAATGTACTCAACCTCTGGAAGACTGAAGGATATGCAGCAGAAGAAGTAATGCAATAAAAAATGGAACTTCTTTGATTTCTATCTTTTTTGCCTTCTTCAGAATCTTTGCTTTCTTCAACTGTAATATGGCATGTATCAGCGACTTTTACTTTTCCTTTACCAGTTATTCGAACTAGTTCGAAAGACTTATATCCAACTTCAGCTCTAGAATTAGGTATAGAATATCCTTGTTTTTTAAGCTTCTTTTGTGTAGGAGAAAGCCCAGGCCTTTCATCGAATATCTTCATGCTTTTAAGCTCAGTACGAGTTGTAAAGTCATAACCCGCCTTTGCCATTAACTTATATGCATTTGGGTTGAATCCCTCCATTGTTCATCTTTCTAAAAGGAATGCCTCTACACCATTTTTCTCAAGTCTTTTTGCTTCTCCTTTGTCTATCTTGGTAAGTGGTGTGGTGAAGCTTTCTTTCAGTATCTCGATGCTTCCGACCATCAAGGTTTTTGAACATTCTGCAAACGTTGATTCTCCTTTCTTACGTTGGGACAGAGGAATATAACGTAAAATATGATGCTATGAAACTTACAAGTGTCTTTAGTCATGGGAACTTCAGTTGATATGACTTCACTCACATCATGACTTTTTGTGTAAAATTTTGCATCAGCAAAGTGAGATTCGGCCTCTGAGAATGGCTTAGTGTCAGCACTAACCTTCCTAATTCCCTATTTGTAAAATTTAAAACATTGATGGAGCGTGGATGTTACTACTCCATTTTAATATATCCATGGACACCCTAACAACATCTTATAAGTAGTCCTTGAATTGATCACATGAAATATTATGCTTGCCCGCAAATCCCCTATGGTGATATCCAAATGAATAGTGGCTATCGCCCATTGTGCTCCTTGATTAAAGCCTTGAATCACTAGTTTATTTTTTGACAACTCTTCAATGGAGATATCCAATTGATTCATGGTTGATTTTGGCAGAATATTGATAAAAGAACCATTATCGATGAGGATTTGATTGAGCTTTTTCTCTCGAGCATATCCTGACACAAATACAGGTCTGTTATGAAGCTTTGACTCAAGTAGCAAATCCTCATCACTGAATGATATCGATATACAACAGGAATCACATATCTTCGTTGGTGATGCAACAATAGTCGAGACATCATCATTTTTTAAAATCTTGATAATTGTATCCTTGACTTCTCCTTAGAGTGACAACAAATCATTAATGCTTAAAGAAAGAAATTCCTCTGGCTTGGGTGCTACCTCCACCAAATTTGAGGGGAAAGCATCGTCCTCAGTCGTACTGACAGTATGTCACGAGATGATTTTCATTGGAAAGTTTTTTTGGAAAAAAGTTCTTTGGAGTTATTTGTTGTTGTGGTCAAGGAAGCTCCTCACTTTCTTAAATGATTGGTAAAAGATTTCTCGCATTCTTTCTTTTCTTTCTTATTTGAGATTTGCCCTTTCTCATGTACTCTTGGTACCAACGAGATTCTTTTTTAGGAAAATTTTTATTTATGCTTCTTTCAATGCATTACCAACATCCATCTCTCATCAGCATTCTCTACTTGCTTTTCTTCTTCTTTGGAACAAATAGTCTGGAGGTCATTATTTTGCAAGTCCTCTGGTGAATAATATATAACAACAGGTTCCAATGATCCAAATTGGATTAGACTCCCTGTGGCAGGTAATTATCCATTCGAATGAATCATTACTACGTATGATTTGTGTGCACCACTTTGTCGAGATCTCGTTCAATCTTTTTGTCTAGAGTTAATTTTAGAATTAACTTCTTCAATACAAATTATTTTTGAATAGGATGGCTGACGACCCAATGATATTTGTAATAATTCGGATCATTTACTCTTCCCATTTCTGCAGGTCGTTTACATTTAGGAAGTTGAATGAGTTGATTTTCCAGTAGTTGCTCTAACATGTCAGGTAAGTCAGAGTCTAAAAAAGGTAAACTTTTTCTTATCTCTTTTTTGACTTCATCTTAGCATTTTTCCACTTTCTTTTTCTTGGAGACAAAATTTAAAAGGGACCCTATTGACGACCATAGCTTCCTTGGTAGCACCCTTCGATACCTTTTGGGTGCTCTTCACTTCTTTCTTTTCTTTTCTAATTTCCGAAACTAGTAGATCATTGTTCCCTCTATTAGCAATACTTAGCTCTGTATCATGAGCTTTGGTTTCTAACTCTTCAAAGGTGCAAGGTTTTATTCCCCGCAAGATGTACAAGAGCCCCTAATGCATTCCTTGAGTGCACATTTCAATTGTTGATAGTTCAGTTAATCTATCTTTGCAGTCGAGGCTTAATGCTTTTCAGCGATTAATATAGTCAATGACTGACTCACCCTTTCGCTGCTTGATGGTAGTTAGCTCTATCATGCTAACGATACTCAAAATATATAAAACTCTTTGTTTTTAACTCCTCTAAAACATATCTAAAGGAAGGAAAATAATATTCTCAACAGATTGCTATAGAAATGGCCCAAAATAGAGAGTAAAAAATTGAGTCTTCTGCTATCCCCTGACTTGCTCCTGAAATTAAGCTTACTTCCAATCATATTTAGCTCACGATTTCTTCATAACAGTTGTAGGAAATTTCATAAGCGTTTCAAACATATCTAATATAGCTTCTAACTCCCTTTGTACGGTCTAAAAAACTTGAAAAACTAGAGCCTTTATGAATTCACACCTAAATTTATTACCTGAATGCCTCTTTGAAAAACACCAATCTAAAATCAGAATTTGCTCATGCTTTCTTCACCAAAGTTGTTAGAAATTGAATGAACTTTCCAAAAAAACAAACCTCACCTTTTAGTTATTTTTGAGGAGTTCAAATCGATACCAAAACCAGAAGTTGTGTGTGTAAATTCAATCTATCTAGAAATTGAATTGAGCTTGATGTTCCCGATCGTCTTCAACCTTCATATTGCAAAATATTTGCTTCCAATCTTTATAAATATTGTCTCAACATAGAGCTGAAGTTGAAGAATCAAAAGTAATGAAAAACTGGGGAAGATAGCTTTGGCGGTGGAGAAGATGAATGGGAAAAGAAACCAAATGATATTTCCCACTTTCCTTCTTTCCTTTATTTATTCTCTTTTTAAAAAACAAATAAATGATTCCACTTTTTTTTTTCTTTTTCCTTTGCTTTATTTTATTTTATTTTTAAATTCCAAATTGATTAACACAACTTGAACCAAAAGCTTTGCCATTTTCTTATTCAACAACTCAAATTCAACTTCTTATATTGTATAAAAATAGCAAAGAATCCAAAAAGGATCTTGGGTTTACACCATGCACATTAAAATAGTTTGGTTTGGAATAAACTAAAGTATGTCTTAAGGAGTCTATTGGAGAAGCATATCTGATGAATGAATCAGGAACTTTTTGTTTGAGGTACTTAAGTGGGATTGAGACTCGATTCACTAGAGGTGAACAAAATGATGATAGCATTCTAGATGACGAGGTGATTGGTGAGTTCGAAGTCTTCCTGTAGAAAGTATGACCATTAGGACCGTCAAGTGTAAGAACCCTATCACAGGAAGAGAAATGCCTATTTCATCGGTACATCCTCAACAATATAGATGAAATAACGGTGTACCACAAGTACATATTTCTAACGTTTGACTTCATTGGCTATTTTAAGTATTTGTATACATTGTTTTCTTACAAAAACTCATAATTATTGACTTTAGGAGACACTTTTGAATTGTATAAAAGACATTAACGAGCATTTCTTGAATAGTTCAGAAATCGAGTATATAACGTACATGAATTTGATAACGATCAAGCACGAACTTGTTTCAAAATTTTGTATATAATCATTTACACATGGATTTCAGGTTATAGAAATGCATGAGAGAGAAAATTTTTCTCATGATTTGTTCTCACTTGCGATAGGACCTTCACTTGACGTTTAGTCTTACAGTGGATGCATTATTGGTGGGGTGAGATTTCACATGGTAGATGGTGATTTTCGATGTACAATACAAAATAGTGGAGTCATGGTAATTAGTGACAGTAGTGGCAGTGGAAGTGGAAGTGGTGACAACAACTTCTATGGTGTTTTTGATGAAGCGCTGGATGTTTAATATCTGATGGGACGACGTATTTGGCTATTTAAGTGTAGGTGGTTTGACACCGATGGCAACAAAATCCATAGAATGCACGTAGAATTAGCATACAAGTCAATCAACATATCCATTTTTGGTTTGTCGAGGAATCAGTCATTCTCGAGATGCAGGCACATCAACTATTTCACCTAGAGAACCCAAAAAATGGTACCAATTAGAAAGTTGCTCAAGTGATCTAGAATAAACATATATGTGACGTGCCCAAAGTGGAGGATGTTGAGAATGAGCAACTGAATGTACTGGAAATTATTGTCAGACATCGTTTAGATGAACACATTGGGGATGACACTCTGTGTAGACCTGATCCATTGATCTTGATGTGGTTGAAAGACTAGTTGTGCGTCAAGTCATTGACGACTTCATAGACGATGATGATGAACAATTGTCACATCATAGCAGATCAAGCGATGATGAATCACAATCAATAGGTTTCATTATTTTATATATTCAGTTCAAGGTACTTGATTTGTTTAATTAATTTTAGTTTTTATGTTCACAAGACCACAAGTACTATGTCATCATTCCTGAGCAGTTTTGATGAGACAGATGCTATGTTTCTCGACTTTGACAACGAGTTTAATAATGCAAGAGGATTACCTTGGTGTGCTACACTTTAGGTTAGTCTTTGTACTTTGATGATAATTGCGAACATATAGAGTGGTTTTGTTTTTTATAGTATTTTGTTTTCTTCAGTAGATGGGCCTCAACCCTCTCCAACTCCTAGGAGATGTCAATAGTTCTAAAACTTGGAGTTGGAGAGAAATGTTCATAAGCATGGTAAGATTCTGATTACATAGCCCTAGGAGCGGGGAAGCCAATATCTCTACATGTTGTTCGGTTCAGCAACACCATTGGTGTGTGTGTAAGAGATACATTTCGAGTTTGTTGTCATAACTGGGTTGATGTTCCACCATAATACATTAAGGTGGTCAATGGCACTCTATAGGTAACTTTAGTAATTAATTTGTTTTTATTTTAAACGTACATAAGTATAAACAAAGCTAATGAGTGGGGTTCTTTGCTTTATAGCACTATTTTGTGCTCAATTTCAACAATCAAGCACTTACTAGGTTTGTTGAGCATCAAATCTTCACATCTTTCAAGAAGTTCAGAGGAGACTATCACATACATTTCAAAAAGTACAGCGACCTTGAACAGGCACGTGCCAACCCAACGCATAGATTGGTGGGACGTCTTGAAGATTGGAACTTCCTATGCTATCACTATTTGAGCTGAGCATTTCAGGTGAGATTTACATATTGCAATGTTACATTACTTCACATTTAATTTTTTGTATGCATGTATAACTTTAAAAATTGTTTCCATGCAAGAGTAATCAAGAACGAACGAAGGCTGCTAGATAGAAGCAGCCTTACAACCATAGTAGCGGGTCCAAATTGTTTCTACAACAACAACACAAGCTCGTTGAAGAACGAGGCCAGCCAGTCTACCGTGTGGAATTATTTAGGGAAACACACGCTCAGAGTGGCCAATTTGTTTTGCAGGCAGTGACAGATGCGCATGTAAGTTTATGCTTTACGTTTGTTTTATTTTGTACTTTTATTTATGAATACATAACTTAATTAAAAAATTTATTGCAGAATCAAATGTTGAAACTCCAGTCTTTGCCCACCTTAGAAGGTTCTCAACCACTCTTTGGGGACGAGATATGTAAGACTGTTTTGGGTAGACGACTGGGCTACTCAAAAGGTCTTAGTTAGGTCCCCAAGCCCAATTCTTATAAGAGTAGTGTGCTAGCAGTTATTCGACCTCATGTTGACAATCTAGGGAGGTCGAAGATGCAAAAGTGCTAATTAAGCAATAAAGAATCGAGCTTCAAGAAGCTAAACACATGATTGAAGAGCAGAGAAGGACGTCGGAGCTGCATGCATAACATATGGAAGAAAATGCTCGACAAATGGAATAAATGAAGAAGATGATTGAAGAAATGAGTAAGGCATAGAGAAGACCGTGAGTAGTTGCGATACATATTTTTCAACTTTTAATTCGTTTAATTTGCATTTGGTGATATATATATCTAAATTCACTTTTTTGTCATTGTAGGTGTGGACTTGTGGGAATATGACGTCTACGACCATTAGGAGATTAATGTATTTTTTCTTTTATATTTAATTTCTTTAGAACATTTGAACTTGTTAGACAATGTAACATATAATTTATAATATATTTAATTTTGATTTGGTATTTTATATAAATTAGTTAATGATTTGTTGCTTATTTTTTGTAATTTTAGTCAATTTTAATCGAATTTGAACAAAAAAGAATACTGCACGATCGAAAAAATAAAAAATCAATAAATTTAAAAAATATTTTTTAAAATATCTCCCAATGCACGAATAACATAAAAAATGATGCCTTCCCTCGATGTGATGTTCAACACGTCGAGGAGACGCTTTTTTTGACCCGACGATGGGAGAAGTTTTCTCCCAACGTCTAAATGGGACGTCAGGTGTTAGGTTATGCTGATGACTCTCATTCGTCGACAATATAAGCATTGGGGGACTGGAACTTGCGATGCTATGCGGTTTACCCATCGAGAATGGATCTTCCGACGCATTTCTATCGACATCCTTTTTGACGTGTAGACGTGCGTCATAAGAGCTTGGTCGATGCGTTTTGGGATCTATGTCGATGCATGACGACGTCGGGAGAACTCTTATTTCTTGTAGTGGATGATTCAATCGATCATGCCAAACAGTAAACATATTTAAATTTTTATGAACTTTGGGATCTTGGTTGCATATGTTTCAATTACTCGTATATGAGTATAATATAATCGAGAAGAAAAAACAGGCAGTGTTTCCAATATACGCTTTTCATATGAAACAATAAATGTAATATAAAGATATTCTATATTATGTTTATTATTAGTTTCAACATGATAACCATTTTGACTTATCTTTGAAACTGAATAAGTTCTTTTTTACTTACTAGAGAACAAAGTATTATTAGTTGTGAATTTTGTTCCTCTAGGCAAAATAAGGTTTTTTTCACCAAAACCTTCAATCAAGTTTGTTGAACCTGATATTGTATTGACATTTGTTTCAACCATTGTCAATGTAGAAAAATATGTTTTGCTTTTAAGTATTGTGTGCGTAGTTGCACTATCTGCCAAACATGAGTCTTCATAATTCATTTTTGAGTCAGCCAAAATATGAGAAATTCTATAACAATTCATTAAAAAAGACGATTACGATAAGTCTCAGGGTAAAAAAAAAAAACTAACTTTGAAATATAAATAATTTAAATAAACTTGTAAATGTTGAATATTGAAAAAAAAAAACTAAAACATAATGCAAATATTAGTTTTGGACATTATCATAATTAAAGGAAGTGTATGCTACTCTTTCACTAACACCCGTTTTCTCTTCAGGAGACTCAAAGAAGTCAGTAACATCCAAATGTGTCATGTTGGAAGGGTAAAAAACATAATTTTGATAGGTAAAGTTTACTTCCACATTGTTCTTCTTTCATTCAGTGAGGCTTGATAAAGATTGACTAAGTGTTTGGGTGTACGACAAGTATGAGTCAATGACCATTCATACCACAACAGAAGCATTGATTTTCACCATTTTTAAAGTTCTTATTTTGTGGAGTTTTCCCTCTGATCATCATTGTTTGAAAATACAACATTCACTTAAGAAATGATGTTACTCCAATTGGTCGAGATTCATGGTTTTTCATCCATAACTCATTATTTTGTTCAACCATAAGAAGACATGATATAAGTTCAGAATACTTTTTAAAAATTATTTCTCGATATTGCTGCTGTGAGAGCATATTCGAGACATGAAATGTGGAAAATGTTTTGTCTAACATATGTTCTTTAGTAATTTTTCCTGCGTATAACAATAATTTTGAACAAGTTTTAAATAATGCAGAATTACAATCATTTACTAATTTAAAATCTTGCAACCTTAAGTGCATCCAATCATATCGAGCTTTAGAAAGAATAACACTTTTTTTTTATGATCATACCTTTCTTTTAAACTTTGCCATAGTTCATAGAGATCTTTTATCATAAGATATTCAATCTTTAGTCGCTCATGAAGATGATGTCGAAGGAAAATCATGGCTTTCGTCTTTTCTTGACTTAAAGTTGTGTTTCCTTCTTTAATCATTTCTTCAAGATTCATGGCATCCAAATGAATTTCAGCATCAAACACCCATGATAAATAATTATCACCATTAATATCAAGAGCTAGAAATTCTAATTTGGTAAAATTTGTCATAGTAAAACTATAACAATGAAATTTTACTTATATTAGAAATTTAATAAACATGTCAAACATGCATTCTAAAAAAAAGTACATAAATATCATATTATGCACATGATACAAAAGTCAATGAGACCAAAATATAGTAGTTTAAACATACATGTTAATGCACAATAATTAAAGTGAAAAATAAAAATTACATATATATCGCAAGTTAACAACAATACAAACCAATTCAATTATTAAGTATGAGCACTAAAAAAATATTAATTTTACAACATACAGAGCATTAAGAAAATATTAATTTTACAACATACTTATACATAACATGTTGAAAAAAATGATCAACAACATGCTTAGGTAAATTGATAAAAACGCTTAGATCATAAAAACAATTATAAAACTTATACTAATTGAAAGTAGACAGTATAATTATAAACACAAATAATAAAGAACGCATAAACCATAAATATGTTAGAATTTATGTCCTAAAACTCGTAGTTTGTAATCATATTCTATTCAATAAAGTCGTTATTGAGAAATTGAATACTATAATCTTAAATCCAATAAACTAAGATCCCAAGGCTATTTTGAGTAAACTTAAACTTTATGTAGTGACATATATACAGATTAAGTTCGAGTTAATAGCCTAAATAGTCTATAATATATAAATAAAGGTTGGGCGCCTTATTTAGAGATACTATGAATGCGGCCTGCTTTGTAGTTAATACAAACGATGTAATTCTGAATCGTTCATGTAGAGACATGAAGGTAGGCGCATCCTCTGTAAAAGGTTTACATAAGACAGAACCATGAAATAGTCACTTTTATGTTATAATGTCGTTTACTGTTTAAAACTGACTATCTTGATTCCTGATGACCTAGGTAACTTAATCTGAATCCTGAGCTAACTGTAAACTCCCGTTCAGACAAGATTATCCTTAGATCTGTATAGGTAACTTAATGACTTATTTACTTTTGCAATGGGTCTATAATTTTATTAGAGTCATTAGAGTTGTAATTAGACTGTAATGGTTATGCTGGGAGAAAGAAATTCGAAGTTTTTTGTAAAAAAAAGGACAGACCCGTATAAAGCTTTAGACCCGTTTGGATACCCGATAGGCCGCCTTGACCCGCATCCGCCCACCTGTGTCTCGACCCAATTTTGTGCATGCCAGGCCCAAGCCAATGGTCCTCGTCAGATTTTCACGCTCCTATGCCTCGACCCGGGTATGACCTGGTTCTTCTGGCCCGCGCCATGTGCCTGCCCCGTTCGATCTGATTCCATTCGACCCGTGCGCCTGAAGGTTTTATGGGTGGATTGGGCCGGTTCAAGCCCAATGGTTATATATATTGTTAGATGAATGTTATAGGTTTGTCTAAGTTTTTATAAGTGTTATAAAATGAGTTAGACGTTTAAAATTTATAACAAAGATAAGTTGCATGCTCACCAAGGTTAAAATCATATCTTCCAATTTTTCATAAAATTAGGTCGATATCTTGTAAAACTGGTTACAAGAGGCTCACTTGATTCGATCTTGTCAACAAGTCAGATAAAATGATTAAGATTGGAGGTTCTTAAGTTGATGGTTTACGAAACACCTACTACATGGAGATCGTAATCAGTTCTTGAGCCTAATTAACCTAGTTTTATGAGCATGCGTGAGAGGTGTGAGATGATAAAATTGGTTTATCACCTACACATCGTAGGTTAAAATCCAGTATAATAAGTTATGCTCGGATGTTTCACCTAGACTTAGGATTTGTTTATGTTAGCCGAAAGTATAATCCTAAAGTTTCAAATACGCTTAAAATCATTATAGAACACTTCAACTAGAGAGAAGTAAATGTACTTTTAACTCTAGCGTCCCTAAGAGTTCACATCGTGAGATCCATGCAGGGCTTTGCGCCGTATATAAGAGCAGAATCCCTTCGGAGAGTGTTTGCATGGATCAAGATCAAGGTGAATAGGGGAAGTAGTTCATAGTAAGTGGATAAGGAATATGTAACGACACATCCCACGGTCTCTTCCGTTAGGTCACATCGTGAGATTTCTATAGTGCACCTACTTTCTGCTCTGGAGCGACGTTCCCTTCAATGGGTTGTATTATAGGATTCAGAACACCGCGAACTCAAGAGATTGATAGTTTCTCTTAAATCAGTGTTCATATTGTCTTTCCACTTTCGGGAGCGTATTAATTATGATCTCTAAAATCTAAAAATGGCGGGTTACACTTACAAGAATTACTAAGTTGTTAGTACATTCTCGATCAAAGAAGCGATAATTAAATGCTATTCTAGAGTTAGCATCTAGATAAGATTGTCTTGGTTCAAAGGAGGAATAATCGACTGCCCTTCAGTGGAGGTTATCCTAAACCTTTGAAATATCGTTGCAAAACATAAATAATGAATGGTACATTATTAGTCATTGCTAAATTAGATTGGTTTATAAAGGATTATAGTTTAGTTTTTAAAGAGAATATGTTTGTTTTTCAGCATGAATAGCTCAATAGTTCAACTGTTAGGTTTCAAAAAACTTAATGGCGATAATTATGCGGCTTGGAAATCAAATCTTCACACGTTACTAGTAGTTGACGATTTGAGATTTGTCTTAACTGAGGAATGTCCTAAAACCCCTGCCTCTAATACTAACCAAACTAGTCAGGAAGCATATGATCGATGGGTAAATGCTAATGAAAAAGCCTGTGTCTACATTCTTGCCAGCATGTCAGATGTTTTGACAAGGAAAAATGAATCCTTAGCCACGACTAAAGAAATTATGGATGCATTAAGGGCAATGTTTAGGCAACCAAAAGGGTCCTTAAGACACGAGACAATCAAATACATTTACACTAAGCGTATGAGGGAGGGGATCTCTGTTAGAGAACATGTCCTAGACATGATAATGCACTTCAACATCGCTGAAGTAAATGGTGGTGCCATCGATGAGGCTAATCAGGTTAGTTTTATCTTAGAGTCTCTTCCGAATGAGGCTAATCAGGTTAGTTTTATCTTAGAAGGGTTGTCAAATTAAACTATATCTTTTTCAAACAAATGCGTCTCTGAAAAAGATATAATTTAATTTGACAATCCTTCTAAACGAGCTCTAGCGATTCTAGACCCTTACCATGGGTAAGGAAAAGCAAGTGGAAGCAAATGTTGCTACCACAGAAAGAAAATTTTCAAGAGGATCGTCCTTGAAAAACAAAACTGGACCCTTAAAACCTAATCCTCAAAAGAAAAAAAAAAAGAATGGAAAGGGGAAGACTCCCAAACAGAACAAGGGAAAGAAAGCTACAGAAAAAGATAAGTGTTACCATTGTGGCCAGAACGGACACTGGTTGAGAAACTGCCCAAAGTACCTTGTAGAGAAAAAGGAAAAGAAGGAAAAACAAGGTAAATATGATTTACTAATTGTTGAAACATGTTTAGTGGAATATGAAAATTCAACCTGAATATTAGATTTAAGGGCCACTGACCATATTTGCTTCTCATTTCAAAAAAATAGTTCTTGGAAAAGGCTTTCAGAAGGCGAGATCACTCTCAAGGTTGGAACATGAGAGATGGTTAGCTGAAGCAGTGGGAGGTTTAAAGTTGTATTTTGGAAATAGATATATCATACTAAAGAATGTCTTGTATATACCACAAATGAAAAGAAATTTAATATCTATTTCTTAATTTTGGAACACATGTATAGAATATCTTTTGAAATTAATGAAGCATTCATTTTCTATAAAGGTGTCCAAATCTATTCTGCTATACATGAAAACAACTTATATAAGTTAAGACCAACACGAGCAAATTTTGTCTTAAATATTGAAATGTTTAGAACAACCGAAACTCAGAATAAAAGACAAAAAGTTTCTTCTAATGCCTATTTATGACACTTGAGTCTTGGTCACATAAATCTCAATAGGATTGGGAGATTAGTTACAAGTGGACTTCTAAGTGAGTTAGAAGATAACTCTTTACCTCTTTGTGAATATTTTCTTAAAGAAAAAATGACTATGAGATCTTTTACTGGAAGAGGTGTTAGAGCCAAAATACCTTTAGAGCTTGTACATTCGGACCTCTATGGACCAATGAATGTCAAAGCTTGGAGATGGTACAAATATTTCATTAGTTTTATTGACGATTATTCGTGGTATGGTCATATTTACCTAATTCATCACAAGTCTGATTCTTTGGAAAAATTCAAAGAATATAAAGTTGAAGTTGGGAATGAATTAGGTAAAACAATAAAAATACTTGGATTAGATCGAGGTGGAGAATATTTGGACTTACGATTCCAAAACTATTTGATAGAACATAGAATCCAGTCACAACTCTCTGCACCTAGTATGCCTTAGCAGAACGATGTATCAGAAAGAAGAAACTGAACCTTGTTATACATGGTTCACTCTATAATGAGCTTTGCTCAGTTGTCAGATTCCATTTGAGGATATGCTTTAGAAACAACTATCTATATTTTGAACAACGTTCCCTCTAAAAGTGTTTCAGAAACACCTTGTGAGCTATGGAAAGGGCGTAAAGGAAGTTTACGTCACTTTAGAATTTGGGGATGTCTGACACACATGTTAGTACAAAATCCTAAAAAATTGGAACATTGTTCAAAATTATGCTTATTCGTAGGATATCCAAAGGAATTTAGAGGTGGTCTGTTTTACGATCCTCAAGAAAATAAAGTATTTATATCTACAAACGCCACATTTTTAGAGGAAGATCACATAAGGGATCATCAACCTCGCAGTAAATTAGTATTAAATGAGATTTCTAAGAGTGCTACAGAAAAGCCTAGTTCATCCACTAAAGTAGTTGATAAAACTAAGATATCTAGTAGAAAACATCCTTCTCAAGAGTTGAGAGAGCCTCGACGTAGTGGAAGGGTTGTTCATCAACCTGATCACTACTTGGGTTTACGTGAAACTCAAGTTGTCATACTTGATGATGGCGCAGAAGATCCATTAACCTATAAACAGGCAATGAATGATGTAGACCATGACCAATGGATCAAAGCCATGGACCTCGAAATGGAGTCTATGTTCTTTAATTCTGTCAAGACTCTAGTATATCAACCAAATGACGTAAAATCTGTTGGTTGTAAATGGATCTATAAAAGAAAACGAGACCAAGCAAGTAAAGTATAGACTTTTAAGGCTCGACTTGTGGCAAAGGGTTATACCCAAAGAGAATGAGTGGACTATGAAGAAACATTCTCTCTTGTTGCCATGCTTAAGTCGATGAGAATACTCTTATCCATCGCCACTTTTTATGATTATGAAATTTGGCAGATGGATGTCAAGACAGTTTTTTTGAATGGAAATCTTGAGGAGAGTATCTATATGGCTTAACCAGAGGGGTTTATAGAAAAGGGTTAAGAACAAAAGGTTTGTAAGCTTTAGAAATCCATTTATGGTTTGAAGCAAGCATTTAGATCCTGGAATATAAGATTTGATACTGTGATCAAGTCTTATGGCTTTAAACAAAATGTTGATGAACCTTGTGTTTACAAAAAGGTCGTCAATTCCATTGTCGCATTCTTAGTATTATATATAGATGATATTTTACTCATTGAGAATGATGTAGGTTATCTTACTGATATCAAGAAATGGCTAGCTGCACTATTTTAAATGAAAGATTTGGGAGATGCACAATATGTTCTTGGAATCCAAATTGTTCGGAATCGTAAAAATAGAACACTAGCCATGTCTCAAGCATCTTATATTGACAAAATGTTATCTAGATATAAAATCCAGAATTTCAAAAAGAGTATGTTGCTGTACAGATATGGAATTCATTTGTCAAAGGAACAATGTCTTAAGACACCTCAAGAAGTTAAGGATATGAGAAAAATTCCCTATGCTTCCGCTGTTGGAAGTTTGATGTACGCAATGTTATGTAGTACACCTGACATTTGCTTTTCTGTAGGGATGGTCAGTAGGTATCAGTCCAATCCTAGACGTGATCACTGTACAACCATTAATAATATTCTAAAATATCTTAGAAGAATAAAAGACGAAATGCTTGTATATGGTTCTAAGGATCTGATCCTTACTGGGTACACTGGTTCTGATTTCCAAACGGATAAAGATACTAGAAAGTCTACATCAGGATCAGTATTCACTATAAATGGAAGAGCTGTAGTATGGAGAAGCGTAAAATAAACTTGTATAGCCGACTCCACAATGGAAGCTGAATATGTAACAGCTTGCGAAGCAGCAAAAGAAGTAGTATGGCTAAGGAAATTCTTGACAGATCTGGAAGTTGTTCCAAATATTCATTTGCCAATCACTTTATACTATGACAACAGTGGTGCAGTTGCAAATTCACGAGAACCTAGAAGCCATAAACGAGGAAAGCATATCGAACGCAAGTACCATCTTATTAGGAAAATTGTACATCGTGGTGACGTTGTAGTGACCCAGATTTCTTCCAAGCAAAATATTGCTGATCCTTTTATAAAAGCCCGCACGACTAAAGTGTTTTAGGGCCACCTAAAGATTTTAGGTCTACGATGTTTGTAAACTAGGACAAATGGGAGATTTATTGGGCATGTGCCCTAGTTTATTATATTCATATGTTTATTATACTCATATGCATTATTCTCTCTTATGATTAAATTCAAACATTTTCATCCCACTAGGAGTTTTAGTCCAAGTGGGAGTTTGTTGGAATTTATGTTCTAAAACTCGTAGTTTGTAATCATATTCTATTCAATAAAGTTGATAATCTTAAATCCAATAAACTAAGATCTCAAGGCAATTTTGAGTAAACTTGAATTTTATGTAGTGACATAAATATGGATTAAGTTCGAGTAAATAGCCTAAATAGTCTATAGTATATATATAAAGGTTGGGCGCCTTATTTAGAGATACTATAAATGCGGCCCGCTTTGTAGTTAATACAAACGATGTAATCCTGAATCGTTCATGTAGAGACATGAAAGTGGGGGCATCCTTATGTAAAAGGTTTACATAAGAGAAAACCAAGAAATAGTCACTTTTACGTTATAACTTCGTTTACTGTTTAAAACTGACTATCTCGATTACTAATGACCTAGGTAACTTAATCTTAATCATAAGCTAACTTTGAACTCCTGTTCAAACGAGATTATCCTTAGATCTGCATAGGTGAGGGAAACTCATTAGCGTTTGGCCATAAGCCTCCCATTTCAGGGGTAAGATCGGATGGATAGTTGGGAACATAGGGTGCTAGACGGAATTCACTCTTAATCGCTTTAAGGTTAGTAGATAGGTTGTTCCCTTAAAAACTGAATCCAAGTCTTGAACATAGGGGCCCCGCCCTCCCATTTGCCTAAGAGGGATTCAGTTTATATGATGGACCTTAAACCAATTGTTCAATAGTGGATCAGTGGCACTTAAGGAACAAGATGTAGCGTCGAGAATAAAACGGTATTTGACCTAGTCGAGGTTACGAACAACCTGTGAAGGATTAACTTATTGATCATGGTTATATCAGATGGACAGAAATATATCTATAGTGAGGGGAGTGCAACTACGAGACTTTAGTGGAATGACTCGTTAGTTAATGAATGTTGATTAGCTTGGTAAAAAAAATGGTTTAGCCAGTTAATCTCAGATTGTTGGAGCCCATAATCTATAGGTTCATTAGGTTCCCCTACTTTCTCATACAGAATTAATTTAGAACAACATGTTAGAATAATTCGAATTGTTCGAATTAGGTAAAGAGAGAGAAACTAGCAAGTATATTTATGATATAGTCATCGGTTATAGATTTAAGCAAGAGCTTTATGCTTAAATGTGATTTAAATATTTAAATATGAATAAATATGAATAAATATTCATATTTGGAAGCTTGAAATTAATGGAAATGGTTAAAGTTGTAAAAAGTAAAAATGTTGACTTTTGACCTTGAAAAGTCAAACTTTGACCGACTTTATAATCAAATATGATTTAATCTTTTGAAAAATGAATGTAGATTCATGCTTGGGAGATCGGAATTAGTCAAGACAGAAAAAATGGTAAAAAGTCAAAATGTTGACTTTTGACTAGAATGGTCAAATGACCATTTTGCCCCTTGACCAAAGTTAGTGGTAAAATCCAACATTTTGCCCCTTGACCAAAGCTTGACTAGTAGTATGTCCCTTACTGAGAACATTTTTATACTCACTCTTTAAACGTTTAATTTTCAGGAAAATGTAGAGGTAAAGGTAGAGGAAAGTTGGCGAATGACAAGAAGTGACTGTGGCATGCCATAGGGAAATGTTTTTCTTTTTTTCATTATGTTATAGTTTTGATTTCCATATTTATGCATTTTCATTATTATTCCTTTAAATTAGATAGGACCATAGCTAGAATTTTATTTTTGAGATTTATTTCTACATACATTAGTTTATTTATGATTTTAATGAGTACTTGAGGTTTTGATTATGAAAATTTGTTTTATTTTCCATCTTTTTTTAAGAAAGTTGTATTTTTCTTTAAGTGGTAATGACCTCAGCTTAGTATAAAGAGTTGGATCGTTACACCAATTCTGCCTTAAAATCTCTAAAGGTGATCAGGCCCCTTCTTTTTCAGTAGATGAAAGACGGATGAAAGTATATTATCTCAAGACGGTAGGTCTACTTTTTTGGCTTGCTTTGAGAAATTCAATTTTGGCCTATAGTAATGTAATAAGGATTGAATCTCCACAATTTTATTATTTTTTTCTATGAAAGCAGGTAGGAGTAGCCTTCTTCCTATTTTGAGGGCTAGCTGAACCTTAAAGTTCAAAGCCTTATTCCATGAGATCTACAAGGACTTCCGTAACCTATAGGTAAAAATAAACCGCAGTAACAAGAAAAGCAAGATTTTCTAAACTCCTACAGACCTTATCGCTTTTTTAACTGATTGAAAAGAGGAATTCAGGCCTTCTTTAGAAGTTCTCGCTCGATCTTAAGGATATAAGAAAGACATACTCAACCGCTATGTGGGCTTCACTCAATTTCTGAGGTATAACCTTCGCCACGACATACTAGGCTTAGCTCTTCGCGCATCCTGCAGGCTTTTTTTTCCTAGAGAGATAGTCAGGCTTAAAGCTCATTAAATAAAGTAGGTCCATTCCGCAAAGCTAGCGCCCTGGCATGGATTCTTAATGGCTAAGAGCTTAGTCTCTTGACTCCCTTACCTAGCTTAGCTGCCTTTTCTATTCCTCTATTCCAAAAGGCTAAAGAACAATTCTCGAACTGATTCGTGTTTAGGAAATTCAATGTCAATTAGGATTTGGCTACGACCTGTCAACTACGTATTCTTTTCCTTCTTAAAGAAACTATGTAATTGTATTCTGGTCTAGAAATTCCTTTTTCATTAGAGGCGGTAGCGTAATTAGCTAATCCTTGAATGGAAAGAAAGTTCATAAGGTAATCTAGTAATCCCAGTAATCTAGGTAAGGAAATAAGGGCATCCCTCAGGCGGGCACATTGAGACCTCCAGCCAAGAGGAGTGAGAGAGAGCCCATTACCTTGTAGCCCCGCTTACTGACTAAATAGTGAGAGTTTCATCCAACCTGACAGATGGAAGAAAGAGAAGGAAAGACTCTATAACCAAAAGGCAAAGGCATTGGTCCCACCAAGCGTCCTACTAGGAATATAGGTTAAATGAAATTCTTCCTAGCAATTTCAAACGTGAATTGAATCACCTCCTAATGTCTTTTATTTACCTCTCGGAGGATCGAGAAAGGCGATTAGGATGCACCTGATTTTTGAAGTCAAATTCATTTTCTGGGATGCCCACCTGACCTAATTAGGCGCTCTTGTCATTATTACGAAAAGCCTTTCCCACTTGCAAGGAAAGTTGTAGTTCATTCGCTAAGCGAGTACCTCTATTTTCTCCCATAGAGTAGTATTATCCTAACCTTAGAATTAGAAAGATTAGTGTACAAAGTTGACGTTGGGTCCAAATCTAGACTAAGCTGATCAAGCTTGCTTAGCACAGCCCCTAAGTAAGGGGGGAGGCATAGAAGCAACTAGAAGCTTCGTTAGACGCAACAGAGGTATTTTCACGCTTAGAAGAAGCAGAATATGACCTACCCCTACCTACCGCCTCTTCGATCCTTGTACCTTCAACTTTTACCTTGTGGCCGGTATACACTGGTAGAAGGCAGAAGTATAAGTCAGTGGCTAAAGAAAGACCTGCATCTGGCTTTCATTCCGACTTCACTAACCCATAAGTTTTGTTATCTGAGCTAGCCAATATTTTTTCTATTTATAGCGTGCAGAGGTGTAGAACAAAGGATGATTCCTCGATTGGGACATATGGTGCGATCATAAGAAAGAATCGTAGATCATGAAATCGGGGAAGGGATATCCATCAGTCACATTGAAAGCAGTAGAAATAGCCAAAAAGGCAAAACAAGAGATTACGAAGGAAGAACACTCAATGTTCATTGGAGAGATTGAATTGAACCTTTAGCCTTAGCAGAGATCAGGGAAAGTGCTAATAACATAATTCATGAAAAAGTCGATCTCGTTGTCACTTTCAAGAATGAAGAAGTCAGTAAAAGATATAACTTGAACCTTTCACTTGAGACAATGAACTCGAAAGAAAAAGAGGCTATCAATCTCTCACTTTCTTGTCTTTAATTCATTCAAATAGTTTCACTCCTTCAATTTTCAAGAATGAAGAAGTCAGAAAAAGAAGCTATCAAGCTCTCACTTTCTTGTCTTTCATTCATTTAAGTTACACGCTATCAAGCTTTTTCTTTCATTCATTCAACTAAGATTCTTTGAGCCATCCGAAAAGTGAACATGTCCTTACCAATGAGACAGTCCAGAGGCTCGACTAAAAGGAGAGCGAGACTAAATCAATGAGCAAGGCACAAAGAATTTACGAGGAGTTTAGGTTATAAAATAACTCGACTGGAAGAATAGGGCAAATCGAATTCCTTATTATGTGAAGGAGTGCATTATGAAATAAATCGACTAAAAAAGATAAGGATCAAAGAATTTGAGAAGAATTTGAAAGCTAATTCCTTATTCTACCACTTAGAAGGAGCCCTTATATTTAGAAATAACTCGACTCAAACGATAGGGAGAGGCTTCGTTAGGAGTTGAAAGCGAAGTCCTTATCCCTTATTCTCAAAAGGAGTCCTTATACTTAGAAATAACTCAACTTAAAACGATAGGGAGAGGCTCCATTAGGAGTTGAAAGCGAATTCCTTATTCTTAGAACGAGTGCATTATGAAATAACTCAACCCAAAACAAAAGGATCAAAGAATTTGAGAAGAATTTGAAAGCAAATTCCTTTCTTATTATTTAAAAGAAAAAAAAGGAGTGCAACAAAGGAAATTCCACACTAAAAGCTATGGTTTGAAATTTGAAAAAGGAATAAAAGGATATAACAAGCATGAAAATGAAGAGAAAGCCGTTAGTTCGACTATCCACTAGGGAATGGAAAAGAAATGGAAGGCTCAAAGAATTTGAGAAAAAGAAAAGGGGGCTTGATTTTAGAGGATTACGCTACTTTCATCCTACATATTCCCACAGGGTAGCCGAATCATGAATTCCACTCAAATTATGGCCTAGTCAATATTCTGCATCTAGAAACTTCAAGATAAATGGTTTTGATCTTGCGGAAAGGGATTTGTTTCAAGGCTGTGATTATATATCACTATGTGTCCAAGCTTGCACTTTTAAAGAGCACTAAAGACCTTGATTTTCCACTATAGTTTATGTACCGCATAGTATTTTCGAGAAAGATTAGTCTTTAACAAATACAAGGAGTCAACAGACTCAACTTCTTTCGACCAGACTTTCTAGTTCACACACCCTTCTCTATCTCATAACTTTCTTGATTAAGCCTTGAATGAGGCCTTGGGAGTGCAAAACCACAAGGAGAGATCTTTTTTATATAACTTCTCCAGCCGATACAGGTCAATTTGGTCTATGCCAACCTACCCTACTTTTTCTAAAAAACAAAGGCACAAAGAATTTACGAATAAAGTCAAAGAATTTGCGAGACTATGAAAAACATTACAATGTGGTTTTTGAAATGAAAACTACTATTTGGAATAAGACGAGAAAGATCTCACCATGACTCTTGAAGAATGAGACAAAGTCAGGAGAGTGAAGTAATAATAGTTATTCTATTCGATTCTCATAGTCTTGAATTTACTATTCATTCTCACTCATATCATCAGATTTGCAATGCAGCTCCTTCGGAAAGGGATCAGTCTAATAGGAATTTAGATACAGATCGGGGTCGTTATGAGCTTCAAAGAAACAAGGCTTGAATACCCTTTTCACTACCCAGATAATGCAACTGGTCTCGGAGCAAAGGCATAAACTTGGATTTGATAGAAGCTCTGAACCTAAGGTCCCTATCAGCGACTTTCCTATGAAGGGAGTCCCACTATGCGGTTGAGCCCTTTCCTTTGTCCTTTAATGCTTGAGGTCGAGTTACTTTGCTTTAGTTTATTTCCTTGTCTTCTGACTTTCTGCCTCGTGCATTCTTCTCAACTTCTACGGAGCCTTGTTCATTAATCATTCAATGCAAGCATTTCATAAGAAAATGGGGGAGGTCCCTACTCTTGACATAGTCTATTCACCTCTCATTAGATGAAGGATCAAAAGCCTAGGCTTTCTTCATTTCTCCTTGCTGGAAATGGATAAGAACCTCTTGATAACTTGCTTTAAGACAAAGACAAAGCTCAAGCTATCTGTTAGTTGTAGCAAAGTCTCTCTTTCTTTCAGTTACCACCTTCAGAACCCCAGACAAGTCATAACCTACTAAAGAAAGCCTAAGGAACCTACTGAAAGGCACCTAGACAGCAAGGTTAGAAGCCAAGTGACCACTAGAGGTTATACTAAGAATCGGTAGCTTTGGTGGCGAATCGGTTCTTTGGAATAGATTATCAAGCTCGATGAAAATTACAAGATATAAGTTGACGAATAGGTTCCTTTTTCTTCTTTGTCGACAAATCTTTCTCTAATTTTTTCTTCCTTTATCCAATCTTCCTTAGCTCTCTCTCCAACTAAGCAGCAATGGCCCTTTATTCCTATGTTCTGAATTCCTCCCACTTGTTAACTCAAGAAAGCCTAAGAAATCCAATCTGGAATAGAGACAACTTTCGAAACAACACTCAGATTGTAAAGTATTTGCATCTTCAATGTCTCTTTCAAATGGGGAGTCCTTCTTAGTAGATTTAAATGGAACAACCTCTCACGACGCAGTACCTTGAAGCAGTAAGGGCCCTTTTCGCCTCCCGTTCTTTAAGTAGAGGGGATGAACTTCTTCGTACCTAACTCACGTAGCGGTCAATTTGCTAGTTTGTACTATCTCGCAGTATCCTTTGGATGAGCGATTCTACTTTAAGTTAATCATTCCAATGCATGAAAATACAAAAATATAACAAAGGCAGAGCAAGGTTATGAAATAACTCGATTGTAAGGAGAGGGGAGAAGCAAAAGTCAATATCCTTATGAGGTGGGAGCCCTTATATTTAGAAATAACTTGAATTAAAATGATAAGGAGAGGCACAATGTAATATGAGTGAACTCCTTATCAAAGAATTTAGAAATCTATATTAATTAATTATAAAAAAAGGAAGATAATCAGCACAAGAATAGGTTATGGAATACGTCTTCTTTTCATTGTCAAAACTCGATAATAGAATCAATGAAGAACAACGTGTTAGAAAAGACTCTTAGGCTTTGAAGAAGGAGTTTGAAAGCCTAGGAGTTGGGTTAAGGCCGAGTCTACTAACAGTTTGAGACCTCTCAGGTTTAGTTGTTTCTGCAGTTGCTCTTATGTTCGAATCAAGGCTCGATGTAATTGAGTCGACAGTTAAGGAGAGAGAAGAGCTTGTAGCCCTTTTTGTTGTTGAAGTCGATTTTCTTGAGGATGCACCATTATGGATCGATCGGATCGCTACTAAAGGTGGATTTCTGATTTTTTTTCTTTTAGATGATAGGCTTTCTCTTTTTAGTACGTTTGAATGTGATTATCCTCTTGAGAGATGTCCCCTTTACTTGGGAAGAAATACGCCCACTCCGCGATCACGTCGAGAGACTCATAAGTAGAGAGATCAGTAACTAAAATTCATACCCTTTTTAGCTAATAAGCAGGCAATGAAATCATTAGATCGTCCATCGTGCAAGGAAGCTCAGAAGTGAGCATCTCAGAACTCAAATCAGACTGCACAAAGTAGCTACAGAAGTCGCCTCATCTCTTGAATTGAAAATGATGAATGAAAATAAAAGGCTTTTTAGAAAGAAAAGAAAAAAAAAACAAAGGCGCAAAGAATGTGCGATGATTATAGATTTTAAACCCTTTTATGCCTTCCATATTAGCTTTCTTTTCTTTCTCCTTATCAATGAGTCTTCTGACTCTGCTCCAAAGATAAAAGCGCAAAGAATTGGCATAGAAGAAGTCGCATTTAACTAGTTGCACTCCTGTCTCAACCCTCAGATTAAATTAAGAAAGTCACTCAGGGTATCATATTGCTCGGAAAGATCTGGAAAGAGAAGTCATACAATAAAAAAGAAAGTCAGTGGCTTCTAATCGATCAGACCCTACTACTTCAGTTACCTTGCTGACTTATCTTTATTAATGGAACTCATGAAAAAAGAGAGAATAAACTCGTTCGGGAGCGTGCCCGTATCCCTATCAGCGAAAACTGAGACTCAGTCAGTTGATTTTAGTTATGCTTCGCTCTTTTTCCAATTTTAGTGAACTGACGAAAGATCTCATACTCAAATAACATATTCATCCTCTGCAGACAATTCCTCTAGCTTTCCCTAGCATAGGCTTCCCTTTCGCTCTGCTTCTTTGTCTAGGTTTTGATGTCTTCTTGTCTTTGATTAAGGGGAGCAATTTAGTAATCCCCTTCCCTGATTAAGCATACTCAGTCTTTTGACTGATCTTGTCTTTGTCTTGATTCTCATTCAAGATCCGATTCTACCTCCATAATTTAGAGAATGAGGCTCTCAATATTCTTTGAGCCTTGTTCATTGACTTTTTCTTGAACCTTCTTTATTAAATCATGCTAATTCAAGATCTCACAAGAGTGCTCGCTTCTGATCCTCTTTGGGTCTTAGGAATAGTTAATGCTCTCTACGGGGATTAGTGGAATTCAGAGGTCCGACTATCCACTAGGGGTCGAGCTCTTTTTGATAAAAGCAATCGACTCCTTTCCATTTGATGAGGCCGATCAGAAAACATATGAAATACCCCTACCCCACAAAACCGCTTCTTTTTCTTGAATTGGGAAATGGTAGTCAGCTTCGGTGGTCGGAAGTCTGATTGAATGAGTCACTAACAAAGAGGAGAGATAGGGATCGGGCGAGGGCACATCTAGATCGAGAGGTTAGAATATCGGTTCCAACCTTGGACTTAGTCGAGCTAGCTTGCTGCTTAGTTAAGAAATAAAGAAGTCAAAATCGACACTAAAGGCAATCCACTAGCGGTTCAAAGAGAGAGACCATTGAGGCAGGAAAATAAGCTGACTTATGGATTGACTCCCAATAGTCGAAATGAGACTAAAATGTGAGATGTTTGAGTAGAAAAAAACCCACTTTATTTTCGACAAGGGATGACACATCCACAACGACAAAAACTTCAACTACTTGGACTAAGGATTCTACAACAGTCAAGGCATTTCATCCTCATATTCCATATATTCAAATTCTTGCGAGAACATTGATCGATGTTCTTGTCCAGTTTAACCAGCCTAGTGGAAAGATCATATTCTATTTTGATGCCATTCAGTTCTCAAAATAGGGATTATAAAAACAAAGGCTCAAAGATCAATGATAAAGGCTCGGCTAAAAGGAAAGTGAGGAGCCATATGAAGTTTTCAAAATCGAATTTTTCCCCTCTTATTGTCGCCTTTCCTCATAAATTCTTTCCACCTCTCCTTCTTAGTCGAGCTACTTCACACCTTTCCAGTTGCTTCTCAAATTCTTTGATAATTCATTGATTCAACTTGAATCTTGGACTACTTTCAGTTGAGCCTTCAGATGATTTGGACCTATACATTAAAAAAAGGCAGAAGACGGAGTGGGAACTATAGTCTTGTCTCCTTGCGAACCTTCAGCTACGTGGTACCAGGAACATGATAGGCTTTCTTCTGCCTCAACTGATTTTTCCTACTATAGACTTCGGTCTAGGCTATTCATACTCTAACTATGAGAGTCGAGCTAGCAGCTGCTATAAGCAATTTCATTCCTGTTGACAAGTCCTTCTTTTTCGTCAGAAGAAGGTAAGGTAGGATTCTCTTAGTGTGCCCCATTCTCTTGCTTTTCTTTCGTACTAAGTTCCCCTACCCCTAATCTCAAATTCCACTTCAACCACTGAACTGCTCCGTGGGGACCTAAGATAAAAGGTCTTCAGACTTATAGAAATCTTTCTCCGGGTCAAGCTAATAGGTCTAAGAATGGGGGTTAGGGGACAAAGAAAAGACCATAAACCACATCGAAGAATGATATATCTTGAAGTATGTAAATTGGTTAATTACGCTGGTTCAGACACATTATTTGCGAAAGCAGAGGTTTGAGAAAGACCTCGAATGAGGAAGGTAGTAGGAGTTGAGAGGCGCCTAAATCATCTATGCGAGACTTCCAACAGCTGCCCACATTGCAGTAGAAAGAAGTCTTTAGGGGATCAAAAGTTCTGGAAAGGACTGGTTCGAAGGACCGAGTAAATAAACTAAGTTGACCAGCCCATCAGACTAGTTTTTCTCTTATTCATTCCTTTTTATGAGCACTATTTGTTTGCATAATAAGGAATTTCTCATCATCGATTTAGAAATGAATAGAGAAGCCTATAGAGTGGGGCGGGATGACCCATTGGACAAGTTTGGGTAGAGGAAGGACCAAGGCAAATTAACCTTCATTAGGAGTTGGGTCCTAGGCTATGAAGTTTCATCCGTTGAAGTAAGACCCCTCGTCCTTCATAGTTGAATCTAGGAAGATATTTTTGCTATTATGAAAGAGAAAGCCTATCCTCATAATCATTCTGAAAAAGCGAATGAATCAATCCATCCTAGCAAGATCGGCCTTGCCTCGGATGTGAGAAGTTGATCCAGATCCTAGGCTTTCTTCTTTTTTCCCTCAGACGTACAAGCAAAAGCAAAGGTCCAGATGCATAGAAGGAGTCTGAAATCCATATGAACCTGTTCGGAGGTTATAAAATAACTCGACTGAAAAGAGAGGTTCAAGGCTCATTGAACTTGACTAAGGTTAGGAAGGAGAGGGTAAAAGCCCTTAATAAAAAATAAGGACTTATCCTTCAAAGGAGTGCAACGAAGTTCATAGAGGGTTCAAAGAATATTTCAGAACAAGGCTCGACAGATAAATTAAAGACGTTTGGACCAAAGACTTTGCAAAAGGAAAGGCTTGACTGATAAGGAGAGGAGTTGAGTCAAGAGTGCAACTTATTCATTCCACTTAAATCAAAAGAAAAAGCCCTTAGATAGAAATACTCAAAATGAAAGGTGCGAAGCAGCTTGATTGAAAAGGAAAGGATCAAAGCTCATTGAATAAAGAGAGAAGTAGTTGACACAACACATTTCTCTAAGAAAATTAGAGAAAAGGTGTAAATAATTTACGAATGACCTCTTTTATCCACTAAGTCATTCATTTTAGGAGTGCAAAAAAGAAAAATTAGATTTTAAAACTCTGGACCGTCTGGATCCGGCCTCGAAGAAGAAGGAAAAGAAGTGTTACCATTCATGGAGTTAGGCGAAAGGCTCAAGGTCGAGTTGCTGTCTTAGTGGAAGAAAGAGTGAATGTTGAGACATTCTGATAATAAAGAATATCTTTTCTCACTTTATAAGTACTATAATGAGCAAAGGAATAGGAAAAATCAGATTGAAGGCATAGGAAGCATAAAAAAAGATGCTTGCTTTTCTTGTTAGTGGAATCTTTGGAGAATGAAGAGATCCGACTGTCCACTAGCATAGTAAGAATAATGAGTTGGGGAGGTTTCGGAGGTCCGGAGGACGTCAACTCCTTCTCAACTCCTACGGAGCCTTGTCATTGATTCATGAGTGAATTGCTTTATCCATGAATTTCTTCATCTTTTGTTCTCACTCTTAGGATGAACTACAGATTCGATAGACCAGTGAATAATAAGTTGAGGGACAACCATACCAACCATCAGGCTCGTACGGTACATCAGATCAAAGGCCTACCGCTCTGTGGGGAAATCGAGGTGAGCAAGCCACTATTTCAATTCAGTATTTCAGTATTGAAGTTGTTCTTTCCCAACCAGATAGAAAAAGGTAAATAGAATACAACATCGATAAGAAGCGTTGTCTAAAAGTTATAGCTTGAGGTTGCTCATCTACCTTCCCCGGGTCAATCTTCCTACACCTTTCTATTTACTATTTTGAGGGTATTATGGACTAGCCCTCCATTTCATGGGAAAACCTCTTTCAGATTCCATAAAAAAGAAGAAAATGGAAAGAAAGAAAAAGATCAAAATTCAATGATTTAGTAGGTTTAGAACTTCCCTACGGAGCGGCGCAAAGCAACTGCCTTTTGACGATAATAAAGAAGTCTTTCGAAGCGAAATTAATGAACAAGGCACTGGAGGCGTGAATCAAAATGACTGTGAAGGAGTGCATTATAAAATAACTCGACTCCAAATAATAAGGATCAACGAATTATCTCAGAATTTGAAAGCGAAGTCCTTATCCCTTATTCTGTGAAGGAGCCCTTATGTTTAGAAATAACTCGACTCCAAACAATAAGGAGAGGCTCCGTTAGGAGTTGAAAGTGAAGTCCTTATCCCTTATTTTGTGAAGGAGCCCTTAGATTAATAAAAGAATGAGAGAAAGCGAAAGACGAAGATGAAATTTCTCTCTCAATTGAACTTCGTAAACTCGCCGTCTCCTTTCTTCAGATATTAGTCTAAGAATTAGAAGATCAAGCTAATATTGAAGGGGTTTCCCGATTGCACTCTTCTATCTCCTTCTACTCGACTCAATTCATTTAGCCTTCCTCCCTTCGCTTATAAATCTCTAATTCTCTTCCCCATCTAGTGCTAAGGTAGAATCCAAAATCTTCTGATATCTAATAATGAAAGTCTTTTATATTTTTCTTATCTTTCATACTCTCTCTCTCTTCTTCTAGCTCTTACACACCTTTCTTGACCTTTGTTCTCTTTCATACTCTTTCTCTTAGATCTCGCATCCTTCGAGCCATCAAGTAAAGACGTTCTTGCCTTGCTTACTCATTTAACTTATGATTCTGGCTTCTGATAAGCTCCCGATGAAAGATCACTTCTGACTCCCCGACGTGGCATCTAACCTCTTATTGTCCTCAACCTTTTGACCCTTGCTTTCCTTCTTTTGATGGTATAGGTCAAATCAACAAAGATGAGATTAGAATTTAAGGAAGCCCTCGTGTGCTTTCAAGGCCCTACCCTTGATTGCTTAGAATACGTGATAAGTACTCATCCTTTTCTAACTCAAATTACGATTCCAATTTGAGTACTTTTTAAAGATAAGATAACTTTTATAAATACAATAATCATCAGATACTCCATAAATAATAGTAAACTTCCTACGTACTTGGAGAAGTCACTGAAATCGGCAAACGAGCTAGCTTAGCTATTCTTACTTGAAAGAAAAGAGATTCGAAGAATGACCTATTCACACCTTGGAATTGAGATCAAGTCTCACCTCTTCTAGAACTCAGTCTCTTTATTGAATTCATCTACCCATCCCAAATTTCAGTCTGATCAACTTTAAACTCGAGAGGTGATTTTCAACTCAATTTCATCTTTCGTCTGAAATAACTAGAGGTTTTTTATGATGACGAAGACAACCTACAACATGGAATCAGACGACTGAGGATGGATAGAATATCTATCTTAGTTGAAATATCTCTTCTATTCATTAAGTAAGAGGCAGCGGCCCGACCATTATCAATGGTATCAACTCTTCTTGCTTAGGAAACAGTTTCAGTTCTTTGCTCGATAAGATGAGAGCATGAGGTTCTCCAATGAAAAGGCTTTTTTCCCAAATTACCAAAAGAGGGAATCAAGACCCTACCTCTTTTTTCGGCATTATGGGTGGTGCTCCTAATCGGATGGAAGATCCATAGATTGGCAAGCTCGTATGAATGATAAGGCAAATTTAGACTTTCAATCTCCTACATGGGTCCATTTGATAGGGAAATTCGTCCCTCTTTTTCTCCGTCTTGCCTTTTTTTCAGATGCAGAAGTTGTTGAAGGAGAGGTTCGATCAAATTCGGGTGTAAGGAATTGACCAAAATTTTCTCTTCATCCTTTTAATTAGCAGACCCATCATGCGTCGTGGGGAATCTATCATACCGCTCTTTTTGAAAGAGTTGAGGATATAACGGGTCTTGTTGGAGGTTGCATTCTAAACTTTTGAATAAGTATGATGATTGGAAAGCTCGTAGGAATCAGTCTTTGACCGATGAATGATCCTCAGGCTTCAGACTAATTAAGCTTGTCCTCACTAGTTTAATTTAGTCGAGGCACAAAGAATTTTGGGCCTCATCCTTTCACCTAGCTTTATATGGATTCTTGAATTCTCGTTAATGAGTATATGTGTTCATTCTCTAGGCTTGATGGGATCATTCTCTTTTCGTTACGTAATTGCTAGGAGCCTTATTAATCTTTCTGATGAAGCAAAGTATTTTTCAAGGATTCTATATCAATTTCAAAATTCAATTCCTTCTGCCTCAATGAACAATGGTTGAGACTGACTTGACCGATTGATCTAGATTTCAGTTACCTTGCTTCTAGACCTCCTACCCTACTAACAAAGATGAGTGACAACTTTCTCTTTTCATTTTCTTATCTTCTACGAAGTAGGTTGATTCCTTTGCAGACTTTTCCTAGGTTTCTTCCTTGCCGTAAGTTCTTTAGTAGGAGTCTTCTGTCTTCTTATCTTCCTCAGCCCCAACAAAGAGAGCTAGCAACTCTTCCTCCATGGAGACTTCTGATGATACGTCCCCTGGCTTCTTCTTTAACTAATAGAAGCAATCGCACAACTATCTCATTAAGTCATTCATTTTCTTCACGATTGAGACTTTTCCTTCCTTTGAGTTTTCCAACCTATAAATTATTCATTAATGAAAGAAGATTAGGAATTCCTCGTAACCGTACTAAAGCATATGAGTGAGAGCTTCCCCTTTCTAACCTGGCCCTCCTTTATCTACAGAAAAGGTCTACCCTGGTAGGAGGTTTTTACTAGCCATCCCGCTCTGTAGGATCCCTAACCCTAAGATGAAAGCTTCCTTATTGGTATCTGACTCTGTATCTTTCCTAGCCCTTTTCCTAAACTGATCCTTCTCATTATTCTGGAAGTCTGATTCTTTCCTTATGTGTATGGTAACATTCCATTTGTAAACCTTAAGAATGAGTTCGAGCTTACTACTACCTATAATGACTTATTCCTCTCCAACTAAAGCAGATGAGTTTGAGCTTCCTCTTTAACTTCATAAGTGGGCAACTTCGCTTCTGGTTCAAGGACAACGGATTCCCATTCCTTTATCAGTTACCTTGAGTACTCTAACTCAGCTGGAAGGGGGGCCCTAAGCCTAATATTTCTTGCTTTAGTTGCCTGTCCTTCTACAACTTAGTTAAGTGGCTATCGGTTCTTGTGGTAAGCTAAATCACAAGAAAGCCTTTGATCTTGAATTTCTACTTAGTTAGCAAGAAGAAAGGTCTTTCATGCCCCCCTATTTGCTATTCGCTTCCTCAGCTTCAGTCTTCGATCCTAAACTTCTCTTTTTGGAATTGTATTTCAGATATGAGAATATTCCATTTACATCTTTCTTTATCTTCTAATCCCTATCTTGTCTCGGGTCCCTCATCTCTCTCGCATATAGCATGAAAGAGAGAACTACCTTGACCTACCACCTCTTACCTGATACAAGGTAGTCTTATTCCTGATCTGATGCATGACTTAGCTTAGTAATTCCCTTCTTTAAAGAAGATACTACTCGGTCAAGGAGCATAAGCGGTTCTTCCTATGCTATTGGTTTGAGTGATGTCTCTATTATGGATATGACAGATACCCTCTCAGTCGAGCTATCTGCTTTGGTCTCCTTTTGCTTCCTGAGACCTATGAAATCAAGAACTGAGAATGAAATTTGCCATGGCCTCTACCTTGATTCCGAAACTTCTATCATTTATCTTATTCTCTCTCTTGAATCCCTTAATTTAGGGATGTTCATTGAGGTTTTCATTGACGTTCATGAGAAGATTCAGTCAGTGATCCACGTACTCAGCAGAAGCAACTTGAACCTTCTCGAGTTGTGAAAAGCATAGAATATTCCATTTCATGAATCCTCTAAATCTAATGGTTCTGACTTGCACTCCTTAACAGTCGCTTAGCTTCATGTCTTCGGATTTGTCCGATCACCCCATGGGAATATGGCCAGATTCAAGTACGGATCATGAATTCTATTACATCTAGGGTCGAGTCAATATTCTAAGGATCATCGACGAAGAAAGCTTGAAATGGGTCCGAGTAGGACTTAGCACCTCAGCTCTTTTACTATTTGTCCGAGAATCTAAAGTAAATTCAAGCCTCTCCTTTTGTTTGTTCCTCTTTTTGAGGGGTTTTTGCATGAAAAAGTTTGAAAATGTCTCAGAATAAATATATTGATTTCTTTTCATGTGAACCTTGCATCCACCATATGCCAAAAGTGATGTTTTGACATTGGGTGAGCCATTCAACCCGACATGAAAAGAAGTCAGTGATTAAAGCTATAACCTTTCTACTTTTGCTTTCTCTTGATTCGGATGTACCCTTGCACACACCTGTTTCAATTTTGTACTGTTTAGTCGGCCACAGATTAGTCTGATTTGTCTAGCTATTAAATCCCCTACTAATAGCTATCCATTTACTCCTTTAGCATAGAAAATATATAATAAGAGAAAGCTTCTTTCAAGAAGAAAGAAGAATGAAATAGCATATGCGTTAGAATAGGGAAGGTCTCACATTTTCTTTATCCTTCGAAGATAGAGAAGCCTCGCACAATAAGAATTTTGAAAGAAAAGCTAGAGAAGAAACTATCCATGATAAGATCAAAAGCCTTCAACTCATCTACTACGAAAGAAGTAAGAGTTGAAAGAACTTCGCTCCTCTCTTTCCTTTCATTTTCTTGACCGATCAAGATAGCTTGCAATTCATAGATGGAATATTTGATTTCACTCAATTTTCTAACGGCCTTCCATTGACCCACCTCGCAAGAGCATCATCTCTTCAAGGTGCTAGTGCCCTAAGTAACTGAGTCTAGGTTAGAGGTCTAGTCAGTCAGTCTGGAGACAACTTCTTGGTTTATGATCTTTAACAAGGATTTTTGCTTCCATTGAAGGAGAGAAATAAGTGGAACTAAAGTAGCTCGAGATAGAGGATAGGAAGGACTTGCTCATTTAGTATGGTGACGTAGTTGGTCATTGAGATTTGACCGACCCATAGCAAATTACTTTTTGTCTAGAATGAGTATGGAGGTACTTAAGACTCCTAACACAGCGATTAAATTCAGAATTTTCTTAGAAGATAAGAAGAAAGGGTGAGTCGGTCAGGGAAAGATCAAGGGTGAAGTGAAAGCTTGAACATGCAAAGATGAGAAGCTCCTAAGCGCAAGTTAAAGGTTTGAACGAAGAAGATGGTCACTCTCAAATAATTAGTGCTTTTTTTGAACTTTTTTCCTCCTATGGTGATCAGTAAAGATTGGGATTGTACCTCTTGTCTTGCTTCCATCCTATCCCCGAATCAATTGACCCCTCATGGGCATCGAAGATCTAGTTTAAGCAATTAAGAACTCATTAATTAAGGATAGTGAATGATTATTCTCTATTCTAATGTCTAACTAACGTAGAAAAAGTTAGTAACTTGACCAAGATGGACGAGCCTTGGCTCTATCTATCGGTCGTGCTTCATCTTCTAGTCATTGGAGAGAATTTGAAAGATCGATAAGGAGTAAGATGCCTATCTTCTTTCTTCATTTATTGACTAACTTATAGTATAAATCGTAGCCTTTAGATTTCGGAAGAAGAAAATACCCCATCCCATTTACTACTTCAGTTCGGAAAGGAAAGTCTTGCTAACACTATCTTGACGCCTAGCCGGAGACTGTTAATTACCCCGCACCTTCCACCAATCCAAAAAGAGTGCACATTGACCCAAGAACTCGATACGTAATGAAATGAAAGAAGGAATCAATTTTTCTCTTTTCCCCTTCGAATTAGAAGGATAATCAGCTTTAGTCTTGCCAAGGATTAGAAGTAGGAATCGGAGCGAGAAGCCAACATAAGACCAAGAGGCAGGGATATCGATTGGGTTGGGGTAGGGACGAAGATGATCGTATTGTACAAAAGGAAGCAATTCCCGGGTGAGTGGAATCAGAGAAGTGTAAATAAAAGAGGCAAAAATAATCCAATATAATCAGCATTTCTAAACTCGATATGACCCTTTGATGCTCCTTTCTTTGTCCCCTAACCCCCATTACATCCTTGTCAGAAAGAACCTTGACCTTTTTGTAACAATCAGAAGAGGATAACCTTCTTTTCGACTTATATCTTATCTTTTCAAAAATCAGTGAGGATTTCACTATTAGATTACTCCGCTATAGAGAAAGAGAAGTGAAGATTAAGCAATTATCTAAATATCACATCACTCTTCTTAAATGAAGATAGAGATCTATTCAAGATAAGAAAAAGAGAAAGGCAAAGAAAATCAATACATTGGTATAAAAAAAGCATATTAGATAAAGAGGCCTAAGCTCAATAAACCCCCTCAATCTTATTATATCGAAGATAAAATAAGATAAAGAAAATAGAAGAAAAATTCTTATCGATAGAGAGGACTACTTATATTTTGTAATATTAACTTCTTACTTAATTTTGTGAAGAGATGGGCGAATCGAAAAATGGATCCTTTCCAGCTCATCAAGCATCGTACTTGCACTTCTAAAGATAGCTCATAAAGAGCCTAAAATACGAGTGGAATTCATTGTTGAGAAGTTGTAGTTTCCAATCTCAGAATTAGTCCTTTTCGGAAGGAGTCTATTAGCCTACTTTTCATAATAAGCTATCACAATGAGAACTTTCAGCGGGAAAGGATAGAGAAGTGGGATATACAGAAAGGTTGATCCCTTCTTTCATGGAGAGAATTTCTCATTAGTGGAAGAGGTAGACGTATTTTACGAATTTAATTTCAATGCTAACCTTTTTAGAATTCCAGAAACCTATGGGTTAAGTAGTATTTTAGGGCGTTCCTTCTGAAAGGATATTATGCCATTAATGAGAGAGAAGAGATGAAAGTCAAGGTATTAGGCTTTGAAGACAACGAATGAGTTGGATAAATAACCTCTGCTCCTCTCCTTATTTAGTAGCTCAACTTGCACTCTTAAACAGTCGCTTGGCTTCGTGCCTACTCCACCTCCCTCTCCCGCTCCAAACTTTGAAATAAACTACGAGTTTTTGAGTTTGTTGGTAGGTTCTTCCTCTCCCTCTCCTGCTCCAATCCACTCAAATCCAAACAAAACTAGAACGAACTATGTGTTTTTTATTATTGTTTCGTCACTCCTCAAAATAGCTTAGTAGTCACTTCAACAGTTATGCTTTAAGTGTTGGGATAGAAAGAATGAAAAAACTCGCTTTCTTTCCTAAGTAGGCTAACTCACTACCTTCTTTAAGATCCCTAACTTAGCTTGAAGGATAGATTGCACCTCTTCAAGGGTGGGTCTAATCCTAATCTTGATACAAGGTGGACTTCTACTTAGACGGGGTCTGTGAACTATTGGAAAACTCTAACTGAATGCACATAAGGGAAGGCAGTCTCTCATAATCCATCAAGTTCTTTTAGGCCATCCGCCTATTTCACTCCCTATTTTTGCAAAGAAAAAATGAGACTTCTACTGGTCGTAGTTTAGAAAGGGTCCGAGCGAAGCTAAGAAAGTCAATGAGGGGTTTAGTGACCATAAAGGGTGAACGATAGAAGAAGTGTTGTTCTTGCTCTTTCCCCTTTCGGGGTTGGAATGGTAGAAATAAGCTTATGGTAGGGAGTTAGGAGTTGTATACGGTACGGTGGTTTCAGTAATAATCAAAGCAGTATAGTTTTAGCAAGCAAGTCAGCCAATCAGTGCTACAGTTCTATTCCTTAAGGTGGTTCACTCAATAAAGGCATAGGAGAAACAGTGATATAAAGTCCTTCCTTCAGTCCCTCAATCAGGCCTTCATTCAGCATTATTTAGTGCCTTTAGTCACTTAGAAAAAAGTATGAATACCAGCTCTAGTACTAATACCAATACCAGCAGCATGGCATTTAGTAAACAACCTACTCTTCCTTGTAGAGAGGGATTTTGCCTTGTTTTGTTACTCAGCTGCTTTACCAAGTTTTAAAAGAGTAAGGTCTGTTGCTTTCCCGTTCAACCATCCAAATCTCAAGGAAGAAGGCTAAGAGCAAGACCCTTAATCCAAAGAGTCAGGATGAAAATCTCACATGTTGCCGTTCTTGCTTGTTCACTCTGTCTAACTTGTTACACAATTGACGTAGTTGACCTCTCGCATGATTCTTTCAATGATGTCTCCAATCAAGACAAGAAAGATACGTCGTCAAAAGATGGGGTTATATAATGGGTCTGTGATGGAAGATCAAGAAATTAGAGGATTAGACTTGATCAGTTAAGGCTATGTAAGTTGTCTATCTTCATCTTCACAGCTGGATATGTGAAAAAAAGGCATTGCTTTCTCCATTGAATTAGTCTAATGTGGAAATATCAATATGTTCAATTCATTCCAAAATCTCGTCCTTATTAGCATACAGTGTCTCGACCCAAGTGAAAGGAAACCTGAGCTTGCTCCAAACAATGAGACCAAAGAGAGTGCTCAGTAATTATCATTCCACTCCATTCTTGGTGTACTTTGGTTACAACTTGATCTACGGTGCGATCAGACCAAGTGCAAGATTGGATCAAGAAAAGAAGCAGGAAGGTCAACTTTTGATTATTAGATAGACACCGACATAATCTCATAGTTCACAGCTCCTTTTTTGCATGAGTTACCTTTCATTTCAAGGGTTGGGTGCTTTCGTCAAAAAGTTATCAAAATGGCCCCAAAGACTGTTCTTCCTTATAAGGTTAAATCGCAATTGACCATTTTATGAACCTCTTTGAGCAAGGGTGAGCCTTAAAAGATCAGTCTCATATTCTACAACGTTATTCGAACAAGGAAAGTTGAACTTATAAGTACAAGTACGAATTTCATCTCCATGTTCAAGAACGATCCCAACTCCTCCTTTGCCATTGATGGAGGAACCATCAAAATCTAGGGTGGCGTCACTGCTGGTAACTTAGGCACACTCAGCCGCTGTTCAAACGAGGCAATCTATAGTGGTCGCATGAGCTCCACCACTAGTGGTTGCTTCTTTGTCCTCTATTGCATGGGCCTTTTGAGTGTCATCTTTCCAAGATGCATGGCCGTCAAACTTAGATGATAAGGACACATATTCCTCTATGCTACTTATACACATAATTGTTTCACTTTGATCAAATTCATTTCTTTCTCTTTCTCTTTCTCTTTCTTTTTTTATGTCTTTCATGGTCGCCTCTTTGATCTCACTTGTTTCCTCAACTTTGGAAGGTATTTGTTCACTGATCATTAGGTCATTTCCTCTGAATTGAGCCAAGAAATCCACGACTGCTTGACTTTCGATTGCTGCTGGCGTAACATACATTATATCATAATGAGATAATGTTCGTAGCCAATTATCCAATCTTCCTCAGAGTGTTGGGTGAGTAAGCAAGTTACGGATAGGCTGTGACTTGGTCATGAGGTGAATCGGATGTGTAAGAAGATAATGATGCAACCTTTGAGAAGCATAAATGAGTGTTCAACATAACTTCTCTATCTGAGGGTACCTTTTCTCTAGCCCCCTCAGAATTTGACTAATATAAGAAAGATCTTGCTCAATCCTTTCATCATTAGGTTGGGCAAGAAGGCCATCGATTGACTACTTCCTCAATCATTGCCAAGTACAAGCATAGAGGTCTGTTAGCTATGGGCGTGTGCATCATTGGTAAGTGCATAAGTTGCTGCTATAGCTTCTTTTAGGCAGCTTTACATGTCGAGGTTCATATGTAAATGGCAGATTCTTCCTTAACAAAGGCATAAGGCCATAAGGTTTGCAGCCAAACCGGGTATGAACCTTCAGATGTCAGATAATTTCCCCATAAATCTTTTGAGTTGCTTTACTGAAGTTGGCCTTGGCATCTCAGATATAGCTTTGAGTCTAGAAGCATCAACTTCGACCCCTCTGCTATGAACTAGAAAACCTAGAATCTTAGTAGAATATCGAATGCACACTTAGCGGATTCATGCAAAGGTTGGTAGCCCGACAATTTCAAGCCCTGAGGAAATTTTGGTTATATCACGAAAGGGTGGTTGAAGCATAGACACATGAATAGTCAGCATCTTCCATTGAAGATGAATTTCTAGCTATCTCTACTTGAGAAATGAATAAGACCGATCTTTGGTTGCTACAACTTTGTGCTGAGCAAAAGCTTGGGCAACGTCAAGTTAAGTCGTTGTGAGCTAGTAGTAAATCTTCGGAGATATGGAACTCCAAGTCAATCAATAGGTCTGTCTTCCCAAGGAGAGTTCAAGGATTTCATGGTTCGTTAGATGCTTTACGAGACGAGTTAACACTTCACTAATTAGTTCGTACTATATCTAACTACTGAACCTAGTTGCTTATCTTGTTCGAGTGATTTATTGTACTAGGTACAACTGAAGCTTCCACTATACCTTCATCCATCGCTAAATATCTTATACCGTAAAGGGATGGCACAAAATTAGGAAATAGCAGTGTATCTTAATTAGTAAGAGGGGTAAGGTAATGGGTAAACTTAGCCTCTGTCGAGTGAGGGAAAGGTCGTGGCATTGCTTGTTAGTGCACCGAAGTTAGAGATTCTATTTACTAAAGTAGTAGGTATGTGTAGAAAAGGGAGCGAGCGCTTAGATGATCCATCAACTTAGCTAGGAAAGGTTACGAGTATCCCACTTGCCTTACAAGATAGGTTTAGTTGCTGAGTTTTAAAAGCTAGAAATCTGAAAAAATATTATAGCTGTGATCCAACTTAGACTGATGTGATGCCAATGCTCGAGAGCCCTCACCCTCAAACGGTTAGGACCCTTCTCAAAGAAGAGTCAACTTGCAACTACTTTATTAATCATGAAATGCCCAACATGAATACTAAATTTGAGAGTATCCCTTATTTACTGAGCATGTATCTTTTCCCCAAAGTAGTCAAAGTGAGCAGGCAAAGAAGTTGGGGTATTATTTAAAAAGTAATCAAGCTAGGGTTTCCTTAGTAAGCAGGGTGTGACAAAGAAGATTTTGCAAACATAGCAAATTTTTGAGCATCGGTTCTATCCAAAAGCCAATCACATGGTCTTCAATAACGAAGGAAAATTGAGATTTTGACTATTATCGACAAATAATAAAGAGAAAAGCTTCAAGATGCTACTCTTGTAGCAAGGAATTGAAGTTAAGGATCAAATCGGTGAATGCAATCGCCATCTAAGTCGGAACTCAATGCCCACATCTTATAGGATTTCTCTTTTCTCACTGTCAGGGACTGTATGTGGGTCATTGATGGTCTGCTGATTCAAACTCTCTCTCCATCCATAATATAAAGTGCAACTTAACCTGGTTAGAGAAATGTATGCCCCTTGGTCTCTCCCCTTCATGAGCAGCCAACCCGCACTTACCTGCCATGAACTAGCTGAGGGGTCTTGCATACTTACACAGAGAGGGGAATCAAGCCTTTTTCTCGAGAATGATTTTAGACCTTAGTTAGAAGGTCCCAAAGTGGGAAGCAAGTTTTCTTAGGCCTTTCTTAGAGGAGGAAGAAGGCTTTTTCAGCTTGAAGAAGGGAAGAAGGAATTCTTTTCCACAAAAAGGGAAAGGTTTGAACATATTCTTTTTTAGGGGTGGTGGGTGTTGACCTCGTGACAACTATTTTTGCTTAATAGTAATAGAAAGAGGTTCTAAATGTAGGCATTTCATAAGCCAATTCAAAATCATACAAGAAAAAGGAGAGTCTTTGATTCGATTCACGAAAGGAAGGGAGAAATTGTGACCGAAGCTCTGCCCTTTCTGATATGAGCAAGGTAGGTGGGGATACTAAGGGCTTTTCAAGCAAGCCAATTTTTGAGCTGCCTTGTGTTAATGAAAGCAACTGACAAAAAGCATTAAGGCTTTAAAGACTAATGCACCAATTGCGATACAATAGAGCTATAATTCATTAGTTATTCCAGATGCTCGCCACAGTTGAAAAAACCCAGAGGTTATTTGTATTCCTCAAAAACCCCTGCCTACATCACCATGAAATCTTTCTTAGTCCACTATTGGCCAAACCACTAGGGCACTAAGGGCCAATGTGAGTAGGTCAAGCAAGACCTTACAAGGAGTGAAAAGGGGTGCAAAAGGGCATGTCAAGTCTTTCTTTTGTGGGGCTCTAGTCTTCTAAGGAAATTGAAGATAATCGATTAAGGGTTGAAAAACAGAGTCTGTACTTAGACTCATGGGATGTAAACTTGGCTTGGGAGGACATATGCAACAAGTTCAACAATCAAGATAGTTACAACATCGAGGTCGATGTAACCAAGTGTGACTTAGAAACCACCTAGTAGCAATTACATAGTGGGGTTTCTCTAGGTACATTACCAGATATATGGAGGAAAAGGGCATCCCAAATGACAACCAGACCCTTAGATTAGAAATAATAGTGAAAAACCTCTTGCTAGAGTATCAAAAACATATGTTATGTATGCCCAATTCCTACCCGACTTCAAAGCTCTCATAGAGATCGAGTAGAGTATTTAGGATTCCATCCAATTAGGCTTCGATGCATGAATCCTTCCCCCGATGACCCAGTCTCCTACTATTGGCCGAGGCAACCTATTGTCGTACCACGGTGGAATCAATACCATCAAGGTCAAAAGGAAATCATTTCCCACTACATGTCCACTAATCAAAAGGAATTGCATTTTGATGGGAAAGGAGTGCACATTAGGAAGAGAGAGAGAAAGCCTATGGATGGGGTCCGACGAAAAGGATCCCTATTTTCAAATATTGTCTATAATTCCATTCTCATCTGGTATTAGATAGTTACTTTCTTTTTTCTTCTTAGTTGTTAGAAGATTGAGAACCTTCGCCTAATAGTGTAAGGCTATGATAGGACTTCGGTCTTACGAAGCCAGTAAGCGGTAGGGTTAGAACTTTAACAATCGATTTCTTTAGGAAAGAATATCTATCAAGTATAGTGTAGAGTAATTTTCACTTCACTGATTAATATGTATAAACCGTAATCATTGACTTGTTCATTGTGACAGTGTGAAGGATCGAGACAGAATTCACGAAGTCGAGAGAAAGAGCTCAACTCCCACGTAGCAGCCTAGTGGTGACATGTCCCTCTCCTAAACTCACAGCTACTTCCATTGAATTGTTGGACTGATTTATGGGGTCGACTGACTTTGTCCCTATCGTTTAGGTAGGGCACAAAGATTCTCTTTAAGATCTGATTCTTCTGATCTTATTTCTTCTATCGCATAAGGGGTCCTCTCTGTCTTATCATCTTTATGGGAATGATATCTTGATTATTGAGAATTGTTATAGATTCTAAGTCTTTGTGGGGGGTAGGGAAAGCCATAGGAGGTGACCTCCTTCTTTTCTTGCACCCAGACTAGGTTGTTCTATGGCTTGAAACTGTCTAGCTATTTCATCCTCTTATTCCTAGAGAATCGCTACGTGGGGTAGGCATCTAATTCGCGAGGAGATGAATGAACTACGTGCTTACTTTTTCCTCTTTTAAGGGATAAAAAAGGGTTTATGTTTGGTCTCGCCAAATCAAATCAGAGTTCTTCTGACTTTCGGGGACATCTCATTCAAAGAGATAAGAGCCTTTAAGAGTCGCAAATGGGAGACAGCGGAGTGGAAATCAAAGAATGAAGAAGAAAAGGCTGATTTAGCAATTTGATCGAAGAACAAGAACTGAAATGGTAACTCTCACTAAAAGAACTGCTATATGGGCAGAAAGACCTGATAATGCTACTTCCCTGCATTCCTTGAGACTGAAAAATTGCCCGTCCTAAAAGAAAGCTCCAGATGAGTCAGAAATCTATATGAACCTGAATGGTGCGAAGTAGCTCGACTAAAGAGTCAATGAACAAAGGTTTGAGAAGAATTATCGAAGCAACTGGGAAGGAGCAAATAATTTTTGAAGGCAGGAAGTGAAGCACATTTATCTACTAAATAAAGCTCAAAGAATTTGAGTCAATGAACATCCAAAAGGAAATAGGGAGTGCTAAGTCCATAAGAATCTAAAGAGCTTGATTCTCTCAATGGTAACATATAAGAACTCGCAATAAGACTCCTAACGTCAATAAGAAGCCTACGCTTAGGTCCAGATGAGTTAAAAACATTGACTTAAGAATGATCGAAGCTTATTTATCAAAGAAAAAGAAAGCTCTAGATGAGGAGTCCTTACCCATTGTCACTGCAGTCATATCTTCTTCTTCTTCCTTCCATTGACTTTGATGGAGTGGACTGCTCTTACGTGAGCCATAAGAATAAAATTCCATAAATCAGTTCAAGAACATAAAAGTTCCATAAATCAATCCGTCTATCTTAACTAGGGGGAGTTGTATTCTCTCTTTCAGCTTCCTGTATCGGCTTCAGTCTCTTCCTTGTTCATTGACTTCTTTACCTCACCTCTTCTTTCATCCTTTTTAATTCTATTGTATAAATGCGCTTGGCTTTTAACCTTACCTTTAGTTCTCTACGGTTCTTCCATATTCTTTTCTTTCAAAGGCGGTGGGAATGGTTTAGCAATACTAAGGCACCGAAGTATACCTATCTTCTTTTATTTAGCCTAAAGGCTCCTACTCGTATCCTTCGTTCGCACATATCAGACGAGTATCTTTTGCTTACTGGGCGAGCACGATTGAGAGGTTACATAGCGCCTTTATTATATGTTTTTTCTTCTAAATCATGGAAGAACTATATAGCGATTACTGTAAACCTGAGATTTCCCTAGGATCATTTTCTCTTGTCATCATAGTCGGGATTACTAAGCTAAAAGAAGAAAAATAAAGAAAAGAGAGAAAAGAAAGGCAGTGGAATTGGACAACAATCCCACCATCGCAAGCCTATTTATTTTTTCAGCCCAATTTCATTTCTTTCCTCCATCATTTTCCATCCAAACTTTCAGAGCACTTTGAGGAGAGAGTGAAGGAAGAAGAAGAAGAAGAATTTCGTGGTTTGAGGTTGAAGAAGATAGGAAAAAGTTAATACAAAGCCAGCCTTTGCAGAATCTGGGTGCAACTGTCAACCTCTGATTGTTTTGTTTGGTTTGAGTTATCTAGAGGAACTAAGAGGTGAGGTTTGATTTTCTTGAAATTTAGTTTATTTTGAAACAAATTTCATGAAGGAAGCTTGAGCTGAATAGTATGAGAAGTTAATGGTTTTTGAAATGGAATACAGAGCACAAGATTTTTGAGTAAATCAGGAGGATTCTGGTGTTCTCTGATGCTTTGAGTATTCTGTAAGTACACAAGTCGAATCAGAAGCTCTATTTGGTATTATTAGAAATCTTATTCAATATCCTACAATTGTCATGAAGATTTGGTGAGCCAAAAATGACTTTAAGTGGGGTTAATTACAGGAGATAGATAAGGAGTGGTAGAGAACCTCAAATTCTGTATTGTCTGTGTTTGGGGCAATTCTGGACGAATTGGTTGAGAATCTCGTTTTTGTTTCTTCTGGTAAGTTGTAGAGTGTTCGAAAATGAAGCTGTTTATATGTATTTCATTAATTTTGGTTAAGTTTTGAGGAAGTTATGGGTGTTGGAAGTTATGATATCGAATCTGGAAAATCTGGAAATGTGGGTTGTGATGTGATTCTTAATCTAATTGTTTAGAAATTCATGAGCATGGAAGGAAAAACCTATCTATGATTCTAATGCTCGGTTTTGGTTGTTGACAGGCCAAGAGGAAATAGGCCGAATCTACATACCGGGAAACTGGATAAGACTGTGAGTGACAAAACAATTTCTAAAATGTTATTAAACAGTTGTTCATAATTACATGTTTTACATGTTTTTCTATGAATGATACATATTTTTGTGAACGGTTTCAAACATGAGTTTTGAGCTTAGATTTTCTAATTAGGGTTATATTCGATCACGTGGCTAATGACTTAATGAAAAATAGTTGAAATGATATCTTTTAAAGTAAAGCATGTGTTAGCAAATACTGTATAATGATTTAAAGTTTTTCACGAGCAAACTTAATCAACTTGAGTTTTACAAAAGATAACAATAAACAGGCATGTTTAAATGTTTTCATGTGACTTCGCGGAGCTTTCCATTGATTACGTGACTGAGATATTGAGACTAAGGCTATATGGTACCGTGTGCACACAGGTTATATTTCCGTTGTCGACGTTGAGTGTACTCCGTGACAACGATTCTGTCATGAGTGCTGGACGGGCCCCACTATGACAAAGACGATGGAAGTGTCGAGCGGGCCCCACTACATCGTAGGACTAGTAAATATTGGTTGTACTGGGCGTGCCCTACACCACGTAGATCTGTCATGTTAGTTAAAACGTTTGATGTACTTGTTATGCTTTGTTAGATTTTTTTATGATGAACTTGGAAGATATTTTAGAAAGCCTTATTTATTACATGTTTATGTTAAATGCTTTGTTTGAACATATTTATACGTCTAAAGGTTTACCACATGTTTCGACGTCCGTATTTAGAGTTTTAAATTTAGTCACTAACTGGGCCTCGTGGCTCATTCTTTTCAAAATGTTTCCCACTTTTCAGGTAGAGATTGAGCTCCCGGTGCCTGATACACTGGCAACGTCTGCCGAAAGTTCCAAATCAAACTCCAGTACGTGGTTGGAGTTGTATTTTGAGTCTGTTCATGTTGAAATGTTTTGTAAGGTTTAAATAATATCGTTTTGGAGGTTGTGGTCATAAAACTCTAGTTTTATAGATTTTGGTTGTGATGTTTATATCGGGTTATTTTACAAACCAAGTGATGTCAGGGTTACATCTTATGTATGTTGGAAAGGTTTTCATGGTTTCCTCGGTGTGGTGTTCCATGTTGAATATTCTATATCTATGATTGGTATGCTTATCGGGCTTAACGTTCAGTAGGGTCAGCAGGGATCGTTAGAGGAGACGATCTCTACTGGCTTCACGCCGTCTTTTGGGCTAAGACAGCAGGTGGTCCGGGAGGGGGTGTGACAACTTGGTATCGGAGCAGTTAGCTCCATGGGAAAAGAGACATGGTAGTTAGTGTAAAGGAAAATCCAGGAAGTACATAGTTAGACGTTGGGTCAGTTCTGGTAGAACTAGCGAAGTAAGGTCCGAGTATTATTGAGAGGGAGTCCAGTCAGGACTAGAATGTGGTTACACGTTTAGTATCAAATATCTGAGTTAAGTATCTATAGCATGTCTAATGTGTTGGTATGTTTTAGGAGTCATGCCACCACGTACCAGCAGACGACGCAGGCAGAATCAAGACGGGATGCAGTATCCTACCCAAGGTCAATCTAAAAGGGGATCTAGTACCCCGAGAGGTCAGAATGAGGTAGGGAGTGAGCGATTTGCTAGATCTGCACAGGAGATCAGTAGGTCAGAGAGAGCAAGGCCTAGTGATCTGGACAAGATGTATGGGATTGAACAGTTGAAGAAATTAGGAGCCACAGTGTTTGAGGGTTCCACGGATCCAGCTGACGCCGAGGTCTGGTTAAATATGCTGGAGAAATGCTTCGACATAATGAGTTGTCCTCAAGAGCGAAAAGTCAGATTAGCCACATTTCTGTTACAGAAAGAGGCCGAGGGATGGTTGAAATCCATTATAGCCAGCCGCAATGATGCACGTACGTTATATTGGCAGACGTTCAGAGGCATATTTGAGGAAAAGTACTATCCCACCACATATTGTGAGGCAAAGAGAGATGAGTTTATGAAGCTGAAACAAGGGTCACTTTTAGTGGCCAAGTACGAGAGGAAGTATACCGAGCTTTCACGGTATGCTGAAATGATTGTGGCATCTGAGAGTGATAGGTGTCGCAGGTTCGAGAGAGGGCTACGTTTTGAGATACGTACCCCAGTGACTGCTATTGCCAAGTGGAGAATTTTTCCCAGCTAGTAGAGACTGCTTTACGTGTGGAGCAGAGTATTCTAGAGGAAAAGTCGACAATGGAGCTTAGTCGAGGAGTTTCAACAACTAGTGGTATTCGAGGTCGAGAGCAACGGAGGTTCACACCTGGAGTGAATGTTTCAGGTTGTCAAGACTTCAAGCGTCGATCAGGTGGCAAACCATTGAGGCAGATGAGTTCAAGTAGTGCTTATCAGAGGCAGAGTCAGAGAGCTTCCAGTCAATCTGCGAACTCAGTAGCAAGATCACGGATGGGTCAAAAGTCTGTTGCTAATGAATCCTGGAGAACCCCATGTGTAAGTTGTGGCAAGTGTCATCGGGGTCAGTGTCTTATTGGCGCCGGCGTGTGTTACCAGTGTGGAAAAACAGGGCATTTCAAGAGGGATTGTCCACAACTGAGAGTAGCAGCTCGGAGGGACCAAAGAATTGAGTCCCACACAGTTGAGCAGCCAAGAATCTTAATAGCCGCATGGGAGGGAACTAGTGGTGCAAGACAAAAGGGACTTGTGGGGAGACCTAGGCAGTAGGGAAAAGTCGACGCCAACCCCCCCACCGCAAGCCCATTTGTTTTTTCAGCCCAATTTCATTTCTTTCCTCCATCATTTTCCATCCACACTTTCAGAGCACTTTGAGGAGAGAGTGAAGGAAGAAGAAGAAGAATAATTTCGTGGTTTGAGGTTGAAGAAGATAGGAAAAAGTTCATGCAAAGCCAGCCATTGCAGAATCTGGGTGCAACTGTCAACCTCTGGTTGTTTTGTTCGGTTTGAGCTATCTAGAATGAACTAAGAGGTGAGGTTTTATTTTCTTTAACGTTAGTTGAGTTTCCAACAAATTTCATGAAGGAAGCTTGAGCTGAATAGTATGAGAAGTTAATGGTTTTTGAAATGGAAAACAGAGCACAGAATTTTAGAGCAAATCAGAAGGATTTCTGGTGTTCTCTGATGCTTTGAGTATTCTGTAAGTGTACAAGTCGAATCAGAAGCTCTATTTGATATGGTTAGAAAGCTTATTCAATATCCTACAACTTTTATGAAGATTTTGTGAGCCAAAAATGACTTTAAGTGGGGTTAATATTAGGAGATAGATAAGGAATGGTAGAGAACCTCGAATTCTGTATTGTCTGTGTTCGGGGAAATTCTGGACGAATTGGTTGAGAATCTCGTTTTCCTTTATTCAGGTAAGTTGTAGAGTGTTCGAAAATGAAGATTTGTATGTGTATTTCATTAATTTCGGTTACGTTTTGAGGATGTTATGGGTGTTGGAAGTTAAGATATTGAATCTGGAAAATCTGGAAATGTGGGTTGTAATGTGATTCTTAATCTAATTGTTTAGAAATTCATGAGCATGGAAGGACAAAACCTATCTATGATTCTAATGCTCGGTTTTGGTTGTTGATAGGCCACGAGGAATTAGGCCGAATCTACAAACCGGGGAACTGGATAAGACTGTGAGTGACAAAACAATTTCTAAAATGTTATTAAACAGTTGTTCATAATTGCATGTTTTACATGTTTTTCTATGAATGATACATGCTTTTGTGAACGGTTTCAAACATGAGTTTCGAGCTGAGATTTTCGAATGAGGGTTATATTCGAGCACGTGGCTAATGGCTTAATGAAAAATAGTTGAAACGATATCTTTTAAAGTAAAGCATGTGTTAGCAAATATTGTATAATGATTTAAAGTTTTTCACGAGAAAACTGAATAAACTTGAGTTTTACAAAAGATAACGATAAACAGGCATGTTTAAATGTTTTCATGTGACTTCACATAGCTTTCCATTGATTACGTGACTGAGATATTGAGCCTGAGGTTATATGGTACCGTGTGCACACAGGTTATATTTCCGTTGTCGACGTTGAGTGTACTCCGTGAGAACGATGTTGTCGTGAGTGCTAGGCGGGCCCAACTACGACAAAGACGATGGGAGTGTCGGGCGGGCCCCACTACATCGTAGGACTAGTAAATGTTGGTTGTACTGGGTGTGCCCTACACCACGTAGATTGGTCATGTTAGTTAAAACGTTTGATGTACTTGTTATGCTTTGTTAGATTTTTTTTTTTATGATGAACTTGGAAAATATTTTAGAAAGCCTTATTTCTTACACGTTTATGTTAAATGCTTTGTTTGAACATATTTATATGTCTAAAGGTTTATCACATGTTTTGACGTCCGTATTTAGAGTTTTAAATTTAGTCACTCACTGGGCCTCGTAACTCATTCTTTTCAAAATGTTTCCCACTTTTCAGGTAGAGATTGAGCTTTCGGTGCCTGATACACTTCCAACGTCTGCAGAAAGTTTTGAATCAAAGTCCAGTACGTGTTGGAGTTGTATTTTGAGTCTGTTCATGTTGAAATGTTTTGTAAGGTTTAAATAATATCGTCCTAGAGGTCGTGGTCATAAAACTTTAGTTGTATAGGTTTTGGTCGTGATATTTATATCAGGTTATTTTACAAACCAAGTGATGTCAGGGCTGCATCTTATGTATGTTAGGAAGGTTTTCGTGGTTTCCTCTGTGTGGTGTTCCATGTTGAATATTCTATATCTAAGATTGATATGTTTATCGGGCTTAACGTTCAGTAGGGTCAGTAGGGATCGTTAGAGGAGATGATGTCTGTTGGCTTCACGTCGTCTTTCGGGCTAAGACAGCAGGTGGCCCGGGAGGGGGTGTGACAATTACCTACCCTACTACTTATGAAACCGGACTCCCTTTGTACTTTAGGTGCATGAAAAAATGTTTGTGGAGCATATTCATCCCTTCTCTCCACATCTGTCCTTTTGACCATCTAATAATGCACTCCTTAATAGTCTTTGATTGGAAAGTTTTCTTCGACGTGGTATGTGTAAATAACAGACTCAAACAGTAAGGAAGATAGAGAAAGCCTACCTTTTTGATCTAACGATCTTTGTTACCACAGGTGAGTGTTCCCAACTAATTGAAGAAATGAACCCTTACCGGTGGAATCATAGTAAACAACTCATTTGAGTCAGAAAATCCAGTGGAAAGATCTCCTTAATGAGGCTTTCCCCTGATCCTATGGTTGAGTGGCTTAGCACCTTCTGAATTTAAATTCTATTATCAAAGCAAATTGAGTTTTTTTTATCACGTTTGATCGCTTTAGTCTAATAACCTTTGAGTTAGACTCTTTCTGTTGGTTCTTGCCCATGGATGAACGCTTGCTACGACAGAGTCTAATCTCATTATCATTCTATGGAAACCTTGTCTGAATACGGGTTTTTTCCACCTTTCTTCTAACATTTGAGATATTGAGTCCCCACCAAGTACTCTTTATTCTTCGGTTCTTTGAATCTCGTGTCGGTCTTAAGGAAGTTAATTTAATAAGGACGAAGATTCTTTGAGCCTTCTTCATTGAGGCGCTTTCATAAGTTTATGTCCTTGATTTCCTTTGAGGCAGCCTCATCCCAAGGCCTATATCAAAGTCATATTAAGAAAAGGATGAACTTCACGAGTCTCTCATCCTGAAAAGAGAAAGAAATCTGATTTGACTGGCGCAGGGAATGGTAGATTTGCCCTTAAATCAAGGTTGAGCAATGGCACATCTGAGACCAAGATGGATGCATGAGTGATTCTCTTGAAGGGCTTTCCAATGCATAAGGCACACACTCGCCAGCAGAGCATATCGACGGGAGAGGGACAAAGACAAAGTAGGCTCGACCCCATTCTACTCACTCAATCAGGGAAAGTTGCTTCTCTTACCATGACCCAACTAACCCGCCACTACGTGGATCTTCCTCTTACGGGAAAAGATGGGTTAGTAAACCGGTACGATATATGAATTAAGGTTGAAAGACACACAAGGGAAGACACAAAAGCATACCTTTCTCTCCTATCGAGAACTTGTACAGTATATGTAAACTCAATATTTTCTTGGTCTATTTTATATTTTTTTATGTGAAATGAATAAAAAAATGGAAATTAAGAATATATATATGTAACTCTGTTAACTAGTAAGGGTATCCTATGCAATGAGTTTGCATAAGACTGAACCACAAAATAGTAATCACTAGATGTAACTCTGTTAACTAGTTGGGTTTCTATTTCATTAAGATGACCTAGGTAACTTAGTCTTAATCGTAAATGTATTATAAACTCCTGTTTACAAGGAATTGTCCTTTGATTTGTATGGATGAGAGTGACTAGATTGCCAACTCAATATGCTTATCATTTTGGGGACAAGACAGAGTGGGGAGTTGGGAACATAATCACACAAGATGGAATTCACTCATTCCCGACTTTGGGGTATGTAGATAAGTGTTCCTTTAAATGATGTCTCCATGATTTGAACAAAGGGCCCTACCCTCTCTATGGCACGAGAAGGGTTTCTGTTTAGTGGTTGGACCAGAAACAGGTTGTTCATTAGAGGAGCACTGGTATTTAAGGACTAGAAGTAACCAAGGGGTAAAACGGTAATTTGACCCAACTAGTGTTAGGAACACTTGTGAAAGACTAACTTACTGGTATTGGTCTATATTCGTGGACACATAAATATATCTATAGTATGAAGAGTTCAGTTGTGAGTCTTTAGTGGAGTGTACACACAGTTAACGAACATTGATTAATGTGGTTAATGAGTTTAGTCAATTAATCTCATATCGTTGTAGCTTTTGATCTATAGGCCTATTACGTCCCCTTTCTAGCTCATAAAGGGTAAGGAGATTCAATTGTATTGGTTATAATTTGAAATGTTCAAATTACTTTGGGAATTAATATAATGTATGGCGATACATTATAGTATAATGTTTATTTTCTAGGGAAACTTACATAAATGTAACAAAACTGTAAACTATTTAAGGTCCGTGTAACAAAGCCCATATAGTTAGCCATTTTTTAAATAGTCCATGTTTGCCCTTCTATCTTTCTTTTCTTCCTCGTGATTCGTCTTCCTCCTATTATTTCGTCTCCCCTGTCTTCCCGTGCGATTTCGTCTCTCTTACTTTCTCTTTTTCTTTTCTGCAATTTCTTTCCATCATCTTTCTTATTTTTCAATTCTTTATTTATGTCGTTTAATATTTCCGTCGTTTTTCTTCTTTTTCCCTTCGTTTTTTCGCTTCGATTTCTTTCCATCGTCTTTCTACTTTTCCTCTTCTTTTTTCACTGCGATATCTAAACGATCGCGTATATATTGAACCATATCTAAACGATCGCGTATAAATTGTATCCATATCTAAACGATCATGTATCAAATGATAACTAAATCTAAACGATTGCAAATATATTACGCGTGCGTTATTGACGACGTGGTTGACGGGGCATTTTTGGTATTTTACACGGTGGACCTCTGGGCTTTTTCCGTTTTTGGAATTGTTCTATAGAGTGTAAATATTTTGCCGCTTTTTTATATTTTTGAAAAGACCCCATTAATTAATTGAAGAACTTGTTTAGTTTAACATGATTTAAATGAAATATTAATTAAATATGATGTAATTAATTAATTAATTAATTAAATTATTTGTTTATTTTAATATTAATATTAATTTACTAAATTAATAAACGTGGGTGGTTTTTTCAGGTTCCCATTTTTCTCTTAACTTCCCTCTTCTTCAGACTGAAGAAGAGGGAGTTACTGGTACACATTCACAAAAATATTCAGTGACTTCTACGTATGTAAGATACGATTCTCTCTGAAATTTTTTTCTCTCTACTAATTCCCTCGTTCCAACTTGATTCCTATAAACCATCTTAATCCAGAGAATAGGAAGGTTTCCAAGTGGCGGTGCCCCAAATTTGCGTTTGATAGATTCAGAGTTGTTAATTTGCGTAAGTTCTTCTTCTCTGTTTTATTTATTGAAAGCATGCTTAGCTATAGAAATTATTTTTGTAATTTTGTTTGCCAATCTATTGGTATTTTTAGATTCCCAATTTAAATTGAGTTCAGTTCTCTGTTATTTTTCCGCTGCGTAGGGCTTTTATCCCTTCAAGGTCCCCCTTTCATTATCACTTATTTCATTCATGAATGATTGATCCGATCGAAAGCAAGAAAAAGAGATCCCATTGGGGCGATTAATTCTTCTGATGCAAAAAGAGGGAGAAAGTTACGAGACCATAGGAAGAGAGACTGCTTCGTAGTCAAATGACTCTTTGTCTGCTATGCTTCTGCAACCTCATTAGAGGTATGAATGTTTTTTTATGACTGAATGGGTAAAATAACATGTGTCGATCCATGAGATAGAGCGACATCAATCTTCCATCCCATGGGGCGGTTGAGCCCTAGCTTCATCCTCCTATTTTGCTAAGCGTACTGTTTTCTTCTTTGAAAGGAGATTTCGAGGGGAAAAGGCTGAATGACCGCTATGTGGGGGTTGGACGTCAATTGCTTACAAAGCCTTTTCCTTCAGTTCAAAAATAGATAATACGCGATAGAATTCCACATGTGCGTGTGGCGTCTTCCCTTAGATGAGAAGAGAGTTATCAGCGGTATGATCAGCTAGGGAATGAATATCCCCTTTGAAAGATCGAAACTCTCTTTATTAGTTAATAACAGTCCTCAAACAAAAGGGAGAATTCCTATAAAATGAAGTCTGAAGTAGCTTAATTAGTGAATTTGAGGCGTGACTAGCTTTTAGTTGGATTGTTCCTGTGGTTTCTTTCCTTTCTTCCTATTCGATCCTAATGAAGAGTGATAGTAAACAAAAAAACAAAAAAACCCTTGCTTCCTTCCTCCTACATTTTCTCGAGCATGCCTTTTGTCTCCTTTGTTCCTAAATAGTAAACAATAATACCGAAATTCAGAGTTCATACTTTCTTTTTATTAAGTCGTATGAATGTCGCTTCGTAGGTCGAGACACCTCAAGATAAGAGTGAGAGGTGAGACTTCGTACTCTTCCCTACGCCCTACTAATTCTATCTTAGCTTTCTCACATATGAATAAGAAAATAATAAAGTAGAGTAATTGAAGACACACACCTGATCGAAGAACATCAGCTTCTATAGCTACTTAAGCTACAAAAGCAATCGAAACAACCCCACTTACTAGATAAAGAGGTTCATTGGTCATATACGACCCCACATATCGACGGATCTTTCATCCACAATGGTTAGCAGCACCACCGTCAATGTCGAAAAAAGAGAATAAGTCCTGCCTGCTTATGCCTTTAAAAGAGAGAACCTTGCCTTACGATCTCATGATCTAGCATATGGGTTTTTCTCATTCAACATTTGACGATAGGAAATATTATAGAATAAATGAGATTTATGAGTAGTCTTTTTTTGTCCTAATTCTTCTTTCAACTGAATAAAGAACTTTCATGGAGATTGAAATAGCCTCAACTGTGGCTCTTGCAGCATGGCTAGCCTCTCTCCTTCTTTATCATTGAGACAGTAAAAGACGAACTTTCAGTCACTTCTCCAATTTTGCATGAAAAAGGGGTCCAACTTCAGACTCCTAAGCAATTCAGAAGAGGGTCAAATCCCTTTCAGTAAAGAAAGTGAATGAAAAAAAAGCCTAGGATTTTATGGAAAGTCCGGAGGACAGGTCCAAATGCGTGAAGTGAAGCGACTAGAAGGTACGAAGTAGCTGGACTAAGAAGGAGACGCCTGGTAGAAGTTCAAACAAAAGTCATTATCATAATTCTTAAAAGGAGTAAAACGAAGGAAATTCCACTAACCCCTCCGTTAGGAGTATTAAGACTGGAGGACCAGTCCTTTCACTATCGATAGGCTTTCTCTTTCTCAGAATTCATGTGTTACGAAAATTCTCAGAGATCAGTTTTTCCTTTCATTTATTTGTATTTCTCGACTTTCTTCTTACAAAATGTTAGTTTTTAAACTGATCTTAGCTAATGATAATGGTAGTTTTTTATTGATTTTTTGTTTATTCTTGCTGCCAGCCATACCCAAAACCTAGTAAGTCGTTCATTTTAGCTAAGAAAAAGATAAGAAGATCTTTGAGGTCCATATGGATTTTTGAGTCCTTTGGACCGAGAAAAGATCTTTCTCGACACCTTATTCAACTGAAATTCTTCTTCCCTATGTCAAAACCTTACAAAATGTGGGATTTCCCTCTGATTCAGATAGTTTTAGCTTTCATTTTGATTAATGAGCTTATTCTCGTTTGTATAGGTCTTAATATTTCTTTGTTGGATCTCGTGCAAGAAAAAAGTAGTTTCAATTAATAGCAAAGTTTTCAAGGCTCAAAAAACTCATATGGATTTTAGGCTCCTACGTGGTTCGAAGTAGCTTACTTAATTAAAGAGTTGTTCTCTTCTTTATGTTGTTCTCTCCTTTGAAATTAAAGCCTTTCTAATCATCTACACTCATAGATAAGGTGTCCTCAATCATTTATTGGTTCATTCCATAATTCTGATCTTCTTTAAAATCTCGCCCACATTTGTCAATCATCAAAACCTTTTATGTCTTCTTATCTACAGACGAAGGAGAGAGAGATGAGTTCTACGGATGACTTCTAAAGATGAAAATTGAGATTTCTTATAAACCATCATTTGACCTTGATTCTTGTTCAAAAATATCCATTCGAGCATAATTGATCGTATGAAGATGGAAGATTCACCTCTGACTCTCACTCTCGCTTTAACTCTTTTCTCTTGAATACCTCTTCTCATTGCTTAGCTTCTGAAACTAAGTAAGACTCAACTGCTACATGGGCTTCAACGGCTCCTATCCGATCCCTCATGACCCTATGGTCTCTATATTCTACCCTCATTTCATATTTGATATGGATTTCTTAAATAAGGGTCCGTCTGAAGGTGTGAATCAAAACGACTGTGAAGGAGTGCATTATGAAATAACTCGACTCAAGAAAATAAGGATCAAAGAGTTTGAGAAGCCCTCAATAAAAAATAAGGAATTATCCTTCAAATGAGTGAAATGAAAGAAATCCATATTAAAAACTTTTTCCACTCTAAATGTTGAGTTTTAGTTGACTTTGGAAGTGCCACAGTTATCACTTCCTATTAGAGTTTTTGTCCTGCTGCTAAAAGTAGTAAGCTATTGAGATGGGTATGGAATACCTTTCGATGTTCAAGATCTAATTCCATGTCAGTCGTAACAGACTCTGGATGTAAACCCGATATTTTCTTGGTTTAATTTCTTTAAATGTAGGAAAAAAAGAAAAAGAAAATGGAAATTAAGTGTAAATATATATATATATATTTATATATTAAATAGTTTTATTAAATAAATTAAAGAAAAGAAAAAAAAAGAAAGGATAAAGAGAAGAAAATTTCATTTTTTCTTTTCTTCTTCTTCTTCTCTTCCCTTCACCGCCAAGAATTTTGAAGACATCCAACTTCCATTTTTTTCCTTCTTCAATTTGCAGAGAACTTCTAAGAGAGAGTTTGGAAGAAGAAGAAGAATTTTACTAGAATTTTGAGGATGAAGAAGAGGAGGAGAACTCAAGCAAAGTGTATCCATGGTTGAATTTTGGTTCATTCTACACATCACTAGTTTTTAATTCGGTTTGAACTCTTCAAAAGGAATTAAGAGGTGAGATTTACATTTACTGAAATTTAACTCATTTTCAAAAAAAAATTGGACCAAATTCGGATATTCATTGGGTGTTTTTTGATGAAGAAAACAGGGCAGTTGGTTTTCACTCGAAATCAGGAGGTCTCTGGTTTTTCTTGTACTTTAGAGTGTACCGGTGGAGTTAGAATCTCTATTTAGTATGGTTGGAAAGATTATTTAATTTACTACAACTTTCATGAAGAAATTGTGAACCAAAAACGACTAAAAATCAGTTAACTTTTAGGAACAAGTTGAAGAGGTCGTGTGCGCGCGATTCTGAAAGTGGTTCTGTTTTGAGGGTTATCTGAGTTTATGCACGGGGAATCAGATTTACATATCTTCAGATAAGTTTTAGAGGACCTCAAAATGAATATTTTGATATAAAGAACACTCATTTTGGTTAAGCATTGAGAAAGTTATAGTCATCTGAAGTTTATGTTAGAAATTTGGAAATTTCAGAGAGTTGTTGAAATAAGATTTTATTTCTTAAGCTTTGTTTTTGTGAGTGTCATCTTTGGTGCGACATGTTATGTATATCTTTAGAAAACCAGAATGTTTAGAGTTCTAATACTCGGTTGGGTTGTTGGCAGGTCGAGAAGAATTAAACCGAGCTTATAGACTAAGGATCTAGCCCAAGACAGTGAGTGACAAAACCAACTTTGAAATATTTTCCATAACTGTTTTCATTGAATGCGATAAATATTTACTTACGAAGTTGTGAAAGATATTTGAATTTCATGACTATTTTCAAGTATACATTTGGAGACTAGATTGCTTAAAGAAATTTATGCTAGCACGTAGATATTAAATGTTTGGAAAGTATTTAAACCACAATGTCTTAAACAAAGCATGGATTAGTAAGAAGTTTTGTTTTAAGAACTACAGTTTTCCACGAAAGAGTTGAGTAAAGTTCGAGCTTTGTGTAAAATTTATAAGCAGACATTTTTTAATATTTTTAGATGATTTATGAAATTTTCATTAACTACATGACTGAGATCTTGAGCCTGAGGCTAGAGATTACCGTGTGCACATTGGTTAGATTCCGTTGTTGACGTTGAGTGTACTCCGTAACAACGATGCTGTCGTGAGTACTGGGCGGGCCCCACTACGACAAAGACGATGGGAGTGCTGAGCGAGCCCCACTACATCGTAGAGCTTGTAAACGTTGTTGTACTGGGTGTACCCTACAGAACGTAGATTTGTCATGTTAGTTAAAATGCTTCGATATACTTGATATGCCTTGCTAGATTTCAATAATGAACATGCTGAGTATTTAAGGAAGCTATTCTTACTACTAAACGTTTACATTTACGACTTGTATAAACACATTTATATGTGTAAAGTTTTCACGTGCTCTTATCTTTAAATTCATAGTTTTAAACAGAGTCACTCACTGAGCTTCATAGCTCACCCTTTCCAAAATGTTTTACACATTTTCCAGGTAGAGATCGAGTTCCCAGTGCCTGATAGACTGCCTTAGTCTGCTGAAGCTCCATTATCGATTGTCAGTACGTGTTTTGAGTTGGGCATAGAGTCTGTTGTGTTATGATGTAAATACACCCTTGTATGTTATAGATACTCCACAGTTTGTATAAGCTTTAGGAGTTGTAGTTGTGTAAATTTTGTTGGTTATATTTTGATTAAGGTGTCTTTAGGTTTACTCGTGAAATCGGTAAATTTTGAGGTACACTTCATGTATGTGTTTGACTAGCTGTGTTTGACTAGCCTAGGATCCGCTGTGTTTTGTTGCATGTATAAAAGTTTATATACTAGATTGGCAAGTTCACTCACATGAAAGCGTTGTTCGTCGGCTTCACGCCATCTTTCGGTCTAAGGTAGCAGGTAGTCCGGGAGGGGGTGTGACAACTTGGTATCAGAGCAGTTTTCTCCATGGAAATAAGATAGAGCGGTTAGCTCTAAGAAGAAACTGGAAAGTAAATAATTGAAAGTCAAGTTAACTTAAAGGGAACTAGTGGAGTATGGTCTAGGTAATGGTAGAAGTGAGTCCAATTATTATTAATATATGAGTAGACAGTTAGCATCATGCATTTGAGTTAAGTATTTATAGTATGTCTAATGTGTTGACATATTATAGGAGTCATGCCACCACGTACTGGTAGACGCCGGCAGAATAAAGACGGGATGCAAGGTCCTACCCAAGGTCGATCTGTTGGGGAATCTAGTACCTTAGGAGTTCGAGATGGGGCAGGAAACAAGCAGTTTGCTAGAACTACACAGGAAATAAGAAGGCCAGATAGAGCAGAGCCTAGTGATCCAGAAAAGGCATACGGAATTGAACGGCTGAAGAAGTTAGGGGCTACAGTGTTTGAGGGTTCCACATATCCAGCTGATGCAGAGAAATGGTTCAATATGCTTGAAAAGTGTTTTGATGTGATGAATTTTCGTGAGGAGCGAAAGGTTAGATTGGCCACATTTTTGTTGCAAAAAGAGGCTGAAGGATGGTGGAAATCTATATTAGCAAGGCGCAGTGATGCACGTGCTTTAGACTGGCAGACTTTTAGAGGCATATTCGAAGATAACTATTATCCTAGCACATACTGCGAAGCCAAGAGGGATGAATTTCTGGGGTTGAAACAAGGATCACTTTCAGTGGCTGAGTATGAGAGGAAGTATACCGAGCTTTCACGGTATGCTGACGTTACTGTGGCTTCTGAGAGTGACAGGTGCCGAAGGTTTGAAAGAGGGTTGCGTTTTGAAATACATATCCCAGTTACAGCCATTGCTAAGTGGACGAATTTCTCTTAGTTAGTGGAGACTGCCCTTCGTGTGGAGTAGAGTATAACAGAAGAGAAGTCAGTAGTGGAGCTTAGTCGTGGGACTTCAACAGCTAGTGGATTTAGAGGCCGTGAGCAGCAGAGGTTCACGCTTGGGATAAATATTTCAAGCCGTCAAGATTTTAAGAATCGCTCTAGAGGCCAATCATCGAGGAACGTGAGTTATGGTAGTGTTTTTCAGAGACAGAGCCAGAGAATACCTAGTCAACCCACTAGATCAACAATAAGATCGCAACCAGGTCAGGAGTCCATTGCTAGTACAGTCAGGCGAACACCATGCACGTGTTGTGACAAGAACCATCGGGATCAGTGTTTGGTAGGTGCTGGTGTATGTTACCAGTGCAGACAGCCAGGACATTTCAAGAAAGATTGTTCGCAGTTGAACATGACAGTTCAGAGAGATCAGGGAGTTGGGTTCCAGACAGTTGAGCAATCGAGAGTCTCAGTGGTTCCAACAGAGGGCACCGGTGGTGCAAAGCAAAAGGGAGTTGTTGGAAGACCTAGGCAACAGGGAAAAGTCTATGCTATAACTCAACAAGAAGTGGAGGACGCACCAGATGTTATTACTGGTACGATTCTTATTTGTAATGTACCTACAGATATTTTATTTGATCCAGGTGCTACGCATTCCTTTGTTTCTAGTATATTTCTGACTAAGCTGAATAGGATGCTAGAGCCTTTGTCTGAGGGGTTAGCTATATACACTCCAGTTGTTGAAGTTTTACTTGTTAATGAGGTGTTACATAATTGTGAAGTTTTTGTAGAAGGTATCAGTTTGCTAGTGGACTTGCTACCACTAGAGTTGCAGAGGTTAGATGTAATTTTGGGAATGGATTTCTTATTTGCTCGCTATGCATCTATGGATTGCCATAGGAAGGAAGTGGTTTTCATAAAACTAGGCTTTGCTGAAGTGGTTTTTAGAGGTATGAGGAAGGCCATTTCTAGAAGTTTAATCTCAGTTTTGAAAGCTGGAAAATTGCTTAGGAAGGGTTACACAGCGTTTCTTGCACACATCGTAGTAGTGCAGAGAGAAAAGCTAAAGCCAGAAGATGTTCCTGTGGTGAAAGAGTTTCTTGATGTATTTTCAGATGATCTGTCAGGTATGCCACCTGATAAAGAGATTGAGTTCACCATTGAATTATTACCAGGAATAGCACCTATTTCACAGGCACCGTATATAATGGCTCCAAGCGAGCTAAAAGAATTGAAGATGCAGTTACAAGAACTAGTTGACAAGGGATACATCAAGCCTAGTGTTTCGCCGTGGGGAGCACCAGTGCTTTTTGTGAAAAAGAAAGATGGTACCCTCAGATTATGTATTGACTATAGACAGTTAAACAAGGTTACAATACGTAACAAGTATCCTTTACCACGCATCGATGACTTATTTGATCAACTAAGGGGAGCAGCATTGTTCTCTAAGATTGACTTAAGGTCAGGATACCACCAGTTGAAGGTTAGAGAATCAGATATTGCTAAGACAACATTTAGAACGAGGTATGGGCATTATGAGTTTCGAGTTATGCCATTCGGTTTAACGAATGCGCCAACGGTTTTCATGGATCTCATAAACAGGATCTTCCATCGATATTTAGATCAATTTGTGATTGAGTTCATTGATGATATATTAGTTTACTCGGTTGAAAGAGAATCTCATGATAAACATCTGAGGATTGTTCTACAGACTCTACGTGATAAACAGTTATACGCTAAGTTCAGCAAATGTGACTTCTGGTTGGAACAAGTAGTATTTTTGGGGCATGTAGTTTCAGCAAAAGGAGTTAGTGTCGATCCACAAAAAGTAGAAGCGGTTGTCAATTGGGAAAGACCAACTAGTGCGACAGAAGTACGTAGTTTCCTGGGTTTGGCAGGATACTATAGGCGTTTTATTGAGGATTTCTCTCGATTGGCATTGCCTTTGACCGCTTTGACAAGGAAGAATGTTAAGTTTGAGTGGTCAGATAAATGCGAGCAAAGTTTTCAGGAATTGAAGAAAAGACTAGTTACAACATCTATTTTGGCATTTCCTGTAACAGAGAAGGACTATGTGATTTATTGTGATGCTTCAAGGCTAGGATTAGGTTGTGTGCTTATGCAAGATGGGAATGTAATAGCTTATGCTTCAAGGCAGTTGAAGGAGCATGAGTGTAATTACCCTACCTATGATCTTGAGCTAGCAGCAGTTGTTTTAACACTAAAAATCTGGAGACACTATTTGTTCAGAGAAAAGTGCCATATTTTCACAGATCATAAAAGTCTGAAGTATATTTTTGATCAGAAAGAGCTAAATCTGAGACAAAGGCGATGACTAGAACTGATTAAAGATTATGATTTTACTATAGAGTATCATCCAAGTAAGGCCAACGTAGTAGCAGATGCATTAAGTAGGAAGTCAGGACTTTCGAAGAGTGCCTTGTGTGGTATTCGAGTAGTTTTGTTGAATGAGTTAAGGGGTTCCAAGGCAGTAGTAACTACAGAGGATTCAAGAAGTCTTTTAGCACAATTTCAGGTTCTGTCTTCTCTAGTAACTGAGATTGTAAGAAGATAGTCAGAAGACAGTAATTTACTGAAGAAGCTTGGGAAATCAAAGAAAGGCTTAGAGGTGGAGTTCGAGCTGAGAAAAGATGGAACCATTGTTAAACAGGGAAGATTATGTGTTCCGAATATCAATGAGCTTAAGAATGCTATTCTAGAAGAAGCTCACAGTTCAGCTTACGCTATGCATCCAGGTAGCACCAAGATGTACAAAACTTTAAAGAAGACTTATTGGTGGTCTGGAATGAAGCAAGAGATAGCTGAAAATGTTGATAGATGTTTGATTTATCAACAGGTTAAACCAGTAAGACAGAGGCCAGGAGGATTTCTTAATCCTTTGCCAGTGCCAGAGTGGAAATGGGAGCATATTACTATGGATTTTCTATTTGGATTACCTCGTACATCCAGTGGACATGATGGTATATGGGTAATAGTAGACAGACTCACCAAGACGGCACGATTTATACCGATTAAAATGACATCTACGTTAGACCAGCTAGCGAGATAATATATTGATAAGATTGTGAGTCAGTATGGAGTACCAGTGTCCATAGTTTCAGATAGGGATCTGAGGTTTACTTCTAAATGTTGGCCTAGTTTACAGAAAGCAATGGGAACAGGGCTAAAGTTTAGTACATCATTTCATCCCCAAACAGATGGTCAGTCCTAGAGGACCATCCAAACTTTAGAGGACATGTTGAGAGCATGTGTCCTACAACTTAAAAGAAGTTGGGATACCCACTTGCCACTTATGGAGTTTGCTTATAATAATAGCTACCAGTCTAGTATCGATATGGCACCATATGAAGCGTTATACGGGAGACCATGCAGAACTCCTATGTGCTGGGGGGGAGACTGAAAGTGATAGCTTTAGGCTAATTTCATACCCTTAACCGCTAAATCCGGGAAATTACCTTCTTTGTTGAGATCATCTGAAACTCTTTCGAACCCCTTCTGACTCTTTGAGTACTCTTCCCCTAATATGAGTTCCTTCATCTAGTAGAATTCTCAAATTCTTTGATAAGGATTTCCACAAATTCTTTGCGCCTCTCCTTACAGATGAATATGGATTTCTGACTCGTTTGGAGGTTCATATGGAATTGACTGAGTTCCACTCCTAATAAGGGATAATGACTTTCGCTTTCAAATTCTGAGATAATTCTCCTTATTGTTTTGAGTCATCCAGAGGTTAATGAAGTGGGAGAGCGGAAGTTAGTAGGTCCTGAGTTGGTTCAGATTACGACAAATAATATTAAGTTGATCAGAGAAAATCTGAGGATAGCCCAAGATCAACAGAAAAGTTATGCGGATAAGCGGCGAAGAAACCTAGAATTCCAAGTTGGAGATCAAGTTTTCTTGAAATTATCTCCATGGCGAGGTGTTATTCGTTTCGAAAGAAAAGGTAAGTTAAGTCCTAGATATATTGGGCCTATCAGATAACGGAACGAGTGGGACCAGCAACGTATAGACTTGAGTTGCCAATAGAACTTGCACAAATACATGATGCTTTCCATGTATCCATGTTAAGAAAATATATACCAGATCCATCACATGTGTTGCAAGAGCAACCCGTTGAAATAAAAGAATATCAGATTCTCGACAGAAAGGAACAAGTTTTGAGAAACAAAACGATTCAACTCATAAAGGTTTTGTGGAGACATCATGGAGTGGAGGAGGCAACTTGGGAACCGGAAGATCAGATGAAAATGAGATACCGATACTTTTCAGTTAAGGACATTCTAAATTTAGAGGACGAAATTTTCTAAGGGGAAGGTAAGTTGTAAACCCGATATTTTCTTGGTTTAATTTCTTTAAATGTGGAAAAAAAAAAAGAAAAAAAAATGGAAATTAAGTGTAAATATATATATATATATATATTTATATATTAAATAGTTTTATAAAATAAATTAAAGAAAAGAAAGAAAAGAAAAGAAAGGATAAAAAGAAGAAAAAGAGAAGAAAATTTAATTTTTTCTTTTCTTCTTCTTCTTCTCTTCCCTTCACCGCCAAGAATTTTGAAGACATCCAACTTCCATTTTTTTACCTTCTTCAATTTGTAGAGAACTTTTAAGAGAGAGTTTGGAATAAGAAGAGGAATTTTACTAGAATTTTGAGGTTGAAGAAAAGGAGGAGAACTCAAGCAAAGTGTATCAATGGCTGAATTTTGGTTCATTCTGCACATCACTGGTTTTTAATTCGGTTTGAACTCTTAAAAAGGAATTAAGAGGTGAGATTTACATTTACTGAAAGTTAACTCATTTTTTAAACAAAATTTATGAAGAAAGTTGGAGAAAATTCGGATATTAATTGGGTGTTTTTTGATGAAGAAAACAGGGCAGTTGGTTTTCACTTGAAATCAGAAGGTCTCTGGTGTTTCTTATATTTTAGAGTGTACCGGTGGAGTTAGAATCTCTATTTAGTATGGTTGGAAAGCTTATTCAATTTGCTACAACTTTCATGAAGCAATCGTGAACAAAATACGACTACAAATCAGTTATATTGTAGGGACAATTTAAAGAGGTCGTGTGCGCGCGATTCTGGAAGTGGTTCTATTTTGAGGGTTATCTGAGTTTATGCACGGGGAATAAGATTTACATGTCTTCAGGTAAGTTTTAAAGGACCTCAAAATGAATATTTTGATATAAAGAACACTCATTTTGGTTAAGCATTGAGAAAGTTATAGTCATTTGAAGTTTATGTTAGAAATCTGGAAATTTCAGAGAGTTGTTGAAATAGGATTTTATTTCTTAAGCTTTATTTTTGTGAGTGTCATCTTTGGTGTGACATGTTATGTATATCTTTAGAAAACCAGAATGTTTAGAGTTCTAATACTCGGTTGGGTTGTTGGCAGGCCGAGAAGAATTAAACCGAGCTTATAGACCAAGGATCTAGCCCAAGACGGTGAGTGACAAAACCAACTTTGAAATATTTTCCATAACTGTTTTGATTGAATGCGATAAATGTTTACTTACGAAGCTGTGAAAGGCATTTGAATTTCATGACTATTTTCAAGTATACATTTGGAGACTAGATTTCTTAAAGAAATTTATGTTAGCACGTAGATATTAAATGTTTGGAAAGTATTTAAACCACAATGTCTTAAGCAAAGCATAAATTAGTAAGAAGTTTTGTTTTAAGAACTATAGTTTTCCACGAAAGAGTTGAGTAAAGTTCGAGCTTTGTGTAAAATTTATAAGCAGGCATTTTTTAATATTTTTAGATGATTTATGAAATTTTCATTAACTACATGATTGAGATCTAGGGCCTAAGGCTAGAGATTACCGTGTGCACATTGGTTAGATTCCGTTGTTGACGTTGAGTGTACTCTTTAACAACGATGCTGTCGTGAGTGCTGGGCGGGCCCCACTACGACAAAAACAATGGGAGTGCTGGGCGAGCCCCACTACATCGTAGAGCTTGTAAATGTTGTTGTACTGGGTGTACCCTACACAACGTAGATTTGTCATGTTAGTTAAAATGCTTCGATATACTTGATATGCCTTTCTAGATTTCAATAATGAACATGCTGAGTATTTAAGGAAGCTATTTTTACTACTACATGTTTACATTTACGACTTGTATAAACACATTTATATGTGTAAAGTTTTCACGTGCTCTTATCTTTAAATTCATAGTTTTAAACAGAGTCACTCACTGAGCTTCATAGCTCACCCTTTCCAAAATGTTTTACCCATTTTCCAAGTAGAGATCGAGTTCCCGTACCTGATAGACTGCCTTAGTCTGCTGAAGCTCCATATCGATTGCCAGTACGTGTTTTGAGTTGGGCATAGAGTCTGTTGTGTTATGATGTATATGCACCCTTGTATGTTATAGATACTCCACAGTTTGTATAAGCTTTAGGAGCTGTAGTTGTGTAAATTTTGTTGGTTATATTTTGATTAAGGTGTCTTTAGGTTTACTCGTGAAATCGGTAAATTTTGAGGTACACTTCATGTATGTGTTTGACTAGCTGTGTTTGACTAGCCTAGGATCCGCTGTGTTTTGTTGCATGTATAAAAGTTTATATACTAGATTGGCAAGTTCACTCACATGAAAGTTTTAAGCAGAGTTAACAGATACAGGTACAGAAAAGTGTTGTTCGTCGGCTTCACACCATCTTTCGGTCTAAGGTAGCAGGTAATCCGGGAGGGGGTGTGACACTGGAAGTCGAGATGCTTCAAAGCTATCCTTTAGAGCTTCTTCGACCCTCTGATTCAAGATAGCCATCTCTAATGATAGGTGTCGGCTTAGCCTTTAGTGGATGCATCTACTGACTCTAAGTTCTATCTGACTCTTCACGAGGCTAGTTCTCACCTCTCCATGGGTTCTCTTTCTCGTTCTATAACTCTTAACAACTCCTTCTAGCCTATCCTAGGAGTGAGGAACATATTGAATGCTAGTCACTTCTCATTCTCGATTCGATGATGCTGGTGGGAGTTTTGTTCCAAAACTCTGAATTTACGGATTACTGAATTACGGTTCTTACTTGTTCATCCTAATGTTCATAATAATGGCTTTGCCACAACTTAATAAAAAGAGGGGTACGATCCAAGGATTTCAGTCTTACTACTAGCACTTTCCTTTTCTTATCATTTTTTGACTTAATCAAGACCTGTCCAAAACTTCGTAAACATAGTCTCGATGCACTTGCACTCCTTTTTTTAGATTGATAATAGTCTTTCCTCATCATGAAAAGAGAAAGTGCGATAAATATTGCTTGATCTTCGATAATTGCCAACGTAGAGGTAATCTTAGCTCTTCCATCGACTCCGCGAAAGTGCTCAATAGTTCTTGATCTTCACTTCTCATAAGTGGTGCAAGAAATTCATATATAAAGACATCTCAGTCCTAATTAATGTCTTATTCTTGCTCTGTCTGTCAACTCCTTACATAGCCTTGCCTTCGGTCGTTTGATAAAAGATAAAACGAGAAAGAAGAAAGGTGATTGGCCTTACCATGAGGCCTTGTCCCATTTTTTCGAACCATTCCCATATATGAAAACCTGCAGCTTGCTGTCCGTCTTCCTCTCCTGAACGAAGGGTTGGGGATAAAAGCGTGAAGTAGTTCGTTTTGAACTTACCATTTTAAGGGCTTCTTCAAGCCTGAGGCCTAAGCCAAAGGCCTCTCTCCCCCGAAGGGTTAGAGGAAAGGGAATCAAGACCAATTCTTAATTCTGTGTTTGGATGTATCACTTGTTTGAAAGGACAGGTTGAGCATCAAATCCAATAAGGGTTGAAACTAATACACTAGGTGGGTGGCTTTCAGAAAAGGCTACTTCCAAGATCTCCTACAACATAAAATGCTACAGATAGGTTCCACCTATAAGGTTTTCCCTTCCTTCCCCCATTCTCCACCAAGCACACGAAAGATTTCAATTCTTTGTTCAGTAAGCTTGATCCTCAGATCTCTTTCTACTCTATGGGGCGACCTTTCAATTTAATTGGGATTGTGAAAGGGATGATTCCACGTGATCGAACTCATTCCCCTACTCTTTCTTCCTTCCATTTCTTGAATCAAATATAGTAATTCATCGAATCAAGTTCATTTTTGGATGCAAGTCAAAAGGCTGAGACATGAAAGTAGGATCAACTGACTTCGATCTTCCTTGATAGGCCCAAGACATGAGAAGTGAGAAAGAGTTAGAGCCATAATTCCTAGAAAGAGAAGTCAAATTCTTTGAACCTTAATTTTTCTATCTATCCCGGAAGAAATCAATCTTAACTTTGTCTGACTCCAGTGCAAGATTGGAGCTCTTTCAGCATTAGAAGGGGAAGTTATACTATACCTTTCATAGAGTTGGTCAGTTAGAGGTCTCAATTTCAGCTGCCTGTATCGCGGCTTCAGTCTCATAATTTGAGTAAGAGTACGGGGAAGCGCCAGTGCTCATCGACAAGAATGCTTGGATAAAAAAAAAGGTCAAAGCAAAAGCGTCAAAGTCAACTCGTGACATCAAGAGTAATGATAAAAAAAGAGGTGTAGAGGCAAGAAGGGACCGTTATTAAGGAGTGCAAGGGAAAAGTGCAAGTACAAGAAATAAGAGCTTGAATTATGATTCTTTATCTCTTCTTTAAAGAAAGAGGGAAGAGAACGACTTCTATTCAGTTCTTGTACTCGTCCCATCAATAAATGCCCTATAAAAAGGTTGAATTTGCTTAATTCCTCTCTTTCTTGTGTTGTAGCAGCAAGAAGTAGACATTCATCTCTTTTTGTAATGGTCTCGACCGATAGGGTTAAAAAAGAACTTGACTAAAGGAAGTGAAAGCGGAAGGCTAAAGCTCAACAAAGACAGACTAGACACCAGATGAGTTAGCACTTTCCTTAGATCCCAATAGGCTAGAATAAGACCCGATGGAAGGCAACTGGGTTATAAGTCTTAAAGAAGCTAAGTTCTTTCAATCCTTTAACGAGGTCACAAAGGAGGTCCGGTTGCGGCTCTGCCATCTGTTGAGGTTTTCGTTATAGTTTCTTTTCTAGTTCTTCTTGTTTAGTTGTGCTGAGGTTGAAAGGTTACTAAGATAGATCTGATTTAGATCTTTCTTGTTTTAGTGGAAATTAAGGGGGTCTAGATGCGTAGAAGGAGTCAGAATTCATGTGTTAAGGACTGAATTCATGTGTGAAGCAAATTCTCATAGATCCTTTTTTCCCTTCATTCATTGCTATTTCTCGGCTTTTTTCTTACAAAAAGTTAGTTTTTCTCATATTTCTATTTAACGATAAAAGATAAAAAATGACTGATTTTTCATGATTTCTTACTTCTTCCATATGTCAAAACCTAGAAAATTGTTCATTTTATGTAAGAGAAAGAAAAAATTGAATATGTCAAAACTAGTCCTATCAAATCAGTAGAATGAATATTTCGAAAGATTCCCATTCATACCCTTTACTAGCACAAAGCGAAGCGACTGAAAGTTTGCCTTTTCATGGTCCAAAGGGTTTGAGATAACATATAAAAAAGATCTAACATTCTTTCAGCCTCCATTTCATATGAAAAATCTCATCTTTCTTTTTACCACTCCCGTAGTTAAGAGTCTTAACTCGTTTTCTCTTCTTAGATACTTTGTTCAATGAGCTTCTCAACCTTTGGTTTTCTTTGGTGTAATTTGACATTCATGAGAAGATTCAGTTAGTGATCCATGTAGGCTTTGAACAACGCTTTCTTCTATCCTACGTGTAGCGGTGAAAGCACTTGATCCGTATTTATCCATTCGGAGCAGAGGCGGAGCCATAGCTTAGCTGATAACCTGAAACTACTTTCTTATTTGGCCTGAAACTACTTTCTATCTATAGCTATGCGAACAACTTGAAACTCTTGCATGAAGCATAATGCGTAGCTTAGCCGATGAAATCTTCTTTTCACCTTTGTTTTTCAGCTTTCCATCCAGCAAAGCGAACACCAGACACCTTAACACCTTTCTTTTATCCAAAAAGAGGTGGGACACATTAATACCTTTGTTTGATGTTTTCCAGCACCGCATAGCGGATAAGTGGCTTCTACCTCAATAAAAGAAGGGTAGTGTAGCGTAAGGGTTCTACCTTTGTATTTGAAGCATAGTAAACAAGGACAACCTAAAACCACTTATTTGAATCTGGAACTATTGGATATTTATCTTGGAGCATAGTGGACAACCTTAAACAACTGGATATGGAGCGTAGCACTGAATCTACTTGGCTTGTAGAAATAGCTACCTCGAAGGGGACAACCTGAAACCACTTTCTTGTCATCCAGGTAACTAATGGATATTTTTCCATTTATTGGAGTGTAGCGACTAAATCTGCTTGGAAATATAAAGCTACCCCATTGGAAAGATAGCTACCCTAGATGAGACAGCCTGAAACTACTTGCTATTTATCTGAAACTACTTTTTATCCATAGCGTAGTCGATTCAATATTCTTTCCACCTTTGTTTTCCAGCTTTCCTTTCCAGAGGAGTGGACATCAGAAGCGTAACATAGCAATGGCTTCGCCCTTTACATTTTTAGCGTAGAAAGGAAGGAAGAAAGACACACAAACAGTATGATTCAATCACTCACTCTACAGGGTAGCTCTCACTCCAAGCTTTTCCAAGTAGATTCAGTTGCTACACTATAGCTCCGAGTAGATAAGATCTTGAACCATGAGCCTCGCAAAGCCTATGCCATTATATCTTGAACTATACGACCATGTTGATTGCAAGGATGACCCGCTTCAGTATCTCTTTTCAAGGCCAGCTTGAATGGGCTAGCAAGTAGGCAGATGTGACGCTCAAAGTTCTATAAAAGCAAGGGGAAGCCCTAAATGGGTAAGGAAAGGGGTAGGCAATAATAGATCACAGAGGTGATCATTCTGTCCGGACTATGAACTTGATTTTTAAGTTGAATAAAAGACGCATTTCTCAGATTCAGTTATTCTATTAGCAGTAGGCGAAGAAGAAGACTCAACTTCTCTGGCAAATTTTCTTCAACGGTTCTCAAAAAGATGATAAGTCAGAAGGTTCTAAAAAATGATAGGCTTTCGAATAATGGAATCTTTTATTTATTGGGTCAAATCACAAATTCTTTGCTCATCTGGAGCTTTATTTGAAATTTTGTTCGTACTTTCATCTTACATATTCCCACTTAGCGATTGGACCTTTTTGATCCAGTTAAGAAAAGATGAAACTCAATTCAACTTCTTCGGAGCCTCCGGACTCAGCAACTTCTTCAAGAACCGCTATCGAAAGCAGATATAGCAAGGGCGAATCCCTTTAAAGCTACTACTGGTATGGATTCTTCCTTTCTGACTGAATTCGGCTGACGAGAATTCCTGTCGAGGATGAAACAGGGAAAGCATCCATGAAAATATAGGATTCTATGTTGGGAGCTTTCATAATCCTTTGATGAGGCATGTGAGTAATAAGATCTCATCCCTACTGAGGCATACTCAACCAAGAAAAAGTGATATGGGGGACAACTAACTCATTTTGCACCTTAATGGTTTGGCAACAAAGACTTTTCATGTACTGCACCTCCTTATGAACTGAAGGAAAGAAGACCTCTTCCCTATGATATAATGGAAAAACAACGAGGGAAAGAAAAATGCCAAACCAACTAAAACAAAGTGAATATGGTAAATTTCAGAGTTCTTACTGGTTTAATTTAAAAGGTCTAGGTGACTTATCCACTAAATAATAATTCATTCCTCAATCTATGAGAGTTATTAAATTCCTCAACCTATGAAAGAAAGAATCCGTCAGAATTCATTCTCTCTAAATTAAGTAATTCAAGCTCTTCTTCTCAATTTCATCAAGCTGGAGGCTGGGTCGGAAGGTCTTTCATGAGATCTTGAGGTAGTGGAAGCCCACGGAGTGGAAGAAGAAATCCTTCTACGCGGTCTTTTTTCATGAGTTGCAGATCGAAAGAGGCGGAAGTACTATTATCATTATTAAGGCCAGAGAAAGAGGATGAACTACAAAAAGACTAATAACTTCTTAGTTGCCTTTGTTTCATCCTGATGTTTTTTCGATAGCAAGAATTCTTATCCGTTATCTTTCCTCAGTCACTGTAATGGGAGTAGCCTACTCATCCTAGTACTTATCTAATGAGGGAATTTCTGAAATTCTATTTTGATTCTGGATTAGGGAGTCATAAAAAAGTCGAATATTAGAGTCCTCTAAATCGCTCTTACTCTATCTTATTCCATGTTCAATTTACAAGGCTTTGAAAAATATTAATATAGTATGCGAAGCCAAGCGACTATATATAAGAGACAAGGATAGGACTCCGTAGAACTTAGTGGTAGCACAAATCAGACGACGAACGGAGGGCACGAAGCGAAATGACTGAATAGGAGTGAGGGAGCCCTAAAAAGAGAGAAAAAGAAAGACAACTTCGTACGAGATTGATTCTTTGCTCCTAGCGTTAATAAGAAGCCTACGGTTGGGTCAAGATCAGCGAAAATGGCTCGACTGTTAGGAGAGGAGCCGTAGTTAGGAGTATGAACGCGAAGGACTCTCAAATTCGGAGGAGTAGTCTTCTAGAATATTAGGGTAGATTTCCGATGTAGAAGGCCAAACAAGAAGTCAATGAACAAGCGCTCGACTGAAAGGTGCGAAGCAACTTGACTAAGAAGGAGAGGCAGAAAGAATTTGCATTGAACTTGAGTAAGGTTAGGAAGGCTTCTTAGAAGATTGATTCTTTGCTCCTTCAAATTGGTGCAACTAAGGATGGAGGACTCATGAATTCTACTAAGCCGTCAAAAGTTCGACTATCCTACTAAGGAATATGTATATAGAAAGCTAGGAGAGGTATACAACCCACTGAGCTAATGTGTTGTAATGTGATGACTTTATTTTCAATGAGATCCCTAATAAAATGATGCCTTATATCAATATGTTTGGTGCGACTATACTGGACTGGATTTTTCAAAATATCTATGGCACTCATATTATCACAATATAAGGTCATAACTCCTTGCATAATCCCATATTCATTTAACATATTTTTCATCCATATCATTTGAGTACACCCACTCCCTGCAGCTATATATTTTGCTTCAGCTGTTGACAGAGAAACACAATTTTTCTTCTTACTGAACCATGAGACAAGATTATGCCCCAAAAAGAAACATCCACTACAAGTGCTTTTTCGATCATCGACAGAACCTGCTCAGTCGGCATCACAATATCCCACTAGTTCAGAGGATGTATCGTAAGAGTACAGAATCCCGAAGTCAGTTGTTCCATGAACATACTTAATTATTTGTTTAACTACACTTAAATGAGAGGTACGAGGATCTGACTGATACAGAGCACATATTCCCACGACATAGGCAATATCAGGTCTACTTGCTGTCAAATATAAAAGACTCTCAATCATGCTTTTGTACAATTTGTGATCGACTTCAGTACCTACCATATCCTTCGTAATTTTAGCATGAGTCGCAGCAAGAGTCCTTTTGTGTTGTGACTGATCTACACCAAACTTCTTGACTAAGTTCTTGGCATACTTCTCCAGTGATATAAACATTCCCTCACTTCTCTGTTTGATTTGTAACCCCAGAAAGCAGGACAGTTCACCTACTAGGCTCATTTCGAATTCTGATTTCTTTATGTTAATGAAGTTATCAACAAGAGTTTTAGGAAATCCACCAAAGATGATGTCATCAACATAAATTTGAGCTACAATGAGATTAGTGCTGGTTCTATTTATGAAGAGTGTCTTGTCAGTCTCACTCCTCAAATATCCTCTTTCACCAAGATACATTGTTAGTCGTTCATACCAAGCCCGAGGAGCTTGCTTCAACCCATATAAGGCTTTATTCAGCTTGTAGACATACTGCGCAAATTCAGGATCAACAAATCCTTTAAGTTGTGCTACATAGACTTCCTCATTTAAGTATCCATTCAGGAAGGCACTTTTAACGTCCATTTGAAACAATTTAAATTTTTGAAAACATGATATACTGAGCAAGAGGCGAATAGCTTCAAGTCTAGCTACAGATGCAAAAGTTTCATCAAAATCAACACCTTCTACCTGTGCATAACCTTGAGCTACCAAACGGGCTTTGTTTCTTATAATACTTCTAGATTCATCAGTTTTATTTTTAAAGATCCACTTAGTTCCTATGACGTTTGCCCCATTAGGTTTAGGAACTAAAGTCCAAACATTGTTACACTTGAACTGTAACAACTCTTCTTGCATGGCATTTATCCAATATTCATCCTTGAGAGCATTCTCAACAGATGTGGGTTAAATTGCTGATACACAGCATAAATCAGCAATCATTTTCGTGTAATCAACCTTTTATTTTCTTCTGGTAGTAATTCCAACTGACGGATCGCCTATTATGGAACTTGATGGATGATTCTTTTTCACATTTGCAGAGGGAACAAGCACAGTTTCATTGTTTATGACCTCATCAGTTATGCCTGAATCGGTCTTAGCACTGTCTAGCTGTGATTCACCTTTAGGCATTTCGTCAAGGGAAGTAGAAGTAATTTCAGGTGTCATATGGGTCTCATCATCCTTAATATTAAACTGATTGATATTGAACTCAAAATCATTAACCACAACATTGATTGTTTCCATGACTGTTCTAGATTTAATACTGAAGACTCTCAATCATGCTTCCGTCCAAAAATTCAAAGGCAAATTTTTTGCATGTATCATAACTCGAGCCATCTCTTGTATCGTTCTGTTTTTCTGTTCAACTACTCCATTTTGCTAAGGAGTTATGGGAGCTGCAAATTCGTGATGGATTCCTTCAGTCTAACAGAAGTTATTAAGATCTTCATTATCAAATTCCTTCCCATGATCACTACGAATCCTGATTATCTTTTGGCCCTTCTCACGTTGCAAGTTCAAATATAGACTGATACATAGTTTACCCGTATCTGATTTTCCTTTTAAGAACCGAACCCAAGTTAATCTGGAGTAGTTATCCACAACAACTAACACATACTTCTTCCCCCCCCCCCCCCAAACTTTCAGTTTGCATGGGACCCATGAGGTCAAGATGTAGAAGTTCAAGTACTCTGATTGTATAACATTTCTTTAGTTTTCTGTGGGAGGTTTTGGTTTGCTTTCCAACTTGACAGTCACCATAAAAGAATTTTTCATTTATGTCTAATGAAGGAATTCCTACAACTGCTTCGTTTCTGATAACTTTATCTAAACTTCTCAAACTGATGTGCTCCAATTTCCTATGCCACAACCAGGTTTGATCAACTTTAGTTAAGTGACATATGTTTGAGCCATTTGAACTCCAATGATAACAGTTATCTGCTTCCCCTCTGTCACTCATGAACACTTGATTATTCTTGTTTGTAACTACACAACCAATATTGTTAAAGTTTACACTGTATCCTGGGTCACATAGTTGACTTACACTAATCAAGTTTGCCTTCAGTCAATCAACATATCTAACTTCATTCAGACAGGGTAGATTACTTTTGTCAGTGTTTCCTTTTGCAATAATTTTTCCTTTGGCCCCAACTCCAAAAGTGACATGTCCTGAGGCACATTCTTCTAACTCAGTAAAGAAGGATCGATTGCCAGTCATATGTCTTGAGCATCCTCTATCAAAGTACCAAGCATCAACATGGGTTTGGATTGTTGTAAATGCTACATTACACTTCTCAGAAGTCTTCACCCTCGAGATCCAGTGAGTTCCCCTTACATCATTGTTCCTTTTGGTGGTCCTATACTGATTTTGCTGGTTTACAAGTTTTGGTCTCTGCTGATGTCTTTTATCTCTCAGTAATTCGTACCAGAATGACCGTATATAACCTCTTCTGCCACAATAATAGCAGACCCATCTGGAGAAATTGGCACCAGTATAGGTACTCAACTTTTTACAACTAGGGTCTGTTGTTTCTTTAACTGAAGCTGGAACAAATTTTACTTCTGGGGTAATCTTAACACCCCTAGTTGAAGTATTAAATCCGAGGTCATATTTACTTGAACCATTTTGCCCTAAACTCAGGATTGAGTCTAAGTTTTCAGTTCCCAAATTCAACATTTTCACAGACTTAATTGTCTGATCATACACATTCTGAACTTCTTTCAACTTTACTTTCAGAGATGATATAATCCCCATCAATCGTTCATTTTCATCCATTAAATCTTGAATTCTTTCTTTTTTAATAGCTTTGGCTTCTGAGTCTTCCTTTCTCAGGATTTTGAGTTCTTCAAGAGTTAGCTTTTCATCCTGATCAATATCGAAACACTCACTATCAACTTTTGAATTGATTTCTGTAATGCACGCGGTGAACGCATTTATACCATGATCATCTTCTTCATCATCTGAATCCTCATCAGACAAGGTAGCACAATAACTTTTCTTTTGACTTATGAGATAAGTGGGACATTTGGCTTGATAATGACCAAACCCCTCACATTCTCTACATCTAAACGACCTCCCTACATCCTCCTTTTTCTTTCCATGGTCGCTATTTCTTCTGTAAGAGGAGTCATTAACCTTTCTTATAGAGTTATCACCATCATGTCTTCCAGTTTTTTCAGTTTTTCCAGCAGTATTCAATCTTTTGAACTTTCTGGCCATCTTAGAGAATTGCTTCGTTAAGAGAGCTATTAACTCATCTTCATTAGCTTCATTACCAGATTCATTTATAGTGTTCTCCTGATCATAAACTGATTTGAATGCTATTGCCTTACCTTTCTTACTTTCTCTATCCGAAATAGCCATTTCAAACGTAAGTAGTGACCCAAATAGTTCGTCAAGTTTTAACGTTGTTATATCTTAGGCTTCTTCTATGGCAATGACCTTCATGTCAAACTTTCTAGGTAAGGAGCGCAACACTTTATGAACAATTTTAGACTCAGGAATCTTTTCACCAAGTAGTAAGGAGTCATTAGCTATTTCCAGGACCCTCTCATTGTATTCAGAGACTATCTCATCTTCAGTCATTTTCAAGGCTTCGAATTTTGAAGTTATCAACTAAAGTCTGGATATCTTCACTTTAAAAGTTCCTTCATATGCAACTTCCAGTATTTTCCATGCCTCTTTAGCAGTAGTGCAGGAGTTAAAAAGTTTGAATACATTTAAATCGACACCATTGAAGATAGCATTTATGGCTCTCGCATTTCCAACTGAAGCTTGTTCTTCAGCATCTGTCCAGTCAATTTCAAGTTTTTGCACTAATACTCCATTCACAATGATCATTGGAGGCTGATAACCACCAACAAGTGCTCTCCATGCTTTTCCATCCAGGGTTTTAATGAAAAATATCATGCGAGGCTTCCAATACGAGTAATTTTTACCGTCCAGTACAGGAAGACGTGAAGCTGATGGTCCTTTCCTGATTATCTCCATGATCTAATAACCCGCTCTAATACCTATTGAAAAAACAGTGAGATAATCTATTAGGACTCCAGTTAATACTAAAGCAAATAACAGTTGTAATAGCTAGAGGGGCAGTAGAGAAGAATAACACATGAGACTTTGTTAACTCAGTTCGGCTGATATTATCTACATCTGGAGAGCTGCATATAGCCCTGATGAGTAATCTTTATTAATATTCACTTGAGTTAATATATATCGATACAACATATGGTACTCTGCTCAATAATATAACTTTATAACATGCGTCTTGACATCAAACTCCAGGATCCCCCTGAGTTACTAATCTTCACGATGTCTGGCTTTAGGCTCCCCCAGAACACATAAGTGAATATCTTTGGCGATGTCTTTAGATCCCTCTAAAGATCCTCGTGATCATACCAATCACTTGTTTTTTCTGTTACTAATCATTAATAGTTACTACGATCAACATGACGATCTCATTGACATAAGATCATTGTACCTTTTTAACTCTGTCGCTTCTTAGACGACCTTGATGCAAAACGACCCTCTTCAATCTGTATTTTCCGCTTTTTCGCCATACAAAATCTTCACTGCGTAACGTCACATATATAATATATGTATAGATCTTCTTATCTTAACAAGATTCCTATAATAGTAAGAAATCTTTTTATCTCTTAAATATCTCATCTTTTAATTCATTAATCAAAGATAATTAGTTAAAGATATTCCATAAAATCTTTTAGACAAAAACTCCAACAGAGGAGATTGATTCTTTGCTTTAGGAGTGCATGTATAGAAATGGAATATGAACCTGTCCTTTGGATTAAATTATTTTCAAGGCTTTCACTTAATCATAGAATAAAAAAAACAACTCCTTCTATAAATTAAATGGATAAACATCAAATTCTTTGCTCCTCCGGAGCGCTCTGATTCTTTTTTTGATACAGTAAAAGAAAGATCAGGATCATGAAAAAGATAATTAAACTCTGTTTTCCTTGTAGCAACCTCAAAATGCCTCATCGCATAGGTAGGCTTTCTCTTACTCTCTTTGATTTCACAAAAGCAATAAGCAGCAAGGGCTCTTTTCGTCGACCTTGTCGACCAATCATAGAAGATTGAGGGCATCTCTGAAATACCATGCTTGTAGAGCGTGAAGCTCATCGAATTCAACCTGGCTATCTTCGCATCTCACTTCCTGGCTTCGATGCTATCAATTGCAAGCATCTTTAGGGCATAATCTTTCTGCTTTCCTAGGTGCGGAAGCGACAATCTCATATATAGCTTAGGAAAATACTGGTCTAGCCATGCATAGAGTAGTGGATCGAGAATTCCGCATTGCACTGGCTTGGACCCTCTTTCTCTTAGGAAAAAGTGCTTAAACCGTAATAAATGCTAGCAAGGATGGCCAGAGTTATGGCCACTCTCTTTCCCTTCACCAAGAACCCAACCATGACTCATCTTTCCAAGCAAATGACCTTAGACGTTGCTGCAGTTCTTCTGAAGGACAAGACAGGTCAACCAAACAGTCAAGAATGGGGCTCAGTCCTCTCACTCGAGAATTCTAGAGTCGAGCTTTACATCCAGCAAGGACTAATTCTTCTCTAGCTTATTATGTCGCTAGACTTGTGGTAGAATGGAAGTAGGCTGTCTCTGACATACCTTTCTTCTTGGCTCTATTAGGCTGTGGGGCCTCTCTCTCAATTTCACCCATACTTTCTTTTCTATGGTAAATTGATATTCATTACGAAGTGCCAAGCCTTGGTACTTTGTGAAAAGTTCTCAGGCACACGGAGAATGGTACTTCTCTTTCGAAATCTCGTCAAAGCGTAGAACTTTGAATTCCAAGGAATGTACTCATCACAAACACTGCCATAAATGTTCAGGCTCACGATTCAGGTCCCACAAGGTTTTTTCTTCCAATTTCAGGTATTCTTCACTCAGGAAGACTACTCACAAGCCCTCCTAACAAGAAATCTTTGCGTCCCTATGGTCAGACTCTTGCGCGACTCGAACAGCACCATAAATGCCAACCTTATCAGAAGTTTCCTGATGAAATGAGAGATATAGAATCTGCTTCGTCCATTCTGGGAGCCCAACGATATAAGACATCACCTAGTGCGAAAGTGCCCGTCCCATTCACTTGCCTACTCCAAATTTGACTTTTGAGAGTCTGAAACCTAGTCCCATCCCATTTTCCTTGCGAGAGGTTGACGCAAGTCCACTTTTTCGTAATTGGTGGATGAATCCTTTTTTTTTCTTTCTTCCCAGGTGGTATGAAATCAAGATTCAAAGAAGAAAAGTAATCACAACAATCTCCTTCTCTGCTCTTTTTTAAGATGATGATGGCTTACACACTCCTGGGAAGTCTTAAGGCTTTCTCTAGAATAAGATATACTACTACGTCAGAAGAAGACATTCAATTCTAAGATGGGAGATAGAGAATCAAATGATCAGAATAAATCTTCTATCTTGTAATCTTTTATGCTCTAACTCTGTTATCGAGAAAAAAAAAAGAAATGTGATTAACTCAACTCTTCCCATGAGGGTCTCTGTTCTTATTCATAAGCTAGGGAAGGAAGAGTACTCAAACTTTCATCATAGTCTGAGTTCCTATAAGGCTTGACAGAAGTCCCAGTTGCTGCAGAGTTCTTTGAATAACTTTTTGAGGAAGAATTCCACTTCACATGAGAAAGAAGAAGTGCTCTTGAAGTCCGGTAGGGAAGATCAATAATAATAATATACTTTTAGTTTAGGACAAAGAAGATAATTTCCAAGACCTTTAACCTTGCGCTTAGATAATAGTCAGGAGCCTGCTCCGAGCATACCAAAGGTGATTAGTCTAGAGACTCCCACTCTATGGTGCAAATATGCTAACAAACAAATACGAGGCGAGATCTAACCCCTCTATGTGGATTTTAAATCGGATTATCAAATATGAAAAGAGTAGTAGAGATGGAGTTGTAGAACGAGAGGAGTCAATGAACAAGGCATGGTAAGACCGCTAAGAGAAGGTTCCTTTCGTCATAGTAAGAGAAAGGGGAAAGAAAACTGAAGACCTCGCAACCTCTTTCATCTCTTTCTTTTTCGCCCGTCTCATTAATAAGGGGTCTCATTGATTAGGAGAGCGAAGCTCGCTTTGTCCAAGCAAAGCTATTATTTGATATAGTAAAATTGATGAACAAGTAATATAGATCAGTGGATTCACTATCTTAATTACCTATGGAGCAGTACGATGAGTTCCCAAGAGAGAGGACAGGAAAGTCAACCACGAGGTCGAGGAACCTGCTATCCCCTTATCTTTGAATAGATATTACACCAGAAGAGTAAGTCTTTAAAAGATAATCTACTATTTGAAGGATGGATCTTTGGTCTCTTTGAGAAAATTGAGTTTAGGTCAGTATTCTTTCCTAAGAATGACTCACCGAGTCATTTTAGAATAATGTGTTAGTATGCTTTCCTTTCTCCTATCCTTATGAATAGGAATCGTCCTCAGTTTAAACTAATATTTATCGATTTCAATTTGGATAGGAAAGAATCTTTGACCACTGTGTTGCCCTACCTGATCTAGTCTTTCTTATACGCCCTCTGATTCTTTTATTCTATCTTGTAGGAATGCCTAATTTGAATGTGAAAGATGAGGATTCGCTTTCCTCTAATCACTCATGAATGATAAATATGTTGAAATGAATGTCCTAAAACTCGTAGTTTGTAATCATATTTTTTCAATAAAGTCGTTATTGAGAATTTGAAAACTATATTCTTAAAACCAATAAACATAGATCCCAAGACTATTTTTGAGTAAACTCGAACTTTATGTAGACACATAAACATGGATTAAGTTCGAGTAAATAGTCTAAATAGTCTATAGTATATGATTAAAGGTTGGGCGCTGTATTCTGAAATACTATCGATGCGGCCCACTTTGTAAATAATACAAACGATATAATCCTGAATCGTTCATGTAGAGACATGAAAGAGGGGACATCCTATGTTAAAGGTTTAAATAAGACATAACCCTAAAATAGTCAATTTTATGTAATAACGTCGTTTACTGTTTAAAACTGACTATTTACTGTTTAAAACTGACTATCTCGTTTATTGATGACCTAGGTAACTTAATCTTAATCCTGAGCTAATTGTGAACTCCTGTCCACACGAGATTATTCTTAGATTTGTATAGGTGAGGGCAACTCATTAGCGTTGCCCAATAAGCCTTCCATTTTAGGGATAAGATCAGGTGAATAGTTTGAAACATAGGGTACAACACGGAATTCACTCCTACCCGTTTTAGGGTTAGTAGATAAGTTGTTCCATTAAGAACTGAATCCAAGTTTTGAATATAGGGGCCCCAATCTCTCACTGTTTATAGCTTGAACCTTAAACCAAATGTTCAATAGTGGATCGGTGGGACTTAAGGAACAAGATGTAATCTTAGGGGTAAAATCAGTATTTTGATCCAACCGAGGTTACGAATAACCTGTGAAGGATTAACTTACTGATTATGGTTATATTAGATGGACAAAAATATATCTATAGTGAGGGGAGTGCAACTATGAGACTTTAGTGGAATGACTCGTTAGTTAACGAATGTTGATTAGCATGGTGTAAAAGGGTTTAGCCAGTTAATCTCGGATCATTTGAGCCCATGATCTATAGGTCAATTAGGTTCCCCTGCTAGCTCATATAGAATCAACTTAGAACAACATGTAGGAATGATTCGAGTTGTTCGAATTAGGTAAAGAGAGAAAAACTGACAAATATATATCTGATATAATCGTCGGTTCTAAGACTTTATATTCAAATGTAATTTGAAAACCAAGAAAATGAATGCAGATTCGGTCGAAATTAGTTAAAATGAACAAAATGATAAAAGTAAAAATGTTGACTTTTGACTTTCACTAAAATTGGTCAAATGACCATTTTTCCCTTGACTAAAATTAATGGGAATATACAAAAATCCCATTAAATGGAATGGTAAGTAAATCCACTAAATGTTAGTGGAATACAAAGTGTTGAAAAATTAGCTAACTAATTACATGCAATTAGGTTATAAATAGTTCTTTTTTTTTTTCAAGCGGTAGAAGGATGGTTGTTTGGCTAATTTTATCAAAAACTTCATTCCATATTTCTCTCTAAAAATGCCTTCATTCCACGGGTACCACAACCTGGTTTTTAGTCCTAAGAATAGTGGGTGAATGATGGTGGTGGTTCCGAGTGTGTGATAGAAAGAAGGATTGGAGCATGAGGGAGCTTCAAAGGTAAGGAATTTCTTTTAACACTTACCTTTGTGATTAGGGTTGTCTTAAGCATTTTAATTACTAAAGTATTTTAGTTGCATTTGGAGTAATTTTTAATGTTGTTTCCGTTGCGCTTGTATGCTTTCCTACAAAATAGCATGATTTATCGGTCTTTGAATTGGGTTGGAGGAGTCGTAGATTTCCTACGCCAAAGCAGTCAAATTCAAATAAGAATAATTGGGATGGCGTAGTAGGTTTAGAAAAAGAAAGCCTACTTTCCCATTTGATTCTTTCAATATTCTTTGAACCTTTGAAATCAGCCTTTGAATTTTTTCTGACATTTATACATGCTCACGGACAACTCTCAAGGTACTCTTTGGCCTGGTAGGCCTTCAATTCTAAGAATGAATCTATCGATGCAGAGAGAAAAGAGGATGAGCCTGTATTTGCCAGAGGCTCAGAGAAGGATTTTTTCCATCCTGAATTCTATGAAATTAACTAGAGCTCACACTATCTCATACACCAATGGTTGGCAGCTATCCTACCTTATATGTGATGGGACCTTAACCTTCTTGACTTTCTTCCTAGCATGAGTGAGAGTGAGCCTTCTTTATCTTATCATATTCTTCTACTTCTTTCTACTTCTAAGAGGTCGAGCCTATATCCAACTAACTCTTTCTCACATATTCACACCTTTCTCTAATAAGAAGGTCAACTCCAGAACGCTTCTATCCTCATACCAAATCATCTAATTTGACTGGGTTTAGGGTTTTTAAAAGATGGAAGGTGGAAGTGGAATATAATTTAACTAAGAAAGATAAGAAAAAAGGAAATAGAGTAGTCAAACTGATCGAACTAGGACTGATCCGACTTATGCGAGAGTAAGAAAAAGAGAAAGAGCTCCATGGGCTGCCACTGGGACATCCACTTACTCTGGTACGGACGAGTTGAGTTGCGGTTTAGTCTGAGTTTACGATTAGGATCTTATAGAAACCTACCTGGCTTTGCATCCAAGAATTATGGGAATAAGAGAAAGTTCAGTCCATATGGATATAAACAAGTCCTTCACTATAGCAAATTCTTTGCTCGTAATGAAGGGCTCTAAGAATTTGAGAAGGACGGAGGACCTGTCCGGAGGACTTACAAACCTTAAAATAAGTTGAAAGAGTTTGTTAGGCGCCCTAGGAGAGGACTTTAAAACCTACTATTCTCCCACTCTGCAGGATCTCTTCCCCATTTTTTCTTGTCTTTCTTATATCCTTCAAACCTCTAGAGAATTTTATTTTTTATGCTTCCTATGCCGCTCCGTGGGAATCCTAAAGTTTCTTATACTTTCTGACCGCAATACATTAGCTCACTAGGTATTTCAAGTGGTTTTATCCACCTATCAATTAACTTAGATAGATAAATTTAGGGTAGGCTTTCTTCTTTCTAGTTGGCACTTATGACCCCAACCTTTTAAAAGACTTAGTGGAAGAAAAATGGTATATGTTCTATCTCCTTATTCAATAACTTATTCACTCAAAGAGCTCCCACCCTAAGATTCATGCTTGCCTTTGAGGCGCCCTGGCAGCTCCCGATCTTTGCATTAGGTTGCACCATGAGATTCTCATGCTCCGCCTGTATCTCGCCTGTGGAGAGAGCACCCTACGGAGGGCTTGAGCTATGAGTCGAACTCCAAACTCCAAAATTGGCTAGGCTTTCCCACGAAGTGGTTTTGCACCTATCTTTCCTACGGGAGCTTGTTGGGGTGGACCTTTGGGATCCAAAAAATGGCGGGTCACCCTTAAGAGTAGGAGTATGAAGTTGTTAATGATTTCTTGACCAAAAAAGGGGTAGCTAAGGACTTTTCATAAGATCTGGTAATAGTAATTAGCTGAGATTATCTAAATTCAAAGAAGGAGTAGTTCCCCACGCTAGTTCTTGCTGTAAACCTCTAAAGTCTCGTTGCAAAAGAATGAAATGGTGAATTAAGGTTCATTGTTCAATTTTCTAAAATGATTGGATACGAGTTAAAGCAAATCAAATTAGTACGATCAATTTCTTCTTTTTTTAGCATGTATGAAAAAGGAGAATTTCATTTTGATTAAGACCAAAGGTTTGAATGGTATAAAAGATAAAAATATGAAAACAAACTGAAATCTTGGAAAAGAATCTAAAGGTCTCGACTGAGGAAGGTCCACAGGCTCCTACATCTAATTCATCTCTCATTCTTCGTAATTCATATGAGATAAGAGAATGCCAAGCCAACAAAAAGAATGTTTCAGACAGTATGATTTACTGGTTTTGAAAAGGTCTTTAGTGGACAATGATGATTCTGCCTGGATACTTGATTAAGGGGTCACTAATCACCTATGTTCTTTTCAAGGAAGTAGTTTCTAGGAAGCAAGAGTTAGTTGCTAGAGAGATGACTCTGAAAATTGGAAGAGGAGAACTCGACTATGGCAGTGGGAGACATAATCTTCTCCAAAGAAGGATAAATTTTCTTGGATGATGTGTACATAGTTCCTAAAATTCAAAGCTCTTTTCTTTCTCTATCTTCTTTGCTTGAAGAAGGCTACTCAATTTCCTTTCCTCTGAATTTAGTTTGAATTGCAAGATCTTGATCTTTGTTCTGCAAAAATGGAGAATAACTTCTATGTTTTGAGACTGATGGAGGGCAAAACAATTTGAAATCATGAGATGTTTCAAACTGCTGAGACTCTACCAGCATTTCTCAAAGTACCTATTTTTGGCATTTGAGACTTGGCCAAATTAATCTCAATAGGATTGAGAGATTGATTAAGAATGGGCTTAACATCACGTTAGAAGATTATTTTTCACCTCCATGTGAGTCTTGTTTCGAAAGTCAAATGAGAAAACGATATTTTCTAGTAAAAGGTTATAGAGCTAAATAACCCTTAGAACTTATGCATTCAGATCTCTCTAGTCCTTTGAATGTCAAAGCTGGAAGAGGATATTCATATTAATTTCATTGATTCTTATTCTAGGTACAGTTATCTATACCTCATGCATAATTAGTTCGAAACCCTTGAAAAAAAGTGAAAGTAGTATAAGGCAGAGGTTGACAACCTATTAAAAAGGATTAAGACACTTCGATTTGATCAAGGTTTTTAGTATATGTACTTGAGATTCCAAAACTATTTGATTGAAGGCGTAATTAAGGCCCAACTCTCAACACCTAGTAGACCATATCATAATGGTCTATCAAAAAGGAGAAAGAGAACCTTGTTGGACTCCTTCAGATCTATGCTCATTTGCCTAACTCGTTTTGGGTTATGCAGTAGAGACATTTCTTTCTATTCTGAATGTGGTTCCGATCTTTGAGACCTTTTGAGCTCTAGAGAGGGAGTCAAGCTAGTTTACCTTATTTGAGGATTAGGGGATGTCCTGCATATGTGCTAGTGGAAAACCAAAAGAAATTAGAACCTCGTTCTAATCGATGCCTATTTGTAGGCTATGAAAAGAAAGGTCGATATTTCTTAAATCTAGAAGAAAAGAAATGTATCGAGAAATGCTACTTTCTTAGAAGAAGACCTCGTTAAAGATCATAAACCATGAAGTTGTCTGAAGTTCATTTTCTGGATCAATTAGAGATAGATCAAGAGTTGTTGATAATGATGGTCCTAAGGCAAGAGTTGTTGACGAATGAAGTTAAGAATAAAATAATTTAAGAAATGAAAGGAAGAAAATGTTCGAGGAAGAGGAAGGAGGTAAAGGAAGAAGTTAGAGAAGAGGAAGGTTATATTAGAGGAAGGAAGAAGTTCAAGGCTCAAAGAATGATCAAAGGAGAAAGAAATGTACGAAAGGATCAAAGCTCATTGAATAAAGAAAGAGAGCGATGTTCTTGGCTGGAGAAGGAAGAGGTCCGGCCGAGGAAGTAGCTGTAGCAGAAGTAGCTTAGTTTAATAGTGGCTCGACTTGCTTTTCTTCTTGTGAAGCTATTAGTAAGAAATTATTTAGAATTTCGAATAGAAATCTACTAAAAAAAAGAATTATGAATCTTCAAGCAAAAAGAAGTCCCAAAAAAGAAGTTGAGTCTGAGTTCGTAGTTTCATTATACTATCATAGGAATGAGAATCAATGATCTCTTTCCGTCAGTCTGTATCTAGAAGAATAGGACTAACCTAAAGTGATAACTATTCCCTAGTCATTTTGATATGGAGAAAGAACATATTTTGAAAGAAGACAAGAAGAAGTAACCTACTTAAAGGAATAGAAAGCCTATCCAAGGAGTTAACCACTATGCGGTAGATTTCAGAGTCCAACAACAAGAGAAAGTCTCTCCAGGATCAACGAAATATGGTTGATGCCGAAGAAAGGAAAGCCTAGGGTAAATCAGTCACAGTTGAAGAAGCTAGATCAACAACTAAAGGGATCTACGCAAAGCAGCTTCCCCTCTTTCTTTACCATCAAAGGATATGATATAATGAATTAGTTGGGGAATTCTCATAGGTATGAGTTCCAAAAAGAGGAATATTTGGTTTGATAGGATCAACTATAAAGGTATGAGGTAGCGATAGAGAAGGAGGGAGAAAGATCCTAGTTTCATGAGTTACTTTAAGAGTCAAAAGAAGAGATAGAAAGGGGCGAAGCCACGAGAGTCTTGTTAAGATCGGGAATGAGATCTCTTTCTCTAGTTGGATAGGTCTTTTCTGCCCTCAAGTGCGAACTCTTTTGATTAGGGTCTTTCTTTCACCGAAGAAAGAGGAATGAGATTGCTAGGAAGCTAGATTATAGACCAATAGCGCAAGTTAAGGTGAAAAGTCAGACTTCCACGGGGAGGAGAGGCATCCATGCGGAAGTTTCAGGATGCAGCCCTTTGATCTAAAGTTTCCACTGTTTCTTTGGAAAATAGAAGAGGAAACAAGGATGAATTCTTCTCAACTCCTATGGAGCCTTGGATTTCACTTCTTTGTTACTTGATTTGACTCTCTCTGATTTCATGTGCAAATCGGTCGCATTGAAAGAGGCATGAAAATGGTACGATCTGAAACTGAAATAGCAGCAACTGCTGCTTCCACGGTTTATGGGACCTCCTACTCAACTTCTCTGTCTTACTTTGTGGGGACGGATTCTGCTTGAAGCAACTGACTTAAGAGAAAGAGTGGATTCACTCTTCTATTAGATAAAGACCCAACTTGGTCAAGCGATTCCTCCTTTCCACTTAGAGCCAAAGTCTAACTCAAGGACGATACTACTTTCAGTCCAACAGCTCTTCCTCCCCGCTTATTCTAATGATGGAATGGCACAGACTGATTACTTAACGAGTCAACTTGTTTCTTAAGATACTTCTTTATCTCTCTCAAGACTAGCCGATAGAGAAGACTGATTCAAGGGATAATCCCCCTTTCTCCCCGATCGAATACTTTATGTACTCTCAACTGTCATAACCAGAGAGGAATAGATGAAGGAATGTAGCCACTCGACTGAAAGTATAGGAGCAAAGAATTTGCGAAGGGACCAATCGATTAGGAAGGAGAGGGGCTAGGCATCTATCCACTAGGCAGAATAAATAAGTAGCCTTGGATTGATTCTTCTTGATTTCATTCAGTCCTTAATCCTTATATTGTATTCTGACCCACTACATGGTCAAAAGTCGAGACGTGGTATTCCAAAGAGAACGAACGAGGCTATGCCGACTTGATGGGCACAGAATGCAAGTTCATGATCTGGTATTTCTTTGAATATCTAAAGAAACTCTTTTCTTATCCTTTTCTTCCATGAATTCTTTATCCCCTTCTCTGGTATTTTAGCGAAGGACTGAACTACTCAAATTCTTAGATTGAAGAGTGGAAATCCACCGATTGGAATCATGACCTCAATTTCATGAAGCCTATGCTTGTGCATTTTCAAAAAATTCCAAGGTTCAAACAAGAAGAAGAAGTCAGGTTCAGAGCTTTCTACTTACTGAATAGAAGTCATTACTTCTTCATATCCTTTTCAATGAAGAGCAAATTTATATGATTTCAAAAGAGAAATTCTTCTTTAGTGGTCTGAAGTCCTCTTGAATAGATGAGTTCGTCCTTCTCTCCTTTCAGTCGAGTTTTTGTTCATTGATTCAGTCAAACTATTTCATAGCCTCCTTTCGCAACTCCTCTCAAATTCTTCGACCGTCCTCTCTAGTTTAATTTTGAGCCCTTAGTTTCATATTTATATATCTTTATCAATGAGATGGTTGTCCAACTTTATCCATAGGTTAATATGGATTTCTAATGACTGAGGACGAACTCCGGACCCGTCAAATCTGTTAGTTGATAAAATGGAAACCCTAGGCTAGGTAAATTGAGACTTTCTTATTGCTAATTTTACGTGATTCTATCTCCTACCAAAAGTCATGAAACTGAGCATTTTCCCCAAGGCGAATTTGAGTCATCCATAATTTAGGCCTTTTGATCTTCTTTATCAAAATGGTTAATGTGTAATCAGTTTCGAATACGATATGCTCGAGCTAAGAGGTCTCAGGTCATTAAAGGGTAGGGCACCAGAAAAACTTTAAGCTCTCTCCCTTGAAATTGGAACTGGAACTCCTACATAAGATCTTGAAGGAAGAGGTTAGAAGAAAGTCTTCCGAACTTGAAACTAGTGGAATTCGAACTTTCGAAAAGCTAGCCTGATTCTGCTCTTTCAGCATACAAGGTACTCTCAAAGCTCTATCTCAAGAATGAGGATTGAAGAACAAGGCGCGATATCCAAAGTCATCAGTTGAGGAATTCAATTTCTAGACATTGGGGCAAAGCCGTTGAGTTTGTGTCTGAAAGGAAGACGTAGCCTACATGGATATAAACAAGTCAACAGGTCTGAAGACTCTTAATGAAGGCTCCGTAAGAGTTGAGAGTCGTTATCTCTTGAAGAAGAGGAAGAGAGTTTATGAGTCAAACAGGGAAAAGACAGAGGAAGCAAGAGATATTTCTTGATCAGTTGAATTGAATTGAATTAATGAATTAACGAACAAGAAAAGAAAAAGGAATATCATAAGCCCACTACACCTCCGAAGGCAAGAAGTAGAGGGACTAAAATAAAAATAGTCGGGACTTGTCTTCTTTGTAGCTTTGGCTTGATCTTGAAAGTCTAAGCTTCAGTGGATAGTCAGATCGACTTTCAAAAACGAACTTTCAGTCGCTTCTTAAATTCTTTGAATGTCTCATTGATAAGGACATGTAGGAGAAGGACTTTCTTATTCTACGAAAATGTGAATATGGTAGATTTAATCACTAAACTAAGAAGGACCTTTCTTCTTTCTTATCAACAGCAAAGTGAGAATGAACTGATTAGCTAAAATGCACAAAATGCTAGGTTTTGGGTAGGGCTAGCAGCAACTTTTCATGAAAAATCAATTATTTTTTCTTTTTTATCGGTCCAAATAACTCATGAAATTCCACTAACTCGATTAGTCTGTACCCTTAATTTAAGCCATATTCTTATGTAAGGATCAAAGAATTATCGAAGAATTTGAAAGTGAATTCCTTCCTTATCTAATTAGTAAGAGCACTTATATTAAGAAATAACTCGAAGCTAAATGATGAGAGGTTCAAAGAATTTGAAAGCAAAACTCCTTCCTTATCCCTTATTATGAGTGCAAGTCAAAATAATATATCGCCTTCGGATGAGTCAAAAACCCATATGAATCTGAAAGGAGAGCTTTAAAGAATTTGAATAAAAGCGAAACTCATTATCCCTTATTAGGAAGCACAACGAAGAAAGGGTTCAAAGAACAAGGGCTTTTTTTCTACTCATCATCAGAAGGCATGAGTATCAATGCATCGAAGGTCAGGATTTAATTTTCGGATAGCTTTTCACTGGCTCACTTCCTCTGACTTACAAAAAAGGCTTCGCTCTCTTGCCTTGAACGTTGCGAGTCAAGCACCCTCCGTTGCATCATATGAGCTATTCAGTTAGTTACACCAATTTGGGAATCCTCTTTCACTGCGAGTACGAATGATCCCTAAGATTGGGTATACCACAATCCCTTACATCTTGTGAGGGCCTTCCTTTAAATTAGAGAATTTTATCTTTCCACGGCATGCAGATTGAACATAAGAGGTTTTATACTTTCTTTCCAAACCTCAATTAAATACGAAAGCCTATCTTGGTGGCATGGTCATCATGGATGGAATAAGCATTGAGCGCACACCCTTTTCTACAAGATGTTTCGTTCTACCATAAAAAAACCCTAGACTCACACGTGCCTACTTTTTCAATGGGAACCATGTCCATACTATCCTTAATAGAAAGACCTTTTTTGGCAGGAGGAAGAAAGTTCATATGGATAAAAAAAAAGGACTGAGGACCTCCTCCTAAGGAGCCTCCGGGCCTCTTTAATCCACTAAGTCAAGGATGGAACTAAAAGAAAATCCTAGCCTTTCATAATTTTCATCTTTGTTCTTTCAAGAATGAGGATGCTCACCTTTCTTGCTCCTTTCGCCTGTTTTCGTGCTTGGGGAGGATGAAGGTGCTTCGACTCTGAATAATGCATCTTCTTTAGATAAAGGTCGCTTTTCAGTAGAGCAAGAAGCACCCTTTCTCCACGTGCTAGGGTTTCACGATTCACCACGACATATACATAGATTAACAAAAAGGTCAAACTGCCTCTCAATTCAATAAGGTCTGAGGATGAGACAAGATTGAAGCACCTTTCCCACAGCTCATGGGCTGCAAGAAGTGGAAGTATAATGGCTTGGTACGTTAGGCTTTCTCTTTTTGGGAGTCTATAAGACGTAGGAGGCCATAAGTTTGAGTGGAATGAATGAGTCCGACCTATGCTCTTCAAGTAACGGAGGAGTCTTGTCTCCCTGCTGTCCTCAAATAGTGCATTGACTTCTTCATTGATTTTCTAGCTTGAAATCTACTATTTCTCATCAAGCCTACCTCAAGATTCAAAGTCATGTCCATTTTGAAAAGTAAAACTCTGATCATGGAAAAAAAATCAATCTGGTGATAGGTTATGGAGTTGAATACTTGGAGCTAGGCGAAGTCGTGATCCAAGACGAAGTCCTAAATTGTTAAGGGGTAATTTTTCTCTATGGTACCGCTATGTGGGCTCCAAGGGTTCAACAAGAGCTCCTTCTATCATGAAGTTTCATTCTCCCTTTCTATATTCCGATCCAATTTTGCCATCCTTATCCTCCAAAGAAAATGTTATGTTACCATTTCTACTAGAAGGCCTTTCATGAAGGGCTGGACGGGCACCTCACCCTAACTCTGACCTGTAAAACCAAGATTCTCTTTGCATTTTTTTATATAAAAGGAATAATAGAAAATGAAAATTAATTATATAATATTTTTTATATAATTAAAGGATTTATTAAAAAAATGTGAAATGAAAGGATTAAAAGGTAAGAAAGAGGAAAAGAAGGAAAGAAATTTCTCTTTCTTTTTTGGTCAAACTCTCTCCACCGCCAAAGTGATCCTTCCTCATAATTTTCATCCAAAATTTTAGAACTTTCTTTTGAGAGAAGATTTAGAGAGAACCTAAGGAAGAAGAAGAAGATTTTTTAGTTCTAAAGTTGAAGAAAAAGGGGAAAAACTCAAAGGAAGTTTCAATCATGGTAGATTTTAACCCACTTTGCATACGTCTAATTTTTTATTCGGTTTGATCTTCTCAAGAATAACTAAGAGATTAGGTTTGAATAATTTTCTTGAACGATGTTTGAGTCTATTTTGTTGTTAATTGGGTGATATTTGACAAATAAGGCATAGTAGGTGTTTTCCACGCAAAATCAGATATCCTCTGGTTTTTAGAGTTTTTTGGTGTTTATACATTGAGTTAAAACCTTTAATTGATATGGCTGGAAAGCTTATTCAATTTCCTATGACATTTATGAAGATGCTGAGAGCCAATTATGACTGGAAATGTCTTAATTTACAGGAACAAGTTAAAGGTCTATAGAGTACGTGATTTTGGAGTGGTTTTATTTCGTGGTGTTTCTGAGATTTGCAATTGGGAATTTGGGTTACATATCTTCAAGTACATTATAGAGAAGATCAAAATGAATATTTTGACATAAAGAACACTCGTTTTGCGTTAATGATTGAGGGAGTTATGGTCATTTGAAGTTTTTGTTAGAAATTTGGAAAATGCAGAGAGTTGTTCAAATAGGATTTTATTTCTTAAGCTTTGCTTTTGTGAGCGTCATCTTTAGTGTGACTTGTTAAGTCTATCTTTAGAAAACCATAATATTTAAGGTTCTAATATTTGGTTTGGTTGTTGACAAGCCGAGAAGAATTAAATCGAGTTTACAGACCATGGATCTAGCTCAAGATTGTAGGTGAGAAAACAGATTTCAAAACATATTTCTAAACTATTATCTATGATTATATTTCTCTAAATAGTACATGATTTCTTTGAACGATTTCAAGCATAAGTTCAAGCTTAAGTTTTATGATGAAATTTATATATGAGCACGTTATTATCAACTTTCTTAAAAATAGCTAAAACCATATCATTTTAAGCAAGTATTGTTTTTAGATTTTCAATTTTTCACAAACAATCTAAGTAAGCTTGAGCTTTACAAAAGATAAAGATAGCTGACATGTTTTAATGTTTTCGTACGATTTTCTGATGTTTCCATTAACTAAATGACTAGGATGTTGAGCTCGAGGCTATATGCTACATTGTGAACATAGGTTAGATTTTGTTGTTGACGTTGAGCGTACTCTGTAACAATGATGCTGTCATGAGTGTTGGGCAGGCCCCACTACGATAAAGATAATTGGAGTGCTAGGCGGACCCCACTGCACTATAGAGCTTGTAAACGTTGGTTGTACTGGGCGTGCCTTACACAACGTAGATTTGTCATGTTAGTTAAAATGTTTTGATATACTTGATATGCCTTGCTAGATTTCATTGACGTACATACTGAGTATTCGAGAAAGCTATTTTTACTATTATACGTTTATATTTATGACTTGTATAAATAGTTTTATATGTGTAAAGCTTTCACGTGCACTTATCTTTAAATTTATAGTTTTAAACTGAGCCACTTACTGAGCTTTATTGCTTAACCTTCCAAAATCTTTTACCCACTTTCTAGGAAGAGATTGAGTTCCCGGTTCCTCATAAACTACCTTAGTCTGCTGAATCTCCAATATCAATTGTCAGTACGTGGTTAGAGTTGTACATAGAGTCTGTTGTGTTATAGTGTATATGCCTTTGTATGATATAGATACTCTATAGTTTGTGTAAGCTCTAGGATTTATGTTTGTGTATACCTTTTGTTGATTATATTTTGGTTAAGGTGTCTCCTTTAGGTTTACTTGCGAAATCAGTTATTTCCAGGCTACACTTCATATATGTATAAGATTAGTCTAGGTTATGTTGTGTTGTGTTGCATGTATAATAGTTTATATACTAGATTAGCAAGTTTATCATGTTCAAGAGTTTAGCAGAGTTGACAAATATTGTTAAAGGAGAACGATGTCAGTCGGATTCACACCGTCTTTCGGGCTAAGCTAGTAGGTAGTTTGAGAGGGGGTGTGACATGATTAGTCTTCTACATTTTTCATCGGGGCCCACGGATAATATGGATATAAATCAATCAAAAGGCTAAAATAAATAAAGGCACAAAAAATTTGTGAATAAAGTCAAAGAATTTACGAGGACTCCGCACGAGTCCTTCAGACCTCTTTAATCCTAACTATGATCTCAAATCTATGGTTTTGGTCTATAAAGCTCGACTGAAAGGAGAGAGCTCGAAATTAAACTAGAGTGGACAAAGGTTGATGAACATCCATAAATCAAAGACAAACGAGGAAAAGAATTTGAGAATGTGGATTGTCTAAATGGAAGGAAAGAATAAAGCCTAGCGTAAGAGTCTCATGAAAATAAAGAAGACCTCTACCTCTACTCGTTTTCCTGTTAAATCATACCTTTCAAATCAATTGTGACAAAAGTCAACCTTGATTCCAAGGTTGAATATGTAGGTACGTCAATTCGACCTGAGCCCTGCAGTTTTCAGATCTTTTGTGCTCGAACTAGGCAAATTCTTTGTTGAGACTTCAAAATGAAGACTTCCTGTTTGGAAACTGTCTGATTCTAGGAATGTCAATATGGATTCAATGGCACGTCAAAAGTCGAGCGAGTGAAGACAACATCATCCTTCTTATCTCGAACCTTGTTTCATGGGTGGTTCTATGACATCATTCCATCCCCGCGTGTGCACCTTCCAGATTTGAGGTGAGAACTTCGCCTTGGGTAAAAGAAATGCATGAAAATGTATTGAATTCATCCTTTTATCACTGGATTTGAACTGAAACCCTAACTTCATGGTTTGCCCTTAGTGTGTGAATCTAAGATCAGGCCCTAGATGCTTGTGTTTATACTGCTGAAGATGCCAAGCCTATGATCCTCTCCCCCTTATAGGCAATTACAAAAACCAGAAGTGAATCAGTACACTAATGTGGTTAACCTCGGCCTCATCCCATTTCAAGCTCATCCCTACAGTCAATCTATATCTGATCCCTCCCATACCCACTCAGCTAATAAGAAGATATCAATTGAAGGGGTTTATCAAGCTCCGTGAATTCCATAATCAGATGAAATAAGATATAAGTGGATAAGACTCTCCTCTCCTTTTAGTTGAGCCTTGTTCATTGACTTTCATATTTCAGATCTCTTCTCTGATTCTCTTCACTGCGAATCTGCGAAAAAAAGAATCCTATGCTATGAAATCTTCTTTGAACCTACTCTTTCTTTGTATATTGACTTTGAATAGTTTAAATCAAGATCAGGAGTCGGTTCTCATATGAATTTAGCCTTCTTTCACTTTTCGTGTTTCTGAAACTTTCTGTCTTGATATTAACTGAATGAAATTATCAAGCTCTTATCTTTTTTATGATTGAAATCTGTGTGAAGCGCGAGTGAATTGATATTGACTGAATGAAAGTTGTTTATCCTTCTTCTCTTTTTTAGAAATAGATAAGAAGTCCTTTCTAAAAGGCTATGATTTTATGATTGAAAGGTCTTAAAAACTCTAACCGAGGCCTTTTTCTTCCCTTGTTCATTGATATCTTCTCCTCTAAAGCTTCCTATTTTGGTTATTGGGGGTCAGCCCATCCCTTTTTTTCCTTAGATTGACCTCAATCATTCTTTCTTCACATGTGCTCCATTTCATTTCCAGAATAAGGACTTTCGCTTTCAAATTCTTCGATAATTCTTTAATCCTCTCTTTCTTAATCCAGCTACTTCGCACCTTTCAGATTCATATGGATTAATAAATTAAGGGTCCTTTCGTAGGTTATGAAATAACTCGACTAATAAGGATCAAAGAATTATCTCAGAATTTGAAATCGAATTCCTTATTCTACCACTTAGAAGGAGTGTATTATGAAATAACTCAACTCAAAATGATAACAGGGGCGAAGCAAATTCCTTATCAAAGAATTTGAGAAATCCATATTCAAAAATTAGGCCATAATTTCAAAATTGAATGTTCCTTCTCTCCTTTCAGTCGCCTCGCCTTCGTAATGCCCCTACATTGCCTCGCATTTCAGTTGAACTTCTTAGTCAAGCTACTTCGCACCTTTTTAATCGCTTCATTTCGTACATCTAGATCCTTTATAATTGCTCCTTTCTATACATCAATTTCAGGCGGAAGATGAATAAAGGCATAAGATCTTAATGAGAGAGAAGACTGAAAGAGACCTTGTAGTCTTTCTTAAATCACTTCACGTAGCGGTGCAGAAATGGGAATTCGTAACCAAGGTATTCATACGACTTCTATAGTTAGAATATTACAAAGGAGAGGTTATGCAAGAAACTTTTTAGTTGAGGGTGAGGTTAAGTCAGTATTTCATGAGAGCTCTAGTGAGGTTAAGTCAGTATTTCATGAGAGCTCTCACTCTTCTTTCTGATTAGGATCGAGGGGAAGTTGTTTTCCACTTAGTTTTGAAAGTGGGTTCAGTATGAGAATTTCGTAAGCGAGAAGAACAAAAGAAGCAGCTTAAGGCACGATCGGGCCGAGTGGGACCCATTGGGCTTTATGTAGGAATTCTTTGACAAGTGAGGTTTTCATCTCTCAACAAAAGAGAATAGAAGGATCTGGTTTTCTATTATCAACTGTTGAGTGAGATATTATCAATTAGAATAGGCTCGAGGAGTCACACTATACTAATGAATAGGAGAATAAACTGAAAGCTAGATAAAGGATCGAATTCCTGCTATTCCATTGCCTTTCTATTCTTTCTAAATTCGGTATGAATATCTATCTGATCTCAATGGCTTACCCAGGACATCTCTCATGTATAGAAAGGTATCACCGAGTAATGAAAGGTGTGTAAGAAATCAGTCTCGATGAATGAATATGGATAAAAACTAGGACTGGGGGCTTAAAATTAAAGACGTTCAGACGTCTTGACTGAAGTGAGAGAGGTCAACACCAGATAAATGCAGTTGATGTTGTGGGGCCCCAAAGCTATCAGTTTCTCTTTGGAAGAGAAGAAATGGCTCTTTCTGTATCGGTTAGTGAGAAATCACTAGAGACAGAGGAGAAAGATCAAGTCTTCCCCGTTACATTACCAGGGGATGTTTCCTATATTGCGTAAGCCAGAGAAAGAGTCTTAGCCTATTCTAGAAATTCATATCAAGACAGTCAAGCTTCTTATTAATAAGAAAGAGGTAGAAAGAGAAAGCCTTTGTTCATGGAGTCAGAAGTTGGAAGCTGTATCCATCCCTGGCGGGGCAGTTAGATCAAGAAAAAAGCTATCAAAAGAAAGAAGAAAAGGGACGATGAAATGGAGTCGACTAATAGAGGGATGCACGATAGAACTCATCTGATTTATGCGGCTTCCTTGGAGACGAATACTGAACCTCCCGTTCTTGCTCTTTCACTTCAAGAGTCAGACTTCTCTCTTTCGACAGTGGCTATTCCAATTGAAGATGAAAAGATCGATCAATGATGGAGATGTGGCTGCTTCAGTTGAGTTTAGCTATTATGAATAAGAGAGTATATTCACTAGCAATATCATAAATGATAAAAGAAGATACCCTAGCATAATCCCTATTTCTCGAGTGAACGGAGGAGGGGACCATATCCACCCTTGGGGCAAAGGTATTTAATAGTGACTGAAGGAAGAGGATGAAATAGCGAGACTAAAGGAAGATTCCCACTCTGCGGTTCTTCCAATAAAGCCATGAAAGATGTTATATCTTGGACTATGATAATCCCAATGGAATGAACAAAAGAAAGAGGAATTGTCAGACTTTTATAGGCAAGATCTCGGAACAGGAATCAGGATTAATCACGAGAAGCTTGTAGGAACTAGTATAATCTCTTTGTGTAGAAAGAGGGAACTAGTCTCAGATTAGGGATCAAGGGAAGAGGAAAAGAGGAAGCTCACTTTATTTAGTCAGGTCGAAAGGAAGCTAGGGACCAATAAGACTAATAAACAGCATCAGTGGTTCCCGCTAAGTGGGAGGTATGAGGCAAGGAGACGGTGTTCACGAAGGAGCGATCATAAGCTAGAAAATACGACCTCATGATAAGGCTAAAAGCCTTTCTTAAAAGAAGATTTCCTTGTCTTTCAAAGCGAGAAGGTGAGAATCCCATTAAAAAGATCAATCGACATATCATGATGCCTTTCATTTCTGATCTTACAAAATACTAACTTATGTTGCAATAAGAACAACTGCCATTGCAACAACTGGAATAACCTCTTCTGCTTTCAACTCATCCTCTGGCTTCTTGTTTGACTTTCGAGTCTCCTCAAGCGTCTCCTTAACTCAGCATTTCCTTGGAAAAACCTATGAAACTGATAAAAGCACGAATGAGGCAACTTCTTCAACAAGATCTTATGCCTCTGAGAGTCGAGTTCACTTCCTTGGTTCCATATCTATCTTCTATTTCTACTAATATAGAAGAAAGACTCCATATGCCGACCAAAAGGAAATATCCTTTTGAAACTCTAAGAACTCCTTAAAGCCCTTTGGGCTACAGATAGAGAAAGATGGATGCTTCTGACTTTTCTTATGGTCTCGCAACTTTGTCCCTATCCAAGGCAGGGGCTCCCTCTAAAAATAGGGTTAGGCACGGGTGTCCTGAGTTCATATGCCCATGATCAAAAGGTAAGTCAAATCGAAAAATAGACTTTTACATCCTCGAATCATGAGGAAGGAGTGAAGAGAGAAAGAGGGACGCTCGACCAGATGTTGAGAGTGTGTCATCCATTATCCCAATTCTTATTGTTGATGCTGTCTGAAGGACTGATTTATGGAACTCAATCCTTTCTTGATACATCGTTAACGCCATAATTTCTTTCATTAAGGAAGAAAGTTCTTCTTAAACTCAAGGACAAAGTCAAACTAGACCAGACACACGATCTCAGGCCTCACGCCCATGGGAAATGTATCGAAAGACTTATTTTGAGCGATGCCACTAAAGGAAGGGAAGGGATTACACATTCAACCTGTCACTCTCCTTTTAGTCGAGCCTTTGTTTTGGTTTCAGACTCCAAACTAATAATCTTCTCTTCAATAATATGATTTGACTTCTTACTTCAACTTCACTAAGAGCATCAAGGGCTATGGCTCATTCGTTGCGGGATCTCTTACGACCGACATTGAGAAAGTAGCTTTTGTTGACGAAAGTGTTATTATCAAGCTTATATTTGCAATATCATATATGAAGAAGGATGCCATATAAAGAAGTGAATATAGATATAAACAAGATTTAGTGGATTTAAGAGAGTCCTTCAGATGGGGAAAGATGTTAAAAAAGTTGTTTCCCCTCAAACTAAAGATCAAGTGGTTGAAAAAGAAAGAGGCATAATTCACCCTATCAAAAAGGAGAAGACATTACAAGAACTCCCACTATCCGAAAAGTAGGGTCTTGATTTTAAGAAATTCTTGAACAAATAGGCTTGGCAAAGAAAGGTTTCCCTTGCAGTTCTTTCTCTTTCTTCAATTGTTTCAAATTTCGCTTTATTTCTTCCCCTTTCATAAGTTCTTGTTACAAGATTTCTTGCTTATCTGAGATCGATTCGGAGGCTCGATTGAAAGGAGCATGAGATTGAATCAATGAACTTATGAAGAGAAACATCTCGCTTACAAGAGTTTACTCAACCAAAGAGAAACATCTCACTTCCGATTGATTCTTCTTTGATAAAAAGATGCTAACTTCATGAAATGACTGAAGGAGGAAAGGAAAACCCCCTTCGGCTAAGCCTATATCTAACCGATGTCAGTGACTCACTCTTATTCTATGCATTCAATGCCCTGAAAGCACCTCTATCCTGAAACAAGAGCATTCTAAATTTCTACATCGCGGAGATAGAGGACTTCGAATATGAATTCAGGCTCCTACTACCTTGTCTTTCTTCTTTCTATATTCTTGAACTCATTGATAAGGACATATTCACTTGCATCTGAATCCGAGAAGAAGTCAAGCCCACTAATCTTGCCTTTGTCCTCTCTCACTAATGAAGGTCGTCAAGCGGACTCTAATGAAAGGGAATTCCCCGATCCTAGTTAGTTATAGTTGGGGTTCTAACCTATGCTTCTAGGATGAGTTACTTGGTCTAGCTGCTTGGGTAAGCCTTTTTTATCCTATTAGGTCTCAAAGCTTCCTTTGTTCTGATCCAAGTGCAATAGTTTCGATCAGACTCAACTCGGTCCTTGCTTTCCATTGGTGTTTTTATAAGTCGAGTCATATGATAACCTCTAACTCTTGCTTCAACAACATCTCATTCCCTGTCTCCTGAGAACAGTTATTTAGTAATGGAATAAGAGAGTTTCATACCACTACATGGGACTGATTGGTTTCATGGAACAAGAGTCGCAGTCACACTCAATCAGTGTCGTCATTTGATAACCTCTAACTCTTGCTTCTAAGAATACTTATCGTTTCCAATGGAACTTAATCCTACGAACTGAAAGATCCCATTACAAGCTCAGCTACTCACTGTAGAGCATACTAACTGCCCGCAGCACCCTCCTCTTCCCCCTACTGAGACGGCTTCCTATGGAGGTGGTTATGCTTCTTCATATGATCCATATCAAGTCAATTTGCTTCGTCCACTCCCACTAGGTTTCTTCATACAATTCCCACTTTATGGGAGTTCTAATTGCTGAAAGAACAATTACATGTATGCATCCACGGTCTGTGGGCTTTTTAGTCTCTAACCTTAATTCCAGGACAAATGACTATTCTCCTTCCTCAGTAATTCTGGAAAGCTTCTAAGGGCAACTTCATCTTACCTTGAAAAAGTAGTTATTCCCTTAACACTCGACTTCTCAGGCATCTTCTTATAACCTTTCACTCAAGACACCCATACCTAACCCTATGATTCAGATGAATGAGATTGCACATCTTTGAGTACTTTCTGCAGATGAATTGGGATTTCTTTCTCATAATAGATAAAGAAAATAGATGCAAGCTACTTAAATGAGAGATTCAAACCTCGAAAGAAGAACTATCTTGGGAAATTCGAAGCGGGATTTTCTTATCTCCTCTTTAGACTTAGTAGTAGGTCGATTTCTCATCTGCCCTTCTCCTATCCTGGGGAAGTCTTGCCCTTTCTTCTATCGCTATGTTCTTGCATATTTCCTCTTTCTTCCGCTCTAAATCCATATCCTACCTGCCCACAACCCTTGTTTCGTTACTGACACTAATTCTATTCATTTCATACTGTAAATAAGTAGATAGAAGAATAGTTCTAGCAATGGTAAAGCTCCTAACCCCGATCAGAAACCCATGAAAGAGTAGACTAAACGGATAAGTCTTCATCAACCCTATCTAGGAAAAGGCAAGTCTAATCCCAGCCCTTTATCTCCATTTTGAGATTCTGAGTTCAACATGTTTGGGGCATGAACCTTCCCATAATTCAAAGTCTTAAATAGACTTTTCATCTTTTCTAATCCAAAATGTGGAGTAAGAATGATCTCAACAAGATAAACATCTTTATCCCAGGATTTCTCCTTTCAAGCCTTTCCTTTTATAATGGTTCTTTATATAAGGGATTGGGACTCAATAAATCCAGTCAGTAAGAAGGCAGAGAGATCTAGCAAGAGAAAACTCTTGTTCAACAATAACTAGAATGAAAGCTAGGAGATAAATTGATTATTCTGAAATAACCTCTCCTTCAGTCGAGATGTGTCGGTTCTTCCTCTTGAGAATTCATGCGTATCGTTCAATTACTCGTATTATACATAGAGCTCCATAACATTCTAGGAAGATAATCCACATTGAAAAAAGTCGATATGAAGCCACTGATAAGCGACCTTTCTATCTTATGCATGAGTTGATGGGTCTGTTCGCAACTCTAAATTCTAGCAAGAAGCTATGTCTCTTTTGTAACAAGCACTCAAATATTCTTTCTCTTTCTCTGACGCTTGGAGTGATGACCTCATAAGACCGAACCCTATTGTTGATTTGCACCTGGTTGATCGACTAACTAAGTTATTAAATGGCACAACTCTCTCACATATCAATACCTTTACTATCGAGCTAGGGTTTGTCTTATTTCATACTGTGTAGTGGGTGACTTCTGATCCTCTCAATCTCGATCTCCTTTTCTCGGGTTAAAAGAAGCCTTTCTTTACGGGATTTCTTCTAGCTTGAGCTTTGAGTTACCTTGCTGACTCTCCTTAGAAGAAGAGTTGTTCGCCGACCTTTGAAGAGCTACTCACTCTTGGATGTACAATCTGATCTCTTTACGTTATTCTGATCATAGTAGCATTTGGCAACTTTGAATAAGAAAAGACCTTTGTGGCTAGGAACCACCTTCTGTAGCTAGACTAAAGAAGGGAGCCTCAGACCTAGTTTCATTCATCTTCAGTAGTCGGGGAATTAGAATCGAGACTTCGTAAGGAGTTGACACATAGCAATTGTAGATTCCCTTCTGTTGAAGAAATAACTTTGAATATGAAAAAGCGATTATTCATGAATATGGTATATGAAAAGAAGAAAGTCGTCCGTAATAATTAAGGATGAAATAGCTCAACCTAAAGGTCATATAGTACAATCAGATTTCTAGGACAAACTCCCCAACCAAATAGGAAGTTGGTGAAGTTGTCTCTATTTTGAACCAGCAAGCCCTGATCCATTATAGGTCCTAGGAGTTCCACCAACACAAGACTAGGTAAGGAGATCCAAGATCGGAGGTTCGAAATTCAAGAGCACTCCCCTATTAAGTCAAGATACAACTTAGTCGACTCAATGTCTGAGAGCCTTAAGACTAAATTACAACTGTGTAAACGCTCCCATAGGTCGAGTACCATATCACCTAGGAGCCTCTCCTTCTACACCGCTCATAAACTCAGTCAAGCCACTATTAATCCTCAAGACTAAAACATGAGTTTGATTCCTCTTGCCATGTTAAGGAGGACTCCTACAAAGGAGTCAAAATAGTACTTAAAGAAGAGGTAAAGTACCCCCACGGAGCCTATTAAACTAAAGGTTGAAACTCCTCTACCTAACCTACAGCAAGGTTTTAATGATTTTCAAAGAATCTGATTGAAGAGAAGCAAACATTAATTTACAAACAAGACTCCGTAGGAGTTGAGAGGATAAGTTAGTCCAGACCCTTATTTAATCCATATGAATGCCTTTCTATGCGGCATGGAATAAAACTCCTCTGAAGGGGGAGTGCAAGGGGAAGGGTCAGGAGTTCTTTCAGGAAGAAAACATCAACAAACTAAAATAGAATAATAAAACAAGAATATAAAAAAATTTGTAGTTTATTTTAGTTTTTTGGAGTTTTTATTGTAGTTTAGATTAAAGAGGTTCTCATACGACTCAATAGAGAAGTTAGATCCGCTGAGGCTGAATCGACTGAAAGGGATAGGTTAGTAGCTCTTCTTTTTTGGTCAAGCAATTCTTTCATCTATTTTCTTTGTAGATTGAGACCTTTGTTGACGAGGTCACATCCAGATCGTCAATAGTTCCAGTTCCAGTAGGGTGGTTATGGGCTTGATCCAAAGTCATCCATATCGAAAGAGGTTATTCAATATGATTTTTCAAAGGGAGAGTAGTATCCATAGACAATAAAGAAGAGCTCTTAACAGCCCGAGAAGCTATGTAGCATCCAGTTCAAGGAGAGGCTCAAAGATCATTGAATAAAAAGTCTCATTAATAAGGAGACCTAGAAACTGAGGATTGAAAGAGGCTCACATTAAGCTACGGAGGCACAAAGAATTTGTAAATAGAGGGCGCTATTGAAAGAAGGGAAATGAGAGAGGTCAAGACTCTTCGATCTTTCTCTTTCAATAACCGCATGCCAGACAGGATGGCCAGGTGGGTCAGGAGATCTCAAAGTGTGAAAGAGCTCAATTTAATTCCAATGAGAGGAAACAAAATCAGCTAATTGTAAGGAGAGGGAGAGTACGCAGAGGTATTCATACAATTGATAAGGAGCCCACTTAACGGTGGAATTAAGTTCATGGAATAAGAAGGAAAGTCATCCAGTAAAAAAGAAGAGGAGGGTTTGACTGAAAGGAGAGGAATGCGCCTTTGCTTCTCTCCTTTTAGTCGAGCCTCTATCTGAATTTTTGGACAAATGAATATGTGCTTATCAATGATACCACTAAAAGCTCTGACTAAGGGTTCGTACCACTATGTGGGCTTCGTTCCCGAGTGGATGAAAGAGAGACAAATGAATATATTAAGGACATAATTCCTAGTTTGGTCGGCTTAAAGCAATACCAATTCTCTCTTTTACAGTGGTGAACGATTGATGAACAAGGGAAGACAGATCTGCATGCCTCTCACGCTAAGCCGAGTTAACGAATAAGAGATCTCTATAGACCTCAAGCTGCCTCAATGAACAAGGGTCTCACAAATGCAAACAAAGTCAAGTCATCCATGAATGAATTGCCTTTTCCCTAGGCTTTCTTATTCCATTAAATTCATTTTATATGATTTGAGTGTCAATCTCTACTTTTCTTATATTCATGATTAAAGTAGGCAGAACATACAAATCAGTGGAATGAACAAGTATAGAGGGCATTATTAAGGAGAAGGACCGATTCAATGGAATATGAACTGTCCTCCATACCTCTTTTATCCTAACAGAGGGTGAAAAGAATATTTCAAAACCTAGCAAGGCAATTCTTCTTTTGTATTTCTTTTGAGTAGGTTTAACATAATATACAGATAGGAGGTTCTTCCATAGCGAGACCAACTAAAGAAAGCAACAGACAAGAAAAGAAAGCTTATTTTTTGATGCTATTGAAGGCTCAAAGAATTTAAGAAGGACCGTAAGTCAAAAGGAGGGCTGATTTGACGTGATTTCTTCTACCCCCTCTCCTTTCTTTTCAGTTGAGCTATTTCATAACCTAGGCCCACACTCAAAGTCACTCTTTCTCTCTCGTTCATAAACTCAATCTCATATAGCTCTTCTCATTAACTACTACAACTTTGTCTCCTCAATTATATATATCGAGCCTAGCTCATGGCAGAAAAGAGGTTCCACTTTCTTCCATCCTTTTGACTCGCTCATTCCTTGCCATAGCTTCAAGACCTTTTGACTTGCTTATCCATTCCTTTCATTTTGACAGTTTATAAACGAAGGTTCATATGGATTTCTCAAATTTTTTGATCCTTTGAAGAATAAGGATAAGGACTCAACTCCTATTCTGCCTCGCCTTTCAGTCAAGCTGCTTCGCACCTTTCAATTTCATTTGGATTAAATAAGGGTCCGTTTGTAGGTTATGAAATAACTCGATTGATAAGGATCAAAGAATTCTCTCAGAAGTTGAAAGTGAATTCCTTATTCTGCCACATAGAAGGAGTGCATTATGAAATAACTCGACTCAAAACAAAAGATCAAAGAACTATCGAAGAATTTAAGAGCAAGACTCCTTCATTATAGCCCTTATATTTAGAAAGAACTCAACTAAAAAAGATAAGAAGAGGCTCAATGTAATATAAGTGAACTCCTTATAAAAGAATTTGAGAAATCCATATTAATTAATTAGGCCCCTCAGATTCTTTGACCCTCTGGACTTGTTTATATCCATATTCATCTGTGAAAAGAAACTGATCCACAAAAAGGAAAGTGAAAACCAAAGTAGATCCACAACAAGAGTTTCAACTTCAATTTCTCATTCAATCGCCGACCACAGAGTCTTATCTGATTTTCGTCCATAAAGGAGCATCAATCATATTTCATTGATCCTTACTCAACTTTCTTTTCTAGGCTGCTTGAACTTGTTGATTTATTCAACTTTCACTTTCTGACTCCTATCTCTCTCCCTTCGTAGCGGTCAAACTTCTTCCTCAACTCTACTTCTTTGCTTCTAATTCTGATTGAGCAGCTACGGCCACTAACTGAGAATTTGTACTCAATTTCCCTGTCATGATTCAACAACGACTGATTCCTAAGCAAGATAGGCTTTCCTTCTTTGTTTGATTTCTCTGAAGGACAAACAGGTGAATATGACCTTGTTCATTGAGGAACCCTCCTTTAGAGTCTTCTTGCTTCTTATTGACACACTAGGAGCATAGAATTTGCAAAAAAAAAAAATCCATATGAATATGAAATCAGACAGATCCAACTGTCTACTGGGGAATAGCATCTAAACTTAAGTTTATGTCTTTTCCTTCAATTCCATATGGAAATCTGAATTCACTATATTATTGAGTTGTCTTTCAAAGACTATAATTGAAAAGAAAAATCGAAAGAGAGATTACTGGGATGGAGACAGCAACTGCCCTTGATTCTGATCCTCTCACAATTTCCTTCACTAATTCCACTTAAGGTTATTGAAAGCAAAGTCGTACCAGTTCATGAAGTGTGGCACTATTAAAAGGAATCATCGCTTTTCTTAAATAAGAAGATCGAGGGAATCATAAGAATCCTTCCAGAAGTGCTACCGTTCCATTGAACCCAATAACAATGTATCAAAGATGGAACTCAAACTTCTTCTTTTTTCTGAATCTCCAATTCACTCTATCATCCCCATTCCCATACGTCGAATATGCACTCTCTCGACTAAAAGCTAACAATTGTAGAATATTTTAGTCTCAGGGAATATCAAAAGAAGGAAGATCAATCGAGGACTAAAGTGAGAGCTTGCTTCCCTCCTTCAAATCAAGGGTAAAGACTAGAAGAGGCAGAGTCCTAGGTTAGAAAGGTGCGAAAGAGAGAGACGACCACGAAGCGGGAAAGGTTTTGCTTAGATGGAAGATTGAGGTTACCAAGTAGAATCCTGCGATCTTTCATTCGATCTTTCTCTAATCTCTTTCTATTTCTCATAGGAATAAAGAACTAGTACTTCTGTGAAACCTAAAGCAAGAAAAGTGATTACAACTCCTTTTCATTTTCAGACATCGAAATGGGGAGAGATTCAAGAAGAATTGAATTCCTTTTCTCTCTCTCTCTCTCCTTTCTAATTGATTTAGGTCTTGCTCCTTCGCACCGTTCCGTGGGGTCGAGCTCTTTTAGGAGTTATTTACTTCTACTCTAGAGAAAGGAGGAATTTCCCATTTGTGATGTCTAACCTAAAGTGTGAAGCGCTTTTCGAATTGGATGGGGATGAAAGAACTTAAATCTGCCATTCCCTTAAATCTACTAAAAAGATTCAAGTCTATCCAACTTTCTCTCTGATGTTTGAGAATTGAAGGGATAGGCTTTTCAGCTATCTTTCCACTTCTTCAATGAGAATATCATTCATTCACATCTCCAAACTCACTCAAGTCTGAACCTTTGGCCCACAGTAGCGATACTTAGTTTCTTTTTTGGCAAATGAACGCGCCTCAAGCTATCTCGTTAATTGAAAGCCATTTGCTTCTTACTGGATTTATTGACTCCCACTTTCCTCTCTGAAATACAGTTCTTTGTTGATCTCATTCCCTTCAAAGGAGAAAGGGTCGGCATCCTTTTTTCATTGAGGTGGTGTAGTTAAGGCTCTGTAATGAGTTCAGTCAGACAAATCCATCAAATTTAGAGGCATCCGCTGAAAGGGCAATGGCAGTTCGACGAGAGGCTAAGGTCATTGTCCCTGTAAAAGGGGAATTAGTCTTTTAGTTGTCATTGAAGTAGCAATTCTCTAGATTTAGTATATGAACTCATATTCCCATTTTCTTTCTTATGAAATGCTTACATTGAACGAGAAGAAAGGAAACCTCGCACAAAAGGGAGCATAGTAGCGAGAGGAAGGGAACCCACCCTCTAGAAGTTGTCCTTTTAGAGACTCTTTTTTAGTGGCATTAATTTGAATATGGATTTCTCAAATTCTTTGATAAGGAATTCATTTCGCCTCTCTCATAATTTTTAGTCGAGTTATTTCATAATGCACTCATTCTAAGTGGTAGAATAAGGAATTCGCTTTCAAATTCTTCTCAAGTTCTTTGATCCTTATCAGTCGAGTTATTTCATAACCTACAGGTGGACCCTTATTTAATATTTAAGAAATCATATCATCTGAAAGGATCAAAGAATTATCTCAAAATTTGAAAGCCAAGTCATTATCCTTTTTTGAAAAGGAGCGCAAGTGAAGAGGAGTTGACTTCTATGCCTTCTACGCGGCAAGTATAAATAAGGAGTTGACAGACGATAGTAAAACGCCTTTCTTTACATAAGAGAAAAAGATTTGATTCAATAGAATAATCAAGGACTCCTCTTTTATTAGGGAGTGCAAAACGGGGTCTTCTTTCCTTTTTTTTGGAAATGCATGAATAAGAGTTAGAAAGGAGGATCTGATAAAGTAGGGCAAAGATCTAACCATTATATAAAGGTTAGGAAAGTTATCACTTTCGAGGGGAAAGTAAGAACTGTTTGATAAAGGCTAACTATGTCGTAATTCAGATAGGATGAAATAGGGAAAGTCAAGAATAGACCTTGAATTTGATGGATTCAAGTCGAACAAATGCTCTAACCTTTCTTCTAAGGTGGATCCAAGCCTCGCCTTTGCTCTTGACCAGCTACCAACAAAGAAAAAGCCCATGTCACAGATACCAAAAGGGCGAGTTCTAGGTTCATGTTGGATTAAGAGAAAAGCTCACCCCTTGAAGCTATTTCCGCATACAAGCATCGATATAGTAGCAGCCTCGTCCTGATCCATAGAGGGTATCTTCTCCCTTGTTCTTCAGACATGAAAAATGTCCTGTCGGGCACTTGATCGCATCTTGGGAGAACTGGCATGTGGTGTTTCTTGCCCTGCATGTCTTCTTGCACTACATAGTGCGACAAAATCCTTTGCTTTTGGCATTCCTTCCGGCCTAAATGGCCCTGGAAGTAGGGGTGCAGGGTTTTCCTTCAATAATTGGTCATTTCCTTCCATTTTTTTTCTTTTTTAGGGTAGAGAGGATGAGTTAAAAACAATGCATATAAGGTGCTTGGGCCCCCTCGTGGAGTTTCCCATAGTCGTTCGTCATACCCACAAGAGAGGGAGTAGGCGAGAGAACTTACTTCTTCAGTGTTATATCCTTTTTTCTACTCTTTTTCAATTAGAAAGCGATGAATTTCTTCTTCCTTTCTACTAAAAGGATTATATAGAAAAAAAAGTCTACAAGGTTGTCTATTTGATGTCTGTAATCAAGAAAAATGATGATGAGTGATCTAACTTCTTCAACATAGAATGAGTAAGAAACTGATTGATTTGATTTTGACAATCTCTCATCCAAGAAAGAGAAGCTCTTTCCCTCATGGAAACAAGCCAAACTAAAGAAAAGAGAGAATTGCATCATATCAAGAATGATGGGAATCTAGCTCAATGAATGTATTTGCCTGCTTTCCTAAATCGAATTGCTAACGTGGTTCAATAAGTTTAATCTTAGTCCTAGCCTGGAAACGAAGGTTTATGCCTCATTTACAAGGCAAAGATTCGAAATAAGATAATAGGAGCTTTAAAATAGCTTATATGTAGATTCATGCACTCAAAATTGAATGAAAAAGTTAATCGAGGGTGAAAGAATTTGAGAAGAGTTGAGGCGAAGTGCCAAACCTTTGTCGATTGATCGAGTGTAGTGCACATTCAGTTAGGTGAGATTTTCTTAGTCTTCCAGTGTGCGAAGAAAAGATTTGAGATTTCAGCCTGAATAAGACCTTTGCACGCATATCTAACTTATGTCAAAGTGATGCGCCAACGTCTATCTAAAGTCAAAACTCGGTTTCAATCCTAATTTGACATCACAGTGTTGGAATTTATGTCCTAAAACTCATAGTTTATATTTTCAAATTACATTCTATTCAATAAAGTGTTTATTGAGGACTTGTTAGTGAAAATAGAATACTATAATCTTGAATCAAATAACTAAGGTCCCAAGGCTATCTAGTGTAAACTTGAACTTTATGTAGAGACATAAATATGGATCAAGTTTGAGTTTATAGCCCAAACGGTCTATAGTGTATGAATAAGGTTCCGCGCCTTATTTCGGGAACACTATGGATGTGGCCTACTCTGTAGTTAGTACAAACGATGTGATCCTAAATCGTTCATGTAGTTAGTACAAACGATGTGATCCTAAAGAGTTTGCATCAGACTGGAACCATGAAATAGTCACTTTTAAGTTATAACACCGTTGACTATATAAACTGACTATTTTGATTATGATGACCTAGGTAACTTAATCTTAATCCTTAACTAACTATGAACTTTCGTTCTAACGGTATTATCCTTAGATCTGTATAGGTGAGGGCAGCTCAACGGAACTAGCCCAATAAACCTCCCATTCCAGAGGTAAGACCGAATGGATGGCTAGGGACATAGGGTGCAAGACCTAATTTACTCCTACCCGCTTTAGGGTTAGTAGATAGGTTGTTCTCTTAAGGACTGAATCCAAGTTTTGAACAAGGTATCCCACCCTCTCATTGGTCCGAGAGGGACTCAGTTTATAGGTTGGACCTACTGATCATGGTTATGTCAAATGGACACAAATATATTTATAGTGAGGGGAGTGCAACTACGAGACTTTAATGGAATGATCTGTTAGTTAACGAATGTTGATTAGCTCAGTATAAAAGAGTTTAGCAAGTAACCTCATATCGTTGGAGCTCACGATCTATATGTCCATTAGGTTCCCCTGCTAGCTTATACGAAATTAACTTAAAACAATATGTTGGAATAATTTGAATTGTTTGAATTAGGTAGAGAGAGAGAAACTGACGAATATATGTGATATAGTCATCGATTATAGGGCTTTATCTTTAAATATGATTTAAATATTAGAAATATGAATATGGATTCATATTCGGAAGCTCGAAATTGATGGAAATGGTCAAAGTTGTGAAAAGTCAAAATGTTTGACTTTTATTTTGACTTTTAAATGTTAAACTTTGACCAACTTCATATTCAAATATGATTTGAATTTCAGAAAAATGAATGTGGATTCATGCTCGAAAGGTTGAAATTAGTCAAGATGGACAAAATGGTAAAAAGTTAAAATATTGACTTTTGATTTAAAAAGTCAAAGTTTGACTTTAACTATAATGGTCAAATGACCATTTTACCGTTTTACTAAAGTTAGTGGAAAAATCCAACATTTTGTTGGATAATCCCGCTATGTGGAAGCTTATGGTGATGACACCAAGCCCACTAAGAGATAATGGAATGGTGATCAATTCCAATAAATGTTAGTGGAATGCTAGGTGTTGAGATTTAATATACTAATTACATGCAATTTTGCATGTAATTAGTCTATTTAAGGGTTATTTTTCAACTTGGAAAAAGATTTTTGCAATTTTTGTAATTTTGAATTACAAATAAACCTATTCTCCCAAATCTCACACCAAAAGCTACCTCAAAATTCAATCTCCTTCTCAAATTTCCTACTTCGAACGGGTCCCACAATCTGATTCCAAGTCTGGAGAATAGCAGGTTAGTTCTAGTGGTGATCCGGTTCGTATTCGGGAGAAGATTTAGAGCTTCGGGATGCTACAAAGGTAATTATTTCTTTTAACCCTAATTTAATGTAATTAGGGTTGTGTTTAGTATGCATGTTAATCACTAAATTAAGTTCAGTTGCAATTAGGGTAAAAATCCGATCTTTTTTCCGTTGGTTAGTATGTTATCCATCACACAGAACCTTAATTTGAGAATAGGTGCAGACTAGAGGTAACTCAAGGCCCTATCCTATCCCAATCTCGGTCTTAGATGAGGCGGTCAAAAGATTCAGAGGGTAAGTTACCACCTGTTCTTACCCCCAACACTAGTACGGTAAGCACGACAACCTCTCGGCATCAGTCATACTTTTTTTTTTACTAGGTTATAGAAGATAAGGAAGACTAACTACAAAAGTAGAAAGCATCATATCCATTGGCATGTCTGCAATGCTTCTGACATTCCTCCAATCCCAAGTAGCTCCTTCATTATCCTACAATCCTCCTTTCATTAGTTCTCCCATATTCGCCTTAAGAAATCCACATTAGTCCCCTCCCAACTATCCATTCTCAAAATCCATATGCCGGTCGCAATACCTATATTAGCTGGATCATGATGCAAAAACTTAGGCTCGAAATGCTCATATTTCTTTGGCCCCTCTTTGAAATACGCTACTCCTTGATCCCCATAAGGAAAAAAGTACTTTGTCAATCCTTAATTCTCGGCACCATTAGGTCTGCTTCTTCCCAAACATCATCTTATCTCAGCTCTCACCATTTCAACCCATATCTAATGTAGCCCATAGCTCGCCCCACCAAGCCCTTTCTTGCTTTTCAGGCCATCGAATCTCCGTCATTCCACTTTAGCTCACCTCCAACCACCTCGCCTCTATAGCTTATGGGCAAATCACATTCCCCTAGCGCAACGAGTATGCTTTTCAATTCAAGTTGAGGGTTTTAGAGCAAGACATTAGCGTCCAGCTAATTTTGGGATTTTGATCTGATTCCCACCCACAACGGAAAAGGTTGTCCATCTCTAATCAACAAGTCTAGTATGCCAATGTCTTCCCTTTAGAGAAAGACGAAGGGGTTGTCATCCGATTCTTCCATCCAAGTTTGACGGGCCCTGCACTGAAATGGTTTACGTCACTAGATCATTCTATGTTAGCCTCGTTTTTTAGCAATTATCTTAAATCTTCATCGATCAGTACTCCTACAACAAAGATCTTATTAGATGTCAAACCAATGTCGAGGCTCTAAGTCAGAAAGGTAATTCAAATGGAAGTGCCTACTACGGCAGGTGGAAGGTTGGCGCTGCCTAAATGCTCAAAAAACTCAAAGAAGAAAACTCCATCAACTAGTTAGAAGAAGGCTCTTTGGCTCATTCTTTGATTGTTGGCTATCTGATGTTACAGACCCATACCACATTCCAAAGCAACACCTTTCCACCCTCCTTTATAGTCTCGATATTCTACCCTCTCTCTACGGCTCCTATGTCGATTTGCACTCTTGTTAAGAAAGGACTTCGAGCATTCCTCTCCTTCTTAACCTCACTCGAGTGGCTTTCGCTCCTCTCCTTCCTAACCTCACTCGAGTTTAATGTGCCTTGAACCTCTTCTGACAGTCTCAAATTCTTTGATCCTTTTGAATCTAAATTTCTTACCATGCGTAGGAGGAGCTTCGTTGAAGTAGGTTGTCGCTTTGCTTTACCTCCTCTTCTATCTCGTTTGTAAACTCAATCTTTCGCTTATCTTATGATTGAGCCTGTTAAGTTGATTTTCTTCGAACTGTCCTTTTGACTCGTTCATTCCTTGATGATTGTTTCAAAACCTCCTACACCTTCTACATGACTGGGGAGTCCTCCTAAGAAAAAATCCATGAGTCCAAAGGTCAAAACGTTGCAAATTTTTCATTTTTGGTGCATTTTCTCTCTCCTTCTACAACTCAGTATAGACACTATTAATATGTACCTTTAGAGTTAGTCTATAATTAGAAAACCTCATAAACAAGGGACAGGTAGAATAAGCATCCACAACACTCAAGTCAAGCGGGCTGCCTCAAAGAAAGGGGTTTCAAAACTCAATCGAGAATGAGTTTACGAAGTAAAGGATGCGATGAGGATAAAGGCGAATCGAGAAACCCCTTGTTTTGAATTTTAGCCCCAAGGCACTTATTTATTAATTCAATAATGAAATAAAGGTTCATTGAAATATGAGCAAAGAATTAAGGAAGAAAGAAGGAAGAAAATCAATGAACCCTTCACCTTTGCAAATTCTTTCCTCCTAATGGAGGGCTCAAAGATCATTTAATAAAGGCTTTCTTTTACTAAACCTACTACACCTTCCTAATTCTTCTTATTTGACTGGTTTCAGGAAATGGTAGATTTGCTCTTCAATCACTCTTGAAACCCATGAAAGGTGCAGCTTGAAAGTGTAGAAAACTCCTCCTTCGAAGTGGGATCAGAGGGAGGAGTTACCCAGGGAAAGGTGCCCGTCCTTCATAAAAGGCCTAGATTCTCAATGGCTTATTATAAATCGTGAGATAGATCTTGTCCTCTGATTTATGGGTAAGAACAGAAGAAAGTAATGACTTGTGGAAGATCCCACGAGTGCAAAAAGTAACTTAACCGAACAAAGATGAATAGAGGTGTCAAATACCAAAGTCGAGTGAGGAGTGAAAAAGAGAAAAAAAAAGATATAGGGACGAAAGTAGCTCGACCATAGGAAGAGAGATGCGCCTAAAAAATAGGTATTCGTTATTTAGTTAGTATTATCTGTTGAGCGTGAAAGCCTAACTATATTGGAATTAGGCCCAGTTTTGCTTCCAATCTGAACTTTAGGGCGAAGCCACAACAAGGCAGTCGAATCGATATTGCCAACGATGAAAGGTCGTATGTATGGCTGGACCTCTTTTTTAACTTAGCGAGGAAAACGACTCAAGGCAATAGACACACGTGTCCAAAAGAAAGTAGGAAAAACTTACAAAAAATGTACGTACATTCTTGATTGATGACAGCGATTGATAGCAACCGTTAACCACTTGATTTCAGCTAGGCTAATAGGACAGCCTTCAACCACTTCTGGAGCAGAGTCGTAGTGTAGCAGACAATCAACTACCTTTTACCTCCTTTATTTATCTAACTACTATAAACTCTTATTAGGAACTACTTGATATTCATCCGGATATGAATAGACTCAATGTGAAGTCGCTCCGCTTCGAGGAGATCTAAGCAAGCAGATTTTTCAGTCAGATCCAAACAGCAGAGGCTCAAAGAATTTGAGAAGGACTAGTCAACTACTTTTACTTTCTCCTTTAGTTATCTAACTACTTTGCTATTTATCTGGAACTCTTGTTTGAAATAACTACTTTCATTCGTAGTGTAGGTGAAGCTGTAGCCGTTCAATTAACCCACTTTCTTGAAGCGTAGCAAATGGCTTTCACCATAGAGAAATAAGGATTTAGCCAGGCTGAATAGGACAGGCCCAGCTCGATCGGTGTCTTCTCTCTTTTATGGTAACTTTGCCCTTTTTTTGATCTAGCGGAACTATATTTTTCTGCGTAGCATAGCAATCGGTGACTTCGCCCTAAGGATTTGATGTTTTTCAGAGGCTCTCGTCCCTTTGTTTTATTTTATGGTGGCTTCTCTTTTCTTTCCCATGAGCGGAGGCTTAAAGAATTTGAGAAGCGCTAGCCAACTACTTGGACTTTATCCTTTCTTTCTCTCCTTCATGTATTTAGCAGAAGCGGAGGTAGAGCAGTAACGAACAGCCTATAACTACTTTTACTTTCTCCTGTGTTTAGCAGGAGCGGAGCGTAGCTACTTAATCTGCTTTCCTAGAGCGTAGGGACTTAATATGCTCTTTCAACTTCATCTGCTTTCCTTTCCCAGAGCCTAGCTACTAAATCTACTTGGATCTGCATTTGCTTGGAGCGAGAGCTACTCTGACTTATTCATAGATACAGTTTTAGAGCCCATAAGTTCTTTTCACTTTGCTACGCTTCAAATGTTCAGGTAGAAGCCACCGCTATGCTAAAAATCTTAACATAGAAGCGCTACACTACAAAGGGCGAAGCCTACCATTATGCTAAGCTTCTTTTATTAATGTAGAAACCTCGCATCCGCTACCCTTCACTCGAAAGCAAAAAAAAAAAGGTGTCAGGTGTCCACATAGCTGGAAAGCTAGAAAACAAATCAAAACAAAGGTCCAAATTAGCTTAATTAGTGGATTTGAGGAGATACTGAAAGTAGCAAAGCAACTCGACTAAGAAGGATTCAATGAACAAATCCAATTCTTTGGTCCTTAATAGGGGCGCAAGTGAAGAAGGCTAAACTACCTTGAAAAACATCGAAAGTCCAATCTGTCCAAATCAGCCAGGCCAAATTTGCAACTTAGAAGCCACCGGTTACAGTACGCGCTATGCTTCAAGAAAGTGGTTGAAGACTGTGCGCTACACGTAGGATAAATAGAAAGGAGTTTCAGATTGGATAAAATTAAGTAGTTTCAGGCTGTCTGCTACGCTACGACTCTACCTTCGCTCTGGATGGATAAATACAGGATAAAGTGGTTTGATTTCATCGCTTCACGTAGGATAAATAACATGTAGTTTTGGATAATTAGACAGTAGAAAATGGTTGCCTGCTACGCTACGGCTCTACCTCCACTCATCTAAAATACGAGATCAAGTGGTTTAATCACTACGTGTAGGATAAGAGAAAGTGGTTGTTGAAAGACTATGTGGATCACTAACTGAATCTTCTCCTGAACGTCAAATTATACGAAAGAAAACCAAAGGTTGAGAAGAATTTGACAAGCGCATTTATCTAAGAAGAGAAAATGAGTCCTTCACTTTTAGAGTCCTAACCTTTGTATCCTCATTCATAAAGTGCAAAGAATTTACAAACTGAAGACCTGTTGTTCTCTATTTAAATAAATGGAAAGCAATGGCTCAAATTCTTTGAGCCTTTATTTTGAGTTGCACTCCTTTGAAGGCTCAAAGAATCAATCTCCTACTCTGCCTTCCTAACCTCACTTGAGTTCAACTCCACAAATTCTTTACACCTCTCCTTCTTAGTCAAGTTGCTTCACACCTTGAAGGTTCATATGGATTTCTGACTCGTCCTATGTAGCTTAATTAAGACTTTGATCATTCTTTAAGCCTTTTAGCAATAAGGATAAACTGCTTATTTAGTTAAGCTGCTTCAAACCTTTCAAATTAATATGGATTAAATTAAGAGTCTGAACTAGCTTATTTAGCCATGTAGTAGTGCTCTAAAAGAAAGGTGAGAACAGAGTCAGAGACATCCCTTCCAACCCACATAGTGGTCAACCTTGAGAGGAAACATTGTTGTGGCTGTAGTAGAAGTTCTTGTTTTAGAAGTGGAAATTAGAATAATTGTCTCATTAAAAGAGGTTGTTGAAGCAGGAGGAGGAGGCAGGTGGTGTAGTTAATAGCTTTTGAGGAAGAAAGTCAATGAATAGGGAATCGATAGAATTTTCAGTTGAGGAAGAAAGTCAATGAATGAGTCCAGAGGCTGCTGAGGCTCTGTCTCAGTTTCCCTTGTTCTTCTGTATTTTCATGTAGGTTACAATGACCATTGAGATTAGGGAGACGTCATCTCTTTCATTCTCATTTATCGGTTAATAAATAGATGATGAATTATCTAGTCCATACATGTCTAACTTTCTTAGTCTACTGCTACTAGACGTTTAAATGATTACACCTTCAAACTTCCCTCAACCTTGGAACAAGTCAAATTCTCATTAAAAGGAGTTGAGGCAAAAAGGTTGCTCGACCTCTTAATAAAATTGAAAGAAGAAATCAAGGCTCAAAGAATGATCAAAGGCTCAAAGAATATTGAAAGGACTCATTCATGGAACTAATATATAAAAGGGGTCTAAATAGAAACTGAAAGTGGGCTTGACTCTTTCAAGGCAGTGGAGGGAGTGAAGGTTGCCAAGTTCTCTTTGTCTGAAAGACCGGTCTGGAAATGCAAGACTAGTTCTCTCTCCTAAGACAGATGAGAAGACAAAAGAAAGAATGAAGAAATGAAGGCTCGACTAAATGAAAGACGTGCATACTTGAAGCATAAAGAAATTCAAACTTGGTTTGGAAAAGAGAAGATATGGAATATATCCTCGCATCATTTCTTTCCTTTAAAGTGTAGATGACTATCCTCGAAGGGCTTACAACGATGAATGTTGAGCACTGCTCAATGGGTGCTTGAGATGAGAATAGAAAGATCAAGCCTATGGAGTAGAAGGATAGGCTTTCTGACTTTGACTTTTCCCACGTAGGGCTTCGTGTCTTTCCTTTCGCCATAAGAAAGGGGTTGATCCTAGAATATTTGACTCGGTTAGGCTTTCCTTCTTTAAGCTCTCTCTTGTTGGATAGGCTTTCTTCAATCTTTTTTACGTTTCCTTGTTCAATTATCTCTTTCCACAGAAAGGGAATGATAATCAGCCACTCAACTCTATTGGCAAACTCAAAAAGGAAATCCCAAACTTGAAGAAAGGGGGACCCGCTATTAATAGATGTTCTCCACTAAACCTTTCTTATATGAGAATAAAGTAGGAGAAGGGTAGCGACAAATCAACAATAGGAACTACGAAATAGGTTTATGCTTTCTCGTGTAATCAATCTCTTTTGAACTGGAAGGTCGAATCCCTCTCTTGTTCAGAACAAGCGGAGAGGCAAATATCAAGCCTTTACACTGAACTCAATTTCCTTTGATTTGATACAATCAACCAATTTACTAATCGAAAAGTGAAGAGATCATCCCCTATGTAGGGCTTTGATGAGCAAAAGAGAGATAGGAAAAGAGCTTACCAACCGATCAAAGAAGGGTTTAGTAGTGATCCAATCAAAGAACAAGAACTTTCAAAGCAGATGACTCAATGGCAAGGGCTTCAAGTCCTTCCCCTATTAGAGGGTGAGGCATCCAACTCTACTACTTCCTTTAAGATGGGTGTCAGAGTTATAAGACCAAGAATTCTCCCGTTAGAAAGAGGTCATGGAAGAAAAGAAGCTAACCAGTAGGTTATTCAATATACAAAAACATATTGAATATACTACTTTTCTCGGAAGAGTCATCACCGAACTGTTACCCCACAGCTCAACTTCGTAATTTACCCTAGGCTTTCCTCTCCAGCTTTCTCTCTGATGTTTGAAAACTGAAGCTCATAGGACGTGAAGCTCTTCACTCTGCTTTCCTAACTGGATAAGTAAGGCTAGGCTTTCAGAATATTGCTCAGCCATAGAAGGCATCAAAATGAACCTTGTTCATTGATTGAACTGTTTTCCCCACTCCATGGGATTTTTTAAACCTTCAAACCTCTCTCAAATTCTTTGAGCCTTCAGTTTTTATTTCTTCCCGCTCCCTCCAATAAAGCAAAGAATTTCTTCTTTATCCTCCCCAATTCATGAATATGGATGAATGAGTCCTTCAGACGAGGAGAAAACGACTCAAGAGGAGACATCTACATTGTTGAATGTAATAGCTATTCACATTCTTTGAACCTTAAAAGACGCTTCTTTCATTCTTTGGGCTTCATGGGCTCATTCTCTTTTCTTTACGTAACTCCAACGAGCCTTATTTATTCAATATGATTCAAATTATAGGTTGATAGTCCTTTCCCTTTTTAGTTCCATTAATCAGTCCTTCGGATCGGCAAAGAACCTACACTAAGAAGAGAAAAAGGCTCCATAAGACAGGGATATTGTTGAGAAGTCCCGCTATTTTGAGTGCAGTTCAAAGTTCAGACTAGGGATCCAACTCATCCTAGAAAGTTGACATTTTCAATTGAAACTACTTTTTTCTTGATAAGACTCCTACGCATTTGATAGCTCAAAGAATGAACGACAGCTATTACTTAGAAGAATTCATCAGTCTATCTTGGATCTAGAAATTCTTTGCTCTTCTATAGCAAAACATCAAGGCAGTTGATGAAAATAAAGAAACTCATATTTTGACAAAATAGAAGGAGAGAGGCGCCTAGCACGACAAACAGATCTTTATACGTTGAGGCATGGCATGTAGCGCGTTAAAGAAGTCCGAAGGACTATTCACTATTCTAAAAGGAGAGGCGTGTAGTGCGTCAAAGTGCAAAAAATATACATTTGAAAATGGAAGTGGTAAACCACTCCGTCTAGAGGCCAGGCCAGGCTAGGTCCAAAATGATTTAAATAAAGAAATGCATAACCAGGAAGAAGAAATAACTTCAACTTACTTAAAGGAAATGGAAGTAAGCCTAGTGGAGGATCAAATCTACTGCGACGACTTCCACTTCCTCAAATGATTCCTTTCGACGAGGTTATTCACTACTCCATGGGCCAACGAGGTCTGCCTTCTGCCATTCTTGTCTTTCGAGCGGTAACCCCCACATTTTGAGAAGAAGTTAAGAGGGGAGAGGTCAGACATAATGGTTGATCTCCCTCTTGACTGTAAACATAATTCGAAAGAAAGTCAAATTGTGTAACAAATGAATAGGAAATTCAAAGTCAATTCAAAAATTAGCCTTTCGGGCAAGAGGAAAAGATCGAAGGGCTGCATCCTAAAACTAGAGCATGGATACAAGAACTTTTTTAGACTGATGATGCCTGACCCAAACCCTATGCTGATCATTCTCTCTCCTTAGGCTTTTTCTTTCGCCTGAAATTCATGAATAGGGCTTTTTTAAGGATATGTCTATTTCATAGTTAACAAAAAAGAAGGAAGTGTAAAAGAAGTGAGTCACTCTTGACATATGGCGAGATGGAAGAAGTTTGTTCTTCAATTATGGGTTCATGAGAGTACTCTTCGATTGAACCGCTACGTCTTCCTTACTTGAATGTGTTACTTTGTTCATTCATGAGTTGGGAATGGAATGCTATGAACAAGTTCAATAGAAAGACAATGATAAGGTTATCATATCTTTACTGTTGTGGTCTTTGAAACAAAGCTAAAGAAAGGGGAAGGACTGTTCTTCCTTTGATCTTTCATTCTGGTTTTCTTTTCATTGGATGTGAATTCTTCTCTAATTCTTCTCCCTTGTAGGATAAAGAAATGGATTTACTTTACGGATTACTTGTCACCCATGAAGCGGTAGAGAAAAGTCAACTCCCCAACTGGATCTGATGACAAAGGGGAAACTCAGGCCTCATGAGGCCAATCTAGGTTCTATGGGAATCCACCATCTCGGTTTCTAGAATCAATCAATCGATTCAGGGAAGGAAGTCAAAGGAAATCCTCTTTGGTGTGAAGCAAAGCGACTATGAAAGAGCCCTTAGATTAATCAAAGCCCTCAATAAAAAAATAAAGGTCATTAAATGTAGAAAAGATGGAACTCAAAGAAGGAAGTAAAAGGAAAGTTCTATCAATTTAAGCAGCCTAATGGAAGATCAACTTAAGGATTATTAGTTTAAGTTTCAGGTTCAGAAAGAGAAAGCCTAGAAGTTCATGGTTTTCATTTCAAGGCTAGGCTTTCCTCTTTATAATACTCTAAAGGCTCCTAAGGACCCCTTATTCATTGACTTCTCTCCCCGAGTTTCATGAATACTCTTATTGGATTAGAGTAGGTTTCTAAGTAGGATATCAATAGTAAAGGAGCTCGACGTAGTTGACTGAGAGGAGTGTTGAGGATTCCCTTACTCAACTAGATCCCTTTCATGAGTTAGAGCTTTTGCAAAATAAAGGTATCTTCAAGATTTAGTTCTTTAGAGTCAACCAGAGAATTCACCATTTCTTTACTAGCATTAGAGATTCTACAAAGGAATATTAGTAACTCAATAATGAATTAGAAGGTGCTCATACGACCAACTTACTTAATAGAAAGAATATGGTGAAGATAGAGCAATCAAGCTCCAGATGAGCGGCAAAGAATTTGCGAGTGGAATTTCTAGTCCTAACGGACGCCTCTCAAACCTTGTTCATTGATTCCTTTATTTTCTTATTAAGGGCTTTGACTTGGACTCTTGTTAAGGTAAAGAATTTGAGCTCTCCTTTGAGATTAATATGGATTTTTTAAATAAGGGTCCAGACTAGCTAATTAGGATACAAAGTTTAGGACTCATGAATTGGAATATGAACCTGTCACCTGGACTTTTTTTTTTTTTTTTTTTGTTCTACGTTGCTTAATTAGTCTGAAGGACTTTTTTTAATTCCATTGATTTGATGGGACTGATTTTGACATATTCAATTTCTTCTTTTTCTTGGCTTAAATTCAAAAAATGCTATGTTTTGACATAGGGAAGATGGAAAAAAGGACAAAAAATCAGTCAAAAACGACTAACGAGAAGTGAGTATTCTCTTTTATTATCAAAGGGAAGAAGTTCCAACAAGAGGAGAAAGAGGAAAGAAAGCATAAACTGGTAGGGGCCTCAGTCTTCCTTAGTAGGGGGTCAGACGAAGAATTCATCACTCTTGTTTATGTGAGTTGGACTATTAGTTTGCAAGAGAGAGACTTAGACTTCACATAAGTCACTTCATTCCCATTCGGGGAGTGAAAGAGTCATTTGTCTCAATTTATGTTGAAGAGGAAGACTTAGGTGTTGAGGGTAGGGTAGAGTAGAAAGAAGAGATCAAAATAGGGTTCTCGATATGACTTATTCTACTTCATAGGTAACTGAAAGCAAAAAGAGGAAGCTCTCCCTGATTGAGTAGCTCTCCTCTTGCTGCTAAGTCTGAGTTATGGATCTCAACTGAAAGAGGTTCAAAGAATTTGAGAAGCAAAGTGAGTTTGTTTTTCCATTTATTTTCAAAGTGAGTATGAGAAGGATAGGTTCCTGGTCCACCGTAGCTTAATATGGGAAAGGCTATCACATGAAATAGGAGGATTACTACTAAGCCACCGATCGAGTTTCACTCAACAATCGAAATGATAGTAAGACTAGTGCATGAACTCACAAACTCTCTACATGGATACTCTGACATGAAAGCCACTGCGTGGTATTCTTTTCTAGAATTAGAGTGAGCATTAGAAGGATCAGCTGAAAGATTCAACCGTTCAAGGGGAAGGAGAGACATGAAGCAAAGCGATGGGAAAAGTTCTAAGTTGCTCCGCTGATTATAGATACTCCACAGTTTGTATAAGCTTTAGGAGTTGCGGTTGTGTAAACCGTTGTTGGTTATGTTTTGGTTAAGGTGTCTCTACGTTTACTTGTGAAATTAGTTATTTCCAAGATACATTTCATCCATGTATATGGTTAGTCTAGGATTCATTGCGTTGTGTGCATGCATAATAATTTCTATACTAGATTGGCAAGTTCATCACATTAAAGTTTTAAGTAGAGTCGACAGATACAGATAAAGTAAAGCGTTGCCCGTCAGCTTCACGCCATCTTTCGGTCTAAGCTAGCAGATAGTCTGGGAGGGGGTGTGATAATATCCTTTTCTTGTACCCATTTGAAGCTGATACGTCCATTCCAATGGTGTTGGTAGAAGATAAGTTTTATGCCCTCGGTACTTGGTGAAGTCCCTTCATAGAAAGACTTCATCAGACCGCAGTCAACTCGAAAGCTCATCATTTGTAAGGCAAAGTACACATAGAAGTTCATAATATTTCTAGAAAAAAGGAAGGATCAATGTCAGTCCACCTTTCATTCTTCTTGATCGGTGGCCGCCACGAGAGGATCTTTCTTCTGACATTGAACCTTGGTCAGTTCTTATCCAGTCTAGGCCTGGGCTCTCGAGTGGGAGATTTGTCTATCTTATTCTTCTTTTCAAAAGTGGCCACTAGCACCTTGTATTCCTCTTAGTGGATTCGGTGATCTCGTAAAGGAAAGAAAATAGTTATCCAAGCAATTAGAAAGACCTACAAACTCTTAAGATTTCTTGGCCACACGAGTGAGATTCTTGCCTTTACGAGGTGCCTAACACGAACTCCCACACCAACTTCTCCTCTAAATTGGAAAGCGATTTCGTCTACATTGACGGCTAGGGCACTTCAAGCAAAGTAGACGTAGAGTCTCAGTCTTCAATGGGGCAAGATTCGAAACCCATTAACTTGTCCACAATATAGAGATCAATGAAGAAGTCGATGAACTTGGGAATGTGTAAGAGTTGGAGTCCCACTTTCTTCCGAATAATCTCTCTTAGCTACATCTTTGTACATCTAGAAAATCCTGACTCCTTATCTCTTCTTTCTTATGGCCTGGGTGGGTTCAACAAAAATCCTTGGACCCGGTCAGCTATCCTACTCTTTTCAAATAGGTAGATTGCAGACTGCTAAATTTGTCACCAAATCTCTATATAGCATAGATGAGTTAAGGAATTCTTGGGCTTTATGCAAAGTACCTCTGTAGAGTAGCTTCCATTAAGCACTCATTCTAAAAGATAAACTGAGCTATAACTTCCTATGCTATGGGCTTCCTCTTTTTCATCTTACCACCACCCTTGATCTTTCCTACTCTTTCTTGTGATGAATGAATAGAGGAGATGGGCTTTCATTTTAATAATCAGAAGATATAATCATTCCATAAAGGAGTCTGAGCACTTTCTTCTAAATAGTAGGTTCTCAGCCTTCTACACAAGCCCTAGGCTTTCCCCGCTCCGTGGGCATTGACTATAGTTTGATTCACCAAGACAAGTGAAAAAAAGTCATTAGAAAGAAAAGTGGATTTCTGACATAAAATGAAGGACAAGGAAAAGAGAAAGAAAGTGCAAAAAGATGATGAAGGAGGATAGGCTTTCTTCTAAATAGTCAGTTCTAGGACCTGTCCTACTCTTTATTTTCTGGACGGTCGACAACTATCTGACCCCCTAGCTAAATGGTAGTCATGTCCACCCTCTGTACTTTTTGAACTAAAATCCGCTTAGATCTCGAGCAAGCAAGTCATTTAGCTAGATTAGTGCTAAAAAGTTTAGATAGTTTTCATTAGCATTTTCTTTCGGAGGGACCCACGGAGCGGAATTGGGACAGGGAAGACTTTCTTCTCCTCGACTCTCTTCCCTTCTTCGTTAATTGGCAAAGGGTATTTATAAGGTAAGGTACAAACTTTCTAATATATACAAATCGAATGCAGGCTTAGCTTTTCTAACTAGGCATTAAAATAATGGGAGAAAGAAGGAATGACTTTCATCCTCTTTCTATGTATTGGAATGAGAAGGATTTTCATGCTTACACAACCCACCCTTCCATCCAAAACTATGTATTCTTATGGAGACTCTAGCTTGGCTCTCCTCGACCGACCTACCTTTCTGATCCTTGTCACTTTCGCAGCAGTCTAAAAGCCTATGCTCATACAGAGTATAAAAGAGAAGAAGTTTGCCTAACTTTTCTACAGTCTCTTTCAGGTTCGTAGGACCCCAACTGCAACTATTAACTCATCTGAATCTTTCTTTTTTTACTACCTCTACAACTCTTTCTCTACCCTATCTTCGAAAAGAAGGAATCGCATCCGGCTTGGTGGAGTGATCAAATGCATTCTCATAAGGATCAAGTAAACTCATTCAAGCCTATTCATATTATACCCATCCAACTCATACGAACTCTCAGTCTTCTTGGAGGTTCTTCATTCAATACCATCCTTTCGACGAATAAGAGTGTCCTAGTCCACTTTTGAAATAGACTTCTGAAAGAGAATACGAATAGTCTCAGTAACCTATACAGCTAATTCCCTTTCAACAATGTCATCTGACTCTTGATCAATCTGAAGAGGCTTTCAAACCAGCTCAAAAAGGGAAGGGATAGTTCTTTGTGGTCGAGTTGAAACTTTCCCTCTCTCTTTCTACCTACCTGCGGATGCTGTGTTTGCATCTGCTTTATTCAAGAAAAGGGTGGGCTAGAGCTTTAAGAGGCCAATGTCTGATCCCATCTCTCTTCTTCAATTGATCCAGATGGTTCCACTCAATCTACTAAAGAAGGTAAACCCACTGAGCAGTCAATCAGGTCTGGCTTCCCCATCTATGAAAGATCGATCAATCGATGACCATAACTCGTATATCTATCAGTCTCTCCACTTTGAACTTTAAAAGAACTTCCCCACGTAGCGAGATTTCTCACTCTTATTATAGAAATATCATATAAAAAAGGATGGAAAGATAGATGAGAAGAGATGAAAGTCTGAGACTGTTGGTCGAGGAGCAAGGGTCTACTTCCTTCCTTTTGGTCGAGACAAGGGGATTTCCAATTCTTTATGAGTAAATGCCTAGACCAATTAGGTAGAATAGAGCATAGTCGAGCACTTGTCCAATCCGCATGTCTATCTTTAAAGAGGATTCTATAGGTTCGAGAAAAATGGGCTATTGCCCATAGGTTCAATAACTTTTTTCCCGTGTGAGGGAGAAGGAGGAGTAAGTTTCCTTTAAGTAGGTTCTGCGTAGTGGGGCTTTTGTGGTTCTTTTTCATCTTATTCATAGGTTTAGTAGGTGATGACTTGCGAACCTTCTCGTCCTCTAAACCTCTTTCTTCTTCCTTTGATAGTAGGTTCAACCATTTAATTAATATAGGTTTCTCAAATTCTTTGAGCCTACGAAGCCTCTCCTTATGTTTTGAGTCGAGTTATTTCTAATTTGAAAGGCTTCAGAGTCTTAGTAAGGGATAAAGACTTCCGCTCTAAAATTCTTTAATAATCCTTTGATCCTTTCAATCAAGTTATTTCAAAATATAAGGGCTATGATGAAGAAGTTTCGCTCTCATATTCTTCTCAAATTCTTTGATCCTTTATGTTTTGAGTCGAATTATTTCATTAATGCACTCCTTCAAAGTCATTTCACTTCATGTCTCTGGATAGGTGAATATGGATTTCTGACTCCTTCGTAAATTCTTTACTCCTTATAATTCACTCCTTCAGAGGGACTGACGGCTTTCTTATTTTCTCTTATTTTTCTTCTCTTTTCAGCCGAGCCTCTGATGACTTGAAAACCACTACATCCTCTTCTTCTTCTTCTAGGAGATTAGGTCAGTGAAGTTAGCAGTAGGGGTCTTTCCTCTCCCTCATCTTCTTGGGTCAACCAATTGCATTACTTTTTTCGGATGCGAGATTCTTTCTGAAAATGAGAGTTGTGCTCTTCCTTTCTCCACTCTCCTCGGTTGTGCCATACCACTGATTTTTCGAGTTCGTTCTAACAGAATGCTAAGCTTAGATTGCCCTTGGAGATTGGCCAATTCTAAGGTTCAATAGAGCTCTACTAACTGAATACGGGTGGCTCCCTCTCAATTGGAAAATCGGAGTAGACCAGTACTCTTAAAGGCTACTCCTAGACTTCTTCCCGCTCGATTTCAAGTCTACTCTTCCCACTTCATCTCTATTGTCTACGACCAATATTGATGGAATTACCCAGTCCTTTACTTAAAAGTTTCAAGTGGATAGGGAGCTAATAGATGATACGAACTGTGGCTCCCACCAAAGAAGACTTTCAAGCCTGATTTTCTTCTCGAAAGACCAATACCTTTCATGTTGAGTAATAGTACAAGCTGACTAGCGCGACTACCTTTACTAAAGCAAGATGAAAGAGTTTAGCACAGAGAAATGCTAAGGTTAAGATATAGCGAAGAAAGACTTTGGATTAGGGCTTGAACCCCTTCCCTGAACTCATTGGATGTTAAAAGGTGTCATAATCATTTACTTGTCGCGAAGATAGGCTGCTTCACATCTCACTGGTTGACAAGAGACCTTATTCCATCATATGAACCTATTCCCATCAGCCTTTACATCGATAAGAAAACTTAATCTCATCAAAGAAGAGGAAAAAAAGGGCTAGACCCCACCCTAGGCAGATAGGAAGGAATAGGCAGATTGAATCATAAGGGTATGATGTATCTAAACCTTATAGGCACTCGATAGAATCGAATGAAAAAAAGGCAAAGGTGAGCATTTCCATATAGGGCTGCAAAAGATATGTGAATTACCTGCTAAACCGATCTTGCTTAGGGCAAGTTACCATCTTATGATTGAAGCAAAGAGAAAGTACCACTTTTCCTTCAAAGTCGTCTAATCTACATCTAATTCACATCCTTCTTGCATCTTAACTTGCTGAAGAGAATAAAGCATCAAGGATGGGAAAGGCCATAGTACTAGATGAAATAGCTTTTGTTCATTGAGGTGCTGACTGCAAAAAAAAAAGGAAAAAGGGAAGGCCAGCTTCAAAACCTCCCATGCACCAAGAAAGAAGGCAAATCTATGAAATATGTTCGTCAGATTTATATTGGGCTTGAAATGCTTTAATCACAGGATTTGATGGATTGCAATAAAGCAAACTCTAAGGCTTTATGGGCTTGCTTTCTTAGTGAATAGGAAGATCCGCCCTCACTTTTTTTTATGATTGTAGGCAATCAATGCCTAAAGGCTATGCTTCTGACAATGACGTCAAATTCCAATCGCTTGGAAGAGGTGATGCCAGCAGGTGAGAACGCATCAGACATTTGGGGGACTGAAGATTGGCCAGCACAAGTGGAAAATGGGAGAAGAGGTTTCTAAGTTCAAATCGAAGGAAGACTTTGCATTTGATAACTAAGAAAGCAGCTGCTAGTATATGAGATTGGCCCTATAGACTATACCTCGAAGCAAAAAAGAGGCAAGACACATGTACAACCAAAGCAATTGTCACACCCCCTCCTGGACTACCTGCTAGCTTAGACCAAAAGATGGCATGAAGCCGACAGACAACGCTTTACTTTACCTGTATTTGTCGACTCTGCTTAAAACTTTAATATGATGAACTTGCAAATCTAGTATATAAATTATTGTGCATGCACACAACGCAACGAATCCTAGACTAATCATATACATGCATGAAATGCATCTCAGAAATAACTAATTTCACAAATAAACCTAGAGACACCTTAACCAAAACATAACCAACAAAGGTTTACACAACCGCAACTCCTAAAGCTTATACAAACTGTGGAGTATCTATAACATACAAGGGTGTATATACATCATAACACAACAGACTCTATCCCCAACTCGAAACACGTACTGGCAATCGATAATGGAGCTTCAGCAGACTAAGGCAGTCTATCAGGCACCGGAAACTCGATCTCTACCTGGAAAGTGTGTAAAACATTTTTGAAGAGTAAGCTATAAAGCTCAATGAGTGACTCAGTTTAAAACTAGAAATTTAAAAGTAAGAGCACGTGAAAGCTTACACTTATAAATTTGTTTATACAAGTCGTAAACATAGACGTATAATAGTAAGAATAGCTTCCTTAAATACTCAGTATGTACGTCATTAAAATCTAGCAAGACCTATCAAGTATATCAAAATATTTTAACTAACATGAAAAATCTACGTTATGTAGGGTACACCCAATACAAAAACGTTTACAAGATTTACGATGTAGTGGGACCCGTCCAGCACTCACGACAGCATCTTTGTTACGGAGTACACTCAATGTGAACAATAGAATCTAACCTGTGTGCACACGGTACCATATAGCCTCGGGTTCAACACCTCAGTCATGTAGTTAATAGAAACATCAGAAAATCGTATGAAAACATTAAAACATGTCTGCTATCCTTTTCTTTTGTAAAGCTTAAACTTACTTAGATTATTCATGAAAAGATGTAGTTCTTAAAACAAAACTTGGTAACTTATACTTTGTTTGAAACACAGTGGTTCAAATAATTTCCAGATATTCAATAATCACGTGCTAGCATAAACATTCAGTAAGAATTCTAGTCTCGAAACTCATGCTTAAAAATAATCATGGACTTCAAATTTTATGTTTACCATATAGCCTCGTGCTCAACACCTCAGTCATGTAGTTCATAGAAACATCAGAAAACCGTATGAAAACATTAAAACATTTCTGCTATCCTTTTCTTTTGTAAAGCTTAAACTTACTTAGATTATTCATGAAAAGTTGTAGTTCTTAAAACAAAACTTGGTAACTCATACTTTGTTTGAAACACAGTGGTTCAAATAATTTCCAGACATTCAATAATCAAGTGCTAGCATAAACATTCAGTAAGAATTCTAGTCTCGAAACTCATACTTCAAATGATTTTCAAAGCTTTGTAAATAAACATGTAGATCAGTCAATCATAGTTAATATTTAGGAGAGAAAATATTTTTACAAACTGGTTTTGGTCAGTCATAGTCTTGGACTAGTTTCTCGATGTGTAAATACGACCTATTTCCTCTTAGCCTGTCAAACAACCAGAATCGAGTATTAGAAATCTAAATATTATGATCTTCAAAATTTATGTTTAACGTGGCTCACTAAGGATAATGCTAAAGAATTCCATCTTAAAACAATAAACCATACTCCACATACTTCTCAGAATTTTCTACATTCGCAGCTCGAAATTCAAATGATCATAACTCTTCCAATACTTAACCAATATAAGATTTCTTTATATTAAAATCTTCATTTTGAGGTCCTCCAAAACTTACCTTAACACATATAAATCTAATTCCCTGTGAATAATCTCAGATAACCCTCAAAAGAGAACAACTTCAATAATCGCGCGCACACGACCCCTTTAACTTGACCCTACAATTTAACTTAATTTTGGTCATTTTTGGTTCATGATTTCTTCATCAAAGTTGTAGTAAATTGAATAATCTTTCCCACAATATCAAATAGAGATCCTAACTACACCGGTTCTCTTAGCAATATAAGAAAAACTAGAGACCTTCTGAATTCGCGTGAAAACCAGCTGCCCTATTTTCTTCGTCAAAAATCATCCAATGAACATCTGAATTTTCTCAAACATTCTTCTTAAAATTTGTTTGAAAATGAAATAGCTTTCAGTAAATGTAACCCTCACCTATTAATTTTTTTTGTGTAGCTCGAAATCAACAGAACATTAAAGGTGTGCTGTGTAAATCAATTTCTGCTAAGGATGAAGCTTTGCTTGCAATTCCTTTGTCTTTCTTCAACAAAACTTCTTGAACTTCGTCTTCTTCTTTTCTCAGCCTTCTTTCCTGGAAGCCCTCTGAAATTTTAGTGCAGAAATTGAAGAAAACGATGAAGAAAATGGTGAATGATACTTTAGCGGTGGTGGGTTTTAAAGCACCAAAAACAAAACCCACCTCCTTCCTTTTTCTCTTCTTTTCTTATTACTTTCTCTTTTCCTTTCTTCCCTTTATCTTATTTAATAAAAAATAAACATTAAATACATATAATATATATATATATATATATATATAATCTCCATTTTTCTTTTATTCCTTTCACATTTAAAGAAAATAAATCAAGAAAATATCGGATTTACAGATATGGTCGAGCTCCCCCTCTATGGTTGACCAACTAAACCATCTATACTAATCGGTGAGGTTTACATCTTCGTAAATCATGAATCCTAGGTTATGATAATAAGGCCTCCACATCTTTGACATTTATGAATGATTTTCCAATTCACATTGTTTTAGAGGCTCAAGCATTTCCTTTACTGAATTTGCTCTAACTAAGCCTAATCCCTATCTTTAGTAGTTCTCTAAGGCCGATGAAATTCAGTCTTGCTATGCACTCTTGCCAACCTCTGTATAGTCTAGTGTGTCACAAGTAAGGATGAGACGAAGGATTGAAATCTAGGTCAACAATGCATAGAAGAAGACGGGGTCTAAAAAAGAGAATGTTGAAGGTAAAGCTGAGTATGAAATCTTTGAAAAAGGTCCAAAAATCAGAAGGTATGTAAGCAAGCCACCCTGGTGCCAAGTCCACCTCTACGCAAATACACGCAAACCTAGCTAAAGTTGCCAAGCATGTAGTAGTGACAGAAAAGAATGTATCGAGGAATTTGAAACTTTCTCGAACTTGTAGTCTGCGGAAGTCTAAACTCTGTCTTTTGCCTAACTGAGTAGGCAGCTAGTGGCGGAATTGAGTAATTCAAGTGATATCTCATTGATAGCAGATCTTAGAGTCTATCTGGGAGTCCCCATTCTTCATGGTAGGAAAAAGAATGAATTATATCCCTCATTGGTGGTCCACGTAGCGGGGATCTGACAACCGTAGCTAATTGGAAAGGAAAAGTGTTGCACTCGTAAGGGCCCAAAACTCTAATCTAGTCTACCACTTCAGAAGTAGGAAAAGACTTTCTCTTTCCCAAGTGAACCATATCTTTACCCACGGGTCTTTTTAGAATGAGCAAGATCCAGAGAGGCAGACTTGGAATGAGAAGTATCGAAATCAAGGTCAGATCAATTGGAAATCAGAGAGGAAGACTAATCATCATCTGTCTCTCTTTTTTTCTCTTCAGATAGGGATGAGGAAATAGGCGAGACGTGAGGATTAGGCATTCCTTTTCGTTGTTGTAGTAGCCATAGTCAAGGCGATAGCATCAATCAGTCCAAAGGACTTGTTTATCAATATTCAATTCTTTTTTTTCTTGTTAAGAAGTTGTTAATGAACTAATGAAATTCTTTGAAAAGATAAAACCATCTCAAAACTCGATTTGACGCCTCTGAAAGCTTAAGCTAGAAATGAGACAATCGGGGCCCTTATTGTCTAACTGAATGAATCAGCCTGAGTAGGGATCGGCTGAAAGGAAAGATGAAGTTCAATCTCATTCAATAAAGTAACTTGACCTACATGCCTACTTTAAGAGGTAGAATGAGCCCTCTATGGGTGGATCAGAATGAAGGGAAAAGGAAGGAAGCCACTCGACAAAGGATAGGAGAGGCGGAGGTCCTAAGAAGATGCTTTCAAGGGTAGCTCTTTCTTCAATCGCTTTTCTTGTGGAAGTTGAAGTATTTGTTCTTGCTGCATCAGGAGAACTTCTTAGAAAGATCGGTGTCATGCCTTATCTTGGCCTAACTCAATCTTTCTCTTTTCTTGTTAGGAATTGAATCGATATAAGAAAGATTCTCAATTGTAGTCCAGCGGTTTGTTCATCGGTTGAAAAAGAACAATAGCAATTGTCTGCTGACAATATGAGGGAGATATTCCATTTTGTCTTGGCCCTTCTGTAGGCGTGAATCATTCAGTGCTTACGGACTAAGTCCTTCAATTACTCGCGGGCTTGCTCACAGGTTGGGTTAGTGAAACTTCAAACTCATGAAAAGGAAAGTGAATGCTCGATTAGTAGCTTTTGAAAGAAGTGGTGACAGGCTTGTGATCTAGCCCAATCCCTAATTAATGGGGAAAGTGGAGCTAAGGCAAATTCTTTTAGGTTCATCCAAGATTCTTTTAAGAAGCTTTCTCATCATAATCAAATGTGGAACTTGACCCATAGATTTCTACAAAGAAAAATATGAAAGGGATTTGATACCAAAATGCAAAAGTACTAGTTAGTTGCATTTCATTTCCTCGTTATGACGGTATTACCAAAAATCGCTAAGAAAATGCCCATGATTTCAAAGTCTTCTCTTGGGGGTGCCTAAGAAGTGTAGTTGTCTAGTAACTGATTCTTTAGTTTGACTAGGTTCCCCATAACTAAAGATTCTAATCTCATTATATCTCACATATGGGCTTAGTTGTGCCCTGGACCATTCTTTCAAGAGCTAGTTTTGGTGCCCTTAGAGCTTTATGGATTGAAAGACTATGTCCAAAGATTTTTACAACTATCAAAATGCAAACAAAAGACCCAATCAAAACAAAACGTCAGGTGCTTTGGGAAGATTTTAGTTCAACAAATGGAAATATACAATTACCTGTACTTGGGGAACTCGATTTCAAAGACATAGTAGAAAATCTCTTGATTATAAACGAGTCTTTGCAAGAATAACTTCTCGGACTAAACTCAATCTATTTAGATCTCACTAGTCATGGCACTGCCAGTACCAGTACTGACTTTATTGACATTCTGTCTACGTATGGTCCTTTTGTAGGTATGTACATTGTTAAGAGTTTACCATGCAAGGGATCCCCCCATAAAAGATGGAAAAGTAGATTAGCTACCCCCGTTATCTAGTTTTTTCGCTGAATAAATGAGATGGTAAGATAGAAGAAAGAAAGCCTACAGTCTCCTCTCATTGGGCCCGCTTGGATTATGGTTGGGGCACGTGCCCCACTGAGGTTTGATTCAGAAATCATATCATCATGTTATTCCCCGCTCATCGAAGAGAGGAAGAGCCCTGGTTGAGCTTGAACTCCAATATGAAAGAAGAGTGAAAGGGTAGGAGGAGAATAAGAGGTTAGCAACGTATATGAACCTTTTCCAAGCGAGCCATGGGAGTCTAGGTTTTACGAACTAGCCCAGACTGAAAAACAAGCAAGGCTATAAAAATTCAAGGGTTAGGCCCAATCATTCTCCTCAATGGAAATCAGGCATAAACGTGGGGGATAGGTTATGCAATAGGGAGACCTATCAGCTGCTTTACGAGGTTAGAATAAAACTTCTCAGTTACAAGGAGAGATGTCATTGTCTTTGGGGAATCCATAAAACAGTTCTACGGAGTTGTAGTAGTTGAGGAAGAACCAAACAAACAACCAACAAACTAAACTACAATCAAAACTCCAAAAAAACTCAAATATAATCAAACTCAAACCAATCAAACTCCAAAAAACTCTAATCAACTACGAGATTTTTATTTATGGACTACTTTGATTATACTTGATTTATGTTCTGTTTTATTTATATGTTTGATATATCTATTTTCTTCTTCTAGGAAGTTTAGAGAACAAGAGAGATCGAGATTGATTCAAGAATCTCTACATCAGAAGAAAAACTCCCAAGAAAACGAAGACAAGGCGCACGGTATGGAAAAACATACCAAACCAAACTAAGGAAACTTCGAATAGCGAGGCAAACTAAAAGGATCAAACTCCCACCTTTTGAAAGGAAAGCTCTACCTATCATACTCAGACACAAAAGATCGCGAGAACCTCAATCTCACTCTTTCAAATTCATCCTCTAACAAGGCACGGAGCAAAGCGCATTTCTATAATAAAATCATAAAAGACTCCACTTAATTAAGCTTCGGAGGAGTCAGATTCCTTACCGTAAGTTTACAAGACTATGTAAAAGAAGAGAGAAATAAAAGTATGGAATGAACGAGTTAAAAGGACCGCGGAGGAGGAGTCAGATGTAGTGTCATAGGTTTAGAAGACTATCCAAAGTCCTACTAAAGGAACAGTCCTTTGGACCCTACTAAAAAGATTTCATGGAAAAAGACAAACTACTCATATGGAGCCTTCACAGAATCTGATGTAGTGCCCTAGGTTGTGTTTTAAAAATCATCAAGACCGTACTTGCACTTGCATGACTCATATTACATTGAACCTTCGCTTTGCGCCCTTCAGCCTTTTCTTAGGGAAATCCCACATTGAGTCACTTTTGGCTCATATAAGAATGCAGTAAGAAAGAAAGAAAAAGACTTTGAATTACAGTAAAAAAATACATCCTTTCTCGTTAGATAATCAAAGTCTATCAAATCTTCTTGTTCATTGAGGGCCCCTCCAAAACAAAGGTCCATATGACTCTCAAATTCTTTAAGCCTGACGTTAGGAGCAAAGAATTTGCAAAGCAGATTTTCACCTCAAAAAAGTCCTGAGGACGAACTCATGAATTCCATAAAAACGAGTCTAGAGCACTCGACTGAATGGAGAGTGAGGCTCGACTGAAAGAAGAGCTCCTACAGAATTTGATTCCACATTATCTTTTCATTCCACTAATTCAATGCCTGATGATGGATCATATTCTATTTTTATGCATGTAAATAAACAATCCAAGGATTTAGTGGTTTCATATGAAAGGAAGAAAAATCAGAAAAAAAATCGGACAGCAAAGTTCAAGGTTTTCATTGAAAGGAATAAAACGTCAATGGAAGTCCTAGAGCCTCCTACCCCTTGTTTATTCAGGTACTAGTAAGAGAAAAGACCGTATTCTTTGAGTTCCATCTTTTCTTTAGTGGATTAAACGAACAAACGAAGGAACTCATATTCATTCAGCCTCATCTGGAGCTTCTCAAATTCTTTGATCGTTTATTCTTAAATATTCTTTTCACCCGTTCGAAGGTTATGAAATAACTCAACTAAAAGGATTCAAAGGTTAGGACTTGAAAGTAAAGTCCTTATCCCTTATACTATGAAAGAGCCCTTCAAATCTGAAATAACTTAACTCAAAATGATGAGAGGTTCAAAGAATTTGAAAGTGAAAGTCCTTATCCTTGAAAGGAGTGCAACTCAGAAATTTTACTAACCCGTAACCTCCGGATGAGTCAAAAATCCATATAAATCTGTAAGGATCAAAGAATTGTCTCATAATTTGAAAGTGAAACTCCTTCCTTATTCCTTATTCTTTAGAATTATCTCAAAACTTGTTTATTCTACCATATGTCCAGATGACTCTCAAATTCAAGCCTTGTTTTTGCTTCGGAGTATTCAGACTGGATGACCCATAAAAATTGAATTCTATCATAGTAATCTTGTGCTATTTCCCTTAAACTTTTTATGGAAGGATTTGAACTTCTTTTCATTTGATAATACCAATGCTAGCTATTTGCGAGACACATGAAGATCGAACCCACTATACAACAAAGTCAAGCTTCTTGCCCCTCTTTCATAGGTCTATTGAACACCTATGAACTAATAAGATCAGAAAAGAATAAGACTGGTTCACTGAAGAGCTCCTTCGCTTCTAACCTGCCCTCTCTAGTTTGAATATGTGTTAATGGGGCCAAGGACTAGTTGACTCTGTCAATTCCTAAGCAACTGATACAGAGAAGTGAGCTCCATATCTCCTCTACACGAGGAAGGAGGAAGAGAGGTTAAATACTCAAAGAATCAAGAAAAAGAAAGCTTCATATGAGATGAGTCATGGAGTGGGGGGCATATCAAGGAGAAGCCAGGGCAAGGTATGAGTCAAAGGTTGTCCTTATTTGAAAGCACTAGAAAGGTAGGTTTAAATCATAGTTCCCTTCTTGAACGAATGAGATAGGGAGATCTCCAAGGAAAAAAGCCTAAGCTTTCATGGATAAAGAAGGAGAAAGATAGGATAAAAGCTGAGTGAAATCCAAGGAAAAGAAGTGAGAAGTCAGGCCCTTAGATCAATGAAACCTATGGATGAGTTAGAAAGGAAAGGCCAGATTTCAAATTCAAACCACTCCTCTCCCGCCAAGAACGTTCTTCTTCACACGAATGAGCCTTGTTCATTGATCTGCCTTTGTGTACGAATATGATTTAGATGCCTTTTTCCCTTTCTAGCTGAATATGGGCCGCCTAGCATCCGCCTTTTGAGTAATAAGGGCTAGTTTTCTCTCACTTGTGAGAGGTTGACACTTTCTTGTTCTAACCTTGCTACCCCAACTTCATAAACTCAGTAAAACTCAACTCCTCTTAAATCCTTTGACCCTCTCCTCAAATTCTTTAAGTCACTGATCCTGCTCTGTGGGTAACCCTTATCGTGCATTGTGCTTCCTCTACAACTCCTTAAAGAGAAAGAAACCCAGGGAAATGAACAAGCATCGGAAAAGATTCCACTCAAAGGTGCCAAACTTGTTTATTCCTTGTTCATTGATAGTAATCCTTCTGTTTCATTTCTTGTTGGACTTCCAAACCTACTATTTCTTGAATATGGAGAAATCAAAAACTCTGTATGAGGCGTAAAGAATTTGAGTTTATAAGGACACATGCACAAAGAATTTGTAAATAAAGATTTCCTCTCAACTTTTACTCTGTCTCTCCCTCTTAGTCGAGTTACTTCGCACCTTTTAGATGAATATGGATTTCTGACTCGACTTACGTAGCAGGGGTTAGTGAAATTTCTCAAATTCTTTGATATGGAGTTCCACAAATTCTTTGCGCCTCTCCTCTCTTTCTTAGTCGAGCTGCTTTACATCCTACCCTTTTTAGTCGAGTTATTTCACTATTTAAGGGCTTCTTCTATTTGGATAAGGAATTCACTTTCAAATTTTGAAATAATTCTTTGATCCTTTCAGTCGAGCTATTTCATAACCACTAGACAGGTTGAACCATGTCATCTTTCTTTGTAAACAATCAAAAAAGGAGAAGCTCCCATCTTGAATCAAACCTCTCCATATAATGGCCTGACCCCGCCCTATATCTTGACTTCACATCTGTAGAGCTCATCTCTCTCCCTCTGATTCAAGATAGCCATCTCCAATCATCATTCTTATCATTTGGTGAGGTCAGACTGGTAACTCATTGCCCTTCTCTTTCTTATCTAGATCTTTTCTCTAGGAGCGAGTGGCCTCAAATCTCTCTCCCTCTTTATAATAGCTGATGATCTTAACTTCTACAACTCTCTATCTCTCAACTTCTTAAGTGCTAAAGATTATTGAATAATCCATCATAATTAAGTAATTCTCTTTCTTCAATTTAGAAAGCTCTAATATTCAATGAAATAAGAAGCACAAGTGCGAAAGTAATAAGAAGATATGAAAAAGACTAAGAAATAGTGCTTTCAATTATTCTCATATAAGTCGTGCAAAAGAAATAATCAGAGAAGATAGAGTGAAGCAAAGTCCTCTTCTTCTTGCCTTCCTTTTATTCAAGGATATAAACCCTGCAACGTTTTTCGGACCCTTGGATTTGAAAAGTAATAAGGAGTCAAGTATGAAGTAGGCATTCAGAAGGAAGGGGATTAAATTGTTCTAACTGCCTCTCTGAGGCTTTTCTCTTTTTTTCTTTTTTTTGGTACCTGAAAGGCATCCTCAGTCAGATGCCACTTTTCTTGAATAAAGTGATAGCTGAGAGACTCCTCGTTCTAATATTACTTAAGGCTTCCTTCAATCCATTCAATAGCCTCTTGTCTTCTTATACTACGTGGAGAAATGTGATGAACAATTATCAAATCTATGAATAATGAAAAAGCTCCACTCTTCCACCATTCAAAGTTCACCTTTTTCTACATGTACTCCCATTGAAGCAAAGAAGCTCCGCGAATAGGCTGAATTATGCTCCATCTTCCTTAACAAGAAGATAAGATATAAGGAAGAAACTCTTGAATCTTCTTCGATCTTCTCTTTTTGATGTCAAAGCCATCAATTATATTTCATTGATCCAGGAGATACTTTCTTGTTGTTGGCATAAAAAAGAAGCTTGTTTTTTTAACTAATTTCATGCCCTTTGTTTAATGATCTTTGACCCTTATAATTGCAAAAACCTTTGATTTCTTGCATGTCAGATAAAATGATGAGGAATCCTTACACTTACAAGCTGGAATGTGCCGCTTCGCTTAGTCGACTGAAAAAGAATCAAAGGATCCTACTTCACTATGAATGCCGCTACAAATTCCTTCCAAGGAGCTAAAGATCAAACTTCCTTTTTCATTGGGCTTTTCCCTAGGCTTTCTTTCTTATATACCCCCAGTAGCTTCCTCTTTTGCATCCATTAACGAATCCAAATCCATATAGTTTTTAGCTCCCTCAGCCTTTTCGGCATATCAGAGGTCTCTCGAGAGTGTAGAAGCAAGAACAACTAAATCTAGTAATCCAGCATTAAATATTCCTTCAGCATCAAATAGAAGCTTGCTTTTCTTCTTAGTATGTTCTTAACTCTGCAACTCAACTCCACTCTTTTCTCGACCATTGAGTCTAGAGAAAAGACAAGATTTTGCCTACATTTCGAGTTCTTCATATTTTCTTCTTTCATTCTTTCCCAACTTCTTTTATTAGTTTAAAGAGAAGAAAGAGGAATTCAAGCTAATTCGATGATAATCCTTCTTTCTACACCTTCTACTTCTAAATTCATGCTGGAAACTGGATAGAAAGATAGCACAAAAGAAGCAAGAACGGGTAGGATATACCCTCCCAGATAATCCGAGTACCGCTCCGTGGGATCTAGCTATGCTTGCTTCCTAACCTATACTACCTATTCTATTCTTGACACATTACATTAGTATAGGAATAGTAGTAAGTTAAGCTCTCGCTGTGAGGGCTACCGCTCTATGAGCATAGTTTTTTTGGCACTCAGAAAAGAGTGGAAATAGTCTTAAATAATAGAGGGCCTCTAACTAAGACTTTCGACTCATTGCCCTTCTTCAAGCTTCGAACCAAGAAGCCTTCCCATTGTATGAGGGGAGACTGATCGAGTTCCTAGGCAAGAATCCCTACCTTAATTCTTTGACTTCTTATCTTTTAGGCATATTGGAATATTCTTTCGTGGCCAGGAAGGTGAATAAAATTCAATATTTCCTTCGGTCTAGATGTATTCTAAAGTAGGACGAACTAGGAAGAGTCTTAACGTAAGGAATAGAGGGAAGGTTCTTTTTAGAGAATAGCAGCACTTTTTCTTCCTTTACAAGACTTTCAATGTCTCATTTCACAAAAAGAGAAAGCCTAGGGTAGCAGCTGAGACACCTAGGAAGCTAGGCAGTTTTCAGAAAGATGAGTTAATAGGTCACCTGGTAATCTCTAGGATTTCAAATTCTACTTATAAAGCCATGTCTCGAGAATGCCTTCCTTCTAACAAAGGCAATTGGTCCCTTCTATATAGATAGACCGACGTTTCCAATGCATGTTAACTGCGTAAACGACCTTCAAATTGGTCTTGACATTAGGTAAAGTAAGCTAATAGTGGAACTAGGGGCATTCCTTTTCGGATAAGAAACTCGTCAGCCTTGAATTTTCCTCTCATCTTTATGACTCAAGATCTTACGCGATGCCTCAAACGCTATAAGTAGTTCTAGAATGAGATTCAAGTCATAAGAGGATCATAATATCTAAAGAGACTAAAGAAGGCCATGATATCTAATAAAGAAGAAAGCCTAAAGAAGGAAGAGAGAATTAAGGAAGTTATCAGTTAAGGGCCCACTGAGCGGGTAAAGGAAAGGGAAGAATCAAGTCTCTTCCTTTGCGAACGAATTCTTCTTTTCTCTTTCTCTCTTTTCTGAGTGGCTTTCATATCCATGTATGGTTTGATGAATGAGAACCGCTTGAAAATCATAGATCATGAGGACTTGAACTTAATCAGGTAGGCTAGAATTCCCCTACCTTACCATAGATGAGGCATCCGAAAGACTCAAAGGCAATATCTAATTCAAGGATCCTGAGGCCTATTGAGACTAGGACTTCTTCGTCTAATTCCATGTCAAACTCTCTCAGGTTAGAATTTGACCCAAGTCAAATACACCCTTAATAACCTTTCCCACTAGGGAAAGACTACTAGATTAAGAGAGAGTTCACGTTCTGATTTTGTACTTTTCTTAAGGCCATATGAGAATTTAGGAGAATATCCTGAGATGAGGCCTTCTTCAACGGAGATAGTAGCACCTACTAAATCAGAATAGTGGTCCTTATTCTGGTCTTATACGAGTGATGCCTCCTTTCTCTAAACAACTTGGATTTTTCTGTATCCATTTCCCCTCCTTATTCAGAAAATATAGATATACACTTTCAAAAAGAAGGACATTGTTTGGTCTCATAGCGACCTCTAAGCTAAGCAGAGTGGGCTTTATTCCCTCTTTATTTACTTATCTCATGAAGAAAGGATAGAAGGAAGAAGACTAATATCAGTTGATTAGAGCTAGGCTCGATTATAGGTTGAAGATCAAGAGAAAGAGATTCAGATCCTATTCTAGATTATTAAAATGACTTTCTTAGTATTAGTAGTAGCTCCCTTTGTCTTGATTGAATTCTGAAACTGATATCATTTCATATTCAAGCTTGATAAACCAGTCTATTTCATTAAGAATCTTGAGCACTTTTGCAGGGAGAGAAAATTCGATCTTGAAGTGAGTATGAGATCTTTCGGACAAAGGGAAAGCACAAACGATGAATTCATAGTTTTCTAGGTAAGAAGGCATCGGAATGAGATCGGTTTGGAGCAATCTACATAGTTGTACCCACGAAGCTTCTTTACTAAAGTTTAGGGGAGGGAATTCTTTTAGAATGAGATTTAGAGGCAGAGTCTAAGAAGTGTGGCCAAAGAATCAGCATGAAGATGGGTAGACTTCTCTCTTGACATGGGTTCATTCCACATCAATTGAATAAGACAACTTCAACACAAGGAACTGCCCACGAAGCGGCCTTAGGTGTCTTGAGCATCCTTGTTCAAGGGTTTGCCTATGGCCGCATGTCTAAAACATCCTTAAACCACCTTATTTATCTTTCTCTTTTGTGCTTAGTTTAGCTTCTTGCTTTTCTTTTTATCATCTCCCTTTCCATCTAAGTGAGTGCTTGCATATTTGATATGCAAGCCTTCCAATTCTGAAATGTACTCTAGGGGCAAATCCACTAGTTAATTCCTCATGAAACGACCCAACTCTTTATACTAAGCTGAGGTCATTACTAAAAAGAAACAATGACAGGAGACACTTTCTTTAAACGAGGGAAGACTAAATTTTCATTAAAAACGGAATCTTAAAACACTGAAACATGAACGCGAAAGCAAAACTGAGTCCCCATATGGCATGTCATGGATCCTTCTCTGTCGCTTGCCAGCTTTCCTCTACCTTTACCTTCGCCTGAAATATTAAACATAGAAAGAGTGAGTATAAACAAATACTCAGTAAGGGACCTACTACTGGTCCCGTTAGGTGTCTGTTAACTTCCCATTAGAGTCCTGAAAAGTGGTACCCAAGAACTGGCACGTTCCCGAACACGTGCAATCTGTGATCCCGTAGGAACATATCTGGTCTTCGGTGAACCCAAAGGAACACCTAGGACAATCTGGTCTTTAGTGTACCCGAAGGAAACACTAAGACAATCGAGCTGCGAGTGATCCCGTCGAATCACTCGAATCATGTCTATGTCAATGCCAGACTGGCGGTCCCGTCGGACTACGCAGTCCTAAAAAGGTGGTGATCCCGAATGACACCCATGCAGGTACGACTCTAATAGACAAAGTTAACAGAACACCCTATCCATAGCATGTAGCATAACATAACATCATAACATGGCATGAATATTAATCTTAACGTCCTTAATCATGTGATTAATATATCATGCATCAACATAAACATCAACAGTTGTCATCATCAACATACTACCGGTCATTAATATAACAATCTCAGTCATCATCATCAATCAATATAATGAGTTATGCATTTTAGCTACCATCAATGCATAATCTTAATTACATGCGGTCTCTTAAATTCAGTTCGAAAGTCTAGAAAGAGAATCTGTTACCAGGAGATTTTAGCCAAACAAAGATACTCCCTAGCTGAGAGTAAAAATTCTCCATTTAACTTGATCCTAATCATAAAAGGAAAACTCAGTATCTTAATTAATGGAATTAGCAATTGGCTAACATCAAAAAAATTCTCCCAAATTAATTAACTTTCTAAAAATTGGGATTGAAACCAATTCAACCTTGATTGGGAAAAATCCAAGATTAAATCTTCAAAAAAATTAGCCAATTGAACCCTTTAAGAAACTTCAAATAGATCCAAAATTAAATTAATAAAATATTAATTTAATTTCATTGGCTTACCAAGGTTACTCAGATAGAGGCTGAAAAAATCCTCTTATCCTTGATGGAAAAATTCATCACTTTAAATCCTCAAGCTTCCAAAGAGACCAATCTTAACTTCAACTGATAAGGCGGCGACAGCAGAGGGTTATCTTAAAGAAAAAGATGAAGAACCTTTTTCTTTTTCCTTTACTTTCTAACTTAAGCATTCCAATGCTATTTATAGACCCAAATAATAACAATAATAATTATTATTATTATTTCCTTTTCCTTTTCTTTTTCCTTTTAGGATATACATATATAATACCAAATATATACATATATCTTTATTTCCATTATCTTTCCTAAATAAATGCCTTAAATGCACAAAAGCTTAGGCATTGATAACCATTAATAATAATAATAATAATACTTCTTTATTATTATTTTTTTTCTCTCACCAAAATCTACAATAAACATATATATTTATTTAAACCATTATAAATATATATCTTTTCTTGTCCAATCAAATCAACCATCTCTCTCCTCATGGATTATCTTCTTTTTCAAACAAATATAATTATATTCCATCATATAATTAACTTCACTTTTCCAAATTATTAATTAAATATATATATATATATATATATATATATATATATATATATATATCCATATATATATACTCAATTAAATTCAATTTTACCAAAACTAACTTTTCCCTCCAAAATCTCAAATTAACTTAAATCCTCAATTATTTTAATCAATCAAATCTTTTCCAATAAATCACTTATAACTTCCAACATGAATTATCTTAAACCAACCATAACAACTTCACTCCAGAATTAATATTTATCTTTCTGCAGAATAATTAATTATCTTCCACAATAATTAATTATTATTTATTTTTCTCCAGAATAATTAATTATTATTTATCTTTCTCCAAAATAATTAATTATCTTCCACAATAATTAATTATTATTTATCTTTATCCAAAATAATTATCCTTTTACAAATAATTATATTTTCCCAAAACATAATTATTTTGCTTTTTCTCCCTTACTCAATATTCTTTCTCCAAAAATAATTATCTTTTCCTTAAATAATTATATTTCAACAAATATTTTTTCCTTTCACATAATAATTATATATATATTTCCACATATACATATAATTATTAAATCTCCAACAAACTTTCAACCCCACAATTTAATTAAATAACGTCCATAATTCAACTTCAACAACACTAAAAATCCACAACTTTACTTAATTCTCTTAACTTGCCATTTAATCAAAAAACTCAACAAACATCACATGCCAAAACTTCTAATTAATTAAATATTCATCCAAGAGATATTTTATTAATTTCAATTCCCACATAAAACAAATAATTCTCATTAAATGAATTCAAAATAACGCCCAATAAATTAAATCTAATTAAATAAAATTAAGATAATTAACTTCCAAAATTATCTTAATTTTTGGGGCGTTACACCTCAACCTTCTTGTATTGAAAACTTGCAATTCTCAGTTTGAATTTCGTTAATGATCTTTGAAATTCTTTTCTTTCTCTTTCACCTTTTATTAAATTTCTCTCAAGAGGTAGCGAGATTGTTGGCGAGGATTTTGTATGGCATCGGGTTAAGTCTCGCACCCCGTCCCCTATGAGAAAGGTTACGATTTTGAGACTAGAGAAATCCCCTTCAGTGCGAATGTCCCATATCTCTCTCAAAACCACCAAATTTGACAACAATCATGAAGAATGAAAGCAAAGAAAGGTTAAGGATCCCTTGTTTACTCATAGTACTATTTAGGTGAGAGAACTCATAACCAACAAGAGAGCAGTTAGTAGTCGCAGATAGGTGGGGCTCAACCACGAGATGGGAATTTGATGGAGTTCTAGAAGAAAGGAGAATTTTTTATGAAAAAGAGGAAGAGAAGGTAAAAGGCCTGTCTGAATAACTCGATAATGTGCACTAGGTCTTTTTTCATATTCCCTCCATTCGATGATCCCTCTGCCTTATTTCTTAATTCTTAACCAAGCTAAACCCACACTGCCTAAATTATGAGGTTGAATCCCAAGAATTGAGGACGCCTCATCATACCATTTCGGGTGCTTAGTTTGAAGGTTGATTAAGAAAATCTCTCTCAGATAAATCCAGCATAGGCTATTTATGCATGAGGCCTCGTCTCTATTGAGTTCAGTTAGTTTGGGAAGAAGATAAAGAAAATCAAAGAAAGAGAAAAGAGAAGGCAAGATTCAAAGATTATCCACTTATTCATTATTATATCTTTTCATTCGCAGAGCAGAAGAGAGAAAAAGAATAGTTATGATTATCATAGACATTCATTCATCAATCTCCTTTTTTGGAATGAGGGCATAAAGAAGAAGAGAGATGAGATCGAAGAAAGAGAAAAGTCTAAGAAAGATCTTGATAAGAAAGGAGAAAAGAGAAAGTAAGATAATCCTTATAGAAATCAAAGCTTTCTCTTTATTCAATTTCAAATTCTTTGAACCTTTCTTCTTTCTTCATTTCTTGAGAAATACTTTTTTTTACCAGTTCCCACTACGCAGTTCTAAAAATGAGTCTAATAGAAAGAACTATGTGCAGATCGAACAAGGTGTGCTACCTAGATACCATTTTAAGAAAGTGAATTCATGCCAAAAATCTATGTACTTCTCAGAAAGTTCTTGTGTCTCGAAAAATGAAATAGGAATAGGATCAAGCTTCTTTACACCCCAACCGATCGGAGTTGCTTAGCATCAAGCTATGTTTTGGCACATCCAGAGCAAAGGTGTCAGATCCGAGAGAACTAAGAAGGAAAGAAAGAAAGAAGAATTTCAATATCTCGTACTAGAGTTAAAGAACTCTTCACTCTCTTATCACACAAAGTAGTTAATCGAGATTTTTGGGCAGTTGTTAAAAGCGGATGAGGAATTCAATTTGAGATAACGAATGAGTCAACTCATCTCGAGCTTTCTTTTCTTTTACACTCCTATTCTTTGAGTTCCATTCTAAGTTGCACTCCTCTCCTTTTTAGTCGAGCTGCTTAGCACCTTATTTAGTAGCTCAACTTGCACTCCTTGACAGTTGCTTCGCTTCGTGCCTACTCCGTCTCTCCTTTTAGTCGAGTTATTTTGTAAACTCTAGACGGGTCAGAGGTAAGGTCCTCCTTCTTCCTAGGTAATCTTTAAAGTCTCGTACTCCATAAGCAAGTGTAGTTCACCAGTGCTGATTTCAGAAGTGAGAACATAGCCCATAGGCGCTAGAACAGATAAAATAAAGATATGAGTCGTTAGACTTGAATCTAATCTCGTTATTTAAAGAATTAGGAATTTCTATCGTTTATGCAATGGGATATCAAAGCTCAGAAGCCTCAGGTTGAAGCCTTTCATCCTTGAATTACTTTACTACTTTGATAGGGAAAGTTTAGCTCTCTTATCCCTTCAAGTTAGTGATGGAGCGAATTCCCCTTCGTCTGATCCCACGTATGATAAAGACAAACTACATTTAGGAATGAAGAAAGAAGAAAACAAAAATTCATGATGTTCCAATTGGAATCAAAGAAAGATGAACAAGAAACTCATAAATGACAAAAGAGAACTCATGAATTCACAAGCAAACCACCCACTGATATATGGCATTCATTCCCAACTCAATGAACAAGGAGAAAATGAAGAAAGCAAATATTCCCAACAAATGCTCAATTAGATTGAAGACGTTCGAACCAAAGAATTTAAAAAATGGCATTCCCTATTTGTCTCATTCTCTATTTCAAAAGAGAGTAATGAGAAAAATCATCAGTTCAGAAGAATCAGAAAGTTAGAGGCTGGGTCAAGCTCTATGGGAGTTATTTCCTAGTCGAATCATATCAATTCTGATTCCATCATCTGAGAGATTCAATACTCATTATTAGGGTGTTAGGGAATCCATCCCAAATAGGAAGGACGAGACCAGAAGCATCCATCTTTCTCTTTCAGCTGTGAAGGTGAAAATGAGTGCAGCCAATCTTTCTCTTTATCTTTTTCAGTTGCGTCTGTGCTCCTCTTGCACGGTTCTTGATATCCTACTTGTTCATTATCATATTCTTGAAAGAACTTCCTACTGTGTGTGCTTTTGGGACTGAAGTGACTGAAAGAGTGGATTCATAGTTCCATTGGTGAAAGACCATGTTAATAGAGTAAAAGTCAAAAGGTCTCGATATTCAGACGGGTTTCCAAGGGTGCTCTCTCTTCCCTATAGTATTCTACATCAAAAAGAAAAGAAGAAAGTTTTGAACCTCACCAGAGCAAGGGAAAGGCTAGTTTCATAACACATTCGTTATTGAAGACTCTTAATCCAATCCTCGTATCTGCTATCTGTGCTTCTATATCCTCGATTCTCACTCTTTTTTCCTGAATTCCCCGCTACGTGGCAACTCCATATCCATATTCATAATGTCTTGAGGCTAGTCTCTTACTGAGATAGCTTCCTTACCTTGCTGGGGATGGAAATTCCACCACTAGGTCGGTTCTAAGTTCTACTAGACTAGGTCGCTAACTGATGCTCGAACCAAAATGTTGTCTAAACTTATTCAATTAGGGCGTAATGGGCTAAATCCGAGTAAACAAAGCCTTTCAACCCCGTAGATAGGATCAAAGAGGTCTGGAGGATCAAAGAATTTGAGAAGCAATTGAATAGGTTCATATTCCATTTCATTACTCCTTCGTAGGTGCAAAGCGAAACGACTGTGAAGGAATGCATTATGAAATAACTCGACTCAAAATAGAGGCTCCGTTAGGAGTTGAAAGCAAAGTTCTTATCCCTTATTCGATGAAGGAGCCCTTATATTTAGAAATAACTTGACTCCAAATGATAAGGATCAAAGAATTTGAAAGCGAACTCCTTCCTTATCCAATTAGAAATAACTCGACTGAAAACAATAAGGATAGGTTTAAAGAATTTAAAAGTGAAGTCTTTATCGCTTATTAGGAGCCCTTAAGATTAGAAATAACTCGACTAAAAATGATAAGGATACAAATGTTAGGACTTGAAAGAAAAGTCCTTTTTCCTTATTAGGAGCCCTTAGATTAATAGAAGAAATTGGTATAAAAAATAGTCAAAAAAAAAGCAAGTAAAAAAAAAAGACAGTCGATTTAACAGTTCTATTTCTTTCAGAGGGAAATATTAATATCTATTATGTTCTATCAGCACACAAAAAGGGTGAGACGAGATATCTAGTGTGAAAGTCGGCCAACATTTGTATCGGAAAATAGGAGGTTTCCAAGTACATGCCCAAGTACTTATTACTTCTTGGGTTCTAATTGATATCTTATTAGGTTTGGCCATTATAGTTGTTCGTAATCCACAAACCATTCCTATTGACGATCAGAATTTATTTGAATATGTCCTTGAATTCATTCGAGACGTGAGCAAAACTCAAATTGACGAAGAATATGGTCCATGGGTTCCCTTTATTGAAACTATCTTTCTATTTCTTTTTGTTTCGAATTGGTCATTTATGTATGGAAAATCATACAGTTACCTCACGGAGAGTTAGCCACACCTACAAATGATATAAAAACTACTTTTGCTTTAGCTTTACTCACATCAATAGCATATTTTGATGCGGGGCTTAGCAAAAAAGGATGAAGCTCTTTTGCTAAATACATTCAACCAACTCCAATCCTTTTACCCATTAACATCTTAAAAGATTTCACAAAAACCCTATCCATGAATTTTAATTGACTTTTTCGAAATATATTAGCTGATGAATTAGTAGTTATTGTTCTTCTTTCTTTAGTACCTTTAGTAGTTCCTATACTTGTTATCTTCCTTGGATTATTGACAAGTGGTATTTAAGCTCTGATTTTTGCAACGTTAGCTACAGCTTACATAGGCGAATCCATGGAGGGTCAGTATTTATTAGTTTTCTAATTAATTAATATGGATTTATCAAATTCTTTGAGCCTTTAAATTTGAAGAATAAGGAAGGAGTTTCGCTTTCAAATTCTGAGATAATTCTTTGATCCTTATCCGATGTATATGGATTTCTAACTCGTTCTACGTGGCTTAATTAGGTTCGACCCTTGTTTATTTTTATTCAAAACCCTTGTTTTTGGACGACTTTCTCTTTCTTCCTTTTAGTTAGACATTTCTCTGTTTCCTAGGTCTTCCAACAACTCCCTTTTGCCTTGAATAGCTGGTGCCCTCTGTCGGAACCACCATAACTCTCGATTGCTCAACTGTCTGGGACTTAACTCCCTGATCCCTTTGAACTGTTGTGTTCAACTACGAGCGATCTTTCTTGAAATGTCCTGGTTGTCCACACTAGTAACACACACTGGCATCCAAAAGACACTAACCCCGATGATTCCTGCCACAACTCGTTTATGGGGTTCGCCTAACTATACTAGCAACAGACTCCTGACATGTCTGTGGTCTTATTATTGATCTAGCAGATTTACTAGGTATTCTCAGGCTCTACCTTTGATAAACACTACCATAACTCATGTTCCTCAATGCTTTGCCTCCAGACCAATTCTTAAAGTCTTGAGGGCCTGAAATATTTACCAACCTCTGTTGCTCACAACCACTAAAATCGCTAGCTGTTGAAGCCCCATGACTAAGTTGCACTACTGACTTCTCTTCTGTTAAACTCTGCTTCACATGAAGAGTAGTCTCCACTAACTGAGAAAAATCTGTCCACTTAGCAATGGTTGTAACTAGGGTACATATCTCAAAACGCAACCCTCTTTCAAACCTTCGGCACCTATCACTAGACGTTACAATAATATTAACATATCGTGAAAGTTTGGTATACTTTCTCTCGTACTCGACCACTGAAAGTGATACTTGTTTCAACCCCAGAAACTCATCCATCTTGGCCTCGTAGTATGTGCTGGGATAATACTTATCTTCGAAAATGTCTCTAAAAGTCTGTCAATCTAGAGTACGTGCATCACTGCATCTAGCTAATATGAATTTCAACCATCCTTCAACCTACTTCTGCAACAAAAATGTGGCCAATCTGACTTTCCATTCCTCATAACAATCCATTACATCAAAACATTTTTCAAGCATATTCAACCACTCCTCCAAATTAGTTGGATCTATGGAACCCACAAACACTGTGACCCTAACTTCTTTAGTCGTTCAATTCTATATGTCTTTTCTGGATCACTAGGCTCTGCTCTCTCTGGCCTTCCAATCTCCTGTGCAGTTCTCACAAACCGCTCATCTCTTGCCCCAACCTGAACCCTTAGGGTGCTAGATTCCCCTACAAACTGACCCTGGGTAGGACCTTGCATCCCGTCCTAATTTTGCCTGCTTCGTCTGCTAGTATGTGGTGGCATGACTCCTATAATATATCAACACATTAAACATACTATAGATACTTAACTCAAATGCATGATACTAAATGTCTACTCACATGTTAATTATAACTGGACTTACTTCTACCCTTACTTAGACCATACTACACTAGTTCCCTCTAAATTAACTTAACTTCCAACTATTTATTTTCTAGTTTCTTCTTAGAGCTAACTGTTTTATCTTCATTCCCATGGAGCAAACTGCTTTTATACCAAGTTGTCACACCCCCTCCTGAACTACCTGCTAACTTAACCTGAAAGACAGCATCGCTCTCCTCTAACGATATCTGTCAACTTTGTTGAACTTTTAAACATGATAAACTTGCTAATCTAGTATATAAACTATTATACATGCAAACAACACAGCGGAACCTAGACTAATCATATACATACATGAAGTGTAGCCCGAAAATAACTGATTTTGCAAGTAAACCTAATAGAGACACCTTAACCAAAACATAACCAACAAAGGTTTACACAACCGCAACTTCTAGAGCTTACACGAACTGTACAGTATCTATATAGTACAAAGACATATACAACATAACACAACAGACTCTATGTACAACTCTAACCACGTACTGGCAATCAATATTGGTGCTTCAGCAATCTAAGGCAATCTATCGGGCACCGAGAACTCGATCTCTACCTGAAAAGTGGGTAAAACATTTTGGAATGGCAAGCTATAAAGCTTAGTGAGTGACTCAGTTTAAAACTATAAATTTAAAGATAAGAGCACGTGAAAGCTTACACATATAAACCTGTTTATACAAGTCGTAAATATAAACGTATAATAGTAAGACTAGCTTTCTTAAATACTCAATATGTAAGTCATTGAAATCTAGCAAGGCATATCAAGTATATCAAAACATTTTAACTAACATGACAAATCTACGTTGTGTAGGCACGCTCAATACAACCAACATTTATAAGCTCTATGATCTAGGGGTGATAGAGATTAAACGAGCAAGGCGAAAGAAAGACCGAAATTCTACCCTAATTGCAATTAATTAACAAAAAAACCCTAAAACAAAATAAGGTTAAAATACTCAGTATGTACTCACTGAAATCTAACAGGCATATCAAGAATATCAAAACATTTTAATTAACATGACAAATCTACGTTGTGTAGGACACGCCCAGTACAACCAACGTTTACAAGCTCTACAATGTAGTTGGGGCCGCCAGTATTCCCATTGTCTTTGTTCTAGTGGGGCTCATCCAGTACTCATGACAGTATCGTTGTATGGAGTACACTCAACGTCAACAACAGAATCTAACTTGTGCGCACATGGTACCATATAGCATCGGGCTCAACATCTCAGTCATATAGTTAACAGAACCATCAAAAAATCATACAAAAACATTAAAACATGCCAGCTATCTTTATCTTTCGTAAAGCTCAAGCTTACTCAAATTGCTCATGGAAAACTGAAAATCTAAAAACAATACTTGCTTAAAATGATTTTGTTTCAGCTACTTTTCAGAAATTCAATAATAACGTGCTCATATATAAATTTCATGATAAAACTTTCCACTTGAAATTACACATGAAACCGTTCATATAAATGATGTACTATCTATAGAAATGTAATCATACATAACAGTTTAGAAACTGTTCATAGAAATCATGTACTATTCATAGAAATATATTCATAAATAATAGTTTATAAATCTGTTTGAAATATGTTTTGTCACTCACTGTCTTGAGCTAGATCCTTGGTCTGTAAGCTCAATTTAATTCTTCTTGGCCTGTCAACAACCAAACCGAGTATTAGAACCCTAATTATTCTAGTTTTCTAAAGATAGACTTAACAAGTTGCACTAAAGATGATGCTCACGAAAACAAAGTTTAAGAAATAAAATCCTATCAATTAGAGATTTTAACTCAATGTATACACATCGGAAAACTCAAAAAATCAGAGGATATCAGATTTCACGTGGAAAACACATACTCTGCCTTTTCTGTCAAATATCACCCAATTAACAACACAATTGACTCAAACATCCTTCATAAAAATTGTTCAAAAATAAATTAGATTTTAGAAAATTCAAACCTCACCTCTTAGTTTTTCTTGAGAAGATCAAATCGAATAAAAAACTATAGGTGTGCAGAGTGGGTCAAAATCTGCCATGATTGAAACTTCCTTTGAGTTTTTCTCCTTCTTCCTCAATCTTAGAACTAAGAAATCTTCTTCTTCCTCCTCAGGTTCTCTCCAATTATTCTCTCAAAAGAAAGATCTAAAATTTGGATGAAAATGGTGAGGAGTTGCTTGGCAGTGGAGGGAAAGAGAAGAAGGAAAAAAAATGAAATTTCCCTTTTCTCTTTTCCTCTTTCTTCCCTTTATATCCCTTCTTTTCTCCTTTTTTTTTTTTTTTTTGATAAAAACCACTAATTATATAAAAAATATTATATAATTAATTTCTATTTTCTATTATTCTTTTATATAAAAAAAATCCAAAGAGAATCTCGATTTTACAATTTGGTTATCTTTTCTTGTTGTACTTTTCATGTAGCTTCCAATAGGTACACTTTAGGTATGCTTGGACTTTTCTCTTCCTTTATCTAGATCTTGCAAAGATTCCCTCTGCTTTTTGGTTTGTGGTCATTAAGGCATCTTTTACTCCCCCATCTCCCCCTATATATACCCCATTTCCTCTTTTAATTTATCACTTGCAATTGGAATTGGCTGCCTTTTTCCCTTTTTTGGTGTTTTCTCATTCGTAGGTAACTTCTTTTTTGTTTGCACACTTTTGTCTTAGTTCTTTGTTTCTGCCTTGTTTTCTAGGTACATTCCATTTTTCCTTCTTTGTATTCATGTATGTTGTAGTCACTTTCTTCACATTACACCACTTTCCCAAAAATACTTGTACATCTTTCCTTATATGCTTCTACTGCCTTTTCTTACTTTATTGATTGTTTGTAATGTAGTAGCATTGTCCATTCTGTTTTGTATTTTAATTGATGTTTCAACTACTATGAAATTTCGTTCATTCTTTTAAACGAATTTCAAAACTCTAAGGCTACCTATTTTTTAACATAAAAAACGTTCACTTTCTATGCTCTTATTAATGCATTAAGTTATGATTCTTGCTTTTGGGTGGTATTCGTCCACATACAAGGTATATATATGTACTATTTTTTCCATTCTTTTATTCCATATGTTATATTATTTATAATTCCTCGTGCAAACGTCTCATGTCCTTACGATTTTCCTTTCCTTATGCAGGACGTCGCCCTTCATAATAACCTTGTACGAGGTACTTTGGATTAGCCTTTAGTAGTATTTTTTTTTTTCATTTTCTGGTTTTGTTTCGTTTACCGTTAAACCGTTTGTAGTGTTATTTCAATTGTTCCCAAGACATTTTTGGTTTTGTTATTTCCCTTCTCCTCGGTTTTGTATTAATCAAATTGTGCTTGTTTTCTTCAGTTGTTTTATTACGCGTTTATTATATGCACTTTATATTTTGAATCGTTGAATAACTATTTTTTTCCATGCACGTTCAATACCTAGCTTTCAAAAAGTAACATCTCTATAGTATGCATTTCACAATTTAATTAAGATATTAGTGTAAGAATAGTGAACATAATTATAGAGCAATAATCGCCTACTATATGTTTAAAACAACCATAAGTGGAAGAAAAGGAAATGCACGTACAATTGAATAAAACATAATAAGTAGGAAACAATTATTTCACACTAGGAAAAAAGATTCACACATAGTTATTTCACACAAGTACAATTGAAAAAATATTAACACATGTTTAGTCTTTTCATAATTATTTCACAGTAGGAAACATATGTTTAAACTCAATGTTAACGTTTTCAAATTCAACCCCCAAATGTGTTCTTTAGAACAAATATTATTATTAGTGAAATTTCCTCCTTAGTGATGTCCTACAAAAGTTTGCTTTTGTGTGTAGTGTTCCTTATTTCAAAGTAGAGTAACGTTTTTAAAATACTTGTACATATTTTTCTAATTACTACCAATAAGTTTACGAACTCACACAAACAAAAACACATATTTTTCAAAACTACTACATAATTCTACATCCCATATAGTTTGGGTTTAGGTGCAACCAAATTTATAAATTACACTTTCAAATCTTCTTTTTCGATGTAATTTTTTTCCTTTTAAATCCACATTCATCACATGTTGTATCATGTTCTATAGGTTAATTTGGCGACACACTTGTAGGCATGTTTCCTATTTGAAATTGATGTTTACTGTTTTGTTTTTTTACATCCCAATATCATCCTTCTAACAATGCTTGTACCTAATGATTGTTAGGAAAGTTGTCACCTATAAATGGATCCACAAAGCCTTGTTACAGTCCTAACTGCGTTCATAGTGTCCCAACTCAACTATTGCTAACATTGGAGGTACTCATGAACGACAATAAGCGGCTGCTACATACACCGTACGATACTAGGCATAGAATTAGGCAGCTTGCGTACTTCTACATGATACACGAGTCTGATCTAGTGTGTCATCAAAGCACTTGAATGGACAGGCAAACATTTGATATGTCATTTACTACGGACTATAGTTGGCCTAGAATCGACAAAGATTATCGATGTTGAGGAAATGTTGTCATGTTCTTGCACGTTCTTGCCCATGACGTGAAGAATCAATACAAAGGGAATTTTCTCGGTCTGGTGAGACTGTTTCGTGACATTTTAATCTCGTTTTATTGGTTGTGATATAACTCCACGATGAGTTAATAAAGAAACAAGTGCCAGTAACAAACACCTGCACGGATCCACAATGGAAGTGTTTTGAGGTACGCATTATCGAAATCATCTCTTTGTCACATATCAGTACATCCCACTAATTTATGGCACTTTGTTTAACTCTGCAGAATTTCCTTGGGGCATTGGACAAAAAGTACATAAAGGTGAACGTGCCATAAAACGAGCGTCATACGTACAGAACGTGTAAGGGGGAAATTGCTACTAATGTTCTCTACATCTGCGACACAAAAGGGAATTTTGTATACGTACTGGCCGGTTGGGAAGGATCCGCAACCAATTCGCATATTCTTTGAGATGTGCTTGCATAACCAAAAGAATTACAAGTGCCAAAGGGTATTTACAATTTATTATCCGACCACACCGTTTAACAATTCCTAATTGACCGCGCATATAGAGGCCAGAGGTACCACTTGCAAGAGTGGCGTGGTGTTGAAAATGCACCAACCACTACGAAAAAATACTTCACCACAAAACACTCATTCGTAAAAAATATCATTGAACGTGCATTCGGTCTTCTCAAGGGTCGCTAGGCAATACTTCTTGGGAAGTCGTACTATCCCCTCCAAGTGCGCAGTGTCACACCATCCTAGCATGTTGCCTACTGCATAATTTGATTAATAAAGAAATGACGAAAGGCGAAGACTTAGACGATATTGGCGAGGGAGACTCAGTGCAACGACCACCACAGGTGACAACATTCAATACATTAAGACCACAAACGAGTGGACTCAGTTGCAGGATGAATTAACTGAAGCGATGTTCACCGAATGGCAGTTGCGTAACGCCTAGATAAAACCATTTGAAATTAGATCCCCTGCATTGTATGGCAATTTATATTTCCTCTACTATTTCATTTGAATGTCGAATGTATGCATGAATGATTTACAGGAATAGAAAAATATTTTTAGAATGATAAGCGATGAAGTTGTATCACCTTTATTGTGTATTTACTATTACAATTCAACATTACTTACGTATTTCGTGTATTTGTTGTCTTTTGTCATTGTCAATATGAAAAGCTTGTCTCGTGCTCCCAAACATGTGTGGACAAAGGAGGAGGGAGGCCACTCTAGTTGCGTGTTTAGTGGAGTTGGTTTTTGGGGGTGGATGGAAGTCGAACAACGGGACGTTTCGATCAGGTTAGCTGGCCTAACTTGTCCAAATGATGTCTGCAAAGTTGCCTGGATGTCATATCCAAGCCACTACTATAATAGATTGCCAAATTAAGACACTGAAGCGAACCTTCTAGGCTATCGCAGAAATGCGTCGGCCATCGTGTAGTGGATTCTAGTGGAATGATGAGGCGAAGTGCATCATTGTCGAGAAGGACTTGTTCGACAATTGGGTCAAGGAAAGGAACCTAATATAAACATAACATTATTTCGGAAGTGTACTTTAATTCACAACTTTTTTGTATGGTAGTTTAAAGTGCTCATGTTCTTTATGCAGATACGTCATACAGCGAAGGGGCTCCTTAACAAACTGTTTCCCTATTACGACGAATTTGCATATGTGTTCGAGAGGGATAGGACGACGGGTCACTTTACAAAGACGTTCGTCGATGTTGGGTCTAATGATCCTAGCGGGTACAAGAGGTTTCAAATGCCTGATGGAAATGATATGGAATTTCTCAGCATGTATAACCAAGGGTTTGACATGTCTCAGGATGATGTACGTGCTTTACTCCCTGCTCACACGTTAGAGGGTCGGGCCAGATCGAGTGAATCAAAACGACAGAGAGGGAGCGCAGTAGGTGGGTGAGATTGAGATGATTTATGAGGCGTTGAAGTGTGTGAATGACCAGTTGAGGATGATTGCGGAGTGGCCTTCGCGCACTGCAGAATGATACCACAATTCGCTAGGAAGTCTTACGACAGTTGCGGGCGATGCCAAAGCTAAGTAGGTTGGACAAGGCGCGCTGCTGGTGGAGCCTCTTTCACAATTTGGACGACATGCGTGGTTTCATTGAGATGACTGACGAGGAGAGGATGGACTAATGCACAGTCCTCCTACGAGATCTTCCTATGTACGTCCACCAACTAATCCTTATCGTTTCTTCCTTCAGTTCGTATCTGATTTGTACTCTTATTCGTAACTTTATTTTATTAAACTGTTTTAGTACGTACTATTTTATGATTTTTATACGATTTTTACTATTTTATGAAACTGTTATTCGTAATGTTCTACTATCGAAATTCAGTTTAAGAAGTGTTGGTTTAAATGATTACATTTTGTACGGTGTGTGTAACATTTGTAGAAAATTGTCGTTCAAGTGCTATGTAGTAACTAATTGAAGCACGTTAAATATGAACGAATGCATTATAGGTTGTAAGCGAACATATGTAGAAAAATGCAGGATGCGCTCGGACAAAAAAATACGAAATATGTGGTTTGTATATTTTTAAAATGACATGTTGAAAAAAATTCTACAAATATTATCAAACTTGTTCGGAAATTGGTTAAATATATTTACTAATTCAATAAAATTGAAGATGGATGTTGCCGTTGGAGACATTGACGTAAATTGTTGCATTAAATTTTCAACGCGTTCATAATAAAATAATATGCAATTCATTTTTTTCATTTACAAAATCAATTGAAAAAAATTGTAAATTAAAAAAAAATCATAACACTACCTACATAACCCTTCCCCCAAACACATCTTATCATAAAACCCTCGTAAACCTACCACATAATCCTTTCCCCAAAAACATCTTATTCATAACAATATTATAACTCTTCCCTCAAACATCTCTTATTATAAAACTATCTTTTTTAACTCTTACCCCAAACACGGGTTATGATAAAACTAGGTTTATCATTACACTAGTTTTATCATAACCTTAACCCTTCTATAACTCAAACATTCTCAAACGTCCCATAAGTGCTGAGATTATAAAGATTGAAATTAAAAGGGGAAAAACTAAATCAATTTTACAAATCTCTTCTTCCCTAATTTTCTCTACTATGGATATAACAAATCAAATGAGAAAATTGGATAAAACAAATGAAATAGAGATTAAATAATATGTGTTTCTAGTTTGAGATAATTAAAATAAACCATACATTAACTTTAAAAAATTGGTCTTCTCAAAAATATAAAAAACCATAAAATATTTACACTCTATAAAATAATTTCAAAAACGAAAAAAGTTCAAAGGCCCACCGTGTAAAATACCAAAAATGTCTCATCAACCACGCCGTCAACAACACGCGCGTAATATATTTGCGATTGTTTAGATTTGGTTATTGTTTGATATGCGATCGTTTAGATATGACTATAATTTATATGCGATCGTTTAGATATGGCTACAATTTATACGCAATCGTTTGGATATGGCTACAATTTACACGTGATCGTTTAAATGTGACTACAATTTATACGCGATCGTTTAGATATGCCCACAATTTATACGCGATCGTTTAGATATGCCCACAATTTATACGCGATCGTTTAGATATGGCTATAATTTATACATGATCATCCAGATATGATTTTTTTTTTCAAAATTTGGTACACGCTTTTTTTAATTCTTTTGGTACACGATCATTTAGATTTCTTTATACGATCGTTTATTTTTTTACATTATCGTTTACTTTTTTTTACACAACCCTTTATATTTGGCTACTCCAATCCAAATGATTTTTTTTTCAAGATTCTTTAACACGATCTTTTTTTTTTTACACGATCATTTACTTTTTTCTAAACGATTGTTTACATTGACTACTTCAATCTAAATGATTTTTTTTCAAGATTCTTTGTACATAATTTTTTATTTTTTTTACACGATCGTTTACTTTTTTTTACACAATCGTTTACATTTACCTACTTCAATCTAAATGATTTTTTTTTAAGATTCTTTATACACAATCTTTTATTTTTTTTATATGATCGTTTACGTTTTTTACACGATCGTTTACATTTGGCTACTCCAATCTAAATGATTTTTTTTTAAGATTCTTTATACACGATCTTTTAAATTTTGCTATTTTTTTGTACAAAACGTAAAAAAAACGATGGAAAGAAATCGCAGCGAAAAAAATAAGAGAAAAAGTAGAGAGACAGTGAAAGAGCGAAAAAAAAAAAAGAAAAAAAAACGATGGAAAGATTGAACGCGTAAATAAAGAATTGAAAAATAAGAAAGATGATGAAAAGAAATTACAGAAAGAAAAAAAAAAGAAAGAAGACAGAGGAAATCGCACAAGGAAGACGATGAAAGAAATAGCAGAAGGAAAACGAATCGTGAGAAAGTAAAGAAAGATGGAAGGGTAAACCTAAAATATTTAAAAAATGACTAACGACTTTGTTATACGGGCCGTAAATAGTTTGGTGGTTTGTTACATTTACAAGAGTTTCCCTTTAAAAGAAAAAAAAGTCAACATATAGCCAAAAAAACAGAGAAATACATCATGGAAAGACAAAAAAACGAAAAAGGAAAAATATATCCCAAAATTCTCATGGTCATAGACCTCTAAATCAAAACACCCAAAAGTAATAAAAAAAAAAGAAAAAAAAATACAAAATTACAAAATTAAACTAACGAACAAAAATCCGTAAGACAAAATGCAAAATGAGGAAGGAAAAAACTAATTACCAATTCGATCAAACTAAAAGTAAATTCAAAATAAAATTTAGAAACATGAATGAATCATACTTACTTTAATATTTCAACAAATTTCTTTTACCACAGTCTACCATCATAAACACAAGAAGTTGGAAAGTAATTTCGTCATAATTTGCCACTATCATAGACAAAAAAAAAAAAGTAATAAAAAAGAAGTCGAAAACTCAACTAAATTGACAATTTCGGTGCTTCCAAAAATCTCATTCTTTTATGGGGGTGCTTCCACTAATTTAATTGTTTTTTAAAGTACAATTTTCAGAGGTACGATCATATGGCACAAAAGTCAAAATATCAGCTTCGATCAATTATGTTGAAGATTTTGTCTAAAAGAAAATATGAAATTATTTTTTTAAAATATAAGATAATCAAAAGATAAAAAGATTCTCATTTATTTGAGAAATCTTCTAAAATATCTTTGTAAAAATAGAATATATATATATATATATATATATATATATATATATATATATATATATATATAAATGGGTTATCGAAAGTGTGTTGACTGACGAAAAAAACGAAGAAGTAGTATACAGTGTTGAAGGTTGACAAAATATCGATTGTCTGTTTGCCGAAGCTGGAGGTACGAATCAGTAGTAGAAGCAGCAAGTACGAAAGGTAGTGTGATATTGTGACTAAAGGTTTTGGATGTTGATCTAAGTTGATTTATATGATAAGTAATAATAAGGACGAAGAAGTGATTTGAGTGATCAAAGCAGAAACTTCAGTAGGGTATGAAGACTACGTTCGAAGGATTCATTAATACATTCAGAAAAGCCTGAAGTTAGACACCATCGAAAAGGATGACTCATGCATTCAGGGGAGCTTGATGTCTGAATCTATTGAGCATGCTATATAGTCATATAGGAATGCTAAATAGTCATATAGGATAACAAAGTTCATATGTTGATTCTATGTATTTTGACTGAAAGTGAATCTTAATAAAATTACTGGCTATGTGCAGCTCCCTAGACGTAGGCATCATTAGCCGAACTGAGTTACCAAAGTTTATTATGTTATTCTTGTTTGCTGTCCCTCTAGCTATTACAATAATTATTACAAATGGATTAACTAAAAGCTATTTGATTATCTCACGTTGTTTTTTCAAACTAAAAGTAAAATTAAAATGAAATTTAGGAACATAAGTGAATCATTCTTACTTTCTCATTTCAGCCAATTACATTTGGATATATGCGGCATCATACACGAAACAAAGAGATGTTAAAGAAAAAGTAATCAAAATAAAATTAATAATATTGAAAACAATCAAATTTGACGATTTCAAAGCTTCCAATAATCACCTCTTTTGAAAAATAAGTCCTCTCAATAATTTCATTCCTTTTTAAAGTAAGATGCAAGAGTGAATCATAGTTACTTCCACATTTCAACAAATTTCATTTTGTTATAACCTACAACTACCAAATTTGAAAAAAATAAACAAAAACGTTAAAGAAAAAGTAACGAAATAAGAACAAACAAATTGAAAACTCAACCAAATTTGACCAATCTTCTCTTTCGAAGTGCTTCCAATCATTTCTTTTTGAAAATACATCGACCACAAAAGAAGGGTTAAGAAGGAGAGTTATGGTTTACAATCATGTGATCTTGTCATTAGAGAGAGAATATATCTAATTATATGGTTACGATTTTGCCATGAGGTGTGAGGTGTAGACTGGTGTTTTTATGTTGTTATCGTGATTTTTTTTAATGTATGTTGTTACTGTAAGTTGCCAATAGGTGTGAGGTTTAAAAGGAAAACGAAAAATGTAAAATGTAAAATTAAATGAAAAGAAAAAAATTATTAGAAAAAGAAAGACGTGGATACTACATCGAGAGAGAGAGAGGTGCAATTGTGAGAGTAAAATAGATATTTCAAAAAAACTTAAAGGGTAAAATGGGAAGGTTCTCACTCATGCCCTCTTTTAATACGGTAGTTATAGATATGAAAAAGGCTATTCAAAGCTTTAAGTATTGCGATAGCAAGTTGGGCCTAATCGACACTCCAACTTTAGAGAGAGTGTTTGAATTTCGAAAGTAGTAGAGTGTTTATAGCCGGGTATTTATGTAACTTATTATACCCTAGTTTTATTTTTATTTTCTTGTTAGGGTTTATTATAGCCTATATATATTCTCTCATCTTATACTCTTTTGATTATTAGAAAATAATAAAAGCAGTTTCTATCGGATTTTTTGGATTCTTCACATATATCTTTTTTTTTCAATATTTTATATAGTGCCAAATAGGCATAAATCAACAATTATGACATTAATCGGATACTTGACGCTCAAAAGTTTCACTACTAACAATAGAAAATACTCTCATTGGAAGCTAGCTAGAAGCCCTCATACAGTTTTGTTTTGTTTTCTCCTTACATGTCAATAGCTTTTGTGAATTCTATCAGCATTACAAATCTACAAAAAAAAACTACCTCTCCTAGATTCATCGACTCTTATCTCGTGACGAGAATTGAAAGCGAGTAGAATTTGAATCAAGAACAATCATTGCAAGTGCAAACTAGCCATAAAGGAACTCAATACCGATCACAAGAGCACAGGCAGGAGATACGTTGAGAACTCGCACGAGAGAATCATCTTGACAGGTAAGTTGGCCGTCCAAATCATGCTTGAAACTTTGGAATCACATTTCTTGTCCTCACTTCTAAAGAGATGAGGATTCTGAGACGACTTTTGCAGGTTGAATGGTGTTGTTTAAAACCAATTTGAAATGCTGAAGTCCCTTAACTTCCTAAGATGTCTCTCCATATCTTGTCTAGTTTTGGTCCACTCTTCTTTCTCTATCACCGTGGTCGGGTCATCTCGTTCACTCTAGATTGCATTGAGAGTATAGGGGATTAGGCAATAGAAAGAGCATAGAATGCTAATGAAATCTGGTAGATAAGAAACGGATACCGAATGGATGATCTTGAAAGAGTTCCCGTTGTCTCGAACTACAAGCAAGTCGCTTCTCCTGTCCCTATCTCTTCCTCCTGGAACTGTTACCTGTGTTAGAGCAAAAGAAGTAGTTTAAACCTTTTTAACAGAGAGGAAGCAGCTTGAAAACTTCAATTGGAGTTGATGTTTAGAACTTCAACTAATTTCTGAAACAGTGCAGAAGCCAAGAAAAAAAGTCTTACCAGGACTCTTGCCCTGGTGATTGACTTGGTTTTTGAATCAATTACATATATTTCCTCAAAGTCTAGGACAAATTCTGGGTCCCGCAGCCTTCGGTTTCTGAAGTGCTTCGTCAAGAAAACCTGCAAAAGATAAATGAATTGTTTGCTTAAAAGTTCTTATCTTTTGTCCACATTCCCATTCTGAAAGACAAGGACCATCACGACCATTATATTCTTAAATTTCAAACGCTATCGAGTCGATGAACGGCACTTTGTATGTCTATGCCAGCCACTTCTATTCTAACGTTTCGTGGTGAAACCCATACTCAGATTTACAAAGAAATGGAAGAATCCATGAAATTATCATCATTTTCACTAGAAATAGAAAAACAGAGTGAACAATCACCAAATTCTTGAGTCCAACCTTACCTTAAGAACCTCCTTTTCGGACTTGTATAATGGATCTCTAGGTGCATCAATAGGTGGTTCTGTGACATTGTAGCATCCATAATCACTCTGAGCACATCTAATATACTGCAGTTGTGAAGAAAGTAAGATCATACACTGCTGAAATAAAAGCAAGTCTTGTGCATAAAATGTTATAAACAAAATTCCTTAAAATCCTATTTTGGTCCTTGAACTATGATATTTGTTCCATATTGTTCTATGAACTTTTAATTATTGTGTTTAAGTCCCTTAACCTTCAATAAGTCAGTTTTAGTCTCAGATTTCTTCATTAAATTAAATGTTAACTTGCCAACAATTCTTCCACAAAAACTTAAATGACCGTCTGTAAACATTTGCCGACTGGCTAAATGAACACGCTAAACTGAAATCTGTTTATAGAAAATGATCAAAACTTTTCATCAAGGAGTTGAAAAGAGACTAGTGCTTCGAGATACAAAAGGATTCAACAAAAACCTAGCATAACGTAAACAACTAACCACAAGGGACTAAAGACAAATGCAGTAAGACTGAAGTAATAAGACTTTAAAAAGTAAATAAAAACAGAGGCTTGATAAATGCCAGCCAATTGAATGAAAATGGCTAAATGAACATGCTAAGTTTCTGTTGAATTGTTAGTTAAAAACAAATGAAAATGGCTGAAATGGGTTTTTAATCCGGAATTTAAGCCTAAAACAGAATAATTTACACCATTCTATCATGTATATAAATGCAAAGAAGAAACAACAATACCTTCTGAGGCATTGGAGCAAGAACTTTGGGGATGGCATAAACATCAGTATCTGGAGGAGTAACGTACATCTACAGCCATGAAACACATCAATGGAAACTTTTTTTAACTATCAAATGAATCTGATAAAGAAAAGTTTGAAATGAAACTAAGAAAAATTTTCTGTTAACCTCTCTGAAATCATAAACATCATTATCGGGATCCGGCGGCTTCCTAATGAAGAAATCACAGTGCAACAAACTAATCTTATGAAATTCCTCCTCATTTATCCTATAATCCACAATCATCTCCGAATCCCATCCCTGTGTGGACACGAAGCTTTTGCTCTGCACAATCGAGATATTCTCGTCGCCGACGCCGTCGGAACCCGCTGCTGCAGCTGCCGCCGCGGCTAGAGGATCGTACTCGATGTCGAAATCTTTCTTGTTGTCGACTTCCTCCATTTCCTCGTCGTCCATGTCGTAGTCATCGGGACCACCGCTATCTCCGTCGCCATCGTCGGAGAAGACTCGGAAAGGGTTTCTTCTAGGGAGGAAGAGAGGAGATGCAGAGGGAGTGGATTTCCTGTAGGGCAGGCTTGGGAGGTGGGGAAGAGAGGTTGCGGCGGAGATGGAGGAGGCTCGGAGACGGTTGATTGTGGGCGGCGGCAACGGCAAGGAGAGGAGGAAGACGGTGGAGTTCATGAGGACGCGAACTCTGTGAAGCGGCCGCCGGAGAATTCGAACGCTCTTATGTTGAGTCCGTTGATGGATACTGTCAGGTGGATAACGTTCAAAATAATTAAAATGAAATATCTAAAAAACATAAAAAGAAATCGTTGCTATTGGGAAAGTTGTCTAATACGGCCATTTTCGGTTTACTATTCAAAAAAAGCACACTCCTTGACAATTTCGACTAAATTCAATCGAGATTTCTTATTTTGTATTTAAAGTTTAAAATAAATGCTATTTTGCAATTATTAAAATACTATAATAATTGATGTTCACTTGTGCTCAGCGAAACGAGGTGCTCATTTTGGTCGAGTTTGAACTTCTTTGCTCTCAAAGTCTATGAGATCTAATGATTTTTGTATGGTCATACTTATTTAGTGCATCCTCAAACTTAAATTTGTAGAAGTATTCTACTTTGAACGATTGGATAATTTAGAGCTTTGTTTTAAGTTTTGTTATAGAATTTCTTTTGTGAAATTTAAGGTGGTCGGGATATAAGTAGTTGGATATATGTTGGTTTTAAATTTCTTGTAGGTGGTTTCATTTGATAGATGTCAACAATTTCATCAATCTAGGCTAGTTTCAATCAGAATCTCGCTCAATGTTGTTGAAATTGGATCAAGATTTGTTGAATGAGTCCTGAAGTTGGTCTAGGTTTGTGTTCATATACATTATGTGGTTCTTGGTGTAGATTTCACCTGAGATTAACCCAATATACATCATATAATGCATTTGAAATCCTAACCTCACGAAATTTCGGTGTAAATGTGTTGATGAAATTTTTTTGAAGGTGTCATTATTACAAAGTAATAATCCAAATGAGAGTTTGGAGAGGAGAGAGTATATGCAAATAATTTGTGTGATGCCATCCTAGGCCAGATGGCTAGGCAATTAGATCTACTGATTTACACACGCAAAGTGCCATCCTAGGCCAGATGAATTTTTTTTTGCTATAGTCTTCACGCACTTGCCACCATCCGAGGCGAGACAACATCCATTTCATTAATACAAAATCATTATGACCAATTTCGCGTCATAAAAGAATTAAACGTTTTAATTTTGTTCTTATTTAATTTCTAGCATTTCCAAAATTAAATTTCTCTATTTAATTACTAAACGTTTTTATTCTCATAATTATGTTCCAACGTCTTCATTCTCCTTCACCATATAAAGACATTTCATTCTTCATTCTGAGACATGAAAAAGATTAGAAAAGCTTTCTTTAAAAACTTTCTTTGAGAGATTCTGAGTATAACGTGCCTATTTGAGTGTTGAGATTCCGATTAGTTTCAGTGCATAACTAATTGAATAATACGACTGTTTTATCCTTGGAACAACTTGACATTTGAAATTTGTTTACACAATAGACCAGAGCCACGAAACATCTTAAACAAAGCGAGATTCGCAACTTAGCCCTTTTTTTAACTTGTTTATGTTTTGCAATAGGCGTTTTGACCAGCAGGCAAGCATTCAGAAGACTCTAAGGACAAAGCCCTTAGTTTGAGTTAGTTATATTTGGGTGATAGAACGAACATGCATGGGTCTAAAATAGACAAAGATTACTTGAACCTTCAGTTTGAGAGTTTACGAGGATACAGTGAAGATACCTCTATTATATTTCATCAAATGAGCGATGATGGAGAGATAGAGGAGGCAACATATTGGTCTGGACCATGTTATACCTCATAGACGATCTGGAGGACTTCATCAACTACGACTGGGATAACTTGATATGGATTAAGACATTCAGTATCTTGAAAGTTCGGATCACTTTGTCATTTTTCTGCACATAGACACCTTCTGCCTTATGGCACTATGCTGAGCCCCGTGGGGCGTTATAGTGTTATAAGACAAGAGGATAACTAGTTTCATTTTTTTCATGGATGCCTTAACTTACATCAATTGACATTGTATGACTTCAAATTGATCGAATTAGCTTCAAAATGGCTTTAGCATCAAATTTCACTTATTAATTGCTCGAAACCTGTAATACAATTAAATAAGATCGTGAAATCATGGAACAAAACCTGAATTAAATGGAAATATATAGCATATTTCATACACAATCAAATTAGTTATTTTCAAATTTAACAAAGCTTCAAACTTGATCCCATATTAATGGTACAAACATATTTTATTTTTTAAAAGTTATTTTTGTGACGAGGAATTAATTGTTATTGTTCAAATATAATATTGACGGTGATGATATTTTTTTTTATATTTTATTAATTTGTATTTTTGAAATTTTTGTAAGTTCACGCATATTTTTTATGCAAAACATTACGGACTTTCATCTAAAAGTAACTAACTGTATGTTTAACCTTATTTTGAAAATTGAAAGATTTTTTTTCGAAACTTTTAAACCACTAATGTGATATTTTCTTTTGTTTGTAACAAAATCTTTTTAAAAAAGTGCTTCTTTTGTAGAAGAAAATATACGGTTGACGTGTCAATGGATGAATGTCTACAAGCTACAACTTCATATCACAAAACCCTTCCCGCCATTCACACTCTCACTCTTTCATCCGTCCAATTTCTCACAAGATCCTCTCTCTCGCCGGAGTTCGATCGAGAAAGAAAGTAATCGAAGCAACTACCGAAATGCTGAAGCCGAAGCCATTCGCCGGAGCTAATGTGTTCGTCTCCCGTAATCTCGTCGCTCCGGAGATGTTCGATGCTCTTCACGACGCTCTCAAGCAGAATGGGGCCGAGGTTTTCCTCTGTTGCGATCCCTCACGAAACGGCCCTAACGATTATCATGTTATCTCCTCCGCCGATCACGTATGAAACGTTTTATTGATTTCTTCTTCAATTTATATCGCTACTTCGGATTGGCGATGTGTTTATTGGTTGTTGATTCCTGCTTTCAGGAAAAGTTCGAGGATCTTCGCGCCAAGGGATGCAACTTGTTAGGTATGGTTAATTTGTAGTTCCGACATTTTATTTCTTTCTTTTGCGGAATAGGATTGGTGAGAAATTTTCGACTGGAGAATGAGATTAATAGGAAATTGAATGTCTCGATTAGTTTATCAAATTTTATAGTTACTAAATTGCAGTTAATATTTGTCAGTGCATGCTGCATGTACGCAGTAGCCAAGTAATATATACTTCACAGTTCTCTCTTTTCGAATAGCCAAACCTAGTTGTTTGAAATTTTCATTTCAGTCCGACGCCTGGGACTTGGTGCGTCGCTGACAACTTGAATTTCTGTTGGGAAGGTCCTCAGTGCGTGATGTCATGTGCAAAAGAGCACAGACCCCTTCCTCAACAGGGTTATACTTGCTGCCTTGCCATGGATGGTGTGAAAATTTTGGCATCCGGTTTTCAGGAAGATGAAAAGGTACGTCGCAAATGTTCCTAGTGTACCCCTCTTTTTTCTTATTAGTAATTAGTAATTTTATTTTTGTAGAACTAATGACACAAAGTTGCATTGCAGGCTGAGATAGGGAAGTTAGTTAGTGCAATGGGAGGAGTATTGTATACTAAAGCATCACTAGATGTCAGTTTTGTTATCGCAAAGAATGCTTTGGCTGCGAAATACAAGGTCGTGTTGCTGAACTTTCGATTTTCTTGATGTGATATGCATGTGCATTTAGGCTATTTCATTAAGCTTTGCCAATATCATGTGAATCATATGATTTGAGTAAAAAAAACTCCCAAAAATTTAATTTTCCAATCAATTTAGACCTTTAATTACGATTATCTTTAAATTTTATCTGTGCATTCAGTCTCAGACGTGCATAGACTCCTTCGTACAAATTGGACGATTGGAGTAAAAACTTGAATGGTTCTCAAAGGAAATTTGGATTATGAGTCTAAATTTATGCATTATTGAAAGTTCATTGGTTTAATTGATATAGTTATAAGTTTCACACGAAGATTTTCCAAAAAGAATGTAATAGAGGGCGTAAATCGATACACTAACAAAAATTAGGGTCTAAATTGATACAATCTCTAAGGTTTAAGGGTATACATTGATATTCTCCCTTAATTTAATTGTTACATGTGTAATAGACATAATAATGGTTTTTGATTTTATTCTACCTGAAATGTTATTGCCAAGATTTTGACAGATACGTTCATATTATTTTCTCTGTTTGCAGTGGGCACTAAACATTTCAAAGAAACCAATCGTGTCGTTTTCTTGGTTACAACAATGCTGGATTGAACATCGTGTTGTGCCTCAGGAGGGATATCGGGTCCTTCCATTTTCTGGATTGAATATTTCGGTATCGAGAATTCCTGCAGGTTGTGTTTTATAATATTTTATTTCTTCTCTGCGAAAATTGTTTTCTTGTAATTTTTTTCATATATATATATATTAATTTTTAACATTTATGGTCATTTTGGGGACATCCGATAAAATTGTGTTAGTTCCATCATTTCTGGGTCTCAGGTGAGCGCAAGGAGATGGAAAAGCTTATCTTGCAAAATGGTGGAAGATATTCTGCCGATCTCACAAGAAAGTGTACACATTTGATATGTGATATATCCTTTTTGGATTTTTTTTCTTGACATTACTTTTGATCTTTTCACTTCTTTTTGTTTGAAGCTGTCAAATTTATGTGCTGAAAGAACATCTTACTGCAGCTTAAGTTGCAGAATAAATGGATATGGATAATAAATACTAATAAAACAATTAACTTTGAACAATATGTCTTGGGATCTTTCATAGGGCCTCTATTTCTTTTCAAGTGCTACTACTGGCAGTATTTGACCGTGTAATAGTTGCAACTGCTTTAATTTGTTTCATTGCATTTTGAGCATCAGTCTCTTTAAATTTTACCAAGGAAAAGTTCAACGTCTTTAGATCAGCACTGATATATGAGTATTAACTCAAACATTCATTATCCTTCTCTTCCGGTAGTAATGACCCTTCCCACTGTCAGGCGATTCACTTATGATGATAACTATGCTTTTAACAATCTTTGATGGCTGTATTTTCTTTTCCATATTTCTTAGAACAATCCTAAAAGGATGTGAGATTGACGCGAATGAGATACTGCCTCATCCAAGAACAAAATTGATCACTTTTTTTTTCCTTGTCAATCTCTCTAGTTTCTAGTTCAGGTTGAGTGATGGGAATGACTAACCACACTCACAAACGTTTATTTGTATGGTCATTGCAAGCATGCAGCTTGCATAGACAATCCATTTCTAAATGGTTGCATAGAATGTTTACTTATTGGTATTAAATATTCTTGTTTGAACAAGAGGTTTTCTTTAATGGTTAAGTAAGCTCCTGAAGGTGACAAGTACAAGGTTGCACGAACATGGGGCCGTATCAATATTGTTACTCGGAAATGGTTTGATCAGTCCATAGCCAGAAAAGGTAGTAGTTCGAGTTGTATATTTGAAAACCAGCATGATATTTGAATTGTTGGCAGTTATTTGACAAACAATTTCACTAGTTTCTAACTTGTTTCAAATCCTTTTTTTCTCCTTTTTAATTGATAGCATGTCTTAGTGAGGAGTTGTACCCTGTTGGTGGCGTTTCTGGAACTTCAAATAAATTGACAAGGAGTTGCTTGACTGCTCACAATAGCCAAGAAAAGGTTACTGGGAACTTGCAAGCTGCACCGTCCTCATTTTTTGCCGATTCAAGTTTCACAGCAGTTTCTGGTCCTGGGTTTTCAGACATGGATGTTGAAGCTACTCTTTCACAGAGCACGTCTATGTTTTCAGATGCTTCTCATTTTATAAATGAGGTTGATGTTGAAGTGCCAGTAGCGACAGGAAGGAATGAAGAAAACACTGTTAATTGTCTTGCAAATGACTTTCAGTCTGAAGAAAATGACCTATATTTGTCAGCATGTAGAATAAAAGTTGTTGGGTTTGAAGCTTCTGAGATGCGGAAGATTGTAAATATGATTCTCAGAGGTGGAGGCTCCCGATACATGTTGTTCAACGACAAATTAACACACATAATAGTTGGAAATCTGTCGGAAATGTAATTATCCTTTTACTTCAATCGCAAGACAGGTTTTGTGAACTTCATTGCTTGAATTTGTGAGCTCACCTGTGCTGTGAGCTTTTTGATTTCATTTGAATGATCCGCCTAATTGGAAATTAGTTTTATCATATTTCAAATGGCAGGGAGAAAAAGGAGGTTAGAGATATTGCCGCTTCAGGAGTCGTTCATGTGGTTAGAACCAACTGGCTTGAAGATTGTGATCGTCAGAAAAAGGAGATCCCTATTCTTGGTAGACACATGGCATATGATGAACTTATTCCTAAAGGTTTGATATGCAGGACTCATATTCTATGCTATCTGTCTTTTGAATAGCAATCTTAAACTACCATCATGCAGAATAACTGCACATTTCATCTGGATGCATGACTTATATTTGTTTGGAGATCCCTAGCCTTTTTGTCTTGTTTGTCTTGCTCTAAATATTCTAGCTGGTTACTTTGCAGCATCCAGTAAAATGAGCACCATTGTTATCGATCGGAGTAAAGTTCCAAATGTTCATCCAATCGTGCCATCAATTGTGCCAGAAGGAAATATTCATGTTAGCACTGGAAAGACGTCAATGACAGTTGAAAGAATTGAAGAAAAAAGTGAAACAAAAGTGAACAGAGACAGGAAAATGAAATTATCCCAGAAAAGCCAACAATGTGTACCAAATGGTACAAACAAGAGTCAAGAAAAGATGGCACGTGATTTCATGGTTTCAAATGGGAAGTCATCATGTGTGTTTAAGGGAAAAATATTTTGTTTTTCTAGTTCCTTTCCAGAAGATCGGGTATGTAGTAAAGATTTCTTCCTCTTATTTCAAACAGCATGATTTAAAATGTATGCTGTGCACTTTAGATTTTAGATGTATTGTTGTGGTAAATAGCATCCATTTTGTAAAAAAGAACATAGTAGGAGCCCTGTATTCAATATCAGTTGACTTGTGTAAAGAGTAGTTCATTAGTACAGCTCTGAGAGCTATGTCTAGTACAGCAGTTCCAGCTCCAACTCCATGATTTTAAAAGCAAGTCAATGGTGTAGATAGAATTCTAGGTCTACTGTTTCTTCAACACTCCGATCCTGTTAAGAGAATGATATACCTTTTTAGTCCCAAATTTTGAAGAGTGTGTGTTTGCCTTTGAGTTTTAAAAATGTACCTTTTTAGTCCCCAATTTTATAAAAATAGGTCTATTTTGTTGTTGAGATTTCAAAATGTACTATTTTAATCCTTGAGTTCTGAAAGTTATACCGGATACTTTCTAAACCAATTATTAGAAGTTGCTCTTCTACCTAAAAGGTGCATCTTGTAAACTTGGGGACCAAATGAATCTATTTTTCTAAACCTGGAGAATAAAATTGTACATTCTTAGAACTTAGAAACCACACATATTCTTCAAAACTTAGGGACAGAAAGAGTAATTTTCCTAAAAAATTTAAGATAGTGCCAAATGTCATTTGGCATGTGAAATAATTACCATTTTCATTTTTCATTTGAAAAATATGTCTTTGAATTTTCTTTCCATTTTACTTTTGAACACTAACAAAAGTGTATCAACTTTTGATTTCCGTAATCCCAAATATTTTTTATGTATATTCTGAGATCATATTTGAAATTCTCCTTCTAGAGAGCTGAAATTGTTGAATGGATAAATCAAGGGGGAGGGGAGGTCGTTGAAGATCACATGAAGCAGAAAGTGCACTTCACTGTTGAATGTCATGGTGGGATACCAAGGAGTACAGACGTTCATAGTACTTATGTGTCAAGTCATTGGGTTCGATCATGTTTAGAGGTAAGCTATAATTAATTGTCTTATTTGTGATTTCTGTTTTTGAGCTCTACTATTGGGTTTTGTTTGTGTTTCCCTTTTTGGCATAAAAATCCACACAAGGCTGAATAGCATATTTTTGTTTCATTTACCCACTGCAAGTTTGGATTGTAGCATGGGTGTTTGGGTTGGAGCTTTGAATTTTGAGGGACTTCAGTTTGGTGTTGAGCCACGCTCTTATAATATGAAGGATGGATACTATTTTTTTTTCCAAAAACCAAACCCACATCAATTTTCTAAGATTACAACAACAGTTCTCCCTGTGTATAAAAAGGTATCCTCAAACCAACAAGGGGAATATATGAGCAAGATTTATAGTTAATAAATCATCAAAAGTAAATTAGAGTTGGACTCGGAGAACCCTTGCTAATGTATAGGGAAAGCAGACAAGGTATGGAAATATAAATTAAAACAGCCCTTAGATGAAAAAGGCTGCTACAACTAATCTTACCTCAAACGCCGCTACCAAAATATAGAACTTGAACCTCAATCTTCTCCCTTGCCCGTTGTTCTTGGCAATGTTAAAGTATCTCAATTCATAGACATTCATCTCCTTGTTTGAAGCCAATCTCTAATGTTGTGTTTCTTGAAATTCTTCTTAGCCAAGTATTTACGATTCCTCTTGGAGAAGTGGCTATCGGAGTTGATGTTGATCTTGTTCTTGTCCTGAGTGACAATGACTGAGTCACCAAGTGTCTCTGCCACCCCAGCTTTGTTGCCGACCTTGGTGCTCTCAAGAAGAAACGTCTCTGGCAAGGTGATGACCATGATCTTGTCCTCAACTGGCATCACAGAGCTGATGATGGTCACACCCTTCTTTCTTTCTCTTTGGACAACCAGATGCGGCTGGTCCACGACTCATTTCTGCTTCTGCTCTGCTATTTGTGTCCCTAACTCTGCATCTGTATAGAACAATTGGCATAAATGGTGGATACTATTAAATTGAAAAATGGAGATTCAATGAGTTCTATCATTTTAACATTTTAATGTTTAGGGGAAGGTGGTAACATAGATTTACCTTCTCAGACGATCCATTAAGGGTGTTAATGAAAAGAAAAGAGTGGTCTATATTGGAAAGCATATTCGGTTGTTCTCTTTTTTCTTCACTCTGTCTACATTTTGGAAATATGAGTGCTTCCATCGTGTGAGAGGTTTCTTTATAGGCAAAATTAATTGGAGTTCTACATTTGAAGAAGTCTTTCTATGATTGTCTCTTGAACTCCAAAAGGTTTGCACTCCATCCCTGTGGAAAACAAATAGATGCTTCTCAATTATTTTTCTGGAGGAATTGAGAAAGTATTGATGCACACTTCTGTTAAATGTGTTAAATTACGGCTTTGAAGCCAATTTTTAATGGATAGCTGGAGTTGAAACTGCCATTATTGATGAAATTTGATACTTCTGATGATTTTTAATTTTAATTTTATATTATTATTAATTTCGTAACCTAATTATGTTCAATATCTTAAACTGATAATGACGATTGAATATTTTTCTTGTTTTTGTTTGTTTACTGACTATTTCAAATAAATTCGTTATGAAGGATGGATGCTTGTGGGCTACCAATGGGCACATTCTCTATTCTCCTCTTCCTTGCTGTGTCCCTTTGTCTGGATTTGAAAACATACGGTTCTGTGTTTCACAATATGACGATAAAGACAGGGTATTGTTAAGAAATCTGTGTTTTGTACTTGGGGCCAAGTTTGTGGAGAAGCTGACAAAGAAGGTAACCCATCTAATATGCAAGTTCACCGATGGGACAAAGTATGAGGCTGCTTGTAAATGGGGAATACAATGCATTACAGCTGAATGGATATATGAATGTGTCAGACAGGTACCTTTGTGATTCTGTTGCTTTTCACTTATATATGTTCATATACATGCATATCCTGTAGAAATATAGACCCATTGTGTTTATGTTTCTTTTCTCTTAGATATGGAATGATTTTGTTTGAATACAAAATTTTCAGAGCAAGATTGTTTCTCTTGATTTGTATCGCCCAAAAGAAGTTACAGCTCAAGACAGAGCAGCAGGCTTATGCACTGTCAGCCAATTTCCTACTCAAGCTGCCCCAATGATAGCTAATGAAAGCATATCCCAGTTCCCTATCCATTCCACCATTCCGAGAGACCAATCAGCTGGAACTAATAGTAGCTCTATAGAAGCAGTTGAACAAATAAGTTCTACTAAAAAAAAGCGCAAGTTCTTTGACGAAGCCATACAAAAGCGTCCACTTTTCCTTGGAAACAGTTCTACTCAATCTGACTGCAATTTGAATTCCACAAAACAAACTACATCAAAGTCTTCTGTAGTAACTACGCATGTTCCTGATGTCGCTTCCGCAATTGAGGACTTGTTGGAGCAGACAACTAAGGTAAAATCTGGATAAAGCTTCAATCCATTACTTCATTCCATTTTTATTTTAATTTTTCCCTCAAATCCTTTTGTTTTCTTTTCTTTTTAAGATTCAAGATCAGAAGTCACCTGGAAAGACTGGCTGCGACAAAAGTGTATCCTTCCATTAGGATTAATGTTTTTTATGTTTAAACTTTTGGTTTCATTTGCATTTGGCTTAATCCTTAATGGTACCAGATTTTCCCGCCCGACTGTTCACTTGTTGGTCAAGACCATTCAGAAACTTCTCAAATTGGTGGTTTATCTAACCAGTGGTCGAAAAGGTAAATTTTGACATTGTCTCCTTGATCTTCTTGTGGAAAGACCATGCTGAATTGGGTCTTTAACAAGAACCGTCGCTGACTGGAAATTTAGTGAGACCATTCAACATTATGAAAGTTTATTCACTTTTTTTAGAAGAGAAAAATATTTTTGTATATTTTTTAGTCTTTACTGATGAATTGCTTCCTAGCACAATAAAGTTTATAATTTCTTTCAAAATAGGTTCTTCTGAGTAATAGTATTAATTATAAAACTCAAATCACACAGTTTGCAATGCTTAAAAACCAGCATTCACAAATAAATGCTATCCTTCAGCATTAACTTCTTTCATTTTAGAAAAACCAGTTTTGGAAATAAAGGCATTAGGTTATTTTTTTTAAAACTAGCCATTAAATATCTCTGTATTCTAAGTGGATTTTAGCATAATGTAAACTTTAGTGTTTTTTCCACTAAGACTATTATGTTCGAACGCAATTCAGTTTTGCCTTTGTAACTTGGTTTCTGAGACCTTTGTGTCTTTTATTTTCTCAGAGCTGAAAGAAAAGAAGATCTCAGCAATTCTACTGCTGAAGATGGGACTGTGGGCATATATGATGGCTTTAGTGAAACACAAACGGAGTCTCAGGTGTGTGATCTTTTTCTTTTTGTCAACTATAACTATATCAATTATAGTAATTTTTTTTTAAATTGCCACCCTTTTTGTCAACTTGATTTCAAGAGGACTAAAGAACGAACTACAACTCATAAGATCTTTTATGGAGTAGGAATCAGGATACTATGGTCAAATTCTTAATATATTAGGATTAGGATAGTTTCTTTTATTAATTAGTATTAAAAGCAATAAACACGAAACCGGCTTACGTGGAAACCCGAGAACTGGGAGAAAAACCACAATGTTTTTAGTTTTATTATTTTCTGATATTCATACAATAGGTACAAAAGGGAATAAATAGAAAAGTATAAAGAGATAAAAAAGGAAAGAATATTTAGGGTAAATATTCCCAAAGGGCTAAGCCCACTAAATCTAATAATTCTAGCACTCCCCCTCAAGTTGGGACGTAAATATCAATGAGGCCAACTTGCTAACACAAAAGTCGAAGTTTGGTCTGAGAAGTTCCTTGGTAAGAACATCAGCAACCTGTCGGCTCGAAGGGATGTACGGAATGCATATGCTTCCACTGTCAAGTCGTTCTTTGATGAAATGTCGATGAAATGCCGATCAATCTCAACATGTTTAGTTCTATCATGCTGAATTGGGTTGTTAGCAATACTAATAGCAGCTTTATTATCACAAAAGAGCTTCAATGGAGTCTCACATTCTTGATGAAGATGAGACAGAACTTTCTGGAGCCAAATTTCCTTACATATTCCCAAACTCATAGCTCTATATTCGGCCTCAGCACTGCTCCTAGCTACAACACTTTGCTTCTTACTCCTCCAAGTTACAAGATTGCCCTAAACAAAGGTACAATAACCGGAGGTAGACTTTCTGTCAACAACAGATCCTGCCCAATCTGAGTCAGTATATGCCTCAATGGTCTTTTTGTCTTTCTTTCTAAACATTAGCCCTTTACTAGGTGTTGTTTTTAAGTATCTCAGAATTCTTTTGACAGCTTTCATGTGTTCCTCATAGGGAGCCTGCATAAATTGGCTGACAACACTCACAGCAAAAGAAATATCAGGACGAGTATGAGATAAGTAAATCAATTTACCCACGAGGCGCTGATATTGTTCTTTATCAACTGGAACTTGATCATCAGAGTTTCCTAGTTTACAGTTGAATTCAATAGGAGTGTCAGCAGGACGACATCCCAACATACCTGTCTCGGTTAGCAGATCAATGGTGTATTTTCTCTGAGACACGAAGATGCCTTCTTTAGATCTGGCCAACTCCATTCCAAGGAAATATTTCAGATTTCCCAAATTCTTGATTTCAAATTCATTACCCATTCTTTGCTTAAGTTGACTGATTTCTGCCTGATCATCTCCAGATAAAACGATGTCATCCACATAAACTATCAGAACTGCAATCTTCCCTGTCTCGGAAACTTTTGTAAATAAAGTGTGATCAGAGTGTCCCTGACTGTATCCTTGGGATTTGACAAAAGTAGTGAATCTGTCAAACCATGCTCTGGGTGACTGTTTCAGACCATATAAGGATTTTTGGAGTTTACAAACCTCTTGACCAAATTGGGCTTCAAAGCCAGGCGGAGGGCTCCTGTAGATCTCTTCTGCTAGATCTCCATTTAGAAAAGCATTTTTAACATCCAGCTGATATAGAGACCAATCTTTCTTTTATAGCAACAGAAAGAAGAACTCTGACTACTCAGGAGAAAAAGTTTTTGAATAATCAACAACATAGGTCTGAGTAAATCCTTTTGTAACTAACCTTGCCTTGTGCCTGTCAAGTGTTCAATCTGCTTTGTATTTGATAGTGAACACCCATTTATATCCCACAGGCTTGTGTCCCTTGGATAAAGCACAGATCTCCCAAGTGTTATTCTTTGCAAGAGCTTTCATCTCTTCCATGACAGTATTCTTCCATTCAGGGCACTCTAAAGCAATATGAATATTTTTCGGTATTGTGGTAGAGTCAAGACTGGAAGTAAAAGTTCTGAACTATGGTGAGAGATTCTCGTATGACACATAATTAGATATGGAGTGCTTTGTACAAGACCTAGTACCTTTTCTCAGTGCAATAGGAAGTTCAAGAGAAGGATCATACTTGTCAAGTTTCCCTGTATGACCCTGTTCAGCTTCATTGTTACTGGTTTCTGTTCTGACCTCAGTCTCATCACCACTGTTCTTTTGTTCCACATTTTCAAGAATAGCAACATCAGACCTGTCATTCTCATTCATTGTATTATTAGTGCAAGGTTCAATAGGATTTTCTATACTTTGATCTCGAGGAGGTTTGGAGTCTTGGACTGGAGCCGGCAGCTAACTGGTAAGGGACCCGACTTCCTTTCTGAGATTCCTCTTGTAATATGTTTTCCAAGGAACTTGGTTTGTAGGTAGGATTATAGGGTGAGGATCAATGTCAGACACGGTATTAGGAGTAGATTCGATAAATTCAAAGGTGCTGTTAGACTCTTCACTCACACTCTCCCCCTGAAGATGGCTAACGGGAAAATAAGGTTGGTCCTCACAAAAAGTAACATCCATAGTGACAAAGTATTTCCTGGGCGGCGGGTGAAAACATTTATAACCACGTTGGTGAGGGGGATACCCAACAAACACACAAGCCTGAGCCCGATGGGTAAATTTGGTTTGATTAGGGCCAAAACTATGGACATAAGCGGTACACCCAAACACACGAAGAGGAACCTCTGAAACGAGACGAGTAGAGGGGTAGGACTCCTGAAGACATTCTAAGGGAGTCTGAAGGTGGAGGATACGAGAAGGCATTCTATTGATTAAATGAGCTGCTGTAAGAATAGCATCTCCCCACAGGTATGAAGGAAGGGAAGTTGAAAGCATAAAGGAACGGGCTACTTCCAGAAGGTGACGATTTTTTCGCTCGGCCACTCCATTTTGTTCAGGAGTGTAGGCGCACGAGTTTTGGTGAACAAGCCCCTTAGAGGCTAGAAATTCACTAAGGTTATGGTTTTGGAATTCCCGACCGTTATCACTTTGAAGAATAGCAATTTGTTTATGGAATTGTGTTTCAATGGCATGATAGAAGTTTTGAAAAATAGCGAAAACCTCAGATTTATCGGTAATAAGGTAGACCTAGGTGAGACGGGTATGATCATCAATGAATGTTACAAACCACCTTTTCCCAGATGAGGTGGTGACCTTGGAGGGACCCCAAACGTCACTATGGAGAAGGGTAAACGGTTGTGTGGGTTTATATGGTTGTGAGGGAAAAGAAACACGATGTTGTTTAGCCCGAATGCACACATCACAAGATAACGAGGAGACATCTATTTTAAGAAAGAGATGGGGAAACAAATATTTCATATACGTAAAGTTTGGGTGACCTAACCGAAAATGCCACAACATAAAGTCATGTTCAGAGGTGCTAAAATAGGAAGACAGTAAACTAGTCGTAGAGATACTACTACCGGAGGTATCATCATTAAGGATGTAAAGTCCCCTGCTATGCCGGGCAGTGCCAATCGTCCTCCCCGAATTCAAGTCTTGAAAGCAAACAGATTCAGGTAAGAAAGTAGCTTTACAGTGCAGCTCACAGGTGATTTTACTGATAGATAACAGATTATAAGAAAGCTTAGGCACATGCAAAACATTCTGAAGGGAGAAATCGTCAAAGAGGACTATTTGTCCTTTTCCAGCAATCGGGGCTAAAAAGTCATCGGCTATCCGAATTTTCTCATTACTGGCACAGTGACAAAGTGCTCCGAGAAACTTGTTAAGTTCCCCGAGTCCAAAATCCAGGGATTCGTTCCATCAACACTAATAAGGCCAAAGGACTAAGACATACCTGATTAAGCAATGGTGCTTAGAGTAGGAGAGCTGGTCTGACTAGCGGTAGGGCCAATGGGCTGAGAGGTGCTAGCAATCTCCCTAACATCGGTACGCCCTAAGTTCTGTTGCTCCTTGGAGGAGCATTTGTTACCTCTTGGGGGCCGACTGTGGAGTTTCCAACACCGATCTTTGGTATGCCGTTGTTTCTTGCAGTGCTCACAAACGAGAACTGGTTTCTTATTATCATGGGTCAAGGATTGAGCACTAGAGGCAACAGAGTTAGTTATATAATTTGAAGGCACGTTAGGAAGCGAAATTATCAAGTTCTTGGAATACATCGATAGATTGGTCTGTGCAAGGATGTACTAACTTCAAAAACAGCTCTCCTATAGGTTTGATTAATCTCGAGACCATGAACATATGGCTATCCATAACCGGAGGGTGCCGATGGCTCGCCCACTTCAATCCACGATTTGTTATGGTGTTGGTCAGCCCCTTTCCTATAACAGAAAGGTTGCTGTAAAGGGTCGACGGACAGATTTGTACTGTTGTACAGATTTGACAGTTTTGAAGGTTGCTGTCCGGCGGCGATGGGCGACGCGTGCGGCGGCAGATGACCGGAAGGATGAGACGGTTGGATAGGCGACAACGGTAGATGTGGATGGGATGGGTGGTGAGATTAACGGACGGCGGCGCATGGGTCCACGCGCCTGACAGAGGCAACACGTGAATTGGTTTCTGGCCGGAAGGTTGCGCGAACGGCGGCGGGGGTTGGCCCATTGGATAGATCAACGGCGTCTGAATCCGGTGGAGTAGTTTTTCCATGGTGGTGTCCACGGCGGCGGTTTTGGTCCGGGTGATTCCTAAAATTTTTTCTAGGGTTTCGTTTTTGCTTCGCTCTGATACCATACTGAAAGCAATAAACACGAAACCGACTTACGTGGAAACTCGAGAATTGAAAGAAAAACCACGATGTTTTTAGTTTTATTATTTTATGATATTCATACAATAGGTACAAGAGGGAATAAATGGAAAAGTACAAAGAGATAAAAAAGGAAAGAATATTTAGGGTAAATCTTCCCAATGGGCTAAGCCCACTAAATCTAGTAATTCCAATTAGGATTAGGGTTAGTTTGATTTTAAATTCTCTCATTTGGTATACACCAAATTGGTATCGGTATTAGAGCATCCGTTTGGACCAACGTTGATTGTCATCAGTAGAAAACTGGAAAATTGTTCGTGATGCCAACCACAAGAGGGAGCTTTATGAGTTGTGCTCATTGTTGAACAACACACATCTAACTTGGGGAACCCTTTAAATTAAAAAAAGAAAAACAAGAAATTCATCATTATTTTGCAAGAATGGATTAGTACCCATCAAGGAAAACGGAGGCGAAGAAAAAATATAGTAGTTGGTATAGGCAAGAAAGTCAAATTTCCTTTCAAAAGAGCTACTGGAATTCTGATTCAAGTGATTCCAAAGAAGAATTCAAATACAATAATTTCGCCTGTGCTTGAATTTCTCAAAGAATCTATCATTATCCAAATTTGAAATTTGGTTATAGTGATCCTAGTGATTTCGACAAAGATTCTAATGCAGTTTGGAACGAAATAATAAGGATGGACAAATTAAATACAATGATGCCAAAAATATCAAGACAGATGGAACTTGTCTTGATAAACCTTCCTTAACGAGGAGAGGAAAACAGAGAAGATGAACGAAGAAGACCTACCCAAATAGTGGTGGGAAGAAGTTTTAGAGAAAGAATTAGAGGCAATTGGAACTCACAAGAGAGGGATCGCAACATAGTTTTTCGAACTCCAAGATTCCAAGAACCCATCCAAGAAGTTCAAGACTGAAAATTTTCCATTCGAAAGGGAAGGTGATATACCAATCTGAGTAGGAAGGCAATATTTTTAGAAATATTATGACCAAGTACAAGAAAAAAGACAAGAAGATAAAATCCACATGTTGAGAACTTTTTTGATTATATGAACAAACTGGAAGACAAAAGTAAAATGAATTGTTTTCGAGTTGAAATCAAGCGCATTGATTTGGTGGAATCAAATTTAGTTTAATAGAAAGTTGATGGGCAAAAGTCCAATAAGAAGTTGACAACGAATGTTGATGATGATGGAAATTAGATTCTGATCACCAGATTATGAACAAATTTTTTTATCAGAAAAATATGCGAAAGAATCAGACAATGGCTGACTTTACTGAGAGAATAGAAAAAAGTCTGCAAAACTGAGGGAAACCACATGGGAAAAACCTTTCAACGACTATTCATAAAGAAATGCAGAGGCTAGAAAACAATCTCAAATTGACGGCACTTGGGGGACAAAAAATGAATAAGATGAGCAGGGTAAAGAAGTTAAAATGTGTGAGGAAGAGATAATTTTGGAAGAAGAAAAAAATTAAAGAAAAAGAAAATAAAGCTATTTTCAAAATGGGGAGGGCACAATCTAATTTGGAAGAAAAATCAAGAAACCCATACAAAGTTACATTTGGGTAATTAGGTGAAATTGTTGACAAAGCAGAGGTGATCGAAAATAAACACCGATGAAAAAAGGAAGAAGATCACACGGTTGAAGAAGAGAATAGAGCAGAAATTAGCCTCGACACAATTAACAAAAAAGACAACAAGAGAAAACAGCTACGGTATGCATAAAATGTGCAAGATTTACCAAGAATCGTTCAAGTACAACCAAGATCAAGGTTATATCAAAATCCTTTTCCTCCATTCCTTAGGAGTCTGCATATATTTTAACAACAAAGGATTTTTTAAACGACATAATTCCTAGATTAATTCATGGTTATTTTGCTAAAAAAATTCATTCCATTTCAGAAGACAAATCTTGGCTTTGCTTGTGAAATTTGGATGATGTTGATATTAGTTTTTCCAAGTTGTTACCTTTTCATTTTTACCTTCGTTTTCGTTTTAAAACTCAAAGATGAGTTTTTTTAGAGGGATAGAATGATGTATTAGGAATTAGGATATTATGGTCAAATTCTTAATCTATTATGACTAGGATTAGTTTCTTTTATTAATTAGGTTTAAGATTAGTTTCTTTGGTTTATTAGGATTAGGATTAGTTTCTTTTGTTAATTAGGATTAAGATTAGTTTCTTTTATTAATTAGGATTAGGATTAGGATTAGGATTATGATTCGTTTAGTTCTCAATTATAAATAGAGTATTTGTTTTCTTGTATTTACAACTTTTAAACGTTAATAAAATTCTTTCGTTTTGTATACATCAATCTTATAATCATAAATGAGGTTGAAATTGATACTAAGAACAAATTAATTATTTAGACACTATTTGGTAACCATTTTGTTTTTTGTTTTTTCGCTTTTGAAATTTAAAGCCCGGAAGCACCCTATTCAACCTCTAAGGGGCCAATTGGGGCACCAACTATAAGTTGGGGTGGTGGGTTATTATAGCTCACTCCTTTTTTGGCCTACAAATATAATAATGGAATGTACAACTATTTATAGCCAACAATTGAGTATAGTAAATACTATTCCAAAACCCTCTAAGCTATAGTACTTTCTATTTTTCACTCATTATTTTTCTGTTATTATTTTTCTGTTCTTTGCTAAAGTGTTTACTATTTTTCACCCAAACAAAAATAGTTTGCACCCCAAACACAAATTATTTGAACCTAAACTAAAATAGTTTGAATACCAAACATTAATAAACACTAGCTATAATAACCAAATTAGTGCCTTTAAACACTTTTGAATCAATGTTCTGAAAAACCAAGCAAAGTTTTGAAAACTAAAAATGAGTTTTTAAAAATTTATTTTGCTATTTACTTTCTTCCACGTTTTCAACTTTTTTTACTTATGATTTGTTTGGCATATGGATTTGGTTAGAAATTATTTTAATTAAATTTCAGGATTTTAAGAAAATGAAATGATTTCAAATTCTTATACGCATTTGAAGCCAAAAAATTTTTAAATGATTGAAATTAAAATTTCTTGTTTGAATGCTCTCAAGAAATGAAAGGAAAGTATAACGATTTACTATTAGGTCCTCATAATTTTATTTATTTATTTTAGTTTGTTCATTTTCTCAACACAAGGAAGTTTTTCTTTTTTCATCTCTCTTGAACCCAAAACACTATTTATTTTTTTCATGAAAAAAAACATATAAAGAAACAAATTTTTTTCTTTTTGAAAAGATAAAAAAAAAAAACACGACAAGAAATTAAGAAAAATAGACTTAATTTTCAAACTAAAAAAAATAACTCCAAACATAGGTTTTGGTTGGTAACCATTTGATTTTTTGTTATTAGTTTTGAAAATTAAACCTATAAATACTCCAAACCTATAAATACTCCTACCTCTAAATTTCTTGATTTGTTTTCTTATTTCTATTAATGTTTTAAAAAACCAGGACAATTTTTTAAAATTAAAAAAAGTCATTTTTTGATTTTTTTAGAATTTAACTAAGAATTCAACTCTTACAAGATACGAATTATCTCAGGAAATTTAGAGAAAAATTAATTTTTAAAAATAAAAAACAAAAAACAAAATAGTTACTGAATATGGCCTTGGTAAATTAATTTTCAAAAATAAAAAACAAAAAACAAAATGGTTACGGAATATGGCCTTAGTTATCACTTCTTGCTTGATAATAGCTCAATGTTTGTAGGTTGTGGGTTATGAAGAGGATTTGTCTGGAAGGCAAATGCTCTTGGACAAAGTTCGAACCCGGAGTAGCATGACTTGAAATTACATCTGCCCTTGTAAATACACGAAGCCCTAAAGATAGTGGTAGGACTTGGTGCTGGATTGTGAAGGTTTGATTAGAACTCCTTTTCCTTTTGAGTTTAATGTTATTCAAGCATTCTTTTCATTGAGAAGTTGTAGAAAACGATTGAACCTTGATTGATTGTATAGTTATAACCAAAATGATTTTAAAAAAAGTTATTTGAAGACGAGGATTACATGGGGATTTTATCCATTGTCTTGTGATTCAATGACATCTTGGCACTTGTAAGCTGGAAATTAACCAATATTGAGGCGATTTGCAAGTAACACAGAAGATTTATGGAGATTTTTGACTAGGTGATGGATGGAATACTGCCCCCTAAAATAAGGTAATACCTACTATTTTTCTTGAATCTCGCATTTTCCATTTACGATAAGTGTGGAAAATTTTTATTTTGTTCTTTACTACAAATTCAAGTATTTAAGCCCTACAATAAAAGTTCAAAGGTTAAATAGGAAAAGTGAAAGATGGGGAAATTGACGTTGAAATATTATTTATTTATTTATTTTTAATAATTTGATTGTATCTATTGAACTAACATTGATAAATACTCTGTTAGTCAATTGTAATATAAGTAATCAATTATAATATAAGCTTGATGACACTTGCTATCAAACTTTTAAAGACAATGACAAAGCGAGCTTAGTTTTGCAATGGTTGGCATGCACTTTCACCCTTAGATTTATTTCCCGTTCCTGTTTGTTCAAAATTTCCTAATATAACATTTCGGAGATATTTTTCAATTTCTTTGAGAAAATGAGAATTAAATGTTTATGGGCTATTTAGATTGTATGTTTTTTATGGACATAGATTGTGAATATTTATTTGGTAGCTAATTATAAGATTTAAATATGCATGTTGGATATGGAAGAAAATTAAATGTCAAGCCAATAAGTTTAATTAATTTCATAATAAACAATGTTCTATATGTTTAAAAATTAATAATAAAGTGAACGAATAAAAAAGACTCTGATCTTGCAAGTCCAAAATACAATGTTGAATACCAATACTCAATACTGAATATTATTGGTCCTACGGACACATTCCATAACATACAACAACAAATGGAGAAACAACATCAAATTCACTAAAACAAACACACACAAACCCTAAAGGGAAAGTGGTTCCTTTTTTTGTTCTTTCTTTTTGTGGGGGGAGGGGGTGTGGAAAGAAGTAGCATTATTCAAATTTTGTCACTACTATATGAAAACCTTTGAATGAGAAGCCATCAGGAGAGTGAAATCTAACACCAACTCCTTTTGGTTTATGCTCCTCACATTGCTCTGACAGCTTGAAACCTAGGTTCTTTTGGGAGGAACTTCTGCTCAGCATAAACTGACATATAGTCTCCGAACACAAACTTGGGATATCCTTCTTCCACTTCCTGGTTTGCTTTATCCACCAGCTGTGCTGCAGGAGCTATGGTGGCTTCCATTGATGGATTGTAAAACGAAGCAATTGATCTCCTGTTCCCATCCGGTGAGGCTAAAACCCGATGCCAAACACTCTTGTATCTCCCATTGCTCAGGACCTCAATCTGATCACCTGTGTTGATGACTATGGAGTTGGGCAATGGCTGCACATCTATCCACTGCCCATCCTTCAAGATTTGAAGGCCTCCCACCTGATCGTCTTGGAAGAGCAAGATGACACCTCCAGCATCGGTATGGGCACGGAGGCCATTCACTAGCTCTGGGTGTGGACATGGTGGGTAGTGGCTGATTTTGGTTCCAAAGAAGGCCTTTTCCAGCCCTTCGCCACCATTGAAGGCAGCCTTTATGTATCCTTCAGGTAAACCTAAGTTCTCATCCATTACTGCCATCACCTTTTCAGCTAGCTTCTTCAGCTCCGATCTGTACTCTCTCATGGTTTCCCTGCCATAATTGGATTCATATACATAAATTTCCTGTTTTTAAGAAGAATGTGATTTCAAATGCTATATTTTCACTGAATTTTCGTGTAAGTTGAATGCTTACTTGAATCCAGGAAGGTTGGAGGGCCATTCGTTGTCATCATGGAGAAGGAAGACATCTTCCCAATCAAGATTTTCCAGCTTCTCACCACTCTTGTTCTCAAGCCAATCATTCAGGAGCTTCACAGGTTTTGAACTCTTGAAACTTTCTTCTCTTTCCACCTTGTAGCACTCTGAAGAAACCTTCTTCACCCTCTCTAGGAGCTCTTCAGGAATCCCATGGTTCACCAGCTGATGATATTCAAATAACATATATTCTTTTTAATCAAACCATAATCCAAATATTTAAGTCCTGTTTGGTAACTGTTGGTTTTATTTTGTTGTCTACATGTTAGAAGTATTTTCAAATTCAAAGTCAAAATTTCAAAATAAGAGAAAAAAAAAAAAAGAAGTGGTTTTCATACACTTGTTTTTATTTTTAAAAATTGACTAAGAATTCAAATATTTAGATATGAACTATAAATCAAGCATGATTTTCAAAACCCAATAACCATATAGCTACCCAGCGGGACTTAAATTAGTAATATTGCATGGAAATGTTAGTTGAGTCAATAGGATGTCTAGAAAAGAAACACTAGAACACTTGCCTTTACACTAGAAGTACTATAGTTTTGACATACTTCGAACATGTTTTATCATGTTCAAAATCACATCGAAACATGTTTGATTTTACACTTTTAAGCACAGATAACACCCTCAAAAATCAACTTTGAATAATTTAAAATACGTTTCGAATTGATTTTGAAGATGTGAAAAAACAAGCTCTTCACATCAACCTGAAATGAGTAGACAAAAAACTAATAGGTCGGGAGAGTACCTGAAAGAATCCCCATTCTTCGCAGCCATTGGCTATCTGAGCCAATGTCTTGGCCCTTTCTTCCCCATTAAGCTTAGAGAAATCAATGACAGGAATTGCCATTTAGAAAGCTGAAAACACAGGGTTTTTTTTTCCTTTCCGAAGGGATGAAATTTGATTGAGAGAGTAGTAGTTTATGTTGATGGGTTTAGAAAGAAAAGGGGTGACCCCTATTTATAAGACTTTTCCCTCCTAACTTTGATGTCAACCCTTTAGTAATTAAAATCCCCTTTTCTTTTAAAACAAGTCCCCCCTCCTTTGAAATGGGACGGTGACTCTTTTAGTAAAATAATTATTCAAAAAAGTCAATGATCGCTCTCAAATATCAACCTTTTGTTTGTAAACACATTACTGAAGCACTCAACTTCATGTAGGGTCCCACAAACACCTCATCAAGCAATTAATTTATTTGGGTTTTGTTTTCATTAATTATTCTTTCATTAATCGTTGCCGACTGATCCTTTTTATTAGCCTTCAATCTCTTGAACTTCCAGGCTATCAATCATCGGGGCTACATTTCATTTTTATGATTAATAACTGATTTAAGATATATATATACATGTATTATATAGTCCCAAGCTCTAGGTTATCTACTTCTATCCTAACCATTGCCTACTTTTGATCTTTGGTTCTTTTGTTTCCTAAAGTTAGAAAAATTAATTCAACTTTGAACCCTAAGAATCAAGTAGAAATCATTCTCGATACATATGGACTAGAAAAGTACTTTCCGAAAGTTGGATTACATTGATATTTTTGTTCTGGCGAGGAGGGATAGATTCTTAAGAAGATCTTGATTGATAACCATTTGATTTTTTACTCTACTTATCTCTTTCTTGGGTGAAATGATTAAATTCTTAAGTAAGGTTGGTTTTGTTTTTATTTATTTTTATTTTTCTTAAAAAAATAAACAAATGGTTTGATTTTTAAATTACTTGTTGAGATAGATAACAAAGCTAAGACATTTAATGGTAAAAAAAGTGGCTATAGGCTGAATTTTGGTTAAAGTCTCACAAAAGCTTATGATTCTTTTGAACTTCTACAATCTTGTCATAAGGATGCAATTGAAGGCATTGATTAATGTAAGGCTAAATCTTTGTCACAGGTTGCAAAATTATTTTTATGTAGCGTCCATTTGCAAATATATAAAGCTAATATGTGTGATATTAATCTTACTCAAACATAAATCTGTGCCGACTACGACCCTTGATATTGCTGACTTTTCTATCCTCAAGGTCCTATCTTTGACTCTCTCACATGCATATGCTTTTGATATGTAATTAGTTAATTGATTAACTCTTACACACTTATTTGAAGGCATAGTTTTTGGGTTAAGGAAGAGGCTACATAGTATCATGCCTTTAAAGTTTTAATAATATACATACATCAATGAAAAGCACCTTAATTAATAGCTCAATTATTGGATAACATATAATTTTGGTCCTTACTTCTACTTTTACATTTCATTTTTTATTCCTCTTTCTTTTTTTAATGAATCTTCAAATTTTATTTATGCAACTTAGTGAATTTTAGTTTAAATTTCCTTATAAATTTCTGTCTTTTCTTACAATAAATTTGAAAAACATTGTTATTTAACCGATTCAATTGAAAATGTTCTTTTAAAGATTATTTAAGACTTATTAGGAACGTATAAAATAAAAATTATTATTATTATTGATAACTGTCAACAAATAGTTATCTTATATCAAAATATCAACATCCATCTACAATAGACCACAATCGACTTATAACACAAATTAATCAGTGTTTATCAATATACAAATGTTAGTCTATTGTAACGTAGTTAAAGAAAGCAACAAGTTTTAGACGACCTACTTTAAGTTATCATTTTTGAAGGCTTTCTCCATTTCTAGAAGTTGAATACAAAGGATGATTGTTTATAAATTACATTAGTAGATAATTTTAAATAATTTCACACACATATCGTAATTTTTAAAATTTCAATTCCAAACTCATTTATTAAATAATACAATTGATCTCATTGACATTGCCACACAAGTTGCTCTCTGTGCGCCACATGTACTTGTTCCCTATTTTGCTAGTGATTAGAAAGAAATGGTCATCCTACCAATATAGAGGTTTTTATGATTTATTTAATATGTTATATTCTTATTAGGATTACAAATGTAAGTTGGTTTAATTAGCAATTAAATTAAGCTCATACATTAGATTGTTTAATGTAATAAGATAATCGGTTTCTAAAAATAGAGCATTCAAATAAAATAGTAATACACAAACTGAAAGAGAAATTAAATAAAAAGATCCTCAACATCCATGTCAATAAGTCAAAAAGGCTAATAAAAAACCGCCAGGTACAAACCTACTACAATTATAGATAAATATATGACAAAAATTGGTAAGGATGTTTAAACGACTCGACAACTCCAACATCTACAACTACTTAAGATTGAGTTAGGTTGGGTTGAATTTTTCTATTTTTATTCCGTTAGGTTGAGTCTTGTGTTAAACAAATTTTTCTTCGGTTGATCTAATCCAACATGAATTACATGTATATTAATAAAAGAAAATATGTATTTCTTTTGGAAGAAATGTATTTGTGAACTTTAATATTTTTTCTTTTGTAAGTATTTTCTTTGTTTAAAGTTTGTAATAGATATCATGAATATTTGGTATTTAACATTTGAGTATTATGAGACATTACTAATTAGACATGTGTTCTAGATGAATTAGTATTTTTAAATCAATAAGAAAAAATCAATTAACTTGCAACTCCAACTTGAATATTGAGGGTTGAGTTTGAGACCTTGTTTGGATCTTTTTGGGTTGATATCTCAATCAACTCGAATTTTGGGTTGATTTTGAAAAAATTTACGGTTAAACCCATATACACCCCTGAATTAAAAAGTACATGAATAGAAAAATAAGTTATTAAAACTACTTAAAAGTTTTACTTTTTCCTTTAAATAAATTATTGTTCTTCGTTTAGAAAACAAAAATTAAATTAGATTGTATCGAAAAATTTGAACTTTTAACCTTTAAAGATTTTCCTTAAAAAGAAATTTCAGTATGCTATTGAAAAAAAAAATAGAGAGAGAGAATTTCTTGAATAGATACTTTGACCAAACAAGTTAATTGTCTCCAAACAATCGGAATTCCACACAATCTTTGTTGTGTACTATTATTATCCAACCAAATGCATCTATGAATTGCCCAAGTTTGAGCCAAATGAGTATCAAAGTGAAGATTGCAAAAACTATTAGAGTGGAAGTAAACATCTCATATAACTTTTTCATGTAAAAGAACTATGATTGGTTTTGGGAGGAGAGGACCTCAAGCTACATCAACATTAATTTTAATGATATATAAAAAGGTAAGCATTGATTGATTGAAGTTGGTTTTTCGACAGAATCGATTATGATCGGTTTAGTAAATGTTCAAATTAACCCCAACCATGAAAGAGCACAAACTGACGTCGATCAATCGGTTGGTTTAAACATTTGGAATTTTTTAAAATGTCGGTTTGTATCTTAATTTCTCAAACTGACACTGACCGAACCTCCCCTTAACTTTGATTGACCGCCTTTGGTTCGACCTGTTTTGGTTGCTCGGTTCGATCTTTTGGTCTATCTTGCCACCTGTAGATATATGTTTTAATCAATTAAACTATGTTTAGATTTAAATATCTTTTAAAGTTATTGGGTCCCTACTTTTTTGAGTATTAATTGGGAGGGAGGGAATCCAAACTATAGTCTTTTTTGTTTTCATAATATACAAATACTAGTTAAGCTAAACCTTAGTTGGGTCACACTAATACTAGTTAAGCTAAACCTTACCTGGTTTGATAATCATACCCATTGATCTAATAAAATTATACTTATATTTAAAGGAATTAAAAAACAATATACCTTTTGCAATAATATTGGGATCATAACTTTAAAAAAATAATGTCACATCAATAGGTGACATCTGAAAGACATAATCAACAATAATTAGTCATGAAAATGAAATAATGACGGTAGTTAACTTAATACTTTATTTTTAATAAGTTTATTCTTTTAAATTAAAAGGAGAATGACCCTATAATAATTCATTAGGTATTGCAATATATACTTAGCAAATCCACATTCTTTTGATTTGATTCCAAGTGTGGCAATTTTAGGGCCCCAAAGATCTATATATAATAATCAATTGGAAATTATCATTTACGTATCATTTTTAATAAAAATAATGTACAAACCTATCATGTCATGTTAAAATATTTCCTTCATATTATTTATGTAAAAATATTTATATATTTTACCTAATATATCTAAAACGAGCCATTTATTATTTATTTACCAAACATGGTTATAATTGATTGTTTAGGTTTAAAGTTGAAATTTACCCCCAAAAAAAAATAATAATAATAATTTGTTCACGTTAAAGTTAATAATTCATTAAAAGCACGGTGCGATCAATTTCAAACTTTTAAGTCTTGATTTGAGTGATAGTTTATACTTAAAATGGAAGATTTCTATACCTACAGTATAAATGAATAGGTCAAACTATACCATTGTCTAAATTTTGTTTGTTTCTTTCTTTTTAATAAATCAAATTTTGTTTTTTTTTTTCTTTCTTTTTAATAAATTAGGGTATATTTGATAAGTTGATGACCAAGGTCCATTCGATAATCCGTTTATTTTTTGTTTCTGATTTTTTTATTTTTATTTTTTAGAAAATGGACATGTTTGATAAGTAATTCATTTTTTTTTTTTTAAGAAATTTTTAGATTAGGAAGAAAAACTGAAAAATGAAAAAAAAGAAAGAAGACTTTTGTTTTTAAATAAGTTTACCGAATCTATATGCTTTTTGTTTTTAATAAAAGAAGAAGAAAAGAAATCGTTAATAATTATGATTAATGGGGAACATGGTGGGATGGGTTCATGTTATAGTATATGCTTTCATCCTAAAATGCCAAATCAGCACCCCTTTTATTGGATTTAATAATTCCTAATTTACAACTTTTTAAAGAAACAAAAAGAAATTCCATCCCTTTTTTTCCTTCTCTAATCACTAATGTAATAATGGACTCCAAATGGCTATTATTTGTCTTCAATATAAAAATTAAAATTAAAATTAAAATTAAAATTAAAAGATCAGGCAGCAAAAATGCAATTTTTTATAACATTTGTTAAAAAAATGGATCTACAAGCAATGAAAAATTGAATATCCTTAAAACTTATCTAATCACTACAATTTATACTATAATTTCAACTACAATCATATATTTTAGGAATGAGGATTTTTTTTTTTTTAAATTATGGAGGATATGCGTTTTATTTAGATAATAAGAATTGTATCAATTTAAGTCTTAGACTTTTTAATTGTAGGAAACTTGTAATTATATCAATCAAAATTAGACCCTTTCCATTACGTTTTTTAGATAAATATCGTAGGAAACTTGTAATTATATCAATCAAAACTCTTAAACTTTGATGAGTAAATCAATTTAGAATCTCAACTAAGATCACTTCCTTTGAAAACTGTTCATGCATTGATTTTAATCATCTACTTTGTTAATTCAACATTGGAAGAAATCTACACATATGTAAGCATTGAGTGCATGGACCATTTTCAAATGTAGCCTTAATAAAGGATCTAATTTAAGTTTATTCAATTATGTATGATTTACAAATTCCAAGAATGTTTTAGGAAAGAGTTCGAAAATATTAAAACTATTTTTGTAATGTTCAAAATTACTTAGAAACACGACTTTGATCATCCAATTGCATGAAAATCACATGTAAAAATGTGTAAAATCACAAACATAATATTGATTTTGAATGAGTGAAGACCTATTTTACAGTAATTTTAACTATTTTTTCAAAACTACTCCTAAACATGCCTTTAATTAAAATGATAGTATACGTCTGGCATAATATATCTGAAACTAAGTATTTCAAAGAAATATGTATCAAATGATACACAAAATTTAAGATTTAAATTGATAGAATTCTACAAATTGAAACCTCTAAACCAAATTTAAAATCCTATTTTGAAGGGAGAATTGCCTTTGTTCTTTCTTGGCTTGGTTGGAGAGATCCAATCTAAACTAAAATTTAGGAGGAAAAGCAACAAAAAAAAAGGGTTGTTTTTTTTTTTTTTTTTTCTTATGAGAATGTGGTTTTGACAAAATGATTAAAATTTAGGGATTGGTGCAGCTTAAACCAAGAGTAAGTTCATGCATGCAAATGTGTATATATGTATATATTTGTATATATTAAAGGGTCAAACACATGGAGGTGAGTAATGGTGTTCTCTTACAAGCCACCCCATTTAGCATTGGTGTTACATTGCATCTATACATAGATTTCTTGTCTTTTCTTTTTAATTAATAATTCTTGTTTTCTTACTTTACACTTTTTTATTCTCTTCTCTTCTCTTCTCTTTTGCTTTGCTTTACCCCTTTAAATTATACCAAGTTTTATTCATTTCTTGGTTCATCCTTTTTATATATATATAATTAAAGGATTAAGTCAGGTTAAAGAACCTAATGCATAACCCACAGTTAAGTTTAATTTTAATTTAGTTACTTCTATTCGGTAAAACAACGCTTTTTTTATCGTATTCAAATATCTTCTTTTAGTTATTTAGGTCTTCTCGATGATAAAGCATATGATGGAAAAAACTCACCTAATGTTTTGTGCTACTGACGACGAATTTCTATTATGGGAAAGAGAATATACGCAAAACAATTGTAATTGGAAGATTATAATTATGAATCGCACGAAATGTAAGCTTGGTATTTGACACGTATATATGTTTGGAAATGACATTAAACCTAGGGATTTAGGTAAGGAGGTTTAGGTATTTGAGTTTAAGAAAATTGTGTTCAGAGTCTAAATTTAGGAAGTTTGAGTTTAACAAACATGTATATAGCAAGTTTGTGAATGAAGAGTACGCATATTTATAAATCCGAAGTTTGTAAATATTTTCTTGTATTTATTTACTTCTTCGATGGTATGTTAGTTTGAATTTGTCAACTTAATTATTTTAATATAATTAAATTTAAAAGGCTAAGGAGTTTAGAATAATATATATATATATATATATATATATATATTAATTTTGAAATTTATCGAGATTTGACAAAAAAAATAATTTTAATTCATTTATTGTTTTAATAAATTGATAATTTCACTTTTTATTGACTTTTGTAACTTTAACTAATTAAAATTTGAACTTCCTATCTATATAAACCTAAATAAGTATGCCTTACAATTATAGGTAAAAAAAAAGCAGATAATAAAAAAGATAATTAAAAAAGACAGTCTAATAAATAAAAATAATTAAAAACTCCAAAAGAAAAAAGAATAGGAAGAAAGAGATGATATTTTAAAAAATATTATCGAAGTTAAACCAAAGTTTGGGATGACTTAGAAAAAAGAAGTTTTCAAAAATTCATTTTATTTAAACACTTTCGATAAAAACTCTTTAAAATAAAAAAAAATTAACAATAAATATTATTGAAATCAAATAAAGATCAAGTTGGCTGGAGGTTGGTCGGAGTTGGCCAATGACAACCATTAAAGGTAGTGTTAAAAGTTTGGCTAACGAACCTCATAGATTAAATAAGAAAAAGAAAGTGTAACTCATGAATTTGAAGAGTACCTACTATTCAAACCCATGTATAATAGGTAGGAAGCTAAGCATTGGCTTCTTAAACCCTTGCCCCAAACATGGATCAGGCAAGCAAGCCTAAGCCTAACCCATATTATCGAGCTCACCTTGAGAGACAAACAACCCTTTAGATTGAAGGACCAAGTTACCTCCAATGGTAGGTTGGTCGGCTAGGGCCTAGCCTTTCAAGTTAGATGACCCAACCACCTCTCCAATGCTAAGCTTGTTTCTTGATCTTGCTTAGGTTGGTTTCTTGCTCATCTTAGATTTCTCAGAGATGAGGTAACTTTTTTTGAACTTTACCCTCAAACCTTGTCTTTTACTCTTGATCTTTTTTTAATTAATTGGATTGGAGAAGGTTGTGTTGTGTAGGGCTAACTAGAAAAGATGAAATAGCCAAACGGCTGCAAGAAGTAAGTTCTGTAAAGCAAGGGTTGGCCTTGACTTTAGAGGTGAAAACATAGGTCGAGTTTATAGAAAGATTAATAGGGTTGAAAATATGCTATCTTATTCTACTCAAATCAGAATTGTTATAGTATTTTACACATCTATTCCATGATTCTGAAGGTATTGCACTTAATTCGTATCATTCTAGGCTATAATCTCTTTTTTGAAACTAAACGAACATAATTAGAGCTAGGTTTAGAACATCAATGGAGCAAGACAATTCAAGTTGGAAAAATTGAAGGCACAACGTCATAACGCCTAACTACCGTAAGGCAAAATAGATTGTTTTCGAGGCAGCACCATGATGCTACAAAGTTATGAAGCAGGACCATGCTTGTAGTAAAAGTTGTTTTAGAGTAACTTTAGAAAGTGAGAATAAAAGATGAAGTGAAGTGGGCTTAAATTATTGGTAGTAAAAGTTGAGAGGAATTAGCTAAAAAGATATTGTTGGAATGGAGGGTTTGAAAGAAGATAGATCTCTCTCACTTAAAAAAAGAAAAAAGAAATGCATGTTGTGGAGTTTAAATAATAATAATTATACAAAGTATTAATGAAGTACGTACCTTATAAGTAAAAAAAAGTATTGATGGTGATGGAGAATATTCTTAATCTTGGCTGGAAAAAACTATATATTATAACTTATCTTTGACTTTGACAAACAAATTATATTTATTACTCATCAAAAACCACTAAACCCAAACAAAGAAGCAAATTAAGCAACTAATTAACAAAGTCCAAACACTGTGCCCTTCATTATTATTCTAACTTCCATAAATATGATTAGTCAACTAACTACTTCTTAAGTGAGCATTATTTATAGTTTGTCAGACTGCCACTCTACTCCCAATTTTGGAATATAAATTCTAATCGATAGTATCATATCCTTTCTATTCAAGTAAAATGTAAAGTTATTTTAAATGTTTATAACCATGAAATGATGGTATGGTTAGATAGATCATTTACTTATTTAATTTAGTAAAATAGGTCAACACTGTTATTTTGGAAAATGGTCCAAAATGACTTATTAGTTTTCACCTTTTGAAAATAACACTTTCTGAAAAATCGTAGTAATGCTTCTTTTCGGTTGAGATTGTACAAAGATTTGTACTTAATTTGATAACTCACAATTTGTACACGTGTAGGAAATCCTAGTTATAATTCTTGGTCGAGTTTCTTTGGATTCGCCCAAGTTTTATTGAAGGGTTTGAAATCTCAGGTGAGATTTAAATGATTTTGCATCGAGAGTTTATATTATTCCCAAGATTTTGATTGTTTTTTTTTTCTTAGTTTTTAGACGTATATGTATTCTTTTTGTAGGATGCTTTATATATTTGTTAGTTTTGGGTGGATGGAAGAAGAATGAGAAAGAGAGTATGTTGGTGGTCAAATGAAAGGCTTGACCGTGGACGTCGGTATAAAGTTTGAGGGCTTTTTAAGAAAAATATATAGAATTTGTGGGATAAAATCAACTTAGTTTGATTTAGTTATAAGATGCATGTACAATTTGAAGCTCTTTATATATATCTATCTTTGTTATTAGCCATCAAGAAGATCTTTAGGTTTACTAAACTAGGGATGATATATCTCAAGTTGCAATTTTGATTTTGAAGATACCAATAGTAGCACATCAATCTCGGAATACAATACCGTCATTTCCTATTCAAATGGCCCAAATTGATTTTTCATTCATGTCTGAGCTCTTCAGTTTATCTCTGAAATACAATGTAAGTTTGAATGAAGCTTGATCTTTGAGTGCATTGACTAAAATAACATGTGCCTATTAGAATTGAGAAGTAATACATATGGGTTGTCAACGATCTAGGTACCTATAGACACATCAGACTCTGATGTCAATAATTGTTGATTATTTCCTTTCTTGTATTATATTTTGTTGTATTGGTTGTATAATATTTGCCAATTTTACTTTTTCCTTCTTTTTAATGGGTGTTCTATTTTGGCATAATACAAAGAAGGGTTTTTTTTTTTTAAATCTTGACTTTTTGAAAAACCTAAAAACCCTAAATCCCTTACAATCTCCCGCAACGTACGTCTGTTGCCTCCATTCCTATTGTGTATTTTTCAAATGGTGAGAATAACCTAAATCCTTACAAATTTTAACTTTTTGAAAAACCTAAAACATCTCGATTTCGAATTCGGTCGAGAAGGATCGAGAAGAAGCACATTCATAACTTTTCAAAAAGCATGCTATTTTCAAAGGGTGAAAACAAAAGGAAGTTATTTTTGGACAATTTTGCTATTATTTTCTATGATGCTGCCTCCTCCATTCATGTATGTATTGTCTTCCTTTCTTATTGTCACTACGGGCTGCCAAGTGCGAATTGTTCGAATGATAAGACTTCTCATTTGTTCCAAATACAAAATAAAATTATCATGAAATGCAAGAATAGAATTAAAAATAGAACGAAAAATGTTATTGAAGGGGGTTAATAGATTTGATTCCATCATTGGAATTAGAAAACTTATTTGGATTTTATGAATTCTTCTAAACATTCACAACTAATTAGGTTGGTTCTGAAGAGAAACAAGCTACCAATTCCCTTAACTTTAGAAAAAAATTATCTATGTTCTTTACACTACAGATATTAAATAAGATAGCTTTTAATCATCCAAGAAGCATTATCAAAATATATATTTTGAAGGAAAAAGTATAAATAAACTCAAAATTTTACTATACTTGGATAATACAGTAACATCACATCTTTGATTTCACAAACATAAAAACAAATAAACTTTTACTCAAATTTGAGCAGCCTTTAAAATGACATAAACGTTCTATAGAAGGATCCTTAGAGACTAGTCCATCGTATTGCATGCACAACATCATATTGGAATTAGAAGGAAGAGAAGAGAATGGCCAATAAAGCATACGTCAACAAAGTCAAACCTATTGATGAAAATGGTGAAAAAAAATTATCAAATGACTTGATATAGGAATATATTTTTCCCATTGCGACTAGTAACTAAGTAAGCTATGATTATTATGTATATGGTAACTCTTGTGTTGATTGTTTGCAAAATTTAGAGTTAATTTAGTGCTTAACTAGAAAAATTCACTTCATGATGGAAGAAGGCATTCAAAATCCAGAATTCAAATGATGGAGAAATTAACAATCTTCAAATGTTGTGATGAAAGTTGCTTGCTACCTATCTGAAATTTCATACTTATATAATTTTAATGAATTTAAATTTATCTAATAAATAGTTGGACTTTAAATTCTTTATCAATTTCATTCCTTTTATATATTTAACCATTTTAAAAATTCACAAACCTATTTTACATAAAATTGAATATTCACTCTCTAAAAACATCAAACAAATAGAGAATGCCTGTGTTTGATGGCTGTGAAACATACAACTTGACTTTGACTTTTTTTTTTTGGGTTTGATCATCGTATTAGAAGTTCAACTCTAAAAAAAACTTCAAAAAATTTATGATATGATTGGTATACATTTTCAAGTATTTAATTTAAATTTAAACGTTTGATAACATATCATAATATATTTTGAAACAATTTTAAAGTGTGTTTTAAACCGTTTTTATCAAAAGTTAAATAAAACTTACCTTTACTAATGAACTATATTGAGAATTTGTGATTAGGAATTTATATCAACAGAACTTTACTATGATTTCAGTATGGCCATACTTTCTCAAAAATTGAATAAAATAATAAGGAAATGTTGAAGAAACCATAAGAAAATGATGGATTAAATAAACAAGATTGAGCATATCAATTCAGCGGCTACAAACAATACAATTCTAAAACAATTTGTACAAGTCAAAAGTTACATTTTATCTATATACTAAATGGCATACGTTAGATATATCCGATACCAAAACCGCCCGAGTTTAATCAAGATCTACAGTTGCATACTTCTTAAAGCTTGCATTGTTTGACTTACCACATCGAGCAGTTGCAAATATTCATCCGCACCATCAACGAGACACTGCAGTTTGATTTCACAACAATGATGGTTTGGATTAAGTAAGTGAATAACCAATTCCAAGTCTAATATGTAATCTAACATTAAATCTTCAATGCACTACAAAGAGGTTGTCTAATACAAGACAAGAACATAAACTGGTAAACATATCAACAAATCCCATTATCAGAACCCATTTATATATTTCATGAAAAAAGAAATAAATTAAATGGTAATGTCTGTTGTCAAATTTGTGTCAATTAGTTGACGTTGGAAAAAATTCCTTATAGAATGACCAATATTTGCAAGAAAGTAACTAAGTTGCATGTTCTAAATACATAATAGATTGAGAGAATCTATTAATTCAATGTTGTACACTCCAAATTACTGACTAAAACTAATAATATATGTGCAACCTGATGATGATTCACATTAACTTTAGAGAGCAAAAACGCAAATGAACATGGAAATATATATATCTATATATATGTGTATATCTATCTATATATAGATGTATATTGGAACAATTGAACATAGAAATATAGATACAACAAACCTTGTCAGCTTCGGCCAACTTCTTGCATATCCTGGCCTTCTGCTCATCTTGCAAATCATTGTCTTCAATCACCACTTCAAATATCTGTAGGAAACATCGAAGTTTCACATATCTCCATTCATTCATTAAAAATACGACATTATGAGCAATAATAAAACCTGTGAAAGCATTTGAGCCACTGGATATCCTTCTGCAAGTACATTGTTGACTTCCTTGTTTGCAGTATCGAAGTTACCACTTTTACAAGCAGTAAAAAGTGCATCAACAACCTCCCGAGGGATAATCTACAAATGAAAAGAATTAGATAGTACATCACATTAATATAATTACACAAGAAAATTCTGTGCATTATTATATCTCTCGAGCAGGTTATTGATCATACTATTGAGATTGAGAACAAATAGAAACCATGCACTATTAAATTACTAAAAACCCCTTATAATCGATCATTGTGACAATTAATGGCAGAAAACAGGACACTCTAAACTCTTACAATACAAAAAATATGAAACATCATCTAGTTAAATTCAACCATCCGAAGAGAAAAAGAAAAACAACAGATAGCATTTTGCGCAGTTATAATCACTCCAAGTAGTTTTGTTTTGGAACATGAATTCAAGGGAAGGGCAGTGTTGCTGAGGCGAGAATGGGACCAAAGTGAACCATTAGTAAGCATAACCATTTCTAAATATTTGTACTTAGAATCCTAGAAATGATAATGACTCATCAAAATTCACATTACTCACCCCAGACACGTTAACCAAATCCTTTGAAGAGATTGATGATCCAAATAAGCGTGCAGCTGACTGGAGGAAAAAGAAAAGATAAAGCAGTTAGAAAATAAGCAATGAGCAATTGGGTTTATTACCAATCCCATTCTCCCATAATCAGACATTTTGTATTAACACAACAGAAGCACTTAAGGGCATCATTCATTTACATTAAGAGGAATCTCGAAGTTAGACTCACGTATGATTCCATTGTTGGTTATAAAATTTTAACCTGAAAATTGTTTGCAGTTCCAAGTTCCAACCAGTGTAAGAACCAAGGTTTTTTCTTTTCTAGTCCTTAACTCCTTGCCTAACTGCAACCACTATGGAGGCCATAACCCTAAATTCTAAAGTACATTTTTTTCAGTAAACAGACATTGGCAAAGGAACTGCAAGGACATATCAATAGTTGCTACAATCACGTGTACTCTTTCTACATCACATGCATTCGCATTGAAAGCCAAGTATGCAAGAAAGAAATTTCAAGTACGCAAAAGCAAAGGATGGTCAACAATTCCCAACAGAAAGGTCAATTATGCAGGGCATGCAATGATAAATTAGAATAATTGATAACCTAAAGGCTAATATCATGTCACCCCAACAAAATTGAACTTTGACTAATTATAGTAGAAGATGTTTCCCGTTAATCATCCAAGCTCCTAATCATGTTTGAAACATTGTCAACTGAAAATAATAATAATAATAATGTGATGATTCCTAATCTGAGCATGTTTAACATGATGGAGAATAGCAGTGTTGCATTTGAATCATACCTGTAAATATGTGATAGCTCGACGGAGGTCACCTTGAGAGATTGAACTTAAGGTTGAAAGAGCCTATACAGATTATAAGTTTACATCATATTAGTCATGCCAAATGGCTTATTTCAAACCACAATTTCTAATACTTGGCAACAAAGAGCTAACCTCTCCGTCTAGACTAAGACCTTCTTCATTGCTGATGTGCAATATACGCTTACTCATAACCTCTTCAGAAAGTGGCTTAAACCTAAACTTTGCACACCTAGATGCAAGGGGCTCTATAATCCTGCAGAGATGAGGGGAAAAGAAACTAAGACAATGGTATCCCCATGCTAGCACCGTGTCAAGACCAAGTAAAATAGACCATTGTAAAAATCAAGAACATAAAGAAACCAGTTTCCAGTATTCTATAACGAAGTCAAATGATTGTGAACCATGTAGAAGGCACAAGACAAATTGATACAAAATTTTCGTAATTTGTACAAATGTTGCGAAATATCTACAATAATGCCCATGCCTCCATAAAAAAAATGAATATACGAAATCGAGAACGTCCAAATTTCACGAAAATTAAGTAGCAACTGCTTCATTATAATCATGCTCCTGCTCATTCACAAATTTTATCAAAGATCAAACAGACTCCCACACTGTTTTAAAAGGCCTCCCCAGCATGCAATGAGGCTCAAGCCGCAGGTCGGGTGCCTTGCCTTTAGGCTCACAAAATAAGGCACGCCTCATGTGCCGTTTGTGAAGCCCCAAGACTCAAAGCCATGCCTTGGGGCTTTCTTATTATTTTCAGAAATAGAAGTCATTGAGATTTTTCCTCCAATAACAACTAAGAAAAATCGAATTTACTAAACCTAAATGCAATATGCCTCTGAAAAGAAAAAACCTACGTTTTCTTATTTTTTTTGGTTTTGCACTTGAGCCCAAAATACTATTGCGCTTCAACGTGTCTTGCGCTTAAGCCTTAGAAGACTCTTGCGCTTTAAAAAACATTAGGCTACCATAGTCTTTGCGAATTTACCTTTTTTTGACAATTAAATTGTGGTCTAGTTAATAACTAATCTGCGGACCATAATGGTGATACAACCATTGTTTTCAAAGATCTGATCCGCATACCCTTTCTCTTTCTCAATTATTTAACCGGAAGAAAATTACGATCAACCCTTCCAATCTTGTTTTCCATAAATGGCTTGCAATTGCAAACATCATATGCGCTATGATTATTAATTTGCGCTACAAAAGGTTGGAGACTGTCATAAGTATCAAAAGCAAAAATCCAAAAAAAAAACGCAACAACAGTAAATCGGAGACCGCAAACATCAACCAAACAAGAAAAAAGAAAAGAAAATTTTACAACAATATAGTGAGAAATTTAACACAATAAAAGGAAGCTATGCTTTACCTGCTGATATAGTTGCAAATAAAAAAGAATCGTGTCACTTTGGAGTGTGTTTCCATGGTACGCCTCAAGGCATTCTACATAAGTTTAATATAAGGAAGAGAAAAAAAGTTTTAACTCACATAACTAAAAAAAGAAATTATATCTACATTGTGTCACACCTGAGCATCTTCAGTCATTGAATCAGCCTCATCCAGAATGATTATCTTGAAGGGTGGACAAGGATAACCCCTGGAGTTATTTTCTTTCGTAAGAAGTGTGAAGCTCATAACAGGAATCTTATGAAAATGTTATAGATATGATTAAGAAAAGTACCCTTGGCGTTGGCCACTGCTTACTGCAACACCAGCAAAATCTTTAATCTTAGTCCGAACAACATTGATCCCGCGGTCATCACTTGCATTCAACTCCAAAACTCTAGACTTGTAAAGTTCAGGACTGCAAATAATACTTCTTCAATCAAATATTTTGTGTATCAAATAAAAACTAAAACGACATTTGATTTTGTCTATTTCATGTTTAATACAAATTAAGCCAATTAGATTGAATGGTTTCATTATGAAATAAGCAAATCATGTTCTTGAGCAAAAACCACCCAGAATCTCGATAACACCATTTAACCATAATGATAGTGAGGTCATGATTGATTTATAGTTTCATGTATGATGCATCTAACCTCTTCACTAATCAGATAACACAGGTCCATGAAGCATGGAGACTTCAACTGAGGTAGACAATCAGTATCGGATTCATATCAGATACCAATATGCCTTGACATAAGATTTGGCACATCTATTCATGTTGGACCTTTAAAAAAATGAAACTCATCTAATCTTCCTCAACTAAGAACTACGCAGCCTATCTAAAAGCTCATTGCCCCAACACATAATAAAAATATGGGAAAAAGAAGTAAAAACATGAACCTTAGAATCATCTAATATTCAACTTGATGCATGAGCCCCCACAACGTCACATGCACGCACACACATAGCCTAGAAGAATTTAATGAAAAAAATGTATCCCCAATGTATTTATATCCTATTTGTTTAGATACTGTTGTATCGTTGTATCCCATGGAAGGTTCCATCTCAAAATCAATTGATAATAAAATGAGAGGAGTAATTCATCTATCTTATTAAGAGTTCAAGATCATTCAATTTTTCAAGTTTGGGATCCTCAACACCCACCCCAATCACAGAATAAAGAAAATTAAAATAAAATAAAAATTCATAAAATTAAAACCTCCTCAAAACCAATCAACTCCCACAACGGAAAGATTCCAAGCTATTTCTTATAATGGATTCTGAACTACCAAACACAAATTCACATCTTCCAAAAAGACAACAGGAACAAAAGAAGCACAAATAGAAATATATAAACCAGACAGAGGTAAAAACGAACCCGAATAATTGATGGGAAATCGCAAGAGCAGTGGTGGTTTTTCCAGTACCAGGCGGTCCATAGAACAGCATATGTGGACACTATTCAACCAACAATTGAATAGAAAATCAACACCAAGTTGCAAAGATTATTACAAACACCATTAAAAAAGAGAGAGAGAGAGATATCAATGATAATAAGTACACTGGCAGTCTCGAGAGTGTTGGTGAGGACCCGAACCACCTCATCCTGATGCGCTACATCTTTCACTTGCTTCGGTCGACTATCAATCGGAAAAATGAACAACGGTTGAGATAATGCAACAGATTCTGAGAAACAAGTGAATTGAAAGGAAGGAAAAGGGAAACGTACTATTTTTCCACCCATGGTTGAGAGCTCTGCAACAATGGCGCCATTTCTTCTCCCGCTGATCCACTCTCCTCGGCACCGGAAATAGGGTTTATACTTTTTTTCCCGCGTTCAGTCGGAGAGAGGATTAGCTTCAATTTTTCATCATTTTTCTAATTTCTTAACGGAGCAAACTATCCGTCTTCGTTATTTTTTTAAATACCGTCTTTGTTAATTAAACATGATAAAGCCCAGCCCAAATATGAGGATTTTTATGGGCTGATTCAAGGCCCATTTTATTAAGAAGCCCAAAATGCAACCTAAAATAGGCGCGACAAGAAGAATAGCAAAATCTAAGGTTTACTTTGGATAAATGGTAAATTTATTTTTAAATTGTCAAAATAGCAAAACTGTTAATTTTCACGTAATAAATGGGATAACTATGCCTTAAATGCCCCTACCTACTCTACAATATAGACTCCTACATACAATAGTAAGAAAAACGACAAATATCCTGTAATTAATACATACTATGCACTCCCTTCAATTTTCTAATTTTTCCTCCAAAAAAAAAAAAACCATCTTCTGTAAAGCTTTTCGACGTATTTGTTCTTCCATTTTTTAAAGGTTTTCCGGCGCATTTCCACCGTAGCTTTCTCTTTCATTTTTCCACCGTCGCTTTCTCTTCCAACGCTTTTCCACCATCGATTTCTCTTTCGTCGCTTTTCCACCGTTTGCCGCCCCTTCTTTTTTTAATCGGTTGGCACCACCCAAAGTATCGGTGAGTTGTTTCGTTTCACGCTTCTATTCCTTCTTCAACCTTTGGATTTTTTTCTCTATTTTCTGCATGTATCAGTAAAAAATACCGAGTTTTCAAAATTTTCGTCAAAATTTTCTTCAAATTTTCTCCGGTTCTAACATTCTTCAAATTTTCAAATGGATTTCCACCCGCATTTGTTTTCCACTCGCATTTGTTTCCCACCCGCATCGTTGCTTTCCACCTTCTTCTTTTAGTACAAATTTTCGTTTCCCTTAATTCTGGTTGATTGTCTTCTGGTGAATTTTCTATTTTTGTTTCCTTTAATTCCGATTGGTTGGCAAAATTAAAGATAGATCTTATTTTATTTGACATGATTTTAGGGAGGGTTGGGATTTGATTCTAAACCATTATATTTGCCATAATTAAATCACATTTTATTTGGCATGATTTTAGGGAGGGTTGGGATTTGATTCTAAACTTAGTATTTCCATTATATTTGTCATAATTTTAGGAAATGGTTGGAATTTGAATTTGAATTTTACTTGAGATTTGAAATTTGAATCTTTTAAATGATTTTTCGTTACTTTTTTAATATTTTTGTTAATAGTTAATTATTGCATCATCTTTATCATTATTTTAAGAAGTATCCATTGCATTAAAATTATAGGACGTTAATAGCTAAAGTTTGAATATATAATTATTAAAGGTAAAAATCGAAATAATTAGGGGATATTGAAACCAATTGAATATGTTTAGGGGTCTTTGGAAGAATATAATAATTTTTTGATTTAGTTAATAATTATCATAAGTGGGTGTGTTCACAAATACACTGTAATCGAATATGTGATATTTTATTTGATTTTTCTATCTCCTTAAATATATTGTATTTGAATCTGGACGGTTCTCATCCGTTGAGTTTTATTTGATCATTGTCGGAGAATTTCGATATAGGTAACATAATCCAAGACACATCCTTATCATCAACAATCCGAATGAGTTTCGAATTGTTGCAATCTTTCTAGTAAACGGTCAACCTAGAGACAGAAACTTCTGAATTTGGAAAAAGTCTACGTTGGATACAATTTGCAAATTCTTGAAACGAGGATGAAACTGGAACATATACATCAAGGAGACGATAGTCAATATACCGACAGGACTCAATCCATCTACCATTGAATACGGTCTTCACTCGTTGTAAAGCCATGGAAGAAATTCAAAGGGAACACGTTTATTGAATAAAGTATTCACTGCTAGATTGTCTATAGGAGGGATGAATATTAAATTAAATTATTGTTTCATATATTATACGGGTACCTGTTTCATTTGTAGGAATCACGTTTTAATTTGATGTAATAGTCGGATATTACGAAAATATGGTAGATAAGGGCAAAGAAATAAAATGTATATAGCATAATCTTATGAATATAATGTTGGGAAGACAATATTAGTTATTTTTCTAAAGTAGTTTAGAATATAAAGATGTTAAAATTTCAAAAATAATATGCTTTGCTCCGTTCTTCGTTGAAATTTATGTTTTAATGGCCATGAACGTTCATGTGAAATTTCAAAAAGATTGTCTTTGGGTGAATATTGTGTTTTGGTTTCAATTAATTCCAGTTTATTGGCAACATTAAAGATAGATCACAATTTTAGGGATATTTTCAATTTTAGGGATAATTCTAATTTGTGTTTTGGCATGATTTTAGGGATAGTTGAGATTTGAATCTAAACTTATGTATTCCCATTATATTTGTCATAATTTTAGGGAATGGTTGGAATTTAAATTTGAATTTTAGAGATTTAAATTTTGAATGTTTTAAATGCTTTTCCGTTAGGTTTTTTTAATGTTTTTGTATATGGTTAATTATTGCATCATGTTTATCATTATTTTAGGAAGGAAGAATTCATTGCATTAAAATTTTAGAACCTATTCATTGTGTTAATAGCTATTGAAGAAAAAAATCGGTAGATAAAGTTTGAATACATAATTATTGAAGGAAAAATGGGAATAATTAGGGATATTGAAATCAATTGAATATGGTTAGGGATCTTTGAAATAATATAATAATTATTTGATTTGGTTAATAATTGTCATAAGTGGGTGTGTTTACAGATACACTGTAATCAGCTATGTGATGTTTTGTTTGATTTCCCGGTTCCTTAAATATATTGTATTTGATTATGGATAGTTTTCATCCGTTGAGGGGCATTTTCGGTCGAAAAAAGTTGAAAATTATTTCAGGCAGTTAGTTTTGCCATAAAAAAAAATAACAGTTTGCTATTTTGACAATTTCCATTCTTATGTTTGCCATTTCCATGGATTTTTCAACATTCTATGTGGTTTTTCACTACAAATTTACACCATCGTTTTTCTTTCTTTAATAACTATCACCTAGTTTTGCTAATTGATAACTGACATTTTGTAAGAACAGAAGATTCAAAATAATTAATTTCTACAATTTAAAGTAAGCTAAAATTTAATCTGAATTTTAACTTTTAACATGGTGATTGATTTCTAACCTTTTTTTTTAATCATGAAGAGGGAAAATCGAGTAAAGAATATTATTAAGATTTGTCATACATTGTAGATATGACACTTTTTAGTGTATAAAGTGATATCAGTGTTGTATCAACTATCAAGTACACCATGTGTTTCAGATTGTACATGTTTTTCTTTTCTTTTTTTCTTTTACATTTGTTCAAACGTAATAAATTTGATACATGATTTTAGTTTGTAAAACTTACTTTGTTAAATCTACAAGAAGTCCTATTAATAAGTTAATCATCTTATCGTAAGAAATATTACACGTTCAAATTTGAAGATTCAACCATTGATGAAACTAATTTTATTTTAGCGCACATTTTCAACCATTGATCAAATTATTTTATTACATATATTTATTGGAGTTAGGACAAGAGTAGACAAAACAATTGTTTGTTCGAATAATTGGATATAAAATTGTAATTTTTTTTCTTAACGTTTTTAAAATTAGACCAAAAACTTTTTATGAATTTGAATCTTGACCATAAATTTTGAGCTAAATACACCTCGAACGATCAGGGTTGTATTAATTGAGACTATAAGGTAATAATTATATCAATTTATACTCTAAACTTAAAGGTTTTATCGATTTAAATCCCAAACTAATATGTGGATCAACTTAAAGTTTGAATTTTCACAAATGTATCAAATTGAACCACAAACTTGTATAAATATATCAATTTAAACTCTCAACTTTTATAGGTATATCTAAATAGAGCATAATGAAGGTTTTAAATTGATAAAATAATATAAATATAGATAGTTTAAATTGACATACTTACAAAAGTCTAAGATTTAAGTCGTTATTAGTACATTGTCTAAATTCCTACAATCTTGCAAAAATTCAACATTGACTCGTTATTGGCAGATCATTACCAATTGATAAAAGAATTAACTTGGATTTGAAGCTTAAATCGTTTCTCTTTAAAAACTGACATAAAATCCATATAATTTCAACCAATAGATTAAATGTTCAAATTTCTCACATTATATATTGTTTAAATAAAAAATATCTTAAAAATTCAAATGTTATATTCTTACATTTTCAAGTTATATATGCTAATTCATAATATCTTATCATTGTGGATTCAAAAACAATAAAAGAGATAAAGATTACACTACAAGAAATCAAGGTTCTTCTGATGCAGAAAAAGACGTCGAAAGAACAAACGTAGGGAAAGATACATTATCCTGACACCAACTTTCTCATGTCGAGAGAATGTCCTTTTCCTGACACCGTGATATAGATGCTGAAAAGGCGTTGGAAATAATAACTTATTCCGACGCGGCATGCAAACATCGAGAACTATCAGTCGAAAATTTTAGAACATTAATTGTGTCAAACAGATATTCCCAACGCATCCTGCATGGCGTTAGGGACTTCGTTGTGAGTAAGGGGATCTCCCAATGCTATTTTTGTGCTTTGGAACAATGCGAGATCCCTGACGCCATTAGTTATTCGTCGGAAACGGCGTTAGGAGCAAGGGGATCTCCTTACGTTTTCGTGCTGTATCGGAAGTTCCCCTATAAAATTGATGTTTCAGTTCTGTGAAACATAGAACCGAAACGATAGAGACAAAGGACGAGAGAGCGATTCCGTCAGCGATCGAAGAGAAGAGAAGCGCCCAGCCGTCGCCACCATGAGCCTGCCATCATCCTTCTCCCGTCGTCTGCCACCGCACATTCCTAGTTGAGGTAAGTTTAAAATCCTAAATCTTAAAAAAATGTTAGTTTAGGTTTGATTTATTTAAATAGTTTAGGTTTTTGTTTTTTAAAGTTAGTTTTAGGATTTTAACGATGAATTAGTTGTAGGATATTGTTTAGGCATAGATTTTGGTTTTTAAAATGATAATTTTGATGTGGGTTGAAGGGGGGTATTTGAGAAATTGATTTGGAGAATTGAAATTTTGAATGTGTGGCTTGAATTTAAAGAGGGGGAGTGGGGTTGAATTGAATATTTGAATGAGGTTGGTTGAAAATTAGAGGGGAGGGGGGTTGAATTGAAATTTTGAGGGAAGAGGGTTGAATTGAAATTTTGAAGGGGAGGAGGGGTTGAATTGAAATTTTGAAGGGGAGAGACGGTTGAATTGAAAATTTGAGGGATAAAGGTTGAAATTTTGAGGGGGAGGGGGACAATGGCTATTATTGTGTTAAAAATTTTATAATATGTGTTAAGATTCGTTTTGGCTATCCTACAGTTACGATAGCCTTTAGTTCAATTCTAATAGTTTATTTTTTAATGGTTTGAATAACTTCGTTGTTGATTTGTGATAGTTATCTAGCAGTTATGGTAGTCTTTTTTGTTTTCAATTTGTTTGTATTTCTGAGAGCTTGAAGGGATGGTAGTAGGATAGCTTGTAAGGTAGCATTGTTGGTAGGGGTGGGTAGGATGCGAAGATTGAAGTTGTTTGTGGTTAATTAGGTTGTGCTGGCTATCCTACAATTATGGTAGCCTCTATAGTTTGAAGTTAGTTTTAGTAAAAATTTTGAGAGATTGTATATTCAGGGAAGTAAGTTTAGGATGTGAGAGGAGAGGAATATGTTTCTAATCAAACCTATTTATGTTTTAGGGACTTAAACGATGAACACTGGTTGTGAAACTTAGAAATAAGTTTTCCCTTGAGTATAAAAAGGGAGAGACCCAATTTTTAGAATTTTTCAAGTTTCACGTTGATGTCCACGAACGAATAAGGTGTCCATGCAAGAGATGTATGAACTTAAATTTGAACTCACTAGAGGGTGTGGAACGACATCTACTGACTATTGAAATATCCTCTACTACACAGAATGAGTGCATTATGGAGGGTCATTAAGCTTTAAAGGTACAGAAAACTTTCATGAAAGAACTAGTAGTAACCCTTTTGATGAAGGAACTAGTAATAGACAATTTAATGAAGAAGATGATATGTTTGGTATGCTGAATGATTTAAAAGCCCTGATTGAACAGGAACAGGAAACGAAGGAACGTCATTTGGAAGATGAAATACCGAGGAATATCGGGGTAGATATAGATGAAGATAGAACAAACATATTTCATGACTTATTGAATAAATCAAGTAATAAGTTGTATCCCGGTTGTTTTGAATTTTCATACTTGAATTATAGTGACGAACCACGAACCTACATATTTATGTAGTTTATATATTTCGATTCTAGCTATGTGTTCGTATTTGCTTATTGAATGTTTGTTTTTTATATCCACAGGCACTATGTCTCATTTCCACACACTAATTTCCTCGAGACGAATGTTATATTTCTCGAGTTTGCAAACGATTTAGATAACCTTACGGGAGGGTCGTCGTCGGTGGGCGACAATTCAGGTGAGTCTAATAATGGTATACATTTTAACTTAGGATTATTTCAAGTTTTTTTCTAACATTAAATGTTCTTATAATTTATTGAGCAGGGTCATCTTCTCAACCATTTACGACTCCGACTCCTAGGAGACGTGTGCAGTCTCAACTCTTAGAGTTGGAGCGCTACGTTGCAGTCAATGGGTGGATTTCAATGACGATCACCCCTAGCGCGGAGAAACCTATTTTCCCACACGTCATTCGCTTCAGCCAGACGATAGGCGTGTGTGTGTAAAAGACATTTCTCGTCCTCTGCCTTAAGTGGACGGACGTAGGCAAAGAATACATCGAGGTCGTCAAGGCCGACCTCCAGGTAAGTCCACTACATATTTATGATTTCATTTGAAACATATTTAAATTAACCAAGCTAATATGTTGTTTTTGTAATGTATAGCAGTTTTTTGTGCTTGATTTCAATGATCAAGCAATGAATAGGTTCGTTGCGCATCAAATGCTCAGCATCTTTAAAGAGTTTCAGGACGACTGTCACAAGTATTTTAAAAAATACAGCGATCCCAAGAAGGCTCGTGCAAACCCATCAAACCTGTTGGTGGGACGTGATGAGGATTTGCACTTCCTCTGTGACCACTACATGTGTCGTGCATTCTAGGTAAGCAACTGAATCCTTTTTTATGGTTAATTATGATTTCAACTTTTAATATGCATAAGAAATAAACAATATAATTGTTTTCATGCAGGAGCAATCACGGACGAACAAGGCTGCTAGACAAAAGTAGCCTTACAATCATAGCAGCTGATCAAAGTCGTTTCTACAATGACAGCACGAGCCCACTGAGTAAAGAGGAGAGATGGTCGACCGTGTGGAGTTGTTCCGACAAACACACGTTCGAGATGGGACGTTCGTGTCGTAGGCCGCAGAGGATGCGCATGTAAGTTATCCAATCAACACTTATGCCCTTATTTGTCATCTTTGATAATATATTTTTGACTTACTAACATAGTTTTTAAATTTATTACAGAATCAAATGCTGGAACTCCAATCCTAACCTACCCCATACTACAAGAATTAGGGGGACTCCCGACGCATATACACGTCGGTGGAAGTGCTAAAAACATCAGAATACGACGTCCCGATGCAAAAGGCGACATCGGGAACAACGTCAGAAGAAAAGCGTTGGGAGAACAATTCCCGATGCCTTGTTCATGATGTGTTAGGAATAACCTTCTCCCGACGTACCATTTTCCGACGCTGCCACTGCGTCGATAATAAGTATTTCCCGACGTCACCCATGCGTTGAAAATACCTACTCCCAGTGTCATGATATCCAATGTCACTTGTGCGTAAAAAAATATTATTTTCGATGTCTTGTGTGCAACGTATTTCTGACGTTTTGTGCGTCGAAAATTCCTTTTATATGTATTTTTTTATATGTAATTTTTATTTGTTTTTCCTAAAATAAACTATAATGAATCAAGGCTCTATTTTGTGAAATATTCACATTCGTTTTTGGAGTATATTAAAGGAAATTCAAAATAAATCAGTAAATTACGAAATATTGATAATTTAGATAATACAAAGAAGTTCAGAAAATATAATAACTTTCATAATATAAAAAATATAATGTTTATAATAGAAAAAAATGCAAAGAAAGTTGTACGTCTTCTAAAGAGTCTTGTACGTCATTCTACACCGTTTGTCTTACAATGATACAAAAGTGGCTAAGTTTAGTACATATATATCCATATCATCACTGTCATTTCAAAAACTGAAGAATAATGGAAACATATATATGTACCGCATAGCTAGGGATCATGTGATGGTCCTTGCTGTGCTCGAGTCATGTCTTGTATCAGCTTCCACATTTATTCCACTTTTTGAAGCTAACGCTTAGTGATTTCTTGTCAGTTCTTCAATTCGTTCCAAAGCTTCATCTAGCTTAGCTTGTAATTGAATCTCTCTTTCTGTGGACTGTGAACATGACGTCGAGGAACTGCTCGCACTTGTCATCTTGCGGGCTTTCGGCTTAGATCCCCAACCAAGACTTTTTGAGTAGCCTGGTTGTCTACCCAACACCTGATCGCATATCTCATCCTCAGAGAGTGGCTGACTACCCTCTGGAGTAGGTTGGGACTGGAGTTCCAGCATTTGATTCTGCAACAAATTTAAAAACTAAGTTAGTAAGTCAAAAATATATTATCAAAGAGGACAAATAAGGGCATAAGTGTTGCTTCGATAACTTACATGCACATCCTTTACGGCCTGCCACACGAATGTCTCAGATCGAACGTATGTTTACCGAAACAACTCCACACGGTTGACTGACTCCCCTGTTTGCTCAACAAGCTTATGTTGTCATTGTAGAAACGACTTTGATCAGCTACTATGATTGTAAGGTTACTTCTTTCTAGCTTAATATGTATAAGCTCTAGAAAGAACCTTGTTCGTCCGTGATTGCTCCTACATGCAAATAATTATGTTGTTTATTTCTTATACATATTAAAAGTTGAAATCATAATTAACCATGACAAATGGTTCAATTGTTCACCTGGAATGCACAGCTCATGTAGTGGTCACAGAGGAAGTGTCAATCCTCATCACATCCTATCAATAGTACTACTACACATTGGAAATGCTGCTCTTAAGAGTTCTAACAACACATCAAACGACTTGTTACTCCAACCATTTAGAACTCTCACATGCGTCAAATTAACCAAAAAATGCAACAACGAAAATTCAGAACAACCGAGGTACAACTCATTACATGCTTCGTTCAATAAGTTCTGAAATATGTTTGTTCTATCTTCATCTATATCTACCCCAATATTCATCGGCATTTCATCTTCCAAACGACGTTCCTCTATTTCCTCTTCCTGTTCAATCAAGGCTTGTAAATCACTTAGCATACCAAACATATCATCTTCTTCATTAAATTGTCTACTACTAGTTTCATCTTCAAAAGGGTTACTACTGGTTCCTTCCTCAAACAATTATGTACCTCTAAAGCTTAATGACTCTCCATGATACACCCATTATGTGTAGTAGGGGGATATTCCAATATTCAGTAGATGTCGTTTCACACCCTCTAATGAGCTCAAATTTAAATTCATACATCTCTTGCATGGACACCTTAATCGTCCGTAGGCATCAACGTGAAATTTGGCAAATTCTAAAATTTGGGTCACTCCCTCTCTATACTCAAGGGAGAACTTATTCCTAAGTTTCATCCAACCCTTGTCCATCATTTAAGTCCCTAAAACATAAATAGGTTTGATTAGAAACATATCTTTCTCCTCTCACATCCATAACTTACTCCTCTAAATTTTCACTAATTTTGATCAATATTTTTCACTAATATACAATCTCTCAAAATTTTCACTAAAACTAACTTCAAACTATAGAGGTTACCATAACTGTAGGACAGCCAACACAACCTAAATTATTAACAACAAAATACTTCAATCTTCGGATCCTACCCACCTCTTCCAACAACACTACCTTATAAGTTATCCTACTACCTCCCTTGAAATCATTCCAAATAGAAATAAATTCAAAACAAAAAGGCTACCATAACTGCAGGATAGACATCTGAAATCAACAATAAAGTTATTCAACACAAACAAGCTATCATAACTGCATAATAGCCAAAACAAATCTTAACACATATTACAGAATTTTTAACGCAAACAAATTGGATTGCCCTCTCAAATTTTCAATTCAAACCCCCCATCCCCTTTAAAATTTCAATTCATCCCTCCACCCCCTTCAAAATTCAATTAAACCCCCCCTCCCCCACACTTCAAAATCTAAATTCAACCCCTCACTTCAAATTTTCAATTCAACTCTAAACTTCTCCTTCAAAATTTAAATTCAACTAAACCCACTTCAAATTTTCAATTCATTCTCCACCACTTCAAATTTAAAATTAAAGCAACCCCCACTCACTTCAAAATTTCCATTGAAACCACCCCCTAAAATTTTTATCCAACCCACTTCAAATTTCAATTCAACAACATTCAAAGTTTCAATTCAACGCACATTCAATACAACAATACATTTCATAAACAAAAATCTATTCCAAAACAAAATCCTAAAACAATTTTTTTAAAAAAAAAACCCTAAACTATCTAAATAAACCTCAAAACTAACGATTTTAAACTTACCTCAATGTACAGCGGCAGACGACAGCAAGGGCAACAACGGGAGAGGGACACGACGGAAAATCTTCTTCTTTTCGCTTCTCTCTTTTTTTTTTCTTTGGCGTTTTGGTTATGTGTTTCACAAACTGAAATGAAATTTATAGGGGCTCTCCCGACGCAACCCAAAAAAATGTCAAGAGATCCCACTAATGGCATCGGGAATGCTTCTCCATTCCCAATGCACAACAACAGCGTCGAGAATGCTCCTTATTCTCGACACCTTACCCGACGCATGATGCATGACATCGAAAATACATGTCTGACATAATTAATGTGGTCTAATTTTTACGGATCTTTCCCAACTCATACATGACGCATCGAGAAAACATATAATTCCCGACGTTGTTCCTGACGTATATTTTACGACGTCAAAAATAACATTTTCTCTTGACGTTTTACACGGGGCGTCAGAATAGCCTTTCATTCTCGATGATTGTTCTCCCGATGTCTTTCTCTGCATCGAGAGAATCATGATTTCTTGTAGTGTTAGAGGGTAGTCAGATATTCTCTGGGGATGAGATATGCGAGACGGTGTTAGGTAGACGATCAGGCTACTCAAAAGGCCTTGGTTGGGGACCTAAGTCGAAGGCCCGTAAGACGACGAGTGCGAGCAATTTCATGACGTCATGTTCGCAGTCCATAGTAGAGCTTCATTTACAGGCTGAGCTTGATCAAGCTATGCAAAAAATTGAAAAGCAAACAAGAAATCACGAAGCGTTAGTTTCAAAAGTGGAACAAATGCAGAAGCTGATAGAAGACATGACTCAGGCATAACAATGACCACCACATGATCCCTAGCTTTGCGGTACATATCTATGTTTCCATTATTCTTAAGTTTTTAAAATGACAGTATACATAGATGACATGGATATATATGTACTAAACTTAGCCACTTTTGTATCATTGTAGAACCAGCGGTGTAGAATGGCATATGAAGCTCGTTAGGAGGTATATGACTTTCTTTGCGCTTTTTTGTATTATGAACATTAAGTTTTTTGTATTATGAACACTGTTACATTTTTTTAACTTCTTTGTATTATGAACATTAAATTTTTTTGTTGAATTTATGTTTGTATTTCGTAATTTACTAATTTATTTTGGATTTCGTTTAATTTAATCCAAAACGAATGTGAATATTTCAGGAAATAGAGATTTGATTGAAAAACATTATAGAAAAATATTTCATGAAAAAAAAATAAAAATTACAGATTTAAAATATAAAAATTACATATAAAAAACATTTTCCGACGCAATACAAATGTTGGAAATATATTGCAAATGACACATCGGGAATAGTTATTCCCGACGCATGAACGACGTCGAATATAAACACACGTTGGGAGTAGTTATTCTCGACGCATAGATAACGTCAGAACTGGGGACGTTGGAGATTACTTATTGCCGACGCATCAAAGACGTCGGTAAAGACGACGTTGAGAGAAGGTTATTCTCGACGCCTTGTTGATGATGCATCGAGAATCAGTCTCCTGACGCGTTTCTTCCGACGGTCGTCCCAACGTCACTTTCTGCGTCAGGAATTCTTTTTCTGATGTCTTTACCACTTTCGCCAACGTTTTTGTGCGTCGGAAGTCTCCCCGCTTTTTGTAGTGTTAGTACACCTTCATCACCTAATTAAAATAAGAGATTTTTTTATAGATGACCCAATTCTATATTAATGAAAGATGATTCAATTCTAATTAGAATCAATGAAAACTAACTTTTTCTACTTACACGTCATGGAGCCTTCTAGCCTCTACTACTTGAAACTTCTTAGTAAACAAATGTTCTTCCTTCATGTCTAAGTTTAGATGTTTTAAAAATTACATATGTTTAGATATTATGTTCAAGGTTTTTTTAAAGCATGGATATTTTAGAAATCATGGTTAACTTTAAAATAGTGATCAAGCTCCCTTGTAATATCATGGTGGTTACGTACCCGCCAGACCCATTGACAAACAAGGAATTTTTGCACCACAAATCTGGACTATTTTCTTATAAGTGAGGCACTCCTAACATGATAAGAAGTCACAACCAGCAAAATATTTTGTGACATAAATAAAGAATTACTTTTCATAAACTTTTAAAATCAAGTCATTCCACGTTAGCATATTTAGAAATGGTCGCTGATCATGTCAAAGTGTGTAGTTTGTATGCATTTGACCATTGAGATGCAAAAAGACAATAGAATTGCTTAATATTGATAGGTTGAGATAATCATCCATATGATGAGAGAAAGGAGAGTTGGTATTTAGGTATATTTGCTTTTTCACTACAAATTGTCAATGTCCTTTAATTGTTGGTGCATTTATTCTTTGTCCTACCTTTTCTTTTTAAGTACAATTGATTTCACAACTTTGGTTCTCCCCTCCCTATTTGCATAGATGTGTAGTTTAAAAGTTTTAATTTTTACCTAAATTTGTGTCTCATGGAAATAGATCAATCAATAAAGCTTAAAAAGAACTTTTTGAAAGCCTTCGGTTTGAATCGTTCTTTTCTTCAAAAACTTACTTCACTTTATATGTAAAGTGAGGGCATAGAGGTTTTTTCATTCGTAGTTTTGTTGTATTTTACTAAACAATTACAAAAGTAGCCTAATCAGAGAAAAACATGATTTGTTACTTTCTTTTCGTTCGTCTGTCAAAATTATCTACTAAATAAGACTCATTTTTTCAAATGATCTCGAAAATCAAACCTAATTATTTGTCACACCTATATAACCAAATAATTTGGTGGGTAGTCTTTCATTATTTTGTTGGTGTTTTTTTTCCTTCTTTTACACTACAAATTAAAACTATATGTTATAGGAAATTTCAAAGAAATTCAGTAGAAAGTCTCAATCTTCCATTTCCTAAACAAAGAGGAAGAGAAATTGATTGGGAAGAAGAAAAGCATCTTCAAATTCCAAATTAGGGTTTCTAGAGATAAAAGAGAAGTTTTTTTCTTTTTTTTTGGGAAAATAAAATAAATGAGAAGTTGGTGTCAAATTTTCATAAGTAGGTAAATGATAAAGAGGAATTATACGCTTAGAATCATAGCATATATTCTTATCTTAATAACCCATAATGGAATTGAGGCTGCCCATCAAAATTTTCTTCTATATATCCATTTAACATTCCAAAAAAACTCAATAAAATAACTATCAATTTTAGATTATTATGGTTATTGCAACTATATCTTCAAAGTTTTAAATATCGCAAAAACTGACTCCTCAATCTTGCATAAGTATTAAAATCAAACTCTCCAACTTACATATTTTTTTGGGACAGTTGTTTTAATTTGAAGATTTAACTTTTTATCATTATTTGAGATTCAATTTCTACTATTATTATAAAATTTGATGGTCTAGCTTTTTATTTTGAAAAAAGAATAATATATAGAAACGTCAAATTTTAACACTTCTAAAAATACGAAGCTTCACATTTTACCATTGATCAAGTTATGGAAGGTGTGCACCCTACACGCCACCGTACTTCATTTCATGAGTGGATTTTATCCAAACAAATATATATTTATGGAATACAACTATTTCAATAATATAGCGTGATATTTATTTTTTTTAAATAAAGAAATAACATTTAATTATTTTATTTTTAATACACCTATTTTTCTACAATAAAATCTAGATCTCCAACTACCTTGAATTATTATTTTCCATTTGCGTTGATACCTTTGGTTCAACATTTTGAATTTTAATTCGTAATAAACTTAAACTAATGAAATTATTCTCATACAAATGATTTATAATTAATACCTAATTATAGAAAACTATATATTTAAAGTTATAATAAGCGTTGACTTTTATTCGTAATTGATTTAAATGGATGAAATTAATCTAATATGAATGGCTTATAATAAGTAGCTAACTAAAGTTATATAATGTTAAATATTAAACATATATGTGCATGTGGGGTTGAATAATCCTTCTTTCACATGGTGGTTTAGTGTAACATGATCAATAATTAGGTTAGAAAGCATTTGTATTGGTTAGAAATCTCTTTCAATATTAGGTAGATATTTTTTAAAAATTTAATTTAATATCTCTTTTTTTGTTTTTTTTTTTTTCTTTTTAAAATTTAATCTAAATCCACTATTAAAAGTACATGAAAATATAAAATATTTGATTTTTTTAATTTTTATTTTATAAATTTGAGATATATATTCAATGTGGAATTAAATGTTTGAAAATACTTATTTTATTCTTTAAGAATGAGAATTTTGAAGAAATGTCAATGACAGAGATCTCCACTTTGGGAGTGGGATTTTAGCGAAGTAAAAGGACGTCAGATTGGGATTGGTTTTAAGTACTTTTCTCCAAGTTGGAACCGTGGGAGGAAAAATGTGCGACGCGGGAAAACGGAACCCAATCAAATAAATAATAATACTAATACCACTCTGATCATTTAAGTATCCAATCACGAGCTATCATGTGGTAAAAGTATTTATACATATATTTTCTTGATTTTTTTTCTTCTTATGAAATGTGATGTATAGAGATGAGAGTAACATACACTTGGTTTGCACTCAATTATTGTACAAAATATTTATTATCCTTGAATTATAGGTACGATGTTCATTTAGTCTCTATAGTGTTAATAAGGAGTCGAAGATGTTGTTTCTAGCTTTCAATGACCACTGAGAATGCTTGGAATAAGAGCAAAAACGAAAACTACACTTGTTCTAAATTTTGAGCTGAACTTCAGATTGGTTCACATATAAAACACATTTTTTGTTTTTTTTGTTTTTTTTTTTTCTAACTTTATTTTATAGATTTCAAAATTAATAATTTTAGTCTAAATATTTTGGTTAGTACTTGATTTAAAAATATCTACAAATTTGAAAAGAATGGGAAAAAAAAGTAATTAAAAGAAGGAGAAAAAGTCAACTAGTAGAAGAGAAGTCATGTGGGTGGGCCCGAGAGGACCCCCATTAAAAGTAATTTTGACTCCCTATTTACCGTCCAATCCAACCACACCTCTCTGGACCATCCTCTTTTCTAAATTCTAATAAAAACAAAAACAGTAAATTTCATCACATCCTAAAAATAAAAACCAAGAAAATCGCTATCCATGTTAATTTACTTTCCCTATCAAACTAAACTTTTCTAGTTTTTCAGAACAAGTGCGTTTAATTTTTTTAGTTATAAAAATATATCTTTTATTATTTAGATTTCTAATAATAAGTTACAACATCATACTCCCTTGGTTTTTCAGCTTTTGAAATATATGTTACATAAATCATTTCTGAAAAATCATATAATAAACTATTTTTCAAAATCTTATATCATTACCTATTGAATTTGAGGAGTCAAGCATCCAATTATAAATCAAATACAAATTTTAAATAATAATACATTCCTTAAGTTTATTATATTTTTTACTTAAAAAAAATATTTAAAATTTATATACATAAATTATGCAGTCAAAACACCTCCCCTAAAAAGTTGATGAATTATGCATCTTAGGATAAAATAGGTTATAATACTTTTGTAAACTTAAACGTAATGGTTGAGATTATTTTTTATAATTAAATAATGATACTAATACTTTTATATAAGAAAATTAGAACGTGAACATAATTTTTAACATCAAAAATAAAAATTACAACAATATAAATTGGAAAAATAGTTTATTATTATTATTATTCTTAAAAAAAAACCCTAAATAAATATATTGTGCGTTAAAAATACGAATATTAATTAGGACAAAACTAACTAAATAACAATTTAAAAAAAAAAATCTTAAATATAAATGAAAAAAAGTTATTTTTAAATAATCGAATAAGATTCATCAAAACAAGGGGAGATGTCGGCAAATAATCAAAACTTTTTACTTATTTTATCGATAACTTGACCATATAATTAACAATATTTTTCAACAACAAAATAAGTATTTAATTAATTTAATCAAAATTATCTATTCTCTACCTATGTGGGATTGTGAATTAAAAAAAAAAAATGGATTCTCTTCCCATGTGATAATCCTGTATGTCCTTTACCTAATGATGTCATCATATAACATTGTCAATAATTGCATTGCATTGCTATTTATAATATTACTTAAATTAAATCTCATAACTTTGACCAACTTTCTTCTAGTTCGTCTACGATAATATTTCTTTATTTGTTATTAATTAAAGGATTATGATTTATAAATTAAGTACCTTTTTATGGCATTTTTGTTTTTAGTTTTAACACTACTTTTAGCATTCATATGTCCGTACAAGTGAAACGTGACGTCTCATTTGATGTCATTTAATTTATGTATTTTGTGATTAGTTTTGTCTCTTTTTCTCTTTTTCCAATATTAAAAAAAGAGTTTTTGCTATCAATATTAAATAATACAAGTTTAATCTCTAACTTTTTCAAATTATCCTAAGCTTTTTATAGATCATTTCCATAATGTGGATATATATTTTATCTCATAGATTTGTCTATTTGATGTATATATTTTAAAATTTTACAAATCTAGTCAATACAAAATTATAAGATTATAGTCGTGTACTAACATAAAATTTAATTTAATTTCTAAAGCACCAATTGATGGTTAGAAACACATTTGAAAATAAGAACGAACATGATAGATTGAAAATCAAACCAACCAAATCAAAGGTGATTGGTCGGAGATAGGAAATGGTACAGTTGGTGTCGGTTTGTGAAAATCCAAACCGACCAAACTAAAAAATAAAATTCAAAGTTTTGACCTAAATCAATTAATCTGATCAATCAATGACCGATTTATACTTCTTTATGGTCAAAGTCGATTTTCGACCTGAACATTTATTCGTGTAATATCGACGAAACTATTGAATTTCAAGTAGAAATACTATCTGGAATATAAATTATATTGATTTTATTATATACAACTACATATCGTATAATAACTAATAGCCAAAGATTTTAATTGGGACGATTTCAAAAAAAATTATTCAAGGGTTATAAAGTGATATTTAAAAAGAAAGAAAAAGAAAAAAAAAAAAGGTGTTCAAAAGCATTAAAGAGCATTAAAGAAACATAAGAAAACTCCAAGATGTGAAAAAGAATTGAATTGCCCACTTAAAAGAGACAGCTTCATTCTTTGCCCTAAATAAAACCCTAGTTTTTGGCCTCCAATGTCCAATTCATAGTCCACTCTTTCTTAAAAGAAAATTATTTTTCTCTCACTTTTTGACATTTATTATACTCTTTTTTTCAAATATACTTTTCCCTCCTTCTTCTTTTATAATTGTTTTAAAATTAAATTTCAAAACTTTTGAAAACTACGTTGAAATATCGACTTCCACCTTTTTCAAGTTCGATAAACACGAGTAGAGACTTTTATACCTAATCTTTAAGACAAAAATATATAACATAAATGATTTTTTCTTTATTTTCAAGCTTCGCAATTATAAAAGTGAGAGTTAAACTAACGACTTTATTAAAATGGCATTAAACTTAAATTTACTAAATAATATTTAAATTAGTATATCTTGACTTACCCAAGCTCGTGTTAGTTAATTAAAAATATAATTTGTATTTTATTTCATACAAATCCAATTATATATCACATTCAAACTATATAAGACATATAAATTTAAATGGTCAAATTAAGCATCATAGTTTATTATTTTTGTCTTTGTGTTTTAAATAAATAATGCAATCCATTTTAAGCAAATCCGTTAGCTAATCTACATCATAATCATAAGACCGCCATTGATTTCCCAAATTGTGCCCAAGGACATCAAACATTTCTTTAAGAAAAGGGAGCTAGTACCATCCTAATGAATGAATCTTAATAAAAACAAACATACATTCCAAAACTAAAAATTAAAAATATAGAAAATTATCATCGTCTATCTTTAATAACAGATCGTGTGATAAACTACTATTTGTATTTATCATGACACAAATAACTATATAAAATAATAGTCTATCGTAGTTTATTGCAAATTGAGTACTTCGTTGTTTTGCTATATATTTGTAAATATTTTCAACAGTTTTGTATAATTTTAATACCTTTTCAATTTATGTATTGAAATAATTTAAATCATAAAACCAACATTCATTTGCTAAATTCATAACAATTATTTGAAAGTACATAATTTCTATACGGTTACCTATCAACTTAAACTTTTAAATCACATCGATGATTTAAGATGATATCAAATCAATTGATGCATAGAAGTCCCGAAATAAAAAAAAAAATTGACTACATAATAATTATTATATTTTCTGCTTTCAACTAAAATTACTATAGTTTTTGCTGAAATATAATGTTCTTTTAAGTTAAACATTATTTTTAAGAAAAAGTACATGAAAAGAAATGATGGTTTACGTGGGCATTAGCATAGAAAAGGAAAAGGCTATGTGATTCCTTCCACATTGGCCAACTTGGCCATAACTCAAACTCATAATCTAATTAATTACTCATAATTAAGTGCTAATTGGATTAAATAAATCAAATCAATGATTATTATAAAATATATATATATATATATATATATATATATATATATTGATTTCCACGAACTTTTGCCTCTAGTCAAAAAGTAACTACAATTAAATGATTTTCTTTTCCCACATTATCTTTGTCCCTAATCATAAATTATTTAATAAAACCTGGAGATAAACACAAAAGATATATTATTGAAATTTAGTATAATTTTGAAGTAAGTTTATGATAATGAAGATTAATATGCTTTCATTTCTTATATTGACTGTTGGATCCTAACTAAATAATTAAGTTTCTATACATTCATGTGTTATTTTGAGAAATAAGAAAGTTATTAATTATTTGAAGTGTGAAGAAGTAATGGTTTTCTCTCTCTCCTTAATTTCTTATTTGGTCTCATGCTGTTTGAAATATTACATTTTGTTTTTCTCTCATATGTGCTTGAATACCTAGATTTAATTAATGTTAATTCTCTCAAAAGTGTTTTTATCGAAACAAACTACATTAGCTAACTCGAACGAAAGATGAAACATAATACAACGTTGAAATCCTAAAACAGCTATACGCTACAAGAATAATAAGTATAAATTAAAACAACAACTTCAAATAGAACTTGCAAAACGTTAAGCTCGTTAAAAAGAACATTTAGTCGTGAATCACGTTCTTTTTAAAACATTTTACGGCTCTGGTCGTTGTGCACAAATAGTTTGTAAATTTTCATAGCATCCTTATAAAAAACCAACCCATATTTCGTCTGTCTCAATTGGATCTACATCGAAAGTTGATCGAAATGCTAACATCTTCCAACTACGCTTGAAAAACAAAATGGAAGTGGGGCTTGAAAAGACAAACAAAGAGTGATCATAAAAATTAGCTTGAAAATAGAGAAGTAACAAAGTGAAGAATGTAATTTTTCGTGATGAATAAGAGCAGTGTGAGAGAGTCCTTTTATAGGGGTGTATTAGAAAACGGTTCACGAAAAAAGTTGTAACAGTTTAATGATCAACCAACCTGATGAATGACAACACAACACGTATGTATAAAGAGATCATCGAGTTCAGATTTATCTATCTCCTCAAGTCTCTAAATCTCAGATATTTTCTTAAAATAAAAATGAAAAATGAAAACGCACCATATATTCCACCAATATGCTTTTATTGTGGGAGGGGCAGAGGTATGTCCCTATGAAAAGAGGGAATGAAATGCAATATAACCTAATCTACAGCCATCATATTAGATTCTTCCCCTAATGAATAATGTCTTTTAAATGTTGTAATCGTGGGTGTTTTAAAGGACTATCCTTTTTAACTCCTACCTTCTTTTCAATCCTACGTTATCTTTCACTTAATTACACCTACGAAATGACAATTTTTTAATATTTTCGAAATTTTTTAAATTACATTTATAAAGTATATATATAGCTTAAAAAATGTGTTTAGGACATGTTCATAGATTAATTTTAAAATGGTAAAAATAGTATTTATTAGATATTCAAAATTACTCCTCATTTAAAATTATTAGGTTTGTGAGTTTTTTTTAAATATAAAATGAAGATGAACTATTTCATTTCGAGGAAAAAAGAAACTAATTGTTCTAGATTAACACTAAAGATTTATTGAAAGTATGGAACTAAAATTAGATGATTAAAAATACTTCAACTAAAAATAATGGAGCAAAATATAAAGTAGAGAGTTAATAATAGCATTTTAACATGATAATTTTCACGCTAAATAAAGACATGTGAATATAATTTCGTAAACTATGAAAGAAATTCTAATAAAAACTATATATATATATATATAGAGAGAGAGAGAGAGAGAGAGAGAGAGAGAAGATAAATTAGACTGAATTAAAAGTTTGAAAATTATTCTAAAAACCAAATTGTCATTTTTTAAAAAAAAAAAATCTAAAATGATGTATGTGAAAAATAGAAGGAGGGAAGGAAATAGTGAGCATCCTTATTTGTCAAAAAAGCACTCATCCAACTCTGCTAATTTATTTACCCTTTTTATGGAGGGGGAGAATTTCAAAGATTTCAGCTGCCATACTTATCATTTGTGTTCATTGACTATGTAATACCATATTCCCTCTATTCTCAATCCTTCTTTTTTTTCTTTTCTAAAAAGATCCATATTGCCTAAAAATAAAAATTAGACAAAAGAAATATAACTTTTTTTTTTCTTTTAGAATCTGCGTTAGTAATAATAAATGTATTTGACCTTCAAATTTTTAAAATGTAATATTCAATATTGATTTCAACTTTGAATTCTCTTACAAATGAGACTAAAGGACTAAAACAGCCACATTTTAAAAGCATCAACGGAAGATGAACCAAAAGTTAAAAGTTTATAATTAGGATTTATAGAATTTGTTTCTAAATTATTGTTTTAAAAATTGACATGTCATTTATTGTTTTTTTTTTTCTCTTTCTAATTATCTTCTCTCATCCTCACTTGATCTTTCTTCTTTAGTTCTTAATTTTTTGCTAATTAAAATGAGATGTCGACATTTAAAGCAATACAAAAATTAGAGATTTTTTAAATCAATTCTTAAAATTACACTCTAAAAAATATTTAAAAACTAAACAATGTCTTTTAGTACAAAAGTTATAGAGATGTGAGACCAAACATTTTAACCTCTAAAAAAGAAGTCCAGCAAATTATAAAAGTATTATTAAAATTAAATTCATTTCATTGTACTCTATCACTAAGTATCATCAAAAGCTAAAAGCTAAATCTTTGGTGTATTAATAAACTTGTTTGCATTGTATTATAGATAATAATATTTTAGATTTAATTTTATATTTAGGACTTTAAAAGAAAAAATAATAGAGAGTATTGATATTTGGTTATATTTTTCCCATCCAATTTATATAAATAAGTTGGCGTCCACTTTACATACCAACCACCATGTATTATGGTTTAGATTTTATCTAAAAGGAAGAAGTTTTAGTGGCCAAAACGCATGCTTTCTCTTTGCCAATTTCAACTTTTCAAGTACATCTCCATTTGTTACATGTTTGACTAAGTCCACTCCATCATTCTATTTCTTTCCCCTTTTCAATTACCCATTTAGGAAAAATTCAACTTTATGCGAATACGCTAAAACTATTTATAAATATAACAAAATATCACTAGTTCTTGTTGATTGGTATCGATAAATTATAAAAATTTGTTATACTTATAAATATTTTTATCATTTACGATATAATTTTCATTATTAATTAGTGAGAGCTTTTTTCCAGATTAATTTGTAAAATGTTTAATTTTTAAAATAATTCATTTTAAGGTAGATTGAGGTGTTTAACATTCGATTAAAATAATTTTTAGAAAAATGAGATTATGAAATAAATCATTTTAAAGAAAACACATTCAACTAAATTTTAGAACAAATATTTATATGGTGTTTAATGAGGAATCTCTTCCAAATATATATTTTTCTTCCTCTATTTTTTATTCATTTTTACTATCTACTTTTCGGTCGTTCTTTTTGCTTTTTTTTTTTTTAATATTTTAAAATTTTTAACGTGTGTTCGTATGCATTTAAATATAGGGATTTGCAAATGTTCCTCTCTTAGCAAAATCTACTTCATTTTAACACATGTGAAAGAAATCATAAGAACGTCAAGAAGAACATGATCGTTCGGTTCGTGAAATGAAAATGAATGAAGAACGTAATCAAATTGCACATCTTCTTGTCTAGTTAATATTATATTGTACAGGAAAAATCATTTATCTTATGTATATTTGTTGTTAGAAATCAATTATTTTTCTTTTATGGTTATGTATTTACATTTCAAGAAATTAATGTTTAGTTTCAAGTAACTAAAAAATTAATAATTTAAAGATAACGTGTAATTAATTTTAAAATATATTTCTAAAAAAATATTCAAAATATGTGTATTTTTTTAAAATTAATTCATAATATTTAATAATCTTTTATGGTAATTTGACCTAAATATAAATATTGCTATTATAAGACAAACCAAACACAATTTTTCATATAAACATTTATAAAGAGGTCAAATGTAACGCCCCAAAAATTAAGATAATTTTGGAGTTAATTATCTTAATTTTGTTTAATTATATTTAATTTATTGGGCGTTATTTTGAATTCATTTAATGAGAATTATTTGTTTATGTGTGAATTGAAATTAATTAAATATTTTTGAATGAATATTTAATTAGAGGTTTTAGCATTCTGTTTTAAATGAAAATTTAGTTTTCCCTCCTTAAAAAAAAGTGTCTCTTGTTATTTTTTGTAGTAATGACCTCAGTTTAGTATAAAGAGTTGAGTTGTTACAGTTCTTTATACTAAACTAAGGTCATTACTAAAAAGAAACAAATACAACAGACACTTTTTTGAAAAGGAGGAAAACTAAATTTTCATTAAAAACAGAATGCTGAAACCTCTAATTAAATATTCATCCAAAAATATTTAATTAATTTCAATTCACACGTAAACAAATAATTCTTATTAAATGAATTCAAAATAACGCCCAATAAATTAAATCTAATTAAACAAAATTAAGATAATTAACTCCAAAATTATCTTAATTTTTGGGCGTTACATCAAACCAAACATGTATGTGTTTAGATATTAAACTCATTTTACAAAAAAAATGTTTTTTAAAAATGTATTCTTAAAAGAACATTTTTTAGGGGTCTTTTTAAAAATATAAAAAAGCGACAAAGTATTTACATTGTATAGAACAATCCCGAAAATGAAAAAAGCCCAGAGGCCCAACGTGTAAAATACCAAAAATGTCTCGTCAACAATGTATGTAATATATTTGGTAACACGATTTGGTACACGCTCGTTTAGATTTGACTATTGTTTGGTACACGATCATTTAGATTTGTTTTTTCAATTCTATCGATTGTTTAATTAATTGGGCTTTTGGGTATCCTAAATCTAAACTTTTTTTTTTCAAAATTTGATATAGACTCCTTTAGATTTGGTTAGTTTAGATTTGGGGTTGCAAATCTAAAAGATTTTTTTTTTCCCCAAATTTGGTATACGATCGTTTAGATTTGGCTATCCAAATTCAAACATGATACGATGCATGTAGTGAATGAAAAAGAAAAAAGATAAAAGAAAAAAGAGGAATAAATACATGTCATAAAAAAACAAGAAAGACGACAGAAAGAAATAGATTTGGTTACCCAAATATAAAAAAAAAAATGAAAGAAATCGTAAAGAGTAAGGAAGATGATAAAAAATAAGAGAGAAATAGATTTTGGTAAATTTGGTTACCAAAATCTAAAAATAAAAAAAAATGAAAGAAATCACAAAAATTACAAAAAAAAAAAAGACGAAAAAAAAAACAGTAGAGAGGAGAAAAAATTGAAGGACATATCTAAAAAATGGCTAAATCTACGTGTTTTGTTAGACAGACCGTAAATATTTCACTAGTTTGTTATATTTATAACAGTTTCGTTTTTTTTATAGGCAATCAATAGATACCCTAAATTATACTATAATCTTTTACTAGGGAATTAAAGTCTTGATTTTTTAATTAATTATTTTTCTTCATTTTTTTAAAGGCAGTTTTGAATTCTTAGTTTTAAATTCATAAATCAAAAGGAAATTTTTAAGTGGGTTTTACTTTAAACTTTTGGTTAAAAATTCAAGTATTAAACATAGAAAAAGAAATCATGGAAAAATATATATGTGAAAACAATGCTTGTTTTTATTTAAAAATCTTTTCGAAAATAAAAACATTTTTTCGAAAATAAAAACATTATAACAGATAAAATTTATTAAATTTGATTTTTTTACTAAGTCTAAATATTTCGTGAATGTTCTATTTTTTATATATTTTTTAATATGAAAAAGGGAAGTCATAAAAAAGTGAACAGTTGGATTATTTGAAAAATTTTATTCGTTTTGTAAAAAATATTCAATAGATAGATTGTCTATAAATTATGTATTTCTATAATCAACATAAAACCTCCAAAAACATGCAGTAAGAAGGAGAGGAATGCTTCTATCTAATTTGTTTATAAAAGAAATCTGCTTTATTGAATGTTATAAAATGTGACTAAAAAATTTTTATTATTTAAAAGTACATTTTTAAATATAGTAAAATAAATCAAAATATTTTACTAATGTATTAAAGTTTTAGATTCTAACAACGATAGACATTATTTTGATAGAAATCTATCTATATATATTAGAAACATTGATAGAAATCGATATAATCTGAAGCTTTACTATATATTCTGTAAATAGTTTCAATCTTTGGTTATTTATAACAATTTCTCTTTTAAATCCTCTTTAAGAAATAGGATATGAAATATTGTTATTTAATTTAGAAAATACACTTAAATTATAAAGACATTTTAATAAATATAGCAAAAATATAAAACTATTTATAAAGTATAGAAAAATATATCAAATTTCTCTTTAGCATACGTTCTAATTTTTTTTTCTATATTTTATAAATAGTTTCAATTTTATATATATAAATTTTTTTCTAAATTATAAGGTAGTGTGAACAAACTTCTTGTGCTTATTAATTTATTTAAGTCATCCAGGGTAGTGAAAAATAATATATATATATATATATATATATATATATATATATATATATATATATATATATAAATAGTAGAAGAACTTTTGTAAATGTAGGGAAAAAATACAGAAAAGAAGATAAGTCCTTCTAATTTTAGGATATTTTATAATTATGAAATCAGTTGAAAAATTACCAAAGAAAAAATATATTTATAAAATATAGTAAAGTTTTAAAATTATATCAATAATAGATATCGATAGATTTCTATAAGTGTCACGTTAACTAAAAACAATAGGATTATATGTCGATATATATTAATGTCTATTATCGATAGAATGAAATTTTGCTATATTTTATAAGTAGTTTTTAATTTATTTATTTTTATTCATAACAATTATTCCTTAAAATAATCTTTTAAAATAGGCTATAAAAATTTTGTTATTTAACTTTTTCTTCTTTGAAAAAACACTTATATTGTCTTAAACAAACTTATTGTTCTGGTTAATTTATTTAATTCATCCACAATAGTGAAAAATTAAAGATAGTAGAAGAACTTTTGTACGTGAAGTGAAAAAATAAAAAATAAAAAAAAACTTCTAAATTAAGAGTATATTTAATTTTGAAATTGTTAAAATTATTTTTATCTAGTAGATAATCATTTTGAAACACTCATCTAATTATTTAAAATTATTTTTATATTTAATCTTATATTTTTAAATACAATTTTTCATATTAACAAATTTAGTTTTAAAGGATAAAAAGTATGTTTTACTGTACTTTTTAAAATGTCTAAAAAAAATTAACCAATTCCAAACATACGTTAAGAAAATTATGTAGCTGCTACTTAAAATTTTATATATATCTTTTCGATGATATTAAAAGTTGTATAAGGTCAATGTTCTCTCAAATTCACTTAATAATGGCATAATATAATCATCTTGGAAAAGAGATATTTATAACAAGTTTGATGTCTAAAAAAATAAAATACTTAAGTAGGTTTGAAAAAAGGAGAGAATCACGTTGACTTTCACAACAATAATCCAAAAGTTAGGACGTTTAATTTGTCATTAATATCTTCTAATCATATTAAAAAGAATTAATTAATTAATTAATTAATTAATTAATTAAATTGTCTTGTCTTTTTACTTCAATGTTTGAAAATGAATGCATAATAAATTAAAATAGGACTCAAGAACACTATACGTGAACAATTTGTACATCCCCTTTCAAAAATTAATTTAGAACTCCATAAGTTCCATTTTATATTCTTCAATGGGAGAGAGATATATCAATATTCTTTCTCTCAAACAAAATTAATTCAACTTAAAATTTAGTTTCTATAATTTCAAACAAGTTATTCACCAGATATTTATTAAAGTATATAAATATTTGATCTCGTGAAAACTAAAGTATAATTTTTAAATTTTATTATTTTAAACTACAAAGTTTTAAATACTAATTTAATTGCACTGGATTCATTTAATTATTACTACTATACATACATAAACACACATATATACCTTTTAATTTCTTTAAGAAAGGCATTGAACATTTTTCTGTTCAATGTTTTAGTCTTTTTAGTTTTTCTTTCTTTCTAAATGAATGAACTAATTAACTATATAAGTATAGTTTCTTTCTGATTTATTATATCTATATATGATTGTATTTTTAATCATAATGAAAGATTGGTCTTACTAATTCAAATGGCTACGGCTCTATTAAAGAATTAATACAAAGAAAAAAAGTATGGATTTGCAGGGGAAAATGGATCATGTGTAGTAATAATTATTTTATGCCTTTTAATAATTAACATCTAATTTAAAAATGGTATTAGGTATGGTAGTTATGTTTCATCTATAAATATCTCATTTTAGTCTCATTTAATGGAAAAAAGTGTATGCCATGTGTTTCAATTAACAAATAGAATCAACTAGGGCTAGTTATATATACATATATCAATTTGTAATTAACCTAAGTCTATGGCATCTTATTTTAAAATGGGAAACAAAATGCTTAAGGAAGGTAAAGCAATATGATAACTACTTATATACATGCCAACATGTTTTGAAACAAATATATAAAGTATGATTTGTAAATTGTACCTCAATCATTAATTAATCTTACCTTGTTATATTCCAATATGGATGGTGTTGGTTTTATTACTTGTCCAACTAAAATCTGTAATTATGAAATTTGACTTTAAAAGATGCAAATTAAATATGAACTATTGAGTTTAGTACTCTTGCTTAACATAAAATAAGGTTTACTGTTGGACAAAATGACAAAAATTTAAATTCAATTTTCATATATGATTATTGTGATCAATGTAGATATATATAATTAATTGTTATCAATGAGAAACCATTGAAGGGTGTGTGGTTTTATGGTCCATGAATGCAACAATGGAATAACTCAAAATTAATTCAAAGATACTGTTCTTTTTGTCATAAAAATTTTTAGGCGAATAATATTATGCCTTTTTTTTTCTTTAAATATAGAGAAATTAATTAAAATGTTAATAAAATATTACAAAATTTAAAACTCTATCAATTATTGATCAGTGTTTATCAATGTTATTATAAAATTTGATTATAGACATAAATAAAAATCTATCAATATCTATTATTATTGATGAAATATGAAATTTTATTGTTAAAACTAGAAGAAAGAGGGTATATATATATATATATATAAAGAAAAAGAAATATTAATAAGATGATGAATAAAAATATAGCATTGGAATAAGGACAGGAAAAGAAAAAACATATTATTAAAACTATTGTACTTAATTCTTATCTATTTTGTATTTGCACCATACAAAATGAGTGAGGAAGACAAATAGGAGACGTGAAGAATGAAACCAAAGAATCACATTCTCGTATACAATTATAGGATCATGCCAATCAATTTGCCCTTATAACTTTTTCTTACTTCTATTTTCAAGAGGAAGGCTTACCCAATACTTTTCATGAGCTTGACTTTGACTTGACTTGTGACTACATTGGTTGACTTTTTAATCTAAACTTTCAATCAAAAACCATTGAATGTAATTATTTAAAACAAAAACAATTCTAAATTAATGTGAGATTTAGTAACTTTAAAATATGGTTCATTAGTTATTTTAGATAGAGGGTGAAATTTATTGTAGTCCGACGTTGGACGTTGTTAAAAGTGTTTGGAGTAACACTATTTAATGATACTTTTAGGAGACACGCTTAATCAATACTTCTTTAAAAATATTTGTATAGAAATGCTTTCATCTAGCAAATTTAAGCATAGTAATGCAAACTGTTATTTTAAAGGTAAATGATTTTGTTCTTCCACCATCACAATTTTTGAAATTAGAAAAAAGAAGAAGAATCACCTAATAACATTGTGTTTTTAGCATAGTTCAATTAGTTAGAGTATCATCATGCGTTTAACTTACATACCAAATAGTCAAATCTCCCAAATTTTACTAGAATAAGAACATATTAAAATTTTCAATGAACATTGAAACTTGAACGGAGAAAGCGATAAAGTAGGTCTAGATATCAATTTTTTTACCCAACTTATTGCCTACTAGTATTACAAGCATGCTAAAGTTGACTTTCTAAGTTTTAAAATAAACGTTTCTATGTACAAAATAATAATTATTTTAAAACACTTAAAAAGTCGATCAAAATGGGTTTTATCCCTCATAAGTTGTAAATTTTGTTCGAGAGTATGTTTTGAAACATTAATGAAAAGTCAAAGGGTAATACAGTAATTTATGAAAAGTGGAGGTAGTTTTTTTGAAATAATGGACAAAGTTAAGGGATATTTTTGTAATTTAGTTTTGTTTCAAAGTTGCCCAATTAACTCATCATAAATACATCCGATATGAAGTTTCACTTTTCATTCTCACAACTTTTGAGAAAATAAATAAAAGTCTAAATATAAGCATTCATTTCCTACCACAATAATTAATTACCAAAGTATCTTTTTTGAATCTCTGTTTTCTCACCAATTTTTTTTATTATTATTATAAAATAGGAAAAAGAAAAGAAAAAAAACCTTTAATAGAGCAGTAAATGTTATTAAAGAGGTTGCTAATTTAGAGTTGACAGCGATGAAAACTAGGAAATTGGTTTTGTTTTTATTTTTATTATTGCTATTTTATTATTAACTTTTGAAGAAAATAAACTTGTTAAAATCCACAGTATTTTGGATGGCTCAAAATATTTTTAAATATAACAAAAAATTCATTACTGTATATCATTAATAGATATCGACAAATAACATATTAAATCTAAATAAATTCTTTTTATATTTTTATATAAGTCGAAAACTCCGTGAGAATGATCTATGAATTTCTTTTTTATCTGTAACTTTTTTTATAAATGAGAGCTTTTCATGTAAAATTTTGTATCAAAGTTTTATTGTATTCTTTTAATCTCTACTGCATTTTTAGTTATTTTCAATTATGAAAGTGCATAGTTTTCTCTCACAAAATAATGATGCATGATAAGTGTTAATGGATATAATCAATAAACAATTATATTTTACTATATTTATAAATAAATGAATGTATATTTTTAAAAGAAAAATAAATTGGATAGAGAAGAGATGAATTGTGATAAGATAAAGATATGAGCTCAAAACAAAAATTTGTTTAAAAAAATTGTTTGAAAATAAGAAAGGTGAAATTAGAAACGAATTAAGAAAGAAAAGAAAAGAAAAGAAATTAAGAACATATCTCGAGAAGTCTCTCCTTTGTGCTTATCTTTCCCATCGTTGCAGTTAATGGACATGAGTGCTCGAACTGGATGAGGTGAAATTAAAAACCGACTAAATGACAAAATATTATTGTTCTTCTCCTTCTTTCTAAATTATGTTTTTACTTCTCCAAATACTGCAAATATTATTCTCAATTATTTTCGTAAATATCCAATGTGATTTTATAGTAAACATGTGAACTCCCAACTTGTAAATTATTATAATCCATTCAATGTTCATGTCTTTTATGCATAGTTAGCGCTTTAAATATTAAAATCATTTCAAAAATCTCATTATCGGAACATATAACTTACTAATTTTAATAACCAAGATTTTAAAATCGTAATTTAATAAAAGAAAAAAAAAAAAATATATATATATATATATATATATTATTTTTTGTTTTTATGAATTTTTGGAAAAAGGTTGAAAGTATTATTTATAATTGAGTTTAGGACGAAGGACATGGCAATGGGTCCCACTAATAGCCACGTGGTTTTCACACCCTTCCTTCACCACTTATATATAATCCCCTTCTCCATCTCTTCCTTCCTCATCATACAATTATAAAACAAAAAACTCCATTTTTGATTTGAAGCCTTTTCATTTAATTCAATTAAAAGTCCATTCGAGTTTTCTTGAGAAATCCTTGAAGGTTGTGTCCATGGCGCAGTTTTAGTGTCAGTACTTTTTAAACCGCCCTGTGACTTCGGGACAGGGAACAAACACACAAATCTTAATTACATACATACGAAACACATTTTCCAAAATTACACTTTCTACCCCCTCTCAACTCCTACACCCATTTCCTTTTTAAAAGGGTCTTTTCGAGTTTTTAATCTTTTCTATGGCTAACAATCACCACCACCATTCCCTCAACATTTCTGCTCCGCCCCACGCCGCCGTCGGTGCCGATACTGCCTTCGACGACGATGGCCGCCCCAAGCGAACCGGTAAGTGGTAGAATTGTGGATTTTTTTTTTTTTTTTTTTTTTTGGTTTAAAAAAATTGGAATTTGAGATTATGATTTTTTTTTTCTTTTTTTGTGGAATAGGGACCGTTTGGACGGCAAGTGCTCATATTATAACCGCGGTTATTGGGTCGGGGGTTTTGTCGTTAGCTTGGGCAACGGCGCAGCTTGGTTGGGTGGCCGGACCCGTCGTGATGATGTTGTTTTCGTTTGTGACTTACTATACTTCTACGCTTCTCGCTGCCTGTTACCGGTCAGGTGACTCCGTTAACGGCAAGAGGAACTATACTTACATGGACGCCGTCCGAAATAACCTCGGTAAGCATAACCACCCTCCATCTCCGTTACGGAGTTTGCATAAATTTATATTCTAACTATTTTGAACAACAACAATAATAATAATAATAATAATAATAATAATAATAATAATAATAATGATCAAGAGACTTTTGAGAAACCACTTTTGCCACTATTGGCAACTGTTTAATTTTTTGTTTTCCAATTTTTTTCATGATTTAATCTATTTTTCTTGTTTCTCAAATTTTCACCATGTTTTTTTAAAATATTAGAGAGAAATGAAATTGTGTTTAGCATAGAGTTATTTTTTGGTGATTTTTTTTTAGTAGAAAAGGAATTATGTTTTTTAGACTAAATTTTTAAAATAAAAAAAATAATATATGTTTCTAGGCATGTTTTTTTAAAAAATTTTATTTTATTTTATTTTATTTTATTTATTTAATTTTTTAAATTAAGTATACAAATGCTATTTAGTACCAATTAATTTTGCAAAGGTTGTGAAAAATTAAGTAAATTTTTTTTCAGAAACTAAAAACAATTTTTTTTTTGTGTGGTTGGTGATTCAATAGCAAAGAATATAAAAGGTAAGAATTTTTATTTTAAAAAAAAAAAACATAAAACGAAGAAAAAGTATGTTTTTCATTATTTTCTTTTTTAAAACGTGTTTGGTACAATGAAATTATTTTTTAAGAAACAACATTTCCCGATTGAAATTGAACAAATTATTATTATTTTTTAATGTTGAATATAATTTTGGTTTTCTAATTTACTTAATTTGTGACAGGTGGGTTTAAGGTGAAGCTGTGTGGGTTGGTTCAATATGTTAATCTTTTTGGAGTAGCGATTGGATACACAATAGCCTCATCCATAAGCATGATGTTAGTATCAATTTTTCATTCCTTTTATTGAAAAAAAAAAATTATCTTAAATAGCAAAATTGTTCAAAAATGTTTACAAACTTAGAAGTAAAATTTGCTTAGTTTAAGGGAGTGTTTGGATTAATGAATGAATTGGTCTTGGGTTTTGACACAGGGCAATTAAAAGATCAAACTGCTTCCACAAAAGTGGAGGGAAAAATCCTTGTCATATGAACAGCAATCCGTATATGATTTCATTTGGAATTATGGAAATTTTCTTGTCACAAATTCCGGATTTTGATCAATTATGGTGGCTCTCCATTGTTGCTGCTGTTATGTCTTTTACTTACTCCATAATTGGTCTTATTCTTGGAATCATTCAAGTTGCAGGTTCATTTCATTAATATTGTTGTTATTATTTGTTTTTTTTTTTTTTACCTATGATTATTATATGATAAATAATAAATATAATTTTATTTATCTTCAGACAATGGAAAATTCAAGGGGAGTTTAACAGGAGTTAGTATTGGTAGTGTCACTGAGTCTCAAAAAATATGGAGGAGCTTCCAAGCCCTTGGCGACATGGCTTTTGCTTACTCTTTCTCCATTATCCTCATTGAAATTCAGGTAAAACTAATTATCTCATCATTCATTCTTCACTCAAATGGAGATTTGTATCTATGATCTCTTAGGAATATCAGTTTTGAGAAACAGAATTGTTGGTCTTTAATCCATGAGTTGAAAAGTATATGGTGTTGTTATTTGTAAACAGGACACAATCAAAGCCCCTCCATCAGAAGCCAAAACAATGAAGAAAGCCACTTTTCTAAGTGTAGCAGTGACCACAATTTTCTACATGCTTTGTGGCTGTATGGGATATGCAGCCTTTGGCGACCTTGCTCCTGGCAACCTCCTCACTGGTTTCGGCTTCTACAACCCATATTGGCTTCTCGACATAGCCAATGTAGCCATTGTAGTCCATCTCGTCGGTGCATACCAAGTCTTTTGTCAACCCCTCTTCGCCTTCATCGAGAAATACGCATCAAACCGGTTCCCAGATAGCCAATTCATCAACGAAGACATCAACATCCCAATCCCTGGCTTTCGCCCCTTCAAACTCAACCTCTTTAGGCTAGTTTGGAGGACAATCTTCGTGATCATCACCACCCTTGTCTCGATGCTCCTCCCATTCTTCAACGACATCGTCGGACTTCTCGGAGCCTTGGGATTTTGGCCTCTCACTGTCTATTTCCCTGTTGAAATGTACATTGCACAGAAGAAAATCCCAAAATGGAGCACAAGATGGATTAGCCTCCAAATTCTTAGCATGGCTTGCCTTATAATTACCATTGCAGCAGCAGCTGGATCGGTAGCTGGAGTCATTCAAGATTCTAAGTCAATTAAGCCATTTCAAACTACCTATTAATTCTATTGAAAAGTTTACCTTGGTTATTAATATTATTACCGTTTGCTCTGCTGCAAGAACGAAGAACAAGAACAAGAACAACTGCCACCCAGTTATGCAATTGCTACTGTCGATCTGTTTTAAATTTGAGTAACTTTTGTAATGGTTTAGTTTATCCATTGTTTTTAACTGTTGTTGTTGAGTAAGTAGTAAAAGTAAAGTAATTAAGGACCCCATGAAAGGAGAGTTCTGTAAATTGTGAATCTAAAAGATCCATAAGTTTCAGTCCCAAGATTGTAACTTTGCCTATTTTCTTGAGGAAGTTAAGAGTATTTATATGGAAAGTTTCATCTTTTAAGAACTTCCTACTTTTCCCATTTTTTTTCTCATTTGGTTTAATTATTACTTTATTTCATTTACTCCTGGTTTTGATTGGTCTATATATTTAAAATAAAAAAATATATAAAAATTTTGGGTCTTTTTGGTCTGATGTTTAAAAAAAGTAACTATTTTGATTATATTTAGAACACACTAGTTAAAATGATTAAATAAAAAGATATATAAAAAATGAACTATAATAAAAAAGGAATACGATGGCCAAAGTACTATCTAAATTGTGATAGATGCTCGGTTAAAACCTGATAGTGATAAATAATATTTTCACATATTTTGAGTTATATCTATCTTTGTACTTCTTACTTGTTCAAGCATAATTTGTCATGTGTCAATTGAAAAACTCATTTTTTTTTCTTTTTTTCTTTTGAACATTTTAATTTTTTGTTTTGTGTGTTTAATAGAAATAAAAGAGATAAAAAGTACATATTGCGAGATGCATTTAAGTATTACTCTTGTGTAATTAGATATACTAAGAGATAAATTCTTTTTCATAATAAAGTTATTTAATGTAGTTGGATCAAATATTATTACCATTAAAAGATGTTGACGTTCATAAATTAATGAGAATGATACTTGTACATCGTATAAAATTTTCATTTTCACGAGAAAACACTTCAAATGAAATATCCTTAAAAAAAAGCTATTCTCCTCGATCCAATCTTTTTCTATAGATGGAAAATCTTGTTTAGGGCATTTTGGATATCAATTTGAATTTCCATTGAAAATGAGGATTGCATAATTATTTTTATATGGAAAATATGGAAAACTCTACTTTATGGGCACACCATTAGAAGTCCACACATGTGCACAATTCTTTCTTTTTTGGATCAATATTGCATATGAAAATTCTATGCATCCATTTTATGGCAAATTTTGTGCCTTTAATGCACCATTCAAGGTGCACAACTTCCCCCTTTTGTATTCCACAATTTGAGAAATGCATCATTCCTTGCCAATGGAATCATGATTCAATTGACTAAAGTATTGGATATGATCGATCTATAGCATATATGATCACTAAGGTCTTTTAAGATGGAGGAAAGAGATTAACAAGTATTAAATTACTAATAAATTTAAAACGAGGTAAATTAAATATTGTATCAATATACCAGTTCTTAGTTGATCACTTATATCTGTATATGTTTAGAACAAAACAATCCATGATTCAAATTCCCTACTTCAATATACTAATATATATACACCTAAATGAGAAATTTGAAATAGAATTAAAAGTAAATCATATAAATCTGTCGAGTTAAATTAGAATGAATCAATGATAATTTCAAAAAAATTAAGATAACTATAACAATAACCATAATAGTTTTAGCCTTTTTGGTAAACACGATCAATAATGGTGGATATTACAATTAAAAGATGAATACAATTTTATTACAAATGAGGTCAATTTTGTTCATAACAGAACTTATAAACAATTGTATGGAAAAAAAGCAGTTCCCTATCAAATATCAAAGAGGAAGAAAAGAAAAGAAAAAGTTGTGGTGACGTTTGTTTGTTATGGTTCCAAGTATTTTTGACTTTTGTGGCATTCATGATTGCTTATTGTATTAGAATAATGACAACAAACTTTTGCCACATGTTTTCAATGCCTAAACTTATGTACCTTTCTTTTCTATATTTTGAGATTAATAAAAAAGAAAAGAAACCATATCTCAATAGTCTAACTAATATTTCAATATAGTTTTATTATTCTTTTCCTCGTATTTGGATCACATATTTTATATACTACATCTAAATTTTAACTTTCATAGGGTTAGATCAAATCAAAACATTCATTAACAAAATTAATTACGTTACGTTAGGAGGCTCTTATTGTCAAAGTCAAGAGTCAAAGTCCACGAATAAGTCCAAATCCTAAGGATATTGGAAAAGAGCATAAAGGAGCACGTCATAAAAAGTAAATGCCAATACTTTGAAAATTTAATTGAGTCAATAGATATATATATACTAATCGAGACATAACTGAGTTGAGGTCGAAATAGCACTCTACAACTTCAAGTGCGATAAACGTCTTTGAAACCTTTGCCATCACATGCAATTGTGGACATGTGCTAGAAGATTAATTGAGTTATAAATGACCACATTCAATCATCTCAAAAGAGAGAAATACGACTTTATTGATTTTTGTGCTTAGTTTAAATATCTATAATACTAATTTAAGTGTGAGAGTGCAGTAGTCTTGACATCACACTGGTGCGAAGGTGTCTTACATAGGTTAGGTTGGAAAATATTGAGACATCAAGCAAACGCAGTAGACCCAAATGAACAAAATATGAGCACAACATTTACAAAGTCAATTCATGTCTATCAAGTTCACGAATTTTCTAAATTACAAATTTAATTTTTAAAAATCGATGTAAAAATGAAATTTAGTTAGTATTTCATTAGATAAAAATTACAAATGTATCTATATTGAGTCCACTTATATTCAGAGGATTTAAATTACTTGAAAAAATAACTTGACAAAAAATAATTTTTGAGACACCTACAACGTTTTTAAAATGTTTACAAACTAAACTTATAGTCAAGTTAATAAAAATTATACTGACTAGAACAAAAAATTTAATCAATATAAAAAAGCGGCAAAATATTTACAATCTATAGAACAATTTCGAAAAAGTTTTTTTACACGATCGTTTACATTTGGCTATTCCAATCCAAATGATTTCTTTCAAGATTCTTTATATCCGATTTTTTATTTTTTTTACACGATCGTTTACTTTTTTTAAACGATCGTTTACATGTGGCTACTCCAATCTAAATGATTTTTTTTCAAGATTCTTTATACACAATCTTTTATTTTTTTACACGATTGCTTACTTTTTTACACGATCGTTTATATTTGGGTACTCCAATCTAAATGATTTTTTTCAAAAATTTTTAAACACGATCTTTTAGATTTTGCTATTTTTTTTACACAGTCATTTAGGATTTGGTTAATCAAATGTAAACAACGTAAAAAAAAAAAGGAAAAGAAAAAAGACGATAGAAAGAAATCGCAGTGAAAATTGAAGAAGATGAAAAGTAGAAAGACAATGGAAATAAATCGAAAAAAGAAGAGAAAAATAAGGAAGATAGATTAAACGATATAAATAAAGAATTGAAAAATAAGAAAGATGATGAAAAGAAATCGTAGAAAAAAAAAAGAAGATGAAAGAAGAAAGACGATGAAAGAAATCGCAGGAGGAAGACGATTTCATCGCGAGAAAGAGAAGAAAGATAGAAGGACAAACCTGGAATATTTAAAAAATGACTAATTTTATGGACTTTGTTACACGGACCGTAAATAGTTTGGTATTTTGTTACATTTACAAAAGTTTCTCTTATTGTAATCTCGGTTAAATCAATAATAATAACAATAAGTAAATAATAAATTTGACATTTCATTATCAAATATAACAAAATGAACTGAAATATTATAAAATTTTATATTTTATTAATGATAGACACCGATAGATTTTTATTTATGTCATTAATGTTACTAATAGATACCAATAAACTTAACTATAAAAGATTATAGATTTAAAATTGTGTTATGTTTTATAAATGTTTTCAGTAATTTTTTATTTATAATATTTTTTAATAAAAAATTGTTAAAAGATTTATAAGTAGAAGTTAATATTAATCCGAGAGAATAATATTAGGAGGTCTACCCAAATAATTTTCTATTTTTATATAATATTAAATTAAAAACCAATTAAAATATTCAAGTTGAAAGAAAATTTTAGTTATATTTTCTAAAAACAAAATGTAGTTATATTTAGACATTAACACAATCTATATATAAATTTAGTTATACTTATATATTGCATCTCTATATAGTTTTTTTAAAATTATTTTATTTATTAAATATGTGTTTACACGAGATTTTCAGAGAAATTTAATCCGCGGAGTTGAACTTACATTTATGTTGATTATGATGCGACATGGTTTGTTTTCTAGTATTTGATCATCTGATTCTCTCGTTTGAATGTCTTGATTTGAGGAAGCGGAGCTTTGGTTCTTGGGAGAATTTTCTCTAGAATTTCTGGAGTAAAAATTTCTTCAAATTAAGAGAACTATATTTATAGGGTTCTTTTGTAGGCTTTATGAGCTTGGACTTTGTTGATCCATGAATCAGACCCTTGGGCTCGACTAGATTTAGGTCATATTTAGTATTGAATGATTTAGATAAAAGACCTAATTTGACTATAAAATTTCAAAAATATCTTAAAATAATATTTTTTTTACTTAATTAGGAATTCACATATTTGTAGGATAATATTAACCTTATAATTAATATTAATTATATAGGTAATTGGAAATTAAGAAGTATATTTTGCCTTATTTACACTATATTTATCATTATTGTGTAAATTATAACTTCCTTAATTATGATTTTAATTAATGTGAAATCTTAATTATTAATGAAAAAATGTTACCTTATATAATTTATTTTAAATTATCATCAAATAATATGTCTTTGAATATGAAAATAATTTCCAAAATTCTCTTTCTTAATTATTCATCAGCCACATAATTCTTACATCCTCATCTCCGTTGTCAACAACCATTCTTCTCTGTTACATCCATTGCTTGCAATTTATCCAAATTTCTCCTCCAATTTTGGTACATCCTTTGTCTGAAAGTTATCGAATTTCTTCACCAATTCCGTCTAGTTTCATTCTTCATCTCCTTATATTTTGTCCATCACCGCTTCTGATTCCGTTATTCACAGAATCTCAATTTATTCCATCCTTTCGTTCTCCTCATGCATTCGGTTAATTGTCTTCCTTAATTCATTATATTTTTTTGTACTCCATTAAATCGTAGTAGTCCTAGAATTTTTAACATTATAGGAATTTCAATTGTCTGTTATGTGAATTAGTTTATATATACCCCTTCATGAAACACATATTTTCTTGTAATAAATGTAATGAAATTTGGGTAATAAGGTAAATTTGTCCATTTTTTTTTGAAAAATATTAGCCCATTTTGAACTTTATGTAATATATTAGAAAAAAAGGCCAATTGTATAATATTATATAGCAATTTAGACTATTTTAGTTGAAACCCATTTAACATTTGAGATGAATTAAGCTTATTTTTAGGTCAATTAAACTTTAATTCAAATAAATAATATTTAATTTAATCAAAATAATTAACTTGATCAATTTATTGTCTTCGATTTCAATTTGAGATACACCCATTTTTAATTAGTCCTAAATTGAGTTATTCATACTTTTTTTTTTTCCGTTAATTCAGTAAATAACATTGGTTCAATTTTTTTTCTTTCAACAAATTGGGGTTCACAATTAAAACTCTTTAAAAAGGTAATAAGAAATATTAGAGAGCGTGAACCACATGACATCATATATTGAATTTATCAACTTCAATCTTCTATAACTTATTTTTCTATTAAATAATAACGATGAACTTGTGCTCCAAACTACTAAAATAGACACTTTTTATGTGAAAAAAAGACAACATCGTTCACCTTCAGACCCACATTCGAAGTTAAGTTTTCCTTTATTAATTACCAGTTTTAAAAAATTGAATCCATATGTCTTTTTAAAACTTTTTTTTTTTTTTTTTTTTTTTTTACAAAAATTATAGACAATACCTAAAAGAGTTAGAAAAACCTTAAAACATTAAAAAAAAAAAAAAAAAAAAAGGAAAAGAAAAGAGAGAGGTGATATCAAATGGAAACTTTGGGGTTTTCCTAATCCCCTTGTTTCTTCTCAATCCTTCTCAACTCCCTCGTAACAAGTCTCTCACTCCCTCCTCCATTTGCCATAATCCTTTCGAAAACCTCCTTAATCCTGTTCCAAATTTCGTCCATTCCTCATCGTCTTCTTCCCCTTTCCCCGTTTATTTGTTGGTTTTCTTCTTCAAATACCAAGCTTGTTTCTATTCCTTTGTTTTCCTTTTCGAATCTACACTATCTCCGGTGTTTTTTCTCTTTTCGTCTTCCTCTTCCAACCTCAGATATGCATCCTCCGACCTCGTTTCATTTTCTTCTTCGGAACTTTTCTCTTTGTCATGACGAATCCTTTCATTTTTTTGTCTGAATCTCAGATCTCCGTCTTTTTCGTTTCATTGATGGCTTCATTTCTATGCGTTGCCTCCAAAACGCTTCTCCTTCCACTCTTTGGTTTCGTTTACTGGCTTCATTTCCATGAGTTGCCTCCGAAACCGTTCTCCTTCCCCTCTCTGGTTCGTTGCATGGCTGGGCTTCCAGTCTTGCCGCTCCAAATTTCCCTTGCTGCTTCGACTTCCCCTTTGCCGCTCATACACATGTATCGAGAACAGATAGATGCTACATTCGGAGAATGGTAGGGGTTTACGAAATGTTTGAGCATGGTAAGGCTGGAGGTTTGATTTGAATTCCTTATAGCTGATGATGAGGTCTAAATCTGATATTCATTCCATTGTTTTTCATACTTGTTTGTTACTATTCTGTTTTCCATTGTACTATAATGATATGATCTGTTCCATCATCTTCTCTAATATGTTCTAGAAATGCATTTTTCTTTCATTTTTTACGTAGTTTGTTTTCCATCATGTTCTCTGATTTGTTATGGAAAATTTAATGAAATAGTGTTTGTGTTCTTCTCTGATATGTTCTGGAAAGCAATTGTTTGTCCATTTTTTTTTTTGTATTTTGTTTTCCATCATGTTCTCTTATATGTTCTGGAAAATATAATGAATTTAATGAAATACTGTTTGTGTTCTTCTTCATATGGTTATAATATGTTCATGCTAATTGGTTTCCTTCTCTCATAATTTTTTTCCCTTGCTGTTTCTATTCTTGTTTGGGTAAATTCCTTTGCTATGTGTTCCGTTCATTTCCTTGTAATGATGTTCATGCTTATGTAGAAATACTGTTTTACTTGGTTTATCTTTGCTCATAATTATTTACAGACACATTCTATCCTTCATGTCCATATTTTAAAATCTATTGTATACTTATGTTGGTTTACATAGACTTGTCTTCCTACCTACTGTACTAATTTTGACTGTTATTGCTGTTTGTGATATGAGTCAATTCCTTCTTTGCTTCTGTGTGGGTTACCACAGAGATGGTCATATCCCTTATTTCTTAGGATATTTGTTGGTTCTTTACTGCTTAAAATCTTACTACTCAGATTTAATACTCTCATGGTCATATCCCTTCTTTGCTTAAGTGTATTCTTGTATTAGTTACTGTCTTCCCTAACCTGTTTAGGCTGTTGTGTTTCTTACTGCTTCCACCTTAATGCTGATTTTTAAAAGAAGACAAAAAAAAAAAAAAAAAAAAAAAGTATTGTCCATTGTATTTGTTATTGTTTTAAAAGCATGTTTATAAAAAAATTTCTTCCTTCCATGGTATTTGTTACTGCTTTCTTTGCATTGCATGTTTGAAGACATTTTGCCAAACATGAAATTCTAGTTCAAATTATAGAACGAATCTCAATCCAGGTTATTTACCTCCTGACTCTTATTTGATCCTTGATATTTTTATGGGGTTTATGGAATTGTAAGGGTTAATTCCGGTTATGCAATTAGTATGTCATCCCACTTTTCTTTTCTTGTAATTATTCAACTAGAAATTTTCTAAATCTAAATTTGTTCTTCATCATTTCAGTACACTCAAGTTCAACATTTTCTCTTCTGGGATACTAGGGTTCCTTTGCATTGAAATATGTTTGGTCTTTCGTTTCAATCGTAATTATTTACTATATTGTAATATTTAGTAATTTTTGCACAAAACTTGTTTTCCCAAACCGTGTATGTAGACTTGCTATTAATTCTTTTACTTAATATATTCTTGTCATTTTGTACGTTACTAACATGCAATACTTTAGGAAATGTAGACTTTAGATAATTTTGAACTTGCAATTTTATTTCACATTATTTCTTAGGCATATCAACTATGTAGAACTAAGTTAGGAAAGCATTTTCAAAATTACATGATTTTGCATTTGACAGTCTTCACCGGTAATAATAAGTTACGAATAAAAACTGTGGGAATATATTGAGGAAAGTAAAGAATTACAAATATGGTTGTTATAAAAACGAATGTAAAAAACGAATTTTACAAGAAAATATGTATTTCACGATGCACAGCACGAACACCGATAAAAAAAGCTTCTCCTGATGGCGTAGAAGGTCCGTCGAGACATAAGGCGACGTCTGTATAACGTAATTTAATAAAAAAAATATAAACTTCACCTGACACCATGCATAACGACGTCGGGAGAAGTTTATAATTTATTTAACTTCTCCCGATGCAATGCACAACGACGTCGGGAGAAATTTGTGTGTGTGTGAGAGAGAGAGAGAGAGAGAGAGAGAGTGGACTTTTGGGAGAGATCATGATCCGTGGACTTTCTCTCCAAACCATTCTGCTTCTAATGGCACTATAAAACAAACTGGACCCATGAGGTGAATCCTTAAAGTCATCAACCAAGTTTTTTCCTCTACTTATATAGACACTGTGTTGTTTGTTTCCTTTCTATTTCTTCATAGTTCTCATCGTCCATTTTCCTACTTATTAGAGTCTTATAAATTTCAAATCTTTGGTTTTCTTTCCCTCGTTTTTCTATTGAACTTAAAATATTAACAACTTTTAATCATTCAACATTTGCTCCATTTTGAACTTTATTAAAAGGGAATAATCGGGAATCTCATGAAGTGTTATATTACACATTTAAGAGCTGAGAAATAATGTTCCACAAAATTTAGTGATAGTTTGAAGAATTAAAATTGAAAATTTTGTTCGATATTATATTAAATTTGTCTTTCCCTAAGTTTAAATTTCATCTCATCAAATTTCTAAACCAAATTAGTGCCAACATTGGTAACTAATTACCTATTTTTTAGTTTTCTTACAAATTTGTACCCATCTTTATAGTAAGACGTTATTATTTGTTTTTAAGTGTTTGTTTTTTTTACTATGTTTCATACTATAATGTTATTTACTGGGTTTGTGTAACTTCCTTACAACGTTGTAAACCTTGAAACAAGCTATGGTTGTTATTGGTTTTTGAATCAGAAATGTTTGACTGTTGTTTTGTCCGTTGTGGGTGTTTGTGCTATTTCCTGTCTTTATATCAAGTTTTATTCTGAGCTACAATTATCATTTTCTTTTCTTACTAGGTTTTACAAGAATGCATTAGAGTAGTGAAGCTATATTTGTGGCAATTGATTGATTTATAGATTTTTTTGTAGGTTTGGTAGACAAATTTTGGTTCAAATGTACTTACTTAAATAGCTTGTTTGTACCAAAACATATATATGTTCATTGATTCATTGTACAAACACTTTACAAACTATTGTACATATATTAAAGTATATATATTAAAGTGTTCATCATTTCTTTCCATTTGGGTGTATTGTATAGTTCTTTGTGATTGTATTGGTTTGTGTAATGGCAAAACGACAAGAAAAACAGGAAATCAATAAAAAATAGGGCAAGAAAAATAGGGATTGAAAATAAAATTATGACATTTGAATCTAATAAAAAACTGTCATCGAAAACATTTTCTTGACAGTTAATTAAAGTCATGGTAGATGAAATGATGATAGTTATTAAATATCATAAATGATAAATAATGACATTTAATATTTGTCATACAAGATTAATAATGACATTTATTCTCTGTCATAAAATATAAATAATGATAGTTAATATTTGTCATAAATACAATTAATGACAGTTATTATCCGTCATAAAATCTAAATAATGATAGTTATAATATGTCATAAAATAAGAAATTAGTGACATTTATTCTTTGTCATGAAAAACACATTTCGTGACAGTTTTGTAGAACTGTCATAAAACACTTTCCATGACTGCCGCATCAATGATGTAAATAATGTTTAAACTATGTTCATTGTGTAAATTTTGTTTTTATTGTTGATTTTGTTGTTATCGATTTATTGTCATTGTTCTCTATCCTCCCTTTTGGCGCCACCGCTACCTCTATCTCTTTTCGATTAGTTATTTATTTAAGTTAGATTTTTGCTCTAAAATCCTAAATCCTACTTCTAATTTTGCCTTAGCTTTGTTAATATTTCCATTTGTTTGCTTAGATCTCGTTCTCGATTTTGTAAAAAAATAGAAGATCTTCCGATGCACAAATATAGCATCGGGAGATCCCTTGATATCTCCCGACGCTTTATTTTATGTGTTGGAAAATCCTCCATCGACTCATTTTTCACGACTCTGATCTCGACGCGAATTTATATGTTGGGAAAGGATTTTCTAACGCTTTTTCATATATCTCCCGACACCTTTGTGAGTCGGAAGACCTCCATTTTTTTTGTAGTGTTACAAAAACTTTGTAATGCGTTTTATGAGGTGTTTTTCAAACATTTGAAAGGGAATAACACTTTCAATTCAATTTGCCTTCAAATCCGAACAATTAAAAAATTTCACATAATGCATACTTTTCAAATTGAAAACAGATATCGAATTACCACAATAGGTTGGGTACGAGAGTGACAAATAAAAGAGAAATGAGGGAGTTTAGGTTTTATTCTCCAAAACAGAAGTATTTTTTATATTTGACAAATATTTTTGATTTACAAAATGGAAGAGAGAAGTATTTTTTATTTACATGATGGATGAATCAAGTATTTTTGATTTACAAATTAGAATAGAAAAGTTTTTTTTTAATTCCAAAATTCTCGAGAGAGAGAGAGACAAACAAATGGGAAGAATTTTTAATTTTCAACATGAAAGAGAGAGGCAAACATTTCGTCATACTTTTTGCCTTAGGTATATAGCTCTACATTTGTTTCATAAAAAAATTGTTACTTAAATTACATAAATCGTTTGTTTCCATGTCATATGAGGTTTGGTTATTAGGTTTGAAGTTTTGCCGAAAGAAAAATGTGTTTGTAAATTTTTTTAGCGAACCATGTCATGTTAGGTTTGACAATAATTTTCATGTTTCAAAATTAAGGAAACTTTATGTTCTTTTAAAACTAAGTACCGAAACCAATCACTTAACGAACCATGCAATTGAACAAGTTATTGGTCTTGATTTTGTAATGGATTACCATATTAACCCGATGGAACAAAAACATTAGAAACATGCAGCAGCGAAAGATAAGGATCAAGCTTTACTCTATATGCATCTAAACGATTTAGAAATTAACATGCTGCAATTAAACGACAGACCTAAACGAAGAATAGAGAAGGTAAACGATGAGCTTAACTTTGTAGTAATTCTTAACTTCTTCTTCGTTCCAAAACTTCTTCTTGCCTGAAGATCACGAGCAAAGGACAACCACTATGTTGACCTACTAATCTCAAGACTAAGAACCGAGTTGTGGGACTCGTTTTTATGAAGGAAATCTTAGAGAGATGGAAGGAGAAAGGTGTATCGTTTAGAGTTTTTTCATGAAATTTTCATCGTCCTCTTCTCATTCTATAAATGGAAGTTTATATAGAAAATTACATGCAAAATACATGCAATTTACTTTTATGAAATCTCAACACCTAATTAATCCATTAACTATTAATGGAATTAATGGCTTATAAAGTCATTACAAGCTGCCACATTTTCCACTAACATTTAGTAATAAATATATTAGTCAAAGGGCAAATTGGTCATTTGACCAATTAAGTCAAAGTCAAACTTTGACTTTTCATAGTCAAAAGTCAACTTTTTGATTTTTTGCTATTTTATCCATATTGACCAATTTCAACCTCCCGAGTATGAATCCACATTCATTTTTCTAAAATTCAAATCATATTTGAATATAAATCCGATCAAAGTTTTGTCTTTCAAAGTGAAAAGTCAACATGTTGATTTTTACAACTTTGACCGTTTCAAAACTTTCCAAGCTTCTAAATATGAATCCATATTCATATTTTTATTATTTAAATTATATTTAAACATAAAGCTTAAAGTTTATATTTACCGATTTCTCTCTCTTTACCTAATTCGAACAATTCGAGTTATTCCAACATATTGTTCTAAGTTGAATCCATATGAGCTAGTAGGGGAACCTAATGGACCTATAGATCATGGCTCCAACGATTCGAGATGAACTAGCTAAACTCTTTTAGACCAAGCTTAATCAACATTCGTTAACTAATGAGTCATTCCACTAAAGACTCGTAGTTGCACTCCCCTCACTACAAATATATTTCTGTCCACCTGATATAACCATGATGGGTAAGTTGATCATTCATAGATTGTTCGTAATCTTGGCTGGGTTAAAATATCGTTTTACCCCCAAGATTACATCTTACTCCTTAAGACCCATTGATCCACTATTGAACAATTGGTTTAAGGTCCAACCTATAAACCTAAATCCATCTCAGGCCAATGAGAAGGTGGGGCCGCTTGTTCAAGGCTTGGATTTAGTCCTTAAGGAAATAACCCATCTACTATCCCAGAAGTGGGTAGGAGTGAATTCTGTCTTGCACCTTATGTCCCTAGCTATCCACTCGATTTTATCCCTGAAATGGAAGGTTTATTGAGCCAGCGATGATGAACTGCTCTCACCTATGTAGATCTAAGGATATTACCGAATAAACAGAAGTTCATAGTTAGCTCAGGATTAAGATCAAGTTACCTAGGTCATTATAATTGAAATAGTCAATTTATAGTTTACGACGTTATAACTAAAAGTGACTATTTCGTGGTTCCAGTCTTATGCAAACCATTTACATAGGACACCCCCACTCCCATGTCTCCACATGAATGATTCAGGATTATATCGTTTGTACTAACTACGGAGGGGCCGTATCCATAGTGTTTTTCCAGAATAAGGCGCCCAACCTTATTCATACACTATAGATTATTTGGGCTATCAACTCAAACTTAATCCATGTTTATGTCTCTACATAAAGTTCAAGTGTATTGAAAAACTTAGTAAAATAGCCTCGGGACCTTAATTTATTGGTTTTATGATTATAGCATTCAATAATAAACTTATTGAATCAAATAACAAAGTATGAGTTTTAGGACATAAATTCCAACATTAACCGTATTCACAACCTCGCAATGTCAGTTATTGGTGATGTTGGAGTTACTAATGAATGACAATAGGAGGATACAACATACACCCTTCGATACTAGGCATTGAATTAGGCAATTAGCATACTTCTTCCTAATCCATGAGCCAGACCTAGTCGTTGTCAAATTACTAGAATGAATAGAAGATGTTTTGGCATTCTATGCCACCTACTTTGGATTACTGCTGGATTAGCATCGATGGAAATTGTAGATGTCGAGGAGATGGTTGCCATGTTCCTCCACGTATTGTCGCACGACGTGGTGAATCGAGTCATTTAAAGAGAGTTTGTGGGATCTGGTGAGACAATTTTGCAGCATTTTAATATAGTCTTGTTGGCAGTGCTATCCTTGCATGACAAGTTATTGAAAAAACTGCAACCAGTAATGAACACATGTACAAATCCTCAATGGAAGTGGCTTGAGGTAGGATAATTTATATATTGTCGGTACTTGGACGTGTACCATTTGCGATTTACATATTTACCATTTTCCTACAATGTGATAACTCATAGAAATACAAGTTATTGTGGCTTTTTAAGTAGAATAATGGAGCCAAAACATAAGATATTATGTCAAAATGTGTAGCTTTTACGCAAATTCATGAATATAAGAGAATACAACTTGTATAAGTCTCCACACCTGTTTTACCCTGTTTTTCAGTGTTTTATTACAAGATTATGGAGAAAAGAAGATATAAGTGAATTATAGGAGAGCACGTGCAAAAGCTATGCGAGAGGAACCACATTATCACACGATGAAGATTCACTAGAGGACATGAATGCTAGTTGGAGTTGATGTGACTTGACAAGGGCTGCAATTAGCACTAACATGATCAGAAGAATAGAAGCTTCCCGCAGAAAAGTAGTTTATATAAAGCCTCTATTTCTACCATGTAACGGTCTGGTTTGAATGAACCAAAACCTAGAGTGCTCCATTAGAGCTAGCGGAAAGGATTAGCCTTTCTACCTTATGTAAAGAACTTCATCCTCTTCTCCAGTTAATCTTGTAAGTGAGAATTTAAAGAGAGATTAGAAAGAAAAATCCATTATATTCTTCCCTCTAACTTGTAGAAGAGCCAAAGAATGCTTAGGCATTCTGCGGCTCGACTCTCCTTTCTTACTTTCCATTTTTGTATTTCATTGTAATGTATGAGTTTTTATTGTACAGATGCCGAAGGCCTACATTCTTTAATACATTGCAAGTTTATTTCTTTTCAATTCATCATGTCTTTACTATTCATCTGTCAAAGTGTTATAAGTAGTTTAGGCCTGTGATAATGTCTTGATAACAATTAAGAAGTCTAACTTATAAGATTTATCGTATTAGTTGAGCTATACTCCATGACTTGGCCATCGTTTGTGCCAACTACTTGAGAGAGTAAGTATAAGGACATAGCTAACGAACGCAAGAGGGAGTTTGGAGACAAACTTCACCTTAGTGATTAGACCTCTATTATTTGTGTCTCGAAAGGAGAACACGTTTGGTAACTTGGTACCGAGAGGTTATCACCTTTAAAAGAGAGGCAATATGAGTCTTATAAGTAACAACTTCTAGATAGTTGTCAATTAACTAAGCTTTATCATTTTCATCTCGAGAGGCGAGCAAGTGTGGCCTTTAAGGCATTGAGAGGTGTTTGTCTTAATTAAGAGATAGTTAACTATTCTCTATCGTATCAAGGCCTATCGCGTAGCTTAGTCGCGTATAAGGTGGAGACTTTCTTTCATACATTCTTAACACAAGTTAGTTCACTTTTTACTGTCATCCCAGTTCTTGCCACCTTTATAGAATCTCTAGTGTAGATAGTAAATTTAGAATATTTACATACTTTTACTTTATACCGTATAGAGTTCGTATACCGCCTAGATGAGAAGTAAGCTTTTTAACTAAGGTTTGATAGAAATTCCCTGATTCAACCCTGGACTTCCTAGGAAACCTATCGTTTCGCTTACATTTGGGCAAGTGATAGGAAAACTTGTACTGCATGTTTATTGTTTGAAAATCAGCAACACATAGGTAAGAAGTACTTTTTATCGCATATTCTTAACCTAATCACCTACTAAGTTAATCACTTAGAGCTTAACGCGATATAACTATGAACAAATGCACCCACGCGAGACACAAATAGAACAAGCACAATGTAGAATTTCCTTGGTGCATTAGATGTCACTAATATAAAGGTTAATGTGCGTACAACTGATCGTCTGAGATATAGAACACGAAGGAGCGAAGTTGCCACAAATGTCCTGGATGTATGTGATATGAAAAGTAATTTTGTGTTCGTCTTAGCTTGTTAGGAAGGATCCGTAGCCGACTTGCGCATCCTTAGAGATGCTATTTCTAGATCTAATGGACTAAAGGTTCCAAAGGGTAACTACGTATACATCCTTACAAAAATATTTTCAATTTTTGCAATTACGACATTTGAAACATTCGATATCCCAATAGGGTATTACTACTTATGTGACGTCGGGTATCCCAATGCTGAGGGTTTCATGGCTCTATATAGAGGACAAAGATACATATGTAGGAGTGGCGTGGTGTGCGTAATTCTTCGAAGAAAGTCACACTACTCAATATTTTGCAAAGAATGTGATTGAAAGAGCATTTGGTCTGTTGAAGGGTCGTTGGGTAATTCTTTGAGGAAAGTTACACAACTCAGTCTAAGTCCAATGTCGCACGATAATAGTGTGTTGTCTACTGCACAATCTCATCAATAAAGAGACGATGAACACTGATATGGTGGGGGATTATGATGAGGGTGATTCGATGTACACAAAAATTACAGATGATGACATTCACTATATTGAAACCTCTAACGAATGGAGTCAATGGAGAGATGATTTGGTCGAAGAAATGTTTAGTGAATGAAGGTTACGTAATCAATAGTACCCTTATGTGTAATCAGTAATATCGATGTGTAAATTTGTTAATGATGGACACTTTACTTGTTTCTACCATACGTTCTAATTTTTTTTGTTGTGAAGGTATCTGTGCATCTACGACTTAAATGAATTACTAACAAATAGCACAATGTATCATGTTGCATACTTTCTGCCTTGTGTTAGTCACTTCACTAACATGTTTACGTATATTTACTAGTATGACAACTTCTTTTCGGGCCCTTAAACACATCTGGACAAAAGAAAAAGAGTTAAACCTGGTCGAATGCTTGGTGGATTTGGTCTCCGCCGGTGGTTGGAAGTCAGGTAATAGTACCTTTAGACCTGGGTACCGAGTAGAACTATAAAGAATGATGGCAAAGAAGCAGTCAAGATGTAACATCCAGGGTTTCCCGATAATTGATTATCGGATAAAAACCTTGAAGAGAACTTTCCAGGCGATAGTAGAAATGCGCGGCTCATAATGCAGTGGGTTTGGTTGGAATGATGAATTCAAGTGCATCATCGTTGATAAGTAAATGTTTGACAATGGGTGAAGGTATGTTATTCATTCTGTCAACCGTTATTCATTTATAATCGTAATAAAAAACTGATAATTTATAAGTCATCCTGTCACCAAGAGCCTCCTAAACAAAACTTTTCTCTATTACGACATATCCTATGCTTTTGGGAAATATCGTGCTACGAGAGCACGGGCAAAGACATGAGCACACGACTTGGTCGCTAAAGTGAGGGTAGGAATGCTTTAAGCAGAAGCAGGGAGGCCAGACGGCTGAAACTGTCAACATCTTTCGAAATGCAATGAAATTTGCGAATGACCAGTTGAAGGCCATTGTAGAATGACCGAATGTACAACATTAAGCAAAAGATGACTCACATGCAAAAGTCGTAAAACAATTGCAGGAAATCTTGAAACTGAGTAACCACGATAGGGTGCGGCTTATGCAGATAATAATGTGCAATGTCCAAGACATGAAAGAATTTATGGGGATACCCTACGAGCTTAAATTGGACTACTGCATCGTGATGTTGGAAGATAACACTTGATAGATTGTCGATTTTCATTTGTTTCTTCCCCCTGTCGGCTGGCTCATGTATTATTTTTATTTCTTAATTTATTGTAAAATCTTATGCTAGAAAGCTTATAATGAATTTATGTTTGAGTAAATACGTATTGGAAATGTCTTTTGTCTTGCTTTATTACCTAAGTAACCAATCATAGCTATGTATGCTTGAACTAGTATCGAGCACAATAATCGAAAGCAATGAGGAAATGACTTTGTAGAGATTGGTTCAAAATTAATCTACTAAGGATCATAAGTAAGAAATATTAATAATATTAGTAGTGAAAAGTAACGCTTTAAGCTAAATTTATAAAATGAACGTCGTAATCAAGAAGATTAAAGAAAATAATTTGAAGAATTTTTTTTTCATGAAAAATAATATTATGCAAAAGCAAGATCGAAGCTTAGTTTATTATATGAACGTCGTAGTTAAGAAACTTTTTTTCATTTGATGTACCATATACATTAGGCAAAAAAATAAAATAGAGAAAAATCATGGTTGAGGCTAAATATATTAAATGAATATCATAATTAAAAATATTTATAAAATCAATTTGAAAAAAATGTGTATTGCATGTACAGTATGTAAAAAAAATCAGTAGTGAAAAACCAAGTTATAATAGTCTGCACCCCAAACACAGCTTATAGTAACACAAACTATAATAGTTTACATCCCAAACGTAGACTATCAAAACATACTATAATAGTCTGCAACCCAAACACAGACTATAATAGTTTGCACAAAAAAACGTAGACTATCATAACACAGACTATAAAAGTCTGCACCCCAAATGTAGACTATTATAATCTACTATTATAATACCTATACTATTTATTATAAGTCACTCCACACCCCAAACGCCTCGTAAAGTTCTTTAGCTCAACTATTATAGAAAGAGAAATTGAAAAGAAAAGAGAGAATTTTTTAAAGAATAATAAAAAATTCACTAAACACAACAATTTATTGCGTAAATATTTTACCCACTTTATCATTTTTGACAATATAGATTTTTTTTCAAATTACATATTATTAAAACAAAGTATGCTTTTGTTATTTCTTTAAGTGAAACTTTTGTAAATGTAACAAAACACCAAACTATTTACGGCCTGTGTAACAAAGCCCATAAAGTTAGCATTTTTTCAAATATTCCAGGTTTGCCCTTCCATCTTTCTTTTCTTCCTCCCGATTTGTTCCTACTGTTATTTCATCTTTCCCCTGCGATTTCGTTTTTCTTCTTTCTTCTTTTTTTTCTGCGATTTATTTCCATCATCTTTCTTATTTTTCAATTGTTTATTTATGTCGTTTAATCTTTCTATCGTTTTTCTTCTTTTCCTCTTCTTTTTCTTTTTGGTTCGATTTCTTTCCATCGTCTTCTACTTTTCCTTTTTTTTTTTTGCTACGATTTCTTTCCATCGTCTTTCTTCTTTTCTTCTTTTTTTACATCGTTTACATTTGGGTAACCAAATCTACACGACTGTGTACAAGACTGTGTAAAAAAAAAGCAAAATCTAAAAGATCGTATATAAAGAATCTTGAAAAAGAATCATTTAGATTGGAGTAGCCAAATGTAAACGATTGTGTAAAAAAAGTAAACGATTGTGTATAAAGAATCTTGAAAAAAAAAATCATGATTAGAGTAGCCAAATGTAAACGATCGTTTAAAAAAAAGTAAAGGATCGTGTAAAAAAGTAAAAGATTGTGTATAAAAAATCTTAAAAAAAAATCATTTGGATTGGAGTAGCCAAATGTAAATGATCGTGTAAAAAAAGTAAACGATCGTGTAAAGAAATCTAAACGATCGTGTACCAAAAGAATTAAAAAAATCGTGTACCAATTTTTTTTAAAAAATCATTTAGATTTGGGTCCCCAAATCTAAATGATCGTGTAACAAAATTAAATGATGGAATTGAAAAAATAAATTGTACCCATATCTAAACGATCGCGTAGAAATTGTAGCAATATCTAAACGATCGTGTATAAATAGTAGCCATATCTAAACGATCACGTACCAAATCTAAACGATCCCATATCTAAACGATCACGTATAAATTGTAGTCATATTTAAAGGATCGCGTACCAAATCTAAATGATCGCAAATATATTAGGCGCGCGTTGTTGACGTCGTGGTTGACGAGGCATTTTTGATATTTTACACGGTAGGCCTCTGGACTTTTTCCGTTTTCAAAATTGTTCTATAGAGTGTAAATATTTTGCCGCTTTTTTATATTTTTGAAAAGACCCCTTTTTTAAATCCTATTTAAATTGGATATGGTGTTATTATTTTTTCAAAAAAATCTATTTTATTCACGGTGGGATGATTTAAAATTTTTTTATTGATGTGAAGTAGATATTATCTAGAAATAAATATGTTTTTTTAAAATCTTTATATAAAATGAGTAGATATTAGTTAGAGATAAAGATTTGATATATATTTTTTTTTCATAAAAATCTCTTGTATATTTGATTTTTTTAGAAATAAATTTTGATTTTTATTAATCTCTTTTAGCGTGGACTTCAGAAAATCTTAGATTTGAAATCTTATTTTTTTTAATTTTAAAAATCTTATATTCTTTATATTTTAAAAATCTTAACAAAACTTCTAGAGAAATGTTATTCGTGAAATTGAACTTTGTATATTGATTTATGTATTGTGGATACAATCTCTAGTATTTACTCATTTGATTCTTTCTCTTGCAAATAAATTAAACTTAGATCTTCTTCGTCTTCAATCTTCAGGAAGTTGTAGTTGCAAGTCAATTTGAGCTTCAATCTTCTGGAATTCTATGAAAGTTTGATTTTCCAAGTTTTCAATCTTTTAGAAGATGATGATTGGGGTTGATAAAAACTTGCACGTCTTGAGAGATTTCTGAAGTTTATCTTCAATTTTTCAGAGTTTCAGTTGTTCAAAGGTTCAATCCTTCAACCAAAGATCCCTAAATGAATGACAAAGATTTCTATTTAGAGACAAATTTCATGGGCTTTAGGTTGGCTAGGACCCATTTTTCTAGCGGCTTGGGCTTGGACCCATTTGCTTGGTGGGCTAGGGCTCGGGCTCACCTGCTTGGCGGATTCTGGCCTATTATTTCTTTGGCCCAAATTTTATATTTAAGGTCTGAATTGGGTTGAGTATGAGAAAATTTAAGGAGGTTTAACTCAAATAGCCCAATTTGGTCTACGATTTTACATAATTGGCCTGATTTGCCTATATATTATACTAAGGTCCTAATTGGGCTAATATTTTACAGAAAAGTCTGGCCCAAATTACTACACTACCCATATTAAATGATTTAGGAATTAAAAAAAATTGGGAAGTGATACGTTAATGGCGTGAAAATAGGGGATTTTTGAACCACGTAAGGAAAGAGCAACGGGCAATTGCGGAATCCATTATAATCTCCTTCGTACGTTGAAATTTTTCTTCAACCGATCTTTAGGGTTTTGAAAATGGAAGACGAAACGGCGGCGAAATCGAGATAGAGGACCAAATGGTTGTGAAAATGGATGAGATTTTAAAATCCGACGGCGATGTGACGCCGTTTTCGTACCTGAACACGCTTTCGAAATCGACAGGCGTGGCGGCGAAGGGAATTCATCGACGACGGATAGGAAATTGGTGACACTTTGTTCGGAGTTTTTGAACGACGGGATGGATACGACGGAGACAGTGATAGAGTGAGGGATGACGAAATTGATAGCGAATGAGAAAGTTCAGAGGAAGATTGTGGAAGAAATTAAAGATACGATTGGTGAGAGAAAAGTAAAGGTATATATTAAATAAAATAGTGTATATTACAATAGTGCATTTTTCCAGTTATTGAAATTGAAAGCAATCTGATAATACACTTTTCGACTGAGATGGTATATGTTAAATAGAATAGTGTATATCAGGATATTATACATTATAATTTGAAGTTAACTGAAATTTACAATATTAAATACAATATTGTAACGTTCTGAACTGCAAAGTTTGACCTAAAAAAACTGAGGCAAATATTGTATACATTATGGTTGAAAAAATATCATGTGGTTGAAAAATAGGAAAATAGTACAGAGTATATTTTCAATATTGTGAAGTATATAGGAACATAAAAGTAAGGAAAATTTAGGAAACGTTTATAATTAAAATTAAAATTTTATCAACATTACAATATAAAAATCTTAAATATAGTAGATTGAGTATATATTTACATAATATGAAGGAGTATATATTTACATACACAGAGAAGATAAATAACTACTATAGCGGAACCTCAAAATCTAAAATACTGTAGATTGGGTATATATTTACATAAACAGAGAAGATAAATAACTACTATAACGGAAATTCTAAATCTAAAAAAATGGTGTTGAAGCTCTGTAATGTAAAGTAAAGTTTCTGGCGATTGAGGATTTTCGGCGGTGGATGAAAGATCCGGTTGTGTAATAAATTTCCGACAGGAAAAAAATATAACGATGGTTGAAGAATTTTGGTGGTGAAGAAATTAAATAGGGAAGAAATATCTTGCAAAACTGTACATACGGATGAATGTACGTACATTTTGTTAATATGACGGGGTATATATTTATATAAACAAAGAGCACATGTAGCTACTGTAACGGAAATTGAAAATCTAACATACAATATATTAAGTACATATTGACATATGATGACACTATGTGAAATGGAATGGAATAGTGAAATAAAAAAACGACGGAAAAGCTCTTAGACAAATCCGACGGTGAAATTTCTTTTTCGATCAACGACGATTTTCGACAGTAGCTGAAAGATCCGCCTGTGTAATAAAATTAGGACAGAAAAATATATATAATGATGGTTGAGGTCATTTGGTGGTGGAAGAAAAATTATGGAAGAATTGATATATATTATGAGGAATTGAAAAAATATATATAATGATGAACAATTTTTGACTAATGAAAAAAATCTTATGAGCAGTGAAAAAAGACAAAATTAAAAGAAAATATATCTTTTTGAATAATATTTCCATAATAAATAGGAAATGTTTTGACTAATATAATTAATTCATATTTATTTAAAATAAAAATAAGGAAAATATAATGTATACAATTATGATAACAATAATGTAATTAAGGAAATAAATAATAATTAAATCCGAAAATGATATATATTAAATGATAATCATAACGACAAAATAGTCATAAAAAAAGAGAGTTTCTATTTATGTAAAAAACTGAGAATTTATGATAATTGTGAAATTTCGTTGCCAAATTAGGCATTTCCTCTAAATCTTTCAAAATTTAATTACCCAACTCAATTGAATTATAATTATCACAATGTTTGCTGTGATAACGTGGCGGAATTTAATTGGTTAAAATTTATTGCTCAATAAATGCCCCATTTTCGAGATTCGTGCACGTGTCTGAGTAGGTGAATCTAAAAAACGATAAGCTGAAACCAAAAATACATTGACACTATGCATTTGGACATGAGTGTGATTAAAATGTTATATGAAGTTTGGTTAATTTTTAATTTCCAATGTTTTTTTAATGAATTTAATTGGAGGCAACAATTGAAATATTGCCAATTCATCCAAACATGAGGTCAAGTCCAAAAATTTTCTTTTTCTTTTTTTATATAAATTTTTTAAAACAAAAACGGAAAAGAAAAGCTATTTATGTATTATTTAGAAAAATTTTCATAACTATAACAAACCAGTAAAATATTTACCGCCCGTGTAACAAAGCCCATGAAGTTAGCCATTTTTTAAATATTTTAGATTTGCCCTTTCGTCTTTCTTCTCATCTTCGCTTTGACTTCTTTCCATCATTTTTCTTATTTTCCTTTTTATTATCTTTCTTATTTATTTTTTTTCCAACTGTTATTTGGTTCAAGATCGTGTATCAAATATAAAAGATCCATTTTTTTCGAGCTTTTATTTGATTGTTCAAGATCGTGTAGACTTGAAAAAGACGTCATTTAGATTAGGATAGCCAAATCTAAATGATCGTGTATAAAAATAGCGATCGTGTATAAAGAATTTTGAAAAAAAACCATTTAGATTGAGATAGCTAAATCTAAATGATTGTGTAAAAAAATAAACGTAATGCCCCGAGCGAAGCTTGTTGAGCCGCGATATACAATATCAATGATTTTCTAGCTGCAGGTGCACTCAAGACTGGAGGGTTGAGCAAATATTTATTTATGCTATCAAATGCATTTTAGCATGACTGATCCCAATTAAAGACTGCATCCTTCCTCATCAATCTCTAGAAGGGTTGACATCGGCCCACAAGTTTAGATATAGACTTTCTGATTTAAGCCAATGACTTTGCAATCGTCTCAACTTGTGCAAGTTTTTCAAACTTGGCATATTCTAGATAACATCAATTTTAAAGTGATCAAGTTCGATTCCACGATGTCTCAAGATAAATTCCAGAAACTTTCCTGAAGTCACGTCGAATGCACACTTAAGAGGGTTCATTCTTAGTTCATATTTTCTGAGGCGATCAAGGACAAGCTTCATGTCTTTCAGGTGATCACATTTTTTCTTGGACTTCATTATAAGATCGTTAATATAACATTCAACTTGTTTATGTAGCATATCATCAAATATCCTTTGCATAGCGCGATGGTATATAACACCTGCTTTTTTCAATATGAAAGACATTACCTTATAATAGTATATACCTTTTGGAGTTCGAAATGCTGTTTTATCTTTATCATGTAGAGTCATTCGAATCTGATTATATCCTGATGACCCATCCATGAAAGATAAAGCTTCATGCCCTACAGTTTCATCTACCATGGTTTTCATGATAGGTCAAGGAAAGTCATCTTTTGGGCATGCGTTATTTAGGTTAGGAAAAATCAATACAACACGTAGTTGGCCATTCTTGTTCCTTATTGGAACAATATTAATTATCCATGTTGGGTACTTGACTTCACAAAATAAATCCAGCATCAATGAGCTTATTTATCTCTTCCTCGATTTAAGAGATGAGTTTCAGGTCAAAATCACTGTTGGGCTTGCTTGATTGATCGATGCTCTAGTTTGATTGCTAAGCGATGAACGACTACCTTTGGATCAAGTTCAGGTATTTTCTTATATGACCATGAGAAGACATCTTTATATGCTTTAAGTAAGCTCACATACTAATTTTCATCATCATCAGAAAGTTGGGCACTTATGAAGGTTGGACGAGCCTCTTCTATTGTACCAAGATCGACTTCTTTTAACTCATCAATCATTGATTGACCTCCGTCCTCAAGTGATAATGGAGTGGCTTTGGCATCTTCTTCAAATGCCTCATGGTCGGATGCTTCTTCTATTGTAACATGGCTACAACCTGCCACATCTACTTCATCTTCTAGTTCATTATTTTTAGGTCGAGTAAAAACAACGTAATATCGCTTTATTTTCAATAAACTCTCTGTATTTACTGAGAAGAACATATTTGTTTTCATTCTTGATGGAACTACACTATGAATTTCCTCGTCCCTTATCACTAAGCCAGGTTTTCTTGAGACGGATATGAGAGGTTTCTTTTGGCCTCTTGTTACCGATACGCTTAACCTTTTGAAGGCAGATTCTCTTGTGACCGGAGTTGGGCTTGTGGATTGTACTTTCTTTGCAGTTGTGTTCAGTCTTTGAAAGGCAGAAAGTTGAGTGGAGCCAGAAATTGAACCTTGATTTTGGTCATCAGTTGTCGATGTACTCAACCTCTGAAAGATTGAAGAGCGTGTAGTAGAAGAAGTAATGCTATCAAAAATGAAACTTCTTCGACTTCTGCCTTTTTCACCTTCATCAAAATCTTTGCTTTCTTCAACTTTAATGTGGCATGTATCAGTGACTTTTACTTTCCTTTACCAACTATTCGAACTGGTTCAGAGACTTATATCCAACTCCAGCTCTGAAATTAGGTATAAAATATCCTTGTTTTTTAAGCTTCTTTTGTGTAAGGGAAAACCCAGACCTGTCATCGAATATTTCCACACTTTTAAGCTTAGTACGAGTTGTATAGTCATAATCTGCCTTTGCCATCAACTTATATGCCTTTGGGTCGAATCCCTCAATTATTTGTCTTTCTGGAAGGAATGCCTCTATGCCCTTTTTTCTCAAGTCTTTTTGCTTCTCCTTTGTCTATCTTGGTAAGTGGTATGGTGAAGTTTTCCTTCAATATCTCGATGCTTTCGACTGTTAGGTTTTTTGAACATTATGCAAATGGTGATTCTCCCTTTTTACGTCGAGATAGAGAAATATAGCATAAAATAAAGGGCTTTGAGACTTTTTCTTGTGGAATTACTATCTTTTCACTCTCTGGTGCTTCTGACTTAGCTTGGGTTGTTGGTTCATCATTTTCTTGACTATTGAGTGCATTCCCTTTATTTGATTCCTTCGTTGTGATCGTTCCTTGCTTGTGATTATAAGTTCCTTTAGCCACGAGAACTTCAGTTGATATGACTTTACTTACATCATCACTTTTTGTGTGAAATTTTGCATCAACAAAGTGAGACTCAACTTCTGAAAATGGCTTAGTGTCAACATCAATCTTCTTAATTCCTTGTTTATAAAATTTAAAACATTGATGGAGTGTAGAGGTTATTACTCCATTTTCATGTATCTATGGACGCTGTAATAACATCTTATATGTAGTCCTCGAATCTATCACATGAAATATTATGCTTGCTTGTAAATCTCCTATGGTGATCTCCAAACGAATAGTGCCTATTACCCATTGTTCTCCTTGATTATAACCTTGAATCACCAGTTTACTGTTTGATAACTCTTCAATTGAGATACCCAATTGATTCATGGTTGACTTTGGCAGAATTTGACGGCAGAACCATTATCAATGAGAATTCGATTGAGCTCTTGTTCTTGAACATATCCTGACACAAATAAAGGTCTATTGTGAAGCTTTGACCCAAGTAGCAAATCCTCATCACTTAATGATATCGATATACAACAGGAATCATATGCCTTCATTGGGGATGCAACAATAGTTGAAACATCATCATTTTTTTAATAACTCGATAATTAAATCCTTGACCTCACACGAGAGTGACAATAAATCATTTATTTCTAAAGAAAGCAATTCCTCTGGCTTGAGTGCTGCCTCTATTGAATTTAAGGGAATCATCCTCAATCGTACTGGCAGTATGGTACGAGATGATTTCCAATGAAAAGTTTTTAGGAAAGAAGTCCTTTAGTTTTATTGGTTGTCGTGGTCGAGGAAGTTCCTTACTTTCTTCAATGATTGGTAGAATCTTCCTCGCATTCTTTCTTGTCTTTCTTCTTTGAGACTTATCCTTTCTCTTGTACTCTCAATATGAACGAGATTCTTTTTGAGAAAATTTTGTTTGCACTTCTTTTGTCACGTTACCAGGATCCATCCCTCATCAGCATCCTCTACCTACTTTTCTTCTTCCTTGGAGCAAAGAGTCTCAAGGTCATTATTTTGTAAGGCCTCCGGTGAAGAATATATAACAACAGGCTCTAACAATCCAAATTGGATTAGACTCTCTGTAGCAGATAATCGACTATCTAGATGAATGATTACTGTGGCATGATTTATTTGTGCCACGTCATCGAGATCAAGCTCAATCATTTTGTCTAGTGCTAACTTTAGGCATTAATGGGGATCTTTATACTGGAGCTCTTTTTCTATTATTTCTTTCTGCAATTCCTTCAAAACAAAACATTTTCCAATGGGATGGCTGACGACTCGATGATAATTGCAATAATTTGGATCATTTATTCTTCCTATTTCTAATGGTCGTTTACATTCAGGAAGTTGAATGAGTTGCTTTTCCAATAGCTGCTCTAACATGTCAGGTAAGTCAGAGTCTAGAAAAGGGTAAACTTTTTCTTATCTCTCTTTCAACGTCGAATGTCTTTTTTTGCCTTCATCTTGGCATTTTTTTCACTTTCTTTTTCTTGGAGACAAACTTTAAAGGGGTCGTGCTGATGACCATAGTCTCCTTGGTAGCACCCTTCGATACCTTTTGGGTGCTCTTCACTTCTTTCTTTTCTTTTCTAATTTTTGGGACTAGTAGATCATTATTCCCTTGGTTAGCAATACTTAGCTCCATATCATGAGCTTTGGTTGCTAACTTTTTAGTCGTGCGGGGTTTATCCCCTGCAAGATGTACATGAGCCCTTAATGCATTCCTTGAGTGCACATTTCTACTGACAGTTCAGTTAATCTATCTTTGCAGTTGAGGTTTAATGCTCTCTAGTGATTAATATAGTTAATGACTGACTCACCCTTTCGCTCCTTGGTGACAGTTAGCTCTATCATGCTAACAATACGCCTGGTGCTTTAGAAATGGTTGAGAAAGTCCCTCTTAAGTTGCTCCAAACTATCAACGGTTCAAGCTTTAGGTTAGTGTACCAGTCAAATGCATTTCTTTAAGGGTTCAAACGAACTGTTTGACTAACAAATCGCCTCGTATACTGGTAGTTTCACATATTTCAATGAAATTAGAAACATATTGTTTTGGGTTTCCCTTTCCATCAAACTGTTGGAACTTAGGTGGCTGGTATCCATGTGGCATCCTCACACTACAACAAGTTAGGCTGCATAAAAACGTCAAAATAGACTTCAAATATGTCGGGAACTGATTTTTTGACGTAAAACGTGATGTCGAAAAGAGAGTCAGAAGAAATGTATCAGGAGACATATTCCCGACGCGCTACCAACACGGCATCAGGAGTGTATGTCTCCAGACGTCTACATTTTTTACAATATTAGGATGCAGAACAATACTTTTCCCGACATAATCTAAAATGTGTCGGAAGTGGTTTCCAATTCCTAGCGTCTCTGGTGAGTTGGGAAATCGTTTAAATATGTATTTTTTAATTATTTTTCTTTGAATTGTTTTTTATCCGATTGTAGTATTCGTTTTTTATTCTAATATGATTTATTTAATAGTAAATTACAGAATAAACAATAAATTAGTAAAAAATTATATAAAATATCATCAAATTAAAAATAAATTTCATATCTTTATGGTTTCAAAAGGTACATAATAACCGACTAAAAAAATACTAAATGTTCAAAAAAATACATAGAAATCCAAAAACTACGTATGTCTCCTAACAAGCAGTGTATGCCATTTTGCATCGATGGGACCTACAATGATACAAAAGTACCTAAGTTTAGTACATAAGAATGGAAACATATATACGTACCGCAAGGGATCATTATGGGACCTCCCTGTGCCCGACTCATTTCTTCTATGAGCTTTAACATTTGTTCCACTTGTGAAGCCAACATTTCTGATATCTTTCTTAGTGCTTCAATCGCTTGTTTTAGTTCATAAAGCTTGACCTGTAATTGAGGCTTTGTGGATTATGAATATGAGGTCGAGGAGCTGCTAGCATTTATCGTCGTCTTGCGGGACTTGGCTTGGGTTCCCAACCAAGACCTTTTGAGTAGCACGTCGTCTACCAAAAATGGTCTCACATATCTTGTCCCTAAAGAGTGGTTGAGAACCCTCTAGGGTAGGCTAGGACTGAGGTTCCAACATTTGATTTTGCAACAAATTTTGCAATTAAGTTAGCAAGACATAAATAAAAAGAGCATAATAAGACAGAAGTATTGCTTGAACTTACACGTGCATCCTCAGTGGCTTGCGATAGGAATGTGCCATCTCGAACGTATGTTTGTTTGAATAACCCCACAAGGTCGACTGACTCGTCTCGTTGCTCAGCGAGCTCGTGCTGTCGTTGGAGAAACGACTTCGACCCGCTGTTATGATTGTAAGGCTGCTTTTGTCTAGTAGCCTTATTTGTCCATGATTGCTCTTGCATCGTACAATTGTTTATGAATACATATAAAAAGCCTCATGAAATAACCATAACAAAATATAAAGGCTCACTTGGAAGGCACGACTCATGTAGTGATCGCAGAGGAAATGTCGATCATACATCCCACTAATATGTGCGATGGGTTGGGACGTACCTGTTCATGGTCGCTGAACTTTTTAAAGTGTTTGTGACATTCGCCCCTAAACTCCTTGAAACAAGTGAGCTTTTGATGCTCAACAAATCTTCATAGCTTGGTCGTTGAAATCAAGCTCAAAAAAATGCTACACATTACAAAACACCACACATTAGCTTGGTTAACTTAAGTATGTTTCAAATGAAAATAGAATTGTGTATTGTACGTACCTGTAGATCGCCCTTGACGAACTTGATGTATTCTCTTCCAACGTCTGTCCACTTGAAGCGACTGGAAATGTTTTCCTTACACACACGCCAATGGCCTGGCTGAACTGAACAAAGTGTAGCGAAATGGGCTTCTCCGTGTGAGGGGCTATGGACATGGGAATCCTGCCATTGACGTGGACGTACCTCTCCAAGTCCAAGAATCGAGACTGCACACGTCTACTAGGAGTCAGAGATGGTTGAGTAGTTTCTGTTGAATATTACAACAAAATAATTTGAGAAACAAGTTAAAATAATTATGAGTTAATGTATCGAGAGATTCACCCGAATTGTCGCCCACCAAGGACGACCCTCCAGCAGTGTTTAGTTCCTCGTCGAACTTAAGGAACATCGGGCCTATCTCCTCAAAATCTCTCGGGAATGATGACATATTACTGTGGACATAAAGAAACAAACGTTCATTAAGAAAATATGAATACCTACTCATATTGGAAATATAAACTAATTAAATATGTGGGTACATGGTACGTCACTATCATTCATCGTTGCTTGATCTGCTTTGATATGACAATTGTTCATCCCTATTGTCTATGAAGTTGTCATCGATATGACACACAATCGATCTTTCAACGATTGTAGGATCAACGTCAATCCTGTACAGAGTGTCATCCTCAATGTGTTCTTCCACTCGATGGCTGACAATGATTTCGAGTACATTCAGTTGCTCATTCTCAACATCGTCCACTTCAGACACATCCAATATACGCTTATTTTGGACCACTTAGACAACTTTCCAATTACTACCATTTTATGGGTCTTTTAAGTGTACTTGATGTGCCTGCGTCACAAGAATGACTGATTCCTTGGCGAATAAAAAACGGGACGTGTTGATAGCTTTATATCCTAATTCCACATGTGTCCTTTGGGTTTTGTTGCTGTTGGTATCATACCACCGACACTTAAATAACCAAACACTTCTTTCCATTGAATATTGAACGTGCAACACTTTGTCCAGAACATCGTAGAAATTGTTGTCGCCATTTCCACTGACATTACTTTCATTGATTACCATTACTCCACTATTTTGTGTAGTACGTCGAGAATCCTATTTTGACATGAGAAATCTCACCCACCGATAATGAACCCATTATAACACCAAACGTTAAGTGATGGTTCCACCGCAAGTGGGAAGAAATGGTGAGATAGATTTTTTGTCTCACGAAATTCTATAACCTAAAATCCATGTGACAATGATTATATACATTCACGTTCAAATAGGTTAGTGCGTTCATGACAGTTATCAAATGTGTGCTTGCTATATACATGATTTCGAAACCATTTAGGAAACTCCCGTTGATGTCCTTTGTACAAATCAGTAGCATTTTGAACCTATCGACGTATTAACCTCAAATGTAGATGTTTCAATAGTAAGTAGACGTCGTTCCACACCCTCTAATGAGTTCCAATTTGGGTTCATACATCTCTTGCATGAACAACTTATTCATCCGTAATCATCGACGTGAAACTTGGAAACATTTAAAAATTGGGCCACTCCCTCTCTATACTCAATGGAAAATTTATTCCTAAGTTTCATCCAACCCTATCCATTGTTAAAGCCCCCAAAACATAAATAGGTTTGATTAGAAGTATATTCCTCCTCTCACATCCTAAACTTACTCCCCTGAATAAGCAATAACAATCTCCCAAACTTTTCACTGAAGCTAGCTTAATTTAAACTACAGAGGCTATCATAACTGCAGGATAGCCAACGCAGCCTAATTAACTACAAACAACTTCCACTAGTAAAAATTTGGGTTTTAACGACACTACAAATCAAGACATTGTATCGTTAAAAATAAAAAAGGGGTAGGGTAGGATAAAATGTGTCGTTGAAAATAGAAGTGACACATTATTCCTTGACACAATTCTATTGTCATAATTTAATTTTTCTTGACACATTTAAAGTGTTGTTAATTAACGACAAATTCTTTGTGTCACTAAATAAATTTTGAAATAAAAAAAATAAAAAATTCAAAAATTTTCAATTCCCTCTTCGCGCGACATTCAAAAAGATTTTTACAATTTGCTCAATCTTTTCTCTCTCTCCCTACCAAAAAACGGGAAACAATGTAACTCATCTCCAAATCTAAGAGACTGTCGTCAAACCCACTAATCTCACACCGTCGAACAAGCAAACATTACCTATGGGACTGTCGTCGAACCCACCAATCTAAGAGACTACCGTCGAAGAATCTTGACTGCTCCGATTTCTCTTCTCCCCCGGCTACTAGAAAAATGGGTTTTAATGACACTACTAATCAAGGTATTGTGTCATTGAAAATAAAAAAGATGGGGTGGGGTACAATTGTGTCGTTGAAAATTATTTATTGACACAATTTTATTTTTCTTGACACATTTAAAGCGTCGTTAATTATCAACAAAACATTGACATTCAAGGTCGTGAGTTCGAATCCCAACCGAGCATATTCCTTTATTCTCCATTTTCGAAAGACTTTACGCGCTCACCTTCCCCACTCTTCAACCAATCTACGCATGCCACGTGTCGTCTTCTCCTCACGCGGGCGCCTTTGATGTCCTGTGTTCGAATCTCATAGCCTGCAAATATTTTTTCTCACATATTTTCAATGACAATCTTGTAAATATATAACAACTTTCTGAAAATCCTCTCCTTTCCGTCAAATTGAGCGCGCGTCTGGGCCTAAAGTTATGAGTTCGAAACCCATGAAGCGGTTATTTTCATTTCTTTTCTATATATAACTCATTTTTCTGTAAATCTTAATCAATTTTCAGTTATATTTGATCCATTCATAAATCCAACTCCAATTTTCACCCAAATTCTCTTTAAATATCATTTTTTCAGAACTCTCCCATCTCATTCTATCATTTTTTCTCTAAAAAATATTCCATTAATCTTTTATTCCAATAGAGGGGTAATCTTCTAAGAGGTAATAGAGGATCATAGGTATTCAATTTATTTGAGAGTTTCTTCCATTTTTCTTTTAATTTAGCATGTTGATTCTTTAATTTTTGTTCAAGAACGAATTCAATTCCTTGTGATCTCTATGAAACAATCTTTTAATTTTCTCTTGATTGTTTAATTAGTATGCAAGATTTATTTTGGGTAATCTTCTAAGAAGTTGTAGATACAACATTTTGTCATTTATTTATTATTTTATTTTATTTGTTTACTTTATTTTACTTTATTTTGAAAGTTGGATTTGAATTTGAATTTAACTTTTTCTTTAAAAAAAAACAAAAAAATGAATATCTGTCTCTTCCCTATTTTTCCTCGACTCATCCAATTTTCTCTCCCGCTCCCACTTTCTCCACTCTCTTTCCTATTTTCCCTCAACTCACCCAATTTTCTCTCCACTCCCACCTTTTTCACTCTCCTCCCTATTTTCCCTCAACTAACACAATTTTCTCTCTCACTCCACCTTCTCCATTATAAAAACAAAGGAGGATTTTTTTTGGAGGGTACATTTAAGATCAATTGGAAGGGTCGAAAAAAACTAAGAAAACAGGTAACTTTTTTTGATTTCCTGTCTTTTCCTTCCCTTTTGAGGGTTGAAAATAAGCTAAGTAAAACTATTATGTCAAATTGGTCTTCAAATGTTTTTTTTTAATTTCCTCCATTTCCCTTCCCTTTTGAGAGTGTGATCAATTATAAGTTTGTAGTTTTTCAAATTTGTTTTTGTTGTAATTTCGTGAATTAATTTTAAGGTGACTTTAATTTTGTTAAGGTTAGGGCTGTTAGGCTTAGGCCAATTAGGTTTACTGTGCTTTTATTGTTACTTCAAATTTAGGTCAATTGAATTTATTGTTGTTTAGATCAATTAATTTCAATGTGCTTCGAATTTGTTAGATTTAAGTTATTTGATCTTATAATTTTGTTAGGTTTAGGTCAATTGAATATATGGTTGCTTCAAATTTGTTAGATTTAGGCCATTTTATTCTATATTCTTTAAATTTGTTATGTTTAAGCCAATTGATTTAATTTGACTATTGTTAAATTTTTGATTTACTGTTTATTAATTGATTAGACTCAAACGTGTATTATTTCTCAACTTGTATATTATATCCGATATATTATTTTATATTATATCTGATATATTATTTTATATTATTTCTGATATATTATTTTATATTTATTTCTGATATATTATTTTATATTATTTCCAATATATTATTTTATATTATTTCCAATATATTATTTTATATTATTTTCAATATATTATTTTATATTATTTCCAATATATTTATTCTCAATCTGTATATTATTTCCAATATAGTATTTCTCAACCTGTATATTATATTGTTTCTCAACCTGTATTATTTGTCAACTACATTATTTGCTGTATTATTTGCCAAATCATTTGCCAACCTGTATTATTTCCTAACCTATATTTGTCATATTTCACATTGTTTTGCTATTATTATTTATTTATTTATTTATTTATTTATTTATTTATTTATTCATTTTTAAATTTCTATAATTGCAAAATGTATGAAAAATTCATTTATTTTTTGCCATATGGATATAAAAATTTGAAACGGAAAGGAATAATGTTCATTTATGGATTTTATGGTTCTTGGCTTGCAACTAGTATATTACATTTTTCAATTAGTAAAAAATTTTATTTTTTCTCACTTAGATGACTTTTTTTGCTTTTTCGAACTTCTGCCAATCTATGAAGTATCATGCTATGTAAGTTTCATTATCATCTAATTTTAACATTTACGAATAGTGATAGACTAAATTAAGAACTTTAAGAGGATAAGATACTAAACTAGGACTTCTCAATTTAAGCCATTAAAAATTTGCTTATGTGATGAATGTTAATGATGATGTTTTCTTGTTTTATGGTTCCCAGAAAAAAAAAACAAGGATTATTTAGATCAATATATTGTCTACTCGATTTTTTGGGTTGAATTTGATAGCAACACTTCCCAATCTTCATGGTAAGAAAGTTTTAAAACTTAATTATTTTACAACTGGATTTTATATATTATTTGGATTTTTGGAGTATGTAAAATTTTAAAGTGTTTGTTATTTGTTACAAAATTTTAAAGTGTTTGTTATTTGTTACATTGTTTGTTGTTTTCTCATAACATTGGTTGCAACTTTTGTTCTTGGAATAACTTTGAAAATGATGTTAACTTAATTTATCATGAAAACCGTTAGGAATCAAATAATGAGTTAATATATTGCATATGAAACAATAATTGTATAACTTACATAGTTTGCTATTCATTATTAGGGCTTCCGAACTTGCAAGAAAGAAGAAACCTCTGTGGAGGGTAATCAAGATATAGATGTGGAGATTTAGTAAAAGAAAGAGGTAAGCGTGCTTTATGTTTTGTAACATAACTTAACTATTTTATTTTAGGAATCATGTTAACGTGTATTTAGGAATGTTGTTTTGACTATCTTGCAATGGTAGCCATTGAAAATCTATTTTGTGCGATACGCTCAGACATATGTTTTAGGAATCATGTAGACACGTATTTAGGAACTTCATACTTTGTTGTGTTAACTATTCTGCAGTTATGTTAGTCATTGAAAAGCTATTTTTCCAATCCGCTTAGACATATGTTATAGGAATCATGTTGTTTTGTATTTCCTTTGGCGGAGGAGGGCTAAGGGTAAGTTTATGCTAAGTTTCAATTTGATGCAAACTAGAACATTGCTTGGTCTGTAAAGATTGAATCGAAACTTACATTTACAACATTTCTATACTATGCTTATGCCTAAACTTATGTAGTCGGTGTGTTTTTTTTAATCTTTTGCATTCTTTATGGGTCTTTTATTAAGAACCTTGGTCGTATGAACTTTGGACGCTTATTTTGAAAAGTTTATTGGTTTGCTTATTAAGAATGTGATTTTTGTTTGACATGTACTTAATGCTTATGCTTATGCTTATGCATTTTCCGTAATGAATGTTGGCTAAGGTTCATTTTTTTTCAAATTTGCAGGTAGTTGAAGAATCCATGGACCATGGTATCGATCAAGTTCTCATTTATGCGTCAGTTTGATTAGATTAGGTCACACATGCATGTAATATTACAGTAAATTTATCTTTTGGATTATTGTAAAATCTTTACCGATAATGTAAATTATATTTTTTATTATCAATATAAATATCTTTCTAAACATATGTGGGTAATGCGAAATTTAGTATTTGATTTTTTTTAAAGAAGAAATATATGACATAAAAATATGTGTTGCAAAAATGAAGAATAACGACACCAAACATGTGTCGATATATAAGCCTTTATTAAACAAAAACAGTGTCGTTAAAGCACATTTCTTGACAACAAATTTGTGTAACGAAATATTTACAACGACAATATATTAGTGTCGAGTTATATTGAAAGGTGATACATTTAAAGCGTCATTATAAGAGTATTAATGACAATATATTGGTGTCGAGTGATAGATAACAGTGACACATTTAAAGTGTCAATGTAAGGGTATTAATGACAATATATTTGTGTCAAGGTATAGATAACGATGACATATTTAAAGCGTCAATATAAGGTTATTAATGACAATAAATTTGTGTCGAGTAATAGGTAACGATGACACATTTAAAACGTCAATATAAGAGTATTAATGACAATATATTAGTGTCAAGGTATAGATAACGGTGACACATGATTTGCGTCAATATATGGGTATTTATGACAATATATTGGTGTTGAGTTATAGATAACGATGACATATTTATTGCGTAAAGGTAAAGGTATTAATGACACAATTTTGGTGTCATCTAAGCATATTTAATGAGGCGTTTTTCAAAGTGTCGTTAAATAGCCTTTCTTGATAGTGGCTTCAATGATGCGAAAATTGTGTCGTTCAAAGTCTTTATGACGCACAACTTGCGTCGTTAAAACCCATATTTGTAGTAGTGTTCAATTTTCGCGACCTACCTACCCCTTCCAACAATGCTACTTTACAAGCTACCTACCACATCTTTAAACCCTTAGATATATTAACAAATTCAAAACTAAGTTGGCACGAAAAAGGCTACCATAACTGCAGGATAGCCATCCCAAATCAACTACAAATGATTTCAAAACTACTAAGAAATAAACAACTAAATTTGAACTAAAGGCTACCATAACTACAGGATAGCCAAAACAAATCACAACTACAAATCATAGAATTTTTAAAACAATAATAGCCCTCACCCATATAAAGTTTTCAATACGACCTCCCCCCTCAATTTTTCAATTTCACCCTCTTAAATTTTTGACCCTAACCTCCATCCCTTTAATTTTCAACCCACCCCCTTCAATTATTTAATTAAACCCCCCTCCCCCTCACCTTACCATTTAAACTTCAAATGTTGAATTCTCTAACTACAATTTTTCAAATAACCTTCCTTCAAATTTTCAACCAAAACATTCAAAATTTCAACTTCATAACCAAAATCTATTCCTAAACAATATCCTAAAATTAATTCACCATTAAAATCCTAAAAATAATTTTAAAAAACAAAAATCTAAACTAATTAAACTAACTTAATCTAAACTAAAATTTAAGGATTGTAAACTTACCGAAATAAGAATGAGCGACGACAGGAGCACGACGGTGACGACCAACTCTTATCTTTCTCTTCGTTTTTGTCAAATGTTATCCTCTTGTTTTTTTTTTCGTTTTGTTTCGATTTTGTGAATGACATAATTGAAACAAGTTTATATAGGGGAACTCCCAACGCTCCGCGAATACGTTAGGAGATCTCACATGTTTCCGAGACCATTAGTGATTCATCGAAAATAGCCAGAAACATTCTCGACGAATCACTGATGGCGTCGAAAATAGAGATGATTATTTCTGACACATAGCGAGTGTCATCGGGAACAGGGGTGTCCATTCCAGATGCCATGCATGGGGCATCAGGAGAAAAGATATAGATTATTTAATTGCTAACTATTTCTGACGCTCTACACCTAGATGTTGGGAATGGGTTCTTATTTCTCGATAATACATTTAAGGCATCGTGAAATGTTAATAATTGAATATTGTGTTGGTCGTTTCCCACGTGTACAAAATGACATCAGAAAAGGTGTTTGTCCCGACGTATTTTCTTCCGACGCTATTTTGAGCATCAGGAACACTCAACTTTCTTATAGTGCCAGATTGTCAATTCTCTTTGTATATGGCTTGAAATATAAAGAGAAAGTTAGAGCAGGTCGACTGTATTGAGTTTTGATGAAGTTTGCAATCGTGTCTTGCATTTGTTGAACAGACAACGATGCAATTGAGGTCGAATTTTGTGGTCGACTTTCTTGCATAATTGCCTTCCCTTTGTCAACATCCTTGACAGTGTGTGTGTGACTTGATTCAGCGCATCACGACTCTCGATGTGATTCTTCAGCGATGCATCTCAAAATCCCTTTCTTCAATCGGCTTCATGAGCATGTTAACCTTCTTTTTTTAGCTCTGTCATTTTTTCTTTGGTTGTATTCACGCCAGTCACCATAACGGACATTATATTTGGATGAGGTGCCTTTTCATTGAGTGTTCAAATGACGAGTTGTGTTCGCCAATCATAGGATTTTTTTTATTACAATTGCACCTTTTGGTGTCTTGGAGATTTATTCCCAGATATTCTTTGTTGAAGGGATAAGAGCCATTGCACAACGGAAGGTTTAACATAACCGTCACTCAATTTTAATTTGAACCTAAAAAATACTAGTACATTGGCAAAATCTAATTTATTTATGGCTAAGTGAAATAAATTACAAAGAATGAAGAATAGAAAACTTATGCACGTTGACGTCTTTGGATCTACAAAACTCAAAATTGGGACACGACCACTTGAAAACCTTTCTATTCTCTGGGTTAAGATTCGGTTTGTGGGAACTAAAATTGGAGAAGATAATTTTTAGAGAAAATTTTCTTTTAGAGAGAATTGAATCGTACGCCAAAATCAGAACTGTTTTGCCCTGTTACGCAGATCTCTCCCTCTTCTTCAAACAGAAGAAGTAGGAAGTTGAGAGAAAATTTGGAAACATGAGAAAACCACACACGTTCCTTATTAATTTAATAATAATTTTTTTATTATTAAAATAATATAAATATAAATAAGTAAGTAAATAAATAAATAAATCATATTTAATTAATATTTCATTTAAATGAATATCTGTCATATAACCTATAGTTTTAGTTTAATTGATTTAATAAAATCAAATTTAATTAAATAGAATTAAACTAAACTATTAATTAATTGTTAAATTAAAAAAGAAATTAGCTTGTAATTAACCTAATTTCATGTTAGATTACAATTAATTACATCAGATTAATTTAATCTATTTATTTAATCAAAATTTGAATCATATTCAAATTTAAATTTCTCTCATAACCTATAGTTTTAAGATGTATCATATACACATTAAATTTTAACCTATAGTTTTAATATGAATCTAATTCACATTAAATTAATATTTGAACTCATTCAAATATTTTATTCTCTCATAAATTAATTTTGAATCATATCGAAAATTAAATTTATATAATAAAGTTTAATTAAAATATAAACTTTATATTATAATATATCACCGTACATTATATTAATTTCTAAGGTAAATTAGAACATTTCAAGTTACAACCAATACAATTAAATCTCATTACCCTTTACGAGCTAGGAAGGGGACCTAATGGATCTACAGACCAGAACCTACAACGATATGAGATTAGTTGGCTAAACTCATTAACCACATTAATCAATATTCGTTAACTGTGTATACACTCCACTAACGATTCATAGTTGAACTCCTTTTACTGTAGATATATTTCTGTGTCTACGGATATAGACCAATACTAGTAAGTTAGTACTTCACAAGTGTTCGTAACACCAGCTGGGTCAAATTATCGTTTTACCTCTTCTAGTCCTTAATTACAAGTGCTCCTCTAGTGAACAACCTTTTTATGGTCTAATCACTAAACATAAACCCCTCTCGTGCCATAGAGAGGGTAGAACCATTTGTTCAAGTCTCGGAGACATCATTTAAGGAAACACTTATCTACTTACTCTAAAGTCGGGAAGGAGTGAATTTCATCTTTTGTGATTATGTTCCTAGCTCCCCACTCGGTCTTGTCCTCAAAATGATAAGCATATTGAGTCGGTAATCTAGCCACTCTCACCTTTACAAATCAAGGGACAATTTCTCACGAACAGAAGTTCATAATACATTAAAGATTAAGACTAAGTTACCTAGGTCATCCTAATGAAATGGAAACCCAACTAGTTAACGGAGTTACATTTAGTGGTTACTATTTCGTGGTCCGATCTTATGCAAACTCATTACATACGATACCCTCACTCGCATATCACTTACACGAACGCGTTGGATCATTGTGTTTGTATCAAATACAAAGTGAGTCGTATCCATAGTGAGTCATATCCGTATCCATACTATAGACCCTTTAAGCTGTATCTCAAACATTGATCCCTATGTCTCTACATACTGCTTAAGACTCATAAAGCAGCTTAGGATGTTAGTTTATTGGATTTAGGTTATTAAGATAAAAATAATAATATAATCAATAAATCTTATTGAAATTATAATAACACTTTATTAATAATGGTCAATGGATTATATTTACTATCTACGAGTGTTAGGACATAAAACCCAACATTTTCGACCTCAAAGGGTGGCATATCCTCAGATGATTGAGTCTCCCTTAAGCGGCTATGAGTATTTGACCGCTTGCTAACGTTGCTTAGAGCTTTAGAAGTGTTGCCTTGAGATGTCATGAAAGGTAGAGACAGTCCTATTGGGCATGCTAAACTGTTCACAGGAGATTTCTAGAGAAATATAATTCGTGGAATTGAACTTTGTATATTGATTTATGTATTGTGGATACAATCTCTAGTATTTACTCCTTTGATTCTTTCTCTCGCACATAAATTGAACTTAGAACTTCGTGGTCTTCGATCTTCTCGAAGTCGTAGTTGCAAGTCAATTCGAGCATCAATCTTCTGGATATATAAGAAAGTTTGATCTTCTAAGTCTTCAATCTTTCAGAAGATGATGATCTCGAGGTTGATAAAAACTTGTACTTCTTAAGAGCTTTTTGAAGTTTGCCTTCAATTCTTCATAGTTTTAGTTCTTTAGAGCTTCAATTCTTTCTTCAACCAAAGATCCCCGAAATGAATGGCAAAGGTCTTTATTTAAAGAGAAATTTCATGGGGTTTAGGTGCGCTTGGACCCATTTCTTGGTGGCTTGGGCCCCTTTTTCTGATGGCTTGGGCTTGGGCCCTTTTTCTTGGTGGGCTAGAACTTGAGCCCATTTGCTTCGTGGGCTCAGGCTCGAGCCCACCTACTTGACAGGCTCAGATCCATTATTTCATTAGCGCAATTTTTATATTTAGGGCTTGAATTGGGTTGGGTATGAGAAAACTTAATTACCCAAACCCAATCAAATTATAATATCACAATGTTTGCTATGAAGACGTAGCAAAATTTAATTGGCCGAAACAACTATTAGTTTTTTAAGGAAGAAATTTGTTGCCTTTTTATCTAAATTTTAGATGTGAGGCTAAACAGCTGTAAAAATAAGAGTTTTATTATTATTCTTTTTAATGTGAAATTACATAGAAGATTAGTAGATTATTAATCACCTATCTGAGGAAACATTAGTTTACCCCATTTGTCCTACGTCAACTGTAAATTGATCGAACCTTGTTAACCATAAAAGTAAGATTGTTCTTGTCTATCTGCTTTAATATGGAAGAATCCGTAGATGATTTGCTTGCATAAAAAAAAACTACAAAGTTTTGGAATTTATGTCCTACCTAAAACTTGTAGATTGTAAATTACATTCAACAATGTGATTATTTAATTATTTATTAGTATTATAGAATACTATAATCTTGAATCCTACAAACTAATATTCCGAAGCTATCATGTAGACTTGAACTTTAATGTAGAGACATAAATGTGGATCAAGTTCAGTTCACAACCTAAATGGTCTAGAGTATATGAATAAGGTTGGGTGCCTTATTCTGGTAACACTATGGATGTGGTCTGCATTGGAGTTAATACAAACGATGTGATCCTAAATCGTTCGTGTAGAGACATGAAAGTGGAGGCCTCTTATGTAAAGAGTTTGCATAAGACCAGATCATTAAATAGCCACTTTTACATTATAACATCGTTGTCGTTTTAAAACTGACTATTTTTTTTAATTTGATGACATAGGTAACATAACCTTAATCCGAAGCTAACTATGAACTTCTATTCACATAGGATTATCGTTAGATCTACATAGGTGAGGGCAGCTCATCAGCTCTAACTTAATATGTCTCACATTTCAGGGATAAGAACGTGTGTATAGTTGAGAACATAGAGTGCAAGATGGAATTCACATCTGACCTCTTTACAGTGTGAGACCCTGATCAAGTACTGCCTATTAAAGGTGTTCAAAAAACTCCGTAACCTGACCAATCCGAACTATCCAACCTAAACCGTAAGGGTTAGGTTGGGTTAAATTATATTTTGGGTTGGGTTGGGTTTAAGAATTGAAAAAAAAGATGGGTCGGGTTGCCGGGTCGGGGAATTAAGGGCCGGGTTGACCCAACCCAACCCGATTTATGGGTATATATATATATATAAGACCCTGGAGACTATTGAAATCGCCTACTCCGCCCCGTGGGAACTCTCTTTAGGGTCAGAGGATAAAGGAAAGACCACGCGCACGAAGGGACGCCGATTTGTTGGCAGAACTAAGAAGCTTCTAGGTTTTTCCGAAGTAGAGTTGTCTTTCTTCTTTCTATATTATATCGTCTAAAGACCAAAGGCCTGGTAATTCGAAAGCGTAAGATCCATGAGCTTATGAAAAGAAGATTACTTGATGCTCTGTGTATGAGGAGGTGGAAAACCTCCGAACTAATATTCTTAAGAAGGTGAACCACCGTCAAGCAAGATCAATTAGTCAGGTTTTTGGCCGATACAATCTTAATTACTTATTTCTTCCTTTCTAGTTTTTTCTAGGCTTTCTTTTCTTCCTTTTATCTTCCTTTAAGCCCAAAAAGTAGGTTCCATACCCTACACGATGTAGGAGAGTGGGTTAGCGGGAGTTCTTAGTTAGAGTAGTTCCCCATCGCAACTAATAGAAAAAACCACTACGTCGATAGGCAGAGATATAGTCAATGATTAGGGGAAAGCCCCGCTAGAGTAGGAATAGCCCTAGCCTCCAGCGCTCACAATTCTTCTCTTGTAAATACTAATTAAAGACATAGTTTTTGACTATCATAAGAAGGACTCGTTCTCTCGCTGACTTCGTTATATCGGTATTTCAGAAGTCTCAGTCCTGAATATTCCATAGAAAGCCTAGGATGCAATCTCGCGGATTCAAAGGCAACTTCTCATTCCCTTTCTTCTTATTAAAAAGATTAGCATCCATAAATCAGTCCAAGAAATAGAAAGGATTGAAGTACCGAAGACCTTCACCAAGGACGGACGTACCGAGAACCCTATTTTGATCTCTTCTTTCCAGTCTACCCCGTGAAAAAGAGCATCTTCCTAGCCTTTGTCAGTGAGCTGCCACTTCGAACTGATGGAGGCCTTATCAATGACCTCTTCCTCAACGGAAAGGGATCCTTCTTATTCCCGTCTTTTTTTCTGATAAATGGAGTAGTTCACTACTTGGGGATCGTCTACGAGCGCTGCTGGTATTTGACCGCCATAAGAAAAGATTTGGGACTGACTCGCGCATCCATCTTGAAGATGAAAAGAAGAAAGACGGAGGCAGGTAACCGACCCAGGCGAAGAATTTGAGACTCCCACGGAGCGGTGCGAAGCAGCTCGACTAAGAAGGAGTATGTCTGAAATATGCGCTAATTGCTGACTCGTACGCCCGAGAATGAGTGAATCTTGCTTTACATCTCATCCAGAAAAACCTCTCCGGTTCTTCTCTTGCTTTCTGATCGATCGTCAGAAGTATATCTGTTGGCAGCACGTAAACGAGTTTCACGAGCCCCAGAGACTTCTTGGTTCATCATGCTATTGCTCTCCTATATTTGAAACTACGAGTACCTTCGCACCTTCACAGTCGCTTCGCTTCGCGCCTTCGGACCGCGTAGAAGGAGTCTGAAATCCTTTATATTGGCGTGAGGATCTCTATCTCTTTCCCTTGATCGCTTAGAATACGAGATAAGTACTCATCCTTTTCTGGCTATTTCTTCAAATCAAGGGCTCCTGATAATATTATAATACAGTCGTTTCGCCTCAAATTCTTTGACCCTCTCCTTATTATTTGGAGAGCCTTGTTCATTGATGAATATGAATATGGATAAGTCGCTTCGAAATAGAATATTCTTTGAACCAGCCGGTCCGTCCTCTTATTTCCTGAGTACCGATCCGGAATAGTGATATGATAGCCGTCCGGCGCAGCATCTTTCTCTCTTTTTACTCATTTAACCGGAATAAAGGGGCAGTTTCCAGAATGCCGTCCTTCTCATGATCTTGATCCGGCTTTCATTCTCGAGCTCTCCTTAGAAGAGGATGGGATTCAACCTCTCAGAATTTGCGAAGGACTTGTTTATATCCATATTCACTTTTCTCGACTCTTAAGGTTTTGTAAAAGAAGAGACCTACGGCGGCCTACAACCCCACCCCCTTCGCGGCCCTGCATCGCAACTTCGCACGATCCCTTCGATGTTCAATCTAGCAATCCCTTCGGCGTTCAATCCCTTTGGCGTTCAGGTTTCGGTGGCCTTCAGAACTTCAACTTCCAGCAGTTCTTTATTTTCATCTTTCAACTTCCGACGACATTCAGATTGCAACTTCATTTTCTTTTCATCTTTCGTATTCCAGTCGGCGTCTCTCCGAGGGTTCTTCATTTTGCCGAAGGTTTATTCTTTGTTCTGACCTAACTTTCATTTTTTCTAATTTTTTTTTTGTTTTTGGCTTTGAAAATTACTGTAAAAAAACCTTGGCTATTTTGAGCATAATCTGATAGATTAAACCAGTAAAATTACTTTTTAAATCTTTAATGGTGAAATGATAATCAAGACTGTCTTGTTGTCTTTTGGGGTTTGGCCTAGTTTGAGAAGCATTAGAAAACCATATTTCTCTAAAAGAGATGCCAATGAGCGATGTGGGAGGTTGTGTAATGATGGTGGTAAGTTGCTGATTGATGGGTTTTTTGGTGGATAAGAATTTGAGTGGGAAAATTAGGAAGAAGAGGAAGAGGAAGATGAGAGGAAAAGAGAATGGATTAAAGTGAATAATGGTGGTTTGTTCATATAGAGATTGAGTAAATATTATTTTTTTGCACAAATTGGTGGAGATTTTTGTAGTATGTTGAATCCATATCTCTTCCTCTTTCTTGAGGGTATTTTTTTTTTAAATTGTATACAAGGTTATGATATGAAGCTACATTTTTTTTGTTTTTCTAATTTTTGGTTTTCATATATGATTGATTCGTAACACTTTTTTTCCACTTTCTTTTAACAGTGCCTCAAATATTTATATTTAGGTTTCTTTAAAACTCATCACCATGGACACGGTTTCGGATACTGCAGAATCACCATTGTCTAACTGTATGGTAAGTTAAATATTTTGATGGTTAACACTTTCTTTTCACTGTATTTTGGTGTTGGAATTACATATGTATATATTTCATTGATGTATGTTGGTATTTGGAAGTTTGATTGGTATTGGAAGTTAATGTGTATGTTGGTGTTAGAACATAGAAGTTTAGTTAGAATGTTAATTAGATGCTGAGTTCATTTATTTTTATATAGATGGATAGCAGTAGTGAGAATGCGAGTGCTACCGATAATAATGAAACGCCTTCTCCCCTTCCTCCTCCCCCTCTTAATACAAGCCAAACTACACAACATGTACCACCTTTACCTCCCAAGTTTAAAAGAAAGAGACCTAATAAACAAGCTTCTTTCGTGTGGGTTCATTTCACAAAAATGGAAGCAAGTGCTAAAGACGGAGCTAGGTGCAAGTGTAACTATTGTAGCAAGGATTATGCATGTGTTAGTAATAGTTGTGGAACTAGCACTTTGTGGAAGCATTTAAGAAATCAATGTAAAAAGTACCCGTACAGAGAAGAAAATAAAGGACAAACCACATTAACTCTTGTACCTAAAAATGAAGGGAGCCAATGCTAGTAATTTTGTGACTACATTGTTTAGCCAATCAGCATGTAGACTAACATGTGCTAAGATGATAATTATGAATGAGTTGTCAGTCAGATTTGTTGAGACTGAGGGTTTTAGACACTTTTGTAGTATTGCATGTCCTAAGTTTGATGTTCCATCGAGAGTAACAATAGCTAGAGATATATATCAACTATATCTTGAAGAGAAGAAAAAATTGAAATCATTTTTACTTAAAAGCTCTCAGAGAATTTGCCTTACTACGAACACTTGGACTTCACTACAAAATGTGAACTACATGGTCATCACGGCACATTTCATTGATTATGAATGAGTTTTACATAAGAAGACTTTGAGTTTTTGTCAAGTTGCTAATCATAAAGGGGAGACTATTAGGAGGACAATTGAAAGTTGTTTGTTGGAGTGAGGGATTGATAAAATCTTCACAATAACTGTTTATAATGCAAGTTCCAACGATCTGACTATTTCATATGTTAAAAGAAGACTTAAAAGTTGGAAATCTATTGTTTTAGATGGAGAGCTATTGCATATGAGCTATTGCATATGAGGTGTTATTGCATATAATTAATCTTATTGTAAATGATGGACTAAAAGATATGAATGATTCTATTGCTAGTGTTCGTAATGCTATGAGATATGTACGATCATCACCTAAGAGAATGGAAAAACATGTGTGAAGCAAGAAAAAATTCAGTATAAGGCTCTTGTTTGTTTAGATGTAGCTACTAGATGGAATTCCACATATTTAGTGCTTGAACATGCAATTAAATTTGAAAAACCTTTCAAAATTTTAGAGGAAGAGAAAGAGGACTCAGATTTTGTAGAGTATTTTGAGGAAGATGATCGTGAAAATAAGAGATTGGGGCCCCCAAGTGCGTCTGATTGGTTGGCGGTACATGTGTTTATAAGGTTTTTGAAAGGGTTTTATGAAACCACTACAAAAATAAGTGGATCTTTATATGTGACTTCTAATGTTGGTTATAAGGAGGTTAACAAAATTCAATTTGTTTTGAAAAAATGGAGCAACAACAACAACTCTGTTCTTAGTTTGATGGATATGAATATGAAAACAAAGTTTGATAAATATTAGGGTTCGCTTAAGAAGATGAATAAGTTGATGTTTGTGGCTAAGGTGATTAATCCTCGGTACAGGTTAGGTTAAAGTACTTGACTTATTGTCTTTCTATTTATGAGAGTGATGTTGTTAAGGATGTAGTTGAGAACGTGAAGATATATTTGTATCGTCTATATGACTTTTACAACTCACAACACAACCCTTATACTCAAATTGGTCATAGCACAGATGATCTTAAGCAATCAAACAATGTTACTATGGAAGTGGAGAACGATGAAGAAATTGATTCGTGGATAACATTTTGTGCTTTGAGAGAAGAAGAAAGCTCAATGGAAGTGGAGAATGACTTGATTTCTTATTTGTCTGACAAGGATGTAGTAGATAAAGAAGAATTTGATATTATGTATTGGTGGAAAATGAATGGACACAAATATCCCATTTTATTAACAATTGGTCGTGATGTTTTGGCAGTTCCAATATCTATAGTACGGGTGAGAGGATTCTTGATTCCTTTCGTAGTTCTTTGACTCCTAAAACAGTTGAAACCTTGATATGTACGTAAATTGGATTCGAGGCGGCTCTGTGTTATTAGATCAACATCCACAACTTGAAGAGTTAGAGACTTATGAGAATATTGAGATAGGTAATTGATTGCTTTCTTTGTTTTCGACTAACATGTATTATGCTAAGTATATTTTTATTTACTTTTGCATGATTTATTTTGTAGGGAACCTGTCATCCTCTATTATTTTGAACTAATGAATAGGATTATAGGATTTGGAAGAAGAGCATATTGATAATTAGTGTGAGTTTTTATAACATTATATGTTATTACTTACATTATATGCAATTCTTATGTGTTTGTATTTTTTTTAGAAGAACAATCACCCAAAATCATCATCATCGTGGCACATTGTGGACGCCAAATTGGAATGTTTTTTTATTGAACTTTGAACATTTTAATATATTTTTAGTAGACATTATTTAACTTTGAACTTTTGAATCTATTTTTCAATTTGAATGGATATTATTTGACATTATTAACATTCCTGTGATTATTAATTTTTTTATGACTTTGAATTTTTTAATGTATTTTTAAATTTTAATGGATATTGCTATTTTGCTTGATTAATTTTTTTAATGATTTTGAACTTTTGAATGAATATTATTGTAGACTTCGAATTTGAAAAGAATATGAAAATTTGGGTTGAAAAACTATGAAAATGGTGAAAATTAAATTCTTACCAATATAAAAATTTAAAATACAATATAATTAAAAAAAAAAGACCAACCCGCAAATCCAACCCGGCCCAACCAGAATTTTTAGGGTTGGGTTGGGTTAACCCTTGAACATTGAACCGATAGGGTTCAAATTTTTCCAACCCGGAATTGTAGCTATGAGTGGTTGTCTTATAGAATATTTCCAAAAAGAAAAGACTTTTGAAAATTTGTTTGAACTACATGATTTCTTTCATGCTTTCCAATTTTGAAAATATGTATGACTTATAAATAGATTGGACTTATTATAAAGGGTATTCTGAAAAATGCATAAGACTTGATAAAGTTTGAAATAAGATGATCTTTTGTACCTATGTGATGTGATGCTTTATCCTTGCTATGTGATATGGGATAAGATGCTCTATTTTTTATGTGTTTTGTGGAATAGAATGTCCTATTCATGCTATGTGATCTTAAGTAGGATGTCTCATACTTGTTGTGTGATCTGGTATGAATGCCCTTTGCTTGCTTTGTGATCTGGCATTGGAAAACACGTGTTATGTGTAGTAGAGTTGATGGAATTTGGTAAATGCGTCGAGATTACTTCGCATAGCTGCAACTTGGAAAAAGAATGAGATAAATGCTTGAGGTGAGAAAATAGTACAAAAATGTAATTACACATGCAGAACGATTCTACGAAATGATCATAATTATAGACGAAACGAATACAATGCGATATGAATTATGATGAATGATTTTAAAAGGGATACTTTACATATGATTTATGAAAATGATTGATGATTTGAGATAGTATGAATCACCTAACGCATTGGAATTGATTTGACTTAATACTCATTGTCTCACTAATAGTATTGTTTATTTTTTAAATCACTTGATTTGGTGAAATAAATATATTGCGTTAGAGAACCTATGATACATTAAAGGTGTTGAGAAAAGATCCCATTCACTAGACGTTTTTGCCTAACATTTCAAATCTTTTGTTTTATTTCCCCCCACCTCCAGGTAGACAAAGGACATTCAGTGTTGGTCTTGCATCCTTTATTGCCTATTATGCGTTGTGATCTTATTTTGGTAGTGGTCATCGTCAGCTCACATAACATGTAGAAGCTAGATGAGAATAGTCTAAATATCTTTAGTTTGTATTTTGTTCTCTTGAGAGAAACGTTGTATTAAGTACCAAATGTACTCTTTTTATTTTGAAAAATCAATAATGTTGCCTGTTAGGGCTATTTTAGACCTAACATTATTAGACTAATTTTTTCCAACCTTTATCTATTTACTCACAAAAATTCATTTTTATGCAGAATATGAAACTTCACCTCGATACGAGTCCAACGCCACTGAAATCACTTAAATCGGAGTTACAACGAAGAAGAACAGTAAAAAACAAGTTAAAGGGAAAAATCGAAAAATTGGAAAAGATCGGACGAACCATATCGCACCACGTGGCATCACCAGATCACGCCACGCGTTTGCCTCGAAGTCGCGTGTTCAAACCCCAGGTGCACCCCTATTTTTCCTTTCATTTTCCGTGTGACCCGAAATTCGACTTGGCAACTCGATCCGCGAACCGGTTCGCGACCCACATGTCGAGTCCTCGTTCACGCGTGCCTCTCGCCTGTCGTGAGTTCGAATCTCAGCAGCTGCAATTTTTTTTTCTCTCTTCAATTGGGCCAACCCAAGACCCGACCCAAGCCCATTTGTGATCGAGTTCATCATTTTCCCCCAAAATTAACTGCAAATGTCAGTTTTTTAAACTAATTCTACTTTTTTCTCCCATTTTCCCTTTTATAAAATCCCTCATATTTTTTTGGGAGAAAGATAAGAAATTCCAATGTATAAAAACCCTTTTTCTCATTCAATTCTTGTAGCAAATTCTTGAAATTTTATCAATAAAAGATTACTTTTGTCAAACAAATGGATTCTTTCCTCAACAACTATTCAAGAATTTAATCAATCTTCATGGGCTAAGGTAATCTTTTGAGACTTTTTCTTGGGTTAAATTACCATGTTTTCTTAGAGAATTAAATTTCTTTTTATATCTTTTCAATTTTTTATTTGATTGCTTGTTTCCCTTTGCAATTTCTTTTGAAATTTCAATAAAATCAAATAAGTTTTTCCCATCAATTTTTCATTGAAATTTCTTTACAAACTCTTAAAGTGCTGAACTTAAATTTCGATTTGCAATGGTTTGTTATGATGAATTAATTGTTGAGATTGTCTTTAATTTTCTACTAATTGATTCTTGCATAACAAGTTTGAAATGTGCATTAATTTTGCTAAGGGTAGTGGTTATCCCCTCCTTAGCAAATCTTGAATAGGATAAATTTTGCCTCAATTTGAACATGCTTTGGTTGCTGAAATTAATCATGTTTTAATAGAGATTTGGTTACTTTCTTTTTGTAAAAATTCAATTCTTGCAAATTCAAGAAAAGATTAATTGATCTTCTTTCTTTTTCAATGATAAGAAACATGGTAATTGCCCAAGAAAAAGTCCCTCTACTAAACTTGAAAGAAAAACTTTACTTGAATTACTTGTTGTCACTAATCATCCCTTAATGCTTGTTCTTTACTATAGTTCAAAAATTACTTCCACAAACCCCCCTTTTTGTGTTTCTAATTTTCTTTTAGATCCTAAAGCTACTAATCGACCTTGTTTGTGAATCTTGAAGTTTTGAATCCTAAGTGCTCTCTAGGGTTCGACACCCTTCTTCCCCATACTACTCTCAATTTTCACAAAGGTAAGAAGGGTTAAAAAGATAACTTTGAAAGGTAATTGAGGTAATCCCTAACCCTCATATTTCATCTAGTCTTTCTCTATTCTTGTATTCTTTTATTTTAGACTAGGAATAAATTTTTGTTTTGCACACTTACATCCATAACAACCTATCATTTAGATAACGACTTACCCCAAATAACATCCTTTCATTGCCTCATTTCATTCTTGTTCGTATTGCACATTTAAAATTGTTGGTTGTATTTAATTCCACTTACTAGGTGTTCAACGTTTTATCTCATGGGAGTTATGCCTTGAGTGTCTAGGTGGCACACCTCCATTTGGTCGCACAAAGTGACTTTTGGGGTGGGGTGTGACTAGTTAGTAAATAGGTTGTTCTCTTATGCACTGAATTCAGGTCTTGAATAAGGACCCCACCCTTATGTTGGCCCGAGAGGCATTCAGTTTATAGGTTGAATCGTAAACTAGTTGTTCATTAGAGGATCGATAGTACTTAAGAAACAAGAAGTAATCTTAAGGGTAAAACAGTAAATTGACCCAGTTGAGATTACGAACAACCTGTGAATAGTTAACTTACTAATAATGGTTATATCATGTGGATATAAATATATTTATAGTGAGGGGAGTGCAACTACTGGACTTTAGTGGAATAACCCGTTAGTTAACGAATATTGATTAGCTTGGTTTAAAAGAGTTTAGTCGGTTAATCTTGGATCGTTGGAACCCATGATCTATAAGTTCACTAACTCTTTCTGCTAGCTGATTATGGTAATAAAATTTCGAGTAGGGTGATCAAAAATTTGAAAAAGTTTGAGTTAATTTCGTTAAAAATATTTGATATTATTAACGAGTTTTTGACATACAAATGATATTTAAATAAAATTTAAATATTGAAAAAATTCGAATAGAGATTTGAATTGATTCAATTGAATTAATCGAGATTTGATTTAATATTATTATTTTATTAATATTAATTAATATTAAATAACAAAATAATTAGAAAATTGATTTTTAGGAAATCCATTCTAAAAATCAAATAAATTAATTTGAAATTTGAAATTGAATTTCCCTTCTTCATAAGATGATATATTTCATCCCTTCCACCGATTGATGATCAATTAATTGTCGAACTATATGAATTACTTCTGCATGAAATTTTGTACATATATATGTTTGCTTAATTGAGTAATGAAGTGAGGTGATGAAGAAAATTTTGGAAAAAATATGAAAAGTTGATATTTTTCGTTTTCTCTCTAAACACATAATTATTAATTCAATTCCACGATCACGTTTTACGGTCATAGAATAGTAGGGAAGACTCTCTTGGTCGTCTATGACTATTCTATGACTTAAAATCAACAAAAACGATCCAGAATCGAAGGAGAATTTCGAATTCAAAGATTAGATTCTTGAATTCTATATTTTTCTCGATTACAATTTCAAGTTAATTAGATGAAATTAGAGTGTTTCGTATCAATTCTCTTTCACTGTGATGTTTGTGTTTCCATCAAATGGTACTAGAGAATGTTTGGTACACTCGCGTCCGCTCCACCCGACTGGGGTCTAACTCGCTTCGTCTGAGCTCCTCGGCACGTGCCACGCGTCCGCGCTAGTGCACCTGACCGGCCTGCGTGATCCGACCAGCGATTGATGGTTGTTGCTGTTGGTTTGGGCCTGTTCAAGCCCTATTTTCGGCCAGTACAAGCCCATTTGAATGGATCTTAGATGTGTTCAGGTTGGCTCGAGCATGGCTCGGACTTTCAGAAATTATTATTGTAATAAATTTTTATTTTTCCCTTAAAAAATTGTCAAAAACTGTCCAATTTGAGTTTATTTAATTAAATATGCATGTTTGATGTATGTTTCAATTAAATATAATATTGTTTGTACATATAGTATGCCATTTAGATTTAAACATCCACCATAGGTTAACATGATCATGCATTTGAGTATACTATAATTGTTGTAATATATTATTTGCATGTTAATTGATTAATATAGATATTAATTAATTTGATTAATTATTTGTCTAATGAATTTCGATTAGATATGATCTAATGAAATTAATAAATTAATCAAATATAACATTTATTTAATTTAATTTAATCAAGTATGCTTCGATTAAAGTTAAATAAACTAAATCCATATTAATTTTTCATTATTTAAATTGTTATATAACAAATATTAGATGTTTGTTATAGGTATGCCTATAATTTTTATAGATGTTATAAAATCAATTAGACATTTAAAATTTATAACAAAGATAAGTCGCATGCTCACCTAAATTAGATAATATCATATGATTCTTTTCGATGTCTTGTAAAACTGGTTACAAGAGATTCACCTAATTCAATCTTGTCAAAAGTCAAATAAGATGACTAATGTTGGAGATTCTTAAGTTGACGGTTTACGGAACATACATTTGCAACTTGAAGATCGTAATCAGTTCTTGAGCCTAGTTAACCTAGAATAATGAGCATCCGTGACATATGTGAAGTTATAAAACTTATTTATCATGTAGAGATCATAGGTTAAAATCCATATAAAATTATACTAGGATTTTTCACCTAAACTTGGGATTTGTTTAAGTTAGCCTAAATATAATTCTGAAGTAAAAAAATACCCTTAAAATCGTCGTAGAACACTTTAGCTAGAGAAAGGTAGTGTATTTTTAGTTTAGCATCCCTAAGAGTTCACAACGTAAGTTCCATGTAGGACTGTGGGTTGTGCATAGGTGCAAACTCCAATCATAAAGTGTTTGAATGGAGCTTTGACAAGGTGAATATGGGAAGTAGTTCATAGTAAGTGGGTGAAGGATATGTGAAACACATCCCACGATCTCTTCCATTGGGTCGCACCATGAGATTTCTATGATGCGCCTGCATGTCTGCCTTAGAGAGACCTTACCAACTGGAGGGTTGTATTATAGGATTTGGCACACCGTGAACTCCATATATGGACATGGTCTCATTGATTAGTTTTCATATTGACTTTCCACTTTTAGGAGCATAATGATTTTTATCTTTGAGATCTAAAAATGGCAGGTTACACTTACAAGAATTACTAAGGAGTTAGTATATTCTCTATCGAAGTAGCAATAACTAAATGCTCTAGTAATATGAGATATTCAGGAGATAGCATCTTGTCAAGATTGTCTTGGTTCAATGGAGGAGTAATCGACTACCCTTCGGTAGAGGTTATTCTAAACCTTTGAAATATCATTGCAAATAATAACAATGATAGGTACATTATTTAAATTTGCTAAACAAGAATATTTGTTAAAAAAAATATAGTTTTTCACTAAATAGAATATGTTCTATTGTTCAACAAGAACAACTCAATGGTTTTTTCTAGCTTTTGAAAGTCTTAACAGAGACAATTATTCCACACACAATTCAATACTAGTAGATGATTCGAAATTTGTCTTAACAGAGGAATGTCCCTAACTCAAAAGCTAACTAAACAAGTTGGGAAGCTTGAGTTTCAACAATTTCTAGGCCTTACAGTTCATAATGGAAAGGAAGTGGGAGCAAATGTTGTTAACACTGAGAAAAAGTTTTTAAAAGGATTGTCCTCTAAACCTAATGCTAAGTCCTTTAATATAAAGGGAATGAGAAAGACTCCTTATATGAGCAAGAGAAACAAAGTTGAAAAGGGTAAATGTTACCAATACAACCAAACTAGATATTGGTTGAGGAACTGTCCGAAGTACCTTGCTGAGAAGAAAGTTGAGAAGGAAACATAAAGTAGATATGATTTACTAGTTGTTGAAACATGCTTAGTGGAATATGATATTTTAATGTGGATAATAGATTTATAAGCCACTAATCATATTTGCTTCTCATTTCAGAAAACTAATTTCTGGAAAAGCCTTGTAGAAGGCGTGATCACCCTTAAAATTGCGACTAGTGGGTTATCTTGGCCGAAATAGAGCTTTTTTTTTTTTTTATGATAGATATATCATACTTAAAGATATTTTGTATGCTCTTCAAATGAAACGGAATTTGATATCTATCTCTTTTATTTTATAACCAAAGTATAAAATATATTTTGGAGTCAATGAAACGTTCATTTTCAGTCAAGGTATTCAAATTTGTGTTGCTATACTTGAAAACAACTTATATAAGTTAAGACCAACTAGAGAAAAATTTGTCTTAAATACTAAAGGATGTTTAGAACCACTAAAACTCAGTAAAAGACAAAAGGTTTCTTCTAATGCCTATTTATGACATTTAAGACTTGGTCACATAAATCTCAATAGGATTAAGAGATTGGTTAAGAACGGACTTCTAAGTCAGTTAGAAGAAAATTCTTTAGCTTTAAATGTGAATCCTATAGGAGGGAAAATGACCAAGAGATTTTTTACTGGAAAGGTCTCATAGTGAAAGTACCCTTAGAGCTTATACATTTGGAGCTCTATGGATCGATGAATGTCAAAGCTCGGAGAGTGTATATCACACCCCTCTTAGATCACCTACTCTAGATCTAAGAGATTGTATGATTTTAACTAAAATCATTCGCCTTTGAATGACACTAGCTGACCCTTAACCTTGAACCTCTAACAATTTGCCAGCGAAAATCTTTATTAACCAAACCTGAGACGACTTTTATAAAAGCAATGATTTAGTAGAAAATTCATTTCATAACATGGTACTTGGAAACATTGAACTTTTAGTAGCATTGCATAGAGCTTTTGGAAGACATGATCCATAGCCACAGACAACATTAAACGTCTTTGTCCTAAAACGGAACAATCGATGGAATACAACTTTCACTGTTATTCTCCTCCTTTAAGGCATAATAAATTATACCCTTCTTGATATCTCATAGTTAAAATAGACTCCTCAGCCCTACCATCAGTATGGAATTAACTACATGTGCACAATAGGTCTCATGGAAGTTTCGGGCAATATAATAGTTGAAAACTTTAAAACGTACTTTTAATTTCATAACATGTAGCTATAGCATTCATAACATAGACTTGGGAAATCAGCTTGTAAATACTTGAACATTCAGCTTTTGCAAACTCATTAACAATCAGTAAACTTAAACACTTTTCTTGAAACATGCTTTGAGCGATAGTTTATAAATCATGCTTTATGAAACACTTCAGAAATCTCCTTGATGATGACTCTTTGGTTTGGAATTTACTTCAAAATCTCCTTGACTTGAAAAAAAATCATATTTGAGTCCTTGTTAATCTCTTGATAAAGAATTTACTAAAATTGCCAAAATTTAGAAAAACATCCCAAAAAACCCAAAATGGCATGCTGACGCTCAGTGGCATGGTGGTAGTGTTTGGCGCGTGTGCATGGTTTGGGCATACCTTGCCGCATGCTCACCTTGCAATGAGGTACAACATGCCATATGCTAACCTCACAATGAGGTGCCGCGTGTCGCGTCTTGGCCGCTCACCTTGGGTGCATCATGACCGTGTGCCTTGTGCGCTGCCTCCTATGCACAATATCCTCTACTCGCATGGTTATGTGTATAGATTGAGCGCATCCCTGCAGCTCGGCTGTGCCATGGTCGTGCCGTGTGCCTTAATTTAAGCAAAATAACCTCCATAAACTAAAAACTCACACCCAACATGCCTTGCCTTGCTTGACACTCGACTAGAAACAGAGTTTTGTTAAGAAACTTAACTTTAATTTGAAAAATCATAACTAAAAATTCGTAACTTTTTTGGGAAAACTTTCTTCTACAAAGTTACTTAAAACCTTCTCAACTTTCTTACTTAAAAAAATTAGATTCAAACACCAAAAGATTCATTATGTGGCTTTAAAAATGTGCACCTTGCTCAAAATTTTCCCCGAAATTGATCTTCTTGCCTTTTCTTTGCTTAAATGCAATCTTCCACACCTCCAAATTAACAAGAAGCCCTTGTCTAAAAATTAGACTCGATTTCTTAGCATTTTAGAGTAATTTGAAGTAAATGGCACTAGTGGATTGTGAGAAATACTTGTTTGAAGTGGCCTATTTATTGTGAAGCTTTGCATAAAACTAAAGTGACATGTCATTTTTCCTTAATCCACCTATTAATTTCCTTAATTCACCTTCACCTCGGCTGCAAAATACATGGAACTTAATTAAGACACCTGAACTTTTATTAAAATGATTAGCTATAATCAGCCACGTTGTTTACTTAAACGCCTTTCTAACCTCTAAGCATGGTCGCAAGCCTTCCTCACGTCCAAGTCTCCTCACCTGCGTTCTCAGCCGCTTAGCTTCCTCGCCCACTAACCTCTATGTATGTCATCATTTCGTCTAGCACATGACCAATCTTTCTCAAATAGCCAACATCAATCTCCTCGCGTAGCCCACAACAAGCCTTGCTAACTTTGTAATCAATCATCTCGCCTAGCAACGTCTTGTTCGCCAAGCAACCTTACCTTTGTCGCGTAACCTTTAGAGGTTCTCACCAACACTTGGCCACCTAGTTTGAGTTCCTCAGAGGTTAGCTTCACTTGTCCTCGACCACATTTCCCACTTAACCAATGTCATACAAACTTCCCTTTAGAGGATATTCTAATCCATTTGGCCACCTAAGACATGTCTTTAGAGGTTCTTCATGCTTAAGTCAACCAACTTTTGGCCGCCTACCCATTGTTCATAACGCCTAGTATTCCTTTCTCTTGACACTTAGTCATTTTCCAACTTTTTCTTTCTTGGCTTAAACCTAAACCTCAATACTTAACGCCTAGTATTCCTTTTTCCTACCAATTGTGCATAATGCCTAGTAATCCTTTTTCCTATGAAACTCATTTTCTCTTACCTTTAGAAAAGTTTAACAAGTTCTAAAAGTCTTAGAAATTTGGGGTTTCACAGTTCTCACCCTTAAGAATATTTGTCCTTAAAATTTTACAGCGGTTTTGTTCTTCCAAAACTCTTTACATAGCTTTACTTGTATCTTACAATACAAACATAATTACAACATTAAACTTAAATAACACAGAATATACTTATTTCCTTAAAATTCCTTTTTATTGTACATTACTAGATCCTTCTCCGCTTGATGGAGTTATTAAGGGTTGATTTACTGATTGAGAAATTGTCCCTTGCTCTCCCTGATGTCTTGAACCAAATTGTGGACAATCTTTTACAAAGTGTATTGACTTCTTACATCAAAAGCAAATGTCTCCTTCTCTAAGACATTACCCTAGATGGTACTTATGGCATTCATTACAGAGAGGTTTACGGTTGCCACTTGCAATTGATCTTTGAGAGTTTCCTACTGAACTCTGTGACTGAAATGAGCTTTCCCTAGACCTGTCCTTAAAAAAATTTTGCCTGCACACTCATGGGTTAAAATTTTATGTTGTTCTTGTCTTCCTTCACCAATACTTGATTTCAGAACATCTTGTGCACTACAAGAAATCGGGGGGTTCTCGACGTACAAAACGACGTCGAAAGAGGGAACGTCGGGACATACACCTATTTTTGACGCCATTTTGCATACACTGGAACACAACGAAAACATTATTTCAATATTACCTTGTCTTGACGTTTCATGAAAGGCATTAGGAAACAAGAAGACATTCCCGCGTCTGAGTCTAGGGTTTCAGGAATAGTTCACAATTAAAATAAATATATAACATTTCCTGACGTCCCATGCATGAAGTCGAAATGGTGACACTTGTTCTCGAGAGTTCTCGTCCGACGTCGAAAATGGGTAACATAGTTCCCAACAGCTTGCATGGAGCGTAGGAAAAACCTCAAACATTAATTATGTCAGAGCAGGATTCCCAAAAGCCCATGCATGGCATCGGGAATGATGACACATGTTCTCGATAGTTCTCCTCTGGCGTTGAAATTGGGTAACATAGTTCCCAATGGCTTGCATAGGGCGTCGGAGAAAAGTCGAACATTAATTATGTTAGAGTAGGATTTCTGACGGTTCATGCATGGCGTCGGGAATGGTTATACCTGTTTTCGATGCCATTAGTGATTCATTGAGAATGTTTCAGACTATTCCCGACGATTCACTAATGGTGTCGGGTACTAAGCAAAACTTTCGATGTCTTCGTGGTGCACTGAAAGTTTTCCTATATATTTTGTTTCAGTTCTGTGAAAGATAGAACTGAAACAAAGGAGAAGAGGAGAAAAGAAGAAGTAGAAATTCGAATCGAGAACCGTCGCACCCTACCTTGCCCTCGTCGCTACGCCGCCGTTCTTCCATTTCAAGTAAGTTTAAAACTATTTTTTGTTAGTTTTGTAGTTAGTTTAGGTTAGAAATTAGTTTATGTTAGTTATTTTTGTGTTTTTTGTTTTGAATCTAGTTTAAGATTGAATATTGAATTAGTTTCGGGATATTGAATTAGTTTTGGAATCTGGGTTGAAAATTTGAGGGGGGTTATTTGAGAAATTGGGTTGGAAAATTTAAATTTTGAGTTTTAAATTTGAAAATTTAAGGGTGAAGCGGTTTTAGAATTAATTGAATGCGATGGAATGGGTTAGGAATTAGAGGGGGTTGAATTGGAATTTTGATTAGGGGGTTCAATTGGAATTTTGAAAGGGGGATTGATAAATTGAACTTCTGAAGGGGGTGAGGTGGGTTTAATTGAATATTTGAAGGGGATGGGTTGAAAATTTAGGGGGAGGGGGTTGAGGATGAAATTTTGAAGGTTACTACTGTTTTAAAAATTCTGTAATTTGTGTTAAGATTCGTTTTTGGCTATCCTGGAGTTATGGTAGCCTTTAGTTCAATTCTAGTTGTTTATTTCTTAGTAGTTTGAATAACTTTGTTGTTAATTTGGGACGACTATCCTGCAGCTATAGTAACTTTTTTTTTTTTTAGTTTTGAATTTGCTTGTATTTCTGAGGGTTTGAAAATGTGGTAGTAGGGTGGCTTATAAGGTAGCGTTGTTGGAAGGGGTGGGTAGGATGCGAAGATTGAAATTGTTTTCGGTTAATTAGGTTGTGGTGGCTATCTTGCAGTTATGGTAGCCTTTGTAGTTTGAAGTTAGTTTTAGTCAAAAATTTTGGGAGATTGTATATTCAGGGGAGTAAGTTTAGGATGTGAGAGGAGGAATATGCTTTTAATCAAACCAACTGTTTTAAGAACTTTAACAATGAACAAGAGTTAGTTGAAACTTAAGAATACGTTTTCCTTTCAGTATAGGGGGGAATGACCCAATTTTTAGAAGTTATCAAGTTTCACGTTGATGCCTACGGACGAATAAGGTGTCTATGCAAGAAATGTATGAACTCAAATTGAAACTCATTAGAGGGTGTGGAATGACATCTACTGATTATTGGAATATCTCCCTATTACACAAAATTGGTGTATCATGGAGAGTCAGTTAGCTTTAGAGGTACAGAAAACTTTGACGAAGGAACTAGTAGTAACTCTTTTAATGAAGGAACTAGTAGTAGCCAGTTGCATGAAGAGATGATATGTTTGGTATGGTGAACGATTTATAAGCCCCGACTAAATTGGAAGAGGAAATAGAGGAAGGTCGTTTGGAGGATGAAATGTCTAGGAATATTGGGGTAGATATAGATCAAGATACAGTAAACTTATTTTAGGACTTATTGAATGAAGCATGTAATGAGTTGTACCCTAGTTGTTCAGAATTTTTCCTCCTTGAAGTTTTTGGTTAAGTTGATGCACATGAAGGTTCTAAACGGTTGAAGTAACAAGTCATTCGACATATTATTAGAACTCTTAAGAGTAACGGTTGTGTATAGTACTATCCCTAGTTCATTTTATGAAGCCAAACGAAAACTTCGTGACTTAGACTTGGGATATAAGACTATTCACACATGCAAGTACGACTGTGTATTGTACTGAAAAGAGTTTGCTGATTTGCAACATTGTCCTACATGTGGCGAGACTCGGTACAAGGTTAATCATAACAGAGGGAAAAAATTCCGCATAAGATATTGCACCACTTTCCTTCGGTACCAAGATAAATAGTGCTAACATGAGATGGCATAGGGATAAATGTGTTGAAACAGATGATGTCTTGAGACATCCAACTGATGCGGAGGATTGGAAGCACTTTTTGATTGTGAATCTTTTTATTTTGCTTCTAACCCACGAAAGGGTGCGTTTGAGGTTAACTTCAAATGGGTTTAATCCATTTGGTCATATGAGTACCTCGTATAATATGTAGCCTGTTGTGTTACTTTCTTTCAATTTGCCACTATGGAAATGCATGAAAGAGACTAATTTCTTCATGCCACTGCTCATATACCTGATCCTAGATCTCCTAGTAGGGAAATCAATGTGTATCTCTAACCATTCATTGAGGACCTATAAAAGTTATGGAATTTCAAGGTGCGTACGTATGACTCTCTTACAGGCCAGTTCTTTCAGCTATATGCAGACTTATTATGGACGATTAATGACTTCCCAGTGTATGGTGACCTATCAAGCATGTTGCATATACATGGGTGATAGATCATCATTTGAGATACGAGGTAGAATATCCTTCATGGGACATAGACTCTATCTTCCAGAGAACCATGTGTGGCGTAGAAGTAGGCTACAGGATGGAAAGGTAGAGTGTAGGGCTCCTCCAGTGGTGATGCATGGGCATGAAATCTTAGAACAACTAGATCAGTTGGAGTTTCCAGTTATGAGTAAACATCCTTCAGTGAAGGATAAAAAAGAGAAAGAGAGCTCTTAATTGGACAAAGAGAAGTATTTTTTTCGAACTTCCTTAATGGTCGAGGCTACTGTTACGTCAAAAACTTAACATAATGCATATTGAGAAGAATGTTTGCGTCAAGTTTATGACAATTTGGTTGGTACGTTGTTGAATATCGAAGGAAAAATCAAAGATACCCACTACTACAAAACTGGGTTTACTTGACAGTTTTCAATGTGTCAAGTAATCCAGTGTCAAGAACAAGGGAGGTTTACTTAACAGTTTTTAAGTGTCAAGTATAATTATACTTGACAGGTAAAAAGCATCAGGTATATAATTATACTTGACAGTTTTTATGGGTTAACTAATTCGTGTCAAGAATAAGGGAGTTTTATTTTTGACAGTTTTTACACATCAAGTGAAATTATACCTGATAGTTTATGAGTTCGAGCTTTGCATGTCAAGTTTTTTTTCAAATAAAAAAATATATATTTTAAAATATTCATATACTTTATCCTTCACCTATTTTGAAGTCCAACAACATTAAAATACACATTAATTGAACAATTGAAATCAACTCAAACTTTCCATCAAAGAAATTACATATTGTTATGAATTGAAGAACAATGAAACAACTAAAGAGAAGAATAGAGAAGAGAGGCAAAAGAGAAGACAATTGAACTCAATTGTGGTGTGTATACAAATGATCTCTACAACTTCTATTTATAGGGTTGTGAGAATAATGGTTACAAAACCAAACATAAATAAGGGACAAGAAAGTTATGGATATTGATGGGGAGGTTATTGAATGAATTTGTAACCTAAGGAGGTTATGGACATCTAACAATATTTGACTTTAATGTTAAATATTCATAAGACTCCTTCTTTAGATGTCCATATTATATAAAATAAATGCCTCGTTAAAACCTTACTAGGAAAAAATTCGGTGGAAAAAAATCCTAGTGAAGGAAAAAGAGTACATCATTTTATATACTTTAATAATTGCCTGATTAAAAACATTGCTAGGAAGACCCAATGGGAAAAACCATAGTCAAGAAAAGAATGCAATATTTTTACTCCCCCTCATGGGTACACCACTTGAATTCTTCGAGTTGCCACATTTCAATATTGTGCTTAAGCTTTTCAAATGGTGGAGTTGGTAATTGCCTTTGTAAATAAGTCTGTCATGTTGTATTTTGAAGAATTTTGTTGAATATTGATATCATCATTTGATGTTTTGTCTTCACATAAGAACACTATTGGCTAGTTTTGTACATCATCAATATCGCTGCATCATTTAAAGTAGTTGTTCTGATCTGCTTCATAAGCTGCCATAATATTAAAAAAATCTTCTATATGTATTGAGTAACTCGTGTAAGATCTAGCTCGCATGGGTTAGATAAATAACCTGTAACTTCATAATAAACTAGATCACAATTAGATCTATTAGAATAAATTATTGTGAGCTAATAATTCTTAAATTAAACATAACATAGTTTAATTCTACTTCAATATTTTTGGAGAAATATTATTTTTATGTAACAAAATTACTAAAAATATTACAACAGATAATGGATAAACTAGTAAAGATACAAGTGCACTTATTTCTCAAAATTATGGTTCTTCAAGACCTCAAGTTCTTCATTATCTTTCTGATACCAAATGATATAATTTTTTTTTCACATGGCCAAGTGAATGAACCACCCTAGGAAAGTTCAATGATATAACTAGTCTAATTTCATTTGCTTTATGATTTATTTGCAAGTTAAGACAAAACGTATAATCTCAAATTCTTTTTAGAAAAATTCTATTGTCTTTGAAATCTTTTTAGGAGTTTCTACTCAAATCATCTAATTGGACAAATAAGGGTTATTTTTATACTCTCGTATCAATAAAAATATAATAAGAGATGATGATATTCGTTTGGAATATTTTATACTTCTCTTATTATTGAATCATATGATTTCATAACCTTTAATCCTTCAGGGATATAATTATTAATAAATTTATATAAATGTATAATAACTACATCCATAAGGTGTATGTTAATCTTTGCATACACACTAAGATATGTTAGATATCTCATGGTATTGTATCCACCATAGAAGAATATGTATCTCTCATATAACCAATACCAATTCTTTGCAATAATTATTATGGAACTTGTCCCACTTTCTATTTGTTTTTCTTACAAACACTTTACTTGTATTCATCATGTTCGACATTCTCTAAATGTTTAACTAGTTCTCACGATTTGAAACATATAAGTTTATTTTGATTGGATTGTTTCTTTTCACATAAGCCAATCCTTTCTGTGTTGTCGCAACATTGTTCAATATGTCTAAGTACATATTACTTATTTTCATAAATAATACCGTGAGCAACATTGTATGCAAAAATGTTGTCAAGTTATTTAAGTATGTTCCATTTCTTGTCATGACATATAATTTTATCGAGATCTCTTTACCATCCCTTTTTTTTTACTTTAAGATTCTTATGAGTACTCATATTCAGGATTTCTTCTAGAATATCTATATTCTTAACCGATCATTATTTGACTATTTCTTCTTTAAGGATCTTTCTCTTTGAAACTCACATTTGCCTATCACGCTCAAGCGTGTAGTATTGACAACTTGTAGCACTAGAATATCATTCTTAGATGGTATCTTTGTAACCACTATAACTCGGTCACTTTCTTACAATTATAAATGTTCTGTAAATGCATCTTATTTTATTCCAAATAAGATATCTTTTGAACTTCTAGTTCAAAGTAATCTATATGATGATCAAAATGAGACAATACTTATGCATTTCATTCAATTTATTTTTCCAACATTTTCCTAATTTCTCCCCCTAATGTTAGAAAATAATTGTCTCATAATGAGAACTAGCAAATTGCATAGTAAATATATCATCCATCCGGGGTTTAATTGTTTCATCATCTTAAACATGATCTCATATAAATTTAGAAGCTTTTCTATTTAAACATATGCTACAATATGTTCATTCACTTATCTCAATCAATTATCAAATGTTTGGGATGCAAACTCACTAACATTCTTAAATCAAAATAATAAGTATATCTATGGCCATCAATAGGATGCACCAACAAGAATAAACCATGAATCTCTTCCCAAAAGCATGAAGTTTCAATTTCAATTTTCGCTAGTGAGAGTTTGATAATTAACCTCTTGAGAATAAGAGACCCCTTGACAATGTATTACATGAAAAAATCTTCTAGTTCTTCAATGGATGTCAATGTATATTTCCAATCATACATTAATTTTATTATTGACCCAAAATGACTCTCAGGTTCATTGTTGCATATATATCAATTACACAAATGTGTGTAATATAATTGAGAAGTAAAAGTAGACAAATTTTCTATATGCACTACCCGTAGAAGATTATATATAATATTTGCATATTATATATTATTTTTATAGTCAATCTCTTTAGATATGATATCGATTACAACATATACCTTTCCAATTTACTAAAATTCTCTTTGATAAATTTACAAAGATAGTAAAGTATATCAAGACTATCAATCAAGACTATCAAATCTTGAAGATGTATTGTTTAGTTTGAAGTATAATATGCATAGATGAACTATATGTAACAAATAAATATCAATTATTCTTATTCTCTCCAAATATTTCATATATATATATATATATATATATATATATATATATATATATATATATATATATGACGAAGTGACTCGACTAAAAGGAGTCCAGAATAAAATAAAGAGACCGATCCAATATTCAATATGAAAGGGGGCGAAGCCACTCGACTGAAAGGAGAGGGAGAGGAAGAAAGAAGAGAATGAGATCGGTTCTTGCTCGAGCTAAGAGGAGAGAAGGATGCCTATCACGCCAGAGTCAGCTTTTTTCTAGAAAGAGAAGGGGTCTCATATTTGATTCTTGAGTCAGACCTTATCGGTTTTTTCAGAAGGAGAAGAATGATTTGGATCGGCTGGAAGAGGCCCCGTAAACTACGTCGAGGGGGAAAAGGAATATATGCTCGTCTTCTTATTTTGAGTTCTTCATATCTGAGGAGAGAAAGTCTGAATACTCGTCGTCTGATTCTCATTCTTTTCATTGATAGCTTGATTATCTTTTCTTATATTTGAGATCCTTAGCATCGAGAGATCGAGATTTGGAAGATTCCACACGCTTCCGCGCTTCGATCAAGATGGGGAACCGCATTCAATGGCAAATGATGGCTGGCCTCGCTCGGGTCCTTTAAATCAGGTAGAGGTATCCTTTTTTGACTTTAATAAGAGAGAATCGATCCGCATCGATCTTAATCGTCTCGGGATCCTGGGAGAGGTTCAATGCAATATGACTTGACCTTCGAAGAAATGAAACTAGCACGTACCGGAGAGAGAAAGGGGCGACGGAGTACGTCTTAGAATTTGGGAATCTTCTCGATCCGGAAACCGCTACGTGGGGTTAAAGAAAGAATTCCTCTCTGGTCTCTTCCCCACCCGCCCTTTTTTTTTTGCTTTAATTCAGGAGTCAGAAATCAAATAGATGGGAGATAAAGGTGATAAGAGCTCTATGGGGAAAGAAGAAAGCTACTCGAGCCGAGATAGGATGAGGCGCAAGAAGAAAAGATTGAATTGAATATGGATAAAGAAGATAGGTTTTTCAATCTTCTCATCATTCAAAGGACTCCTGCTACCGCCTCAGGCTACTGCGAGAACTGAAAGGGATGCCTAATCCCGCCTTTCTTCTAACCTATCCCGCCGAAAGAGAGGGGGCCGCTGGGCCTACTTCAGTTATACCTCCGAACCGTCCTTCGGACTGATTAATGGAACTCAATCTTCTTTCTCCATATTCAATTCTGGACGAAGACCTACTTTTTTTTTTCTGAGGTTCAAATAGACGCAAGTTGAGTCAGGTCCATAGCTTTCTCTTTTCCGACGAAGGACTCCTTCGATTTACATCTTAGGTCGCTTCGCTTCCCGCCTTGCCGTAGGTTCTAGTAGGTTCTTCTTCCTTAATCCTTTCTTCTTTCCTTCTTATGTTTCGGATCGAACTCTCTTTCTATCTCTCTTTCCGTCCGGGGTTTCCCTTAATTAAACTAGCACGGACCGCTAACTCTACCCTCAACCTTGACCTATTCCACGTCCAGAGAGAGAAGGAGTTAACCCAAAGGCTGGATTTGCCTATCGTCAGTATATATACTATTCGGAATCCACTTCTTCGATAGAGTATGGTTTTGGGCCGATCGACCTCTAGCTAAGGCAATAGAGTAGAGTAATCTGCCCCGAGTTCATTATACCTGACCAAAGAGGATGAGTTGGAAGGACTTAATTAAACTAGCACGGACCGGTCCTTCCTTTACAAGAAGATAAAGGATCATTTCTATTCCATCTCTCACTAGCAGTTCAAGCAATTCCTCAGAGTAATGAGGGAGGGTAGAAGGGCTTAGTCAGTTTTCATTGTCCTGCCCGCAATGCACTGGAGGCAAGGAAGGGGAGCAGGAAAGAATCGTAGTAGGAGGTTTTTATGATGAGAAAAGACTCTTTCTTATATTACATACTTTTCAGAGAGAAAGCCACGGGGCGGTGCGAAGGAGCGAAGTCAAAAGTAGTGAAGTTAAGAGGAGCGAAGCAGAATAAAGCTAGGAAGGAGAGGATGAATGAAATATGAGAAGGGTCGAAGGCAAGCGAAAGGAGTGCAGACTGTTGAGGAGTGCAAGTGCTGCAGGAGGAGAGGCTCGACCGCGTAGTGGGCATTGATTGCATAGCTGCTGAATACCTATCATACTTGTCCGGCTTTTCATTGTCGGCCATATCGATCTGGCTGCCTTCTTGGGGCTTCGCCCTTCAATATTGGAAGCGGAGCGGAGTAGCGGAGCGGTAGGTTCGGGGGGCTTCACCCGCGGAGTGGGATCCAGGAGCGTAGCCTAGCCTTGAAAGAAGGACTTTCTCCCTTATTAGGAGCCTTGCGACTGAATCTGCTTGGAAAGATAGCTACCCCGGAGCGGACAGCCTGAAACTAAAGACTTTCTTTCTCCTCTCTTTATCCGGACCAGAAACTAGAACTCTCATCAAAGTTTGTGATATCCAGAGTAATGTAAATAATATATTGTAAATAATCTCTGATATCCAAATAATATCATATTTATAAGCTTAAAATAAAAACTATGATCTCTTCGAGAGATCAGATAATTTCTCAAAGTTTGCTTTCATACAGTGTTCTCCTTTTTCATTGTTTAATTTTTCAAATAGACTTTTAATGTACGACAAGTACAAGATTATTGTATTTTTTCCAATACATATTTGGAAAATAAAATTCTCGTATGAATATGTATGATTCTGATCAAATAAACACTTATTCTCTATTAACATAATTTCAATTATACTAAATATTGTAACATTCACTTCAGGGAATGCTATTAAATTATTTGATTAAAATTTACCATTTTTTTTCTATAGAAACATATGCTCAATATATAATATAATATAATGTTCCAAACTTTCTCTCTCAAATTGATATTGTAAGAGCAAAGATGTTTTGATATGTGCAACTACTGGTGCACGACAAAAACAATGAGCACTAACTGATTTATGCAACTTCAGGTGCATTAAATCAACATTGAGTTTAAGAAGTAATTAACTACTATACATAACTTTCATAAACTTTGTCATAAAAGAATTTAATCAAATATATATAATCACTACATATAAAATTTGTAAGATTCACAAAGTTCACTTGAGAATAATTTAAATATTCAACAATCAAATAAGTTTCGAAGACAACATTGAGAATTTATTCTCATATTTGAAAAACAACATTAACATTATATAATCTTAACGTATATATATAGAAAATAAATATTACCACAATATCTGTTAAGTAAAATGAAATCCAATTAGGAAAACAAATATTCTAATATAAGAATTATATTTAAAAATAAGGCATGATTACCACCTTAATCTAAATAACATTAGAACGTTTATAACATACATCTAAAATGATATAGCATATTTGACAAATCTATAAGATTTAACCAAAAAATTAAAGTAAAAAAATACTTGATTATTCATATCTTTTCTATTTTGGATCACTTAAAGCAAGATTATTTAAGTTTCTCAAACATAAATTTTATTCCTCAACAAATATAAAAATTATCTATGGTCTAAAATAGTAACCACACATACATATACATATACTTCAAATAGAATTTAAGTTTGAATATATACTTATTCAACATATATGTCATGATATACATATCTCATGCACCAAAAATTTAACATCACAAAATTTTACCATGAAATGTCATACATAACTAGAAATCAAATTAAGGATCGTTTTTCATTAAATCTATACAATCGCAAATTTTTTCTATTTAGTCATTCTACCAAAGTATGAGGATAAAGTACATGCAACTTTTGTCGAACATATGAAAATATGAATAAAGTTTTTCGATTTGATTAAATCAAATTGTAAAACTAATAACAAATGTATCTTAGCAAACAATTTCACAATTAACATATATTGCATACTTAGTTATCAAGAAATATGAATGATGGTGATGAGGATCAATGATGAATACACCAAATACGTACATATATGACAAAATCATCAAAATCAAAATACTCACCATATTTGGACGAAATTCTAAATACCTCAAAAACTATGAAAATAATTCTAACCAGTCTTTAACGAGAATCAAAATCAATTGCTACAAAATCTTCAAATTAGTAAACTTGTGCTGATAACGTGTTATGAAATAAAGAACAATGAAAAAACCAAAGAGAAGAATAGAGAAGAGAAGGAGAAAAGAAGACAATTGAACTCAATTGTGGTGTGTATACAAATGATCTCATAAGGTTGTGAGAATAATGGTTACAAAACCAAGCATAAATAGGGGACAAGAAAGTTATGGATATTGATGGGGAGGTTATTGGATGAATTTGTAACTTAAGAAGGTTATGGACATCTAATAATATTTGACTTTAATGTTGAATATTCATAACACACGCACATATATATCAATGAACCAAATATAAGTTGGTAATTACATACTTAATTACAACATATATATGTGCAGCCCAAACTTCTAACAATAGCCTAAACTTTCCATCAATGTTGATATAAACATAATATATGTGTAGCCTAAAAATGTATCATATCAAAACTAGTTCACCTATATTCACTATCAACAAAACTAATTCACCTATACTCAGTATCAACAAAATAACAACAAAACTAGTTTACCTATATCCAGTATCAACAAAATTTGTCAGCAAACTCTATTCGTACTTCATCCAACTCGAGTTAACTGTATGAGGTCCTTGTAGCAATCTGATATGAAACCCAAAATATTGAAGTTAATAATGTGTTCAGTGCAATGTCATTTTAAAAAGAGGAAAAAACGGTTTGAAAAATTATTGCCACGAAAGAAGACAGAGAAGAATCTTAATTCGAGTAGAAAAGAAAAAATTGATGCCTTTCTATAAAATTTTGAGTTAAAACTACAAAAACTCACCCAACCAAAACTTCTGGCAAGATCATTCCCAGTACCAAGAGGAATAATCCCAACAGGAAGAACAGGATTGCGATCTTGTTTGTAAAGTTCTGCTAGACTTCCCATTGCTAAACCAACAGTACCATCACCTCATGCAACCTGCTCTACTAGTTCAAGTTTTCTTCATCAATTTTCCAATACGGGATAACAAATATGTAAAAGCAATAGAAACAATCTTTTTATGTGGGATTAGTGTGAATATCAAATACCATGATCCTTATCTTTTGACGAGCTTGTTTAGCACAAACATCACCATGATCGGCCAAGATTTCCAGGCAATGCAGTCCATACTGCATAAATTCATGAGACTTCACATCTAAAAGATCAAACGTCTACAACAGTACAAAGATTTCGCAAATACCCATTTCGGAAGCGAGAGAAACTCGAAATCAAGATCAGCAATACCATCCTGTCTTAAACACTCAATAACGTTATTGTATACCATATAGTTACCAGTTCAATATAAGGAATTATATCTGCCAAAAGAAAAGTTAAAAACAGATGGGCATAGTTGTTAATTTGTTGGAAATGGAACAATAATCTAAACCATAGTCTTAAACAAGTAAGTACAGAAAAGCAACAAAAATCAAAACCCAATGGAAGCAACTCAAAGCAATTGGGGAGTGCAAGTAAGGAAAGACATGGGGGGATTACCAGATTCCAGGTGAATGAGATTGAAATCCAAATAGAAATGAAGATTGGCCAATCTTTAACTGGGTCATATAATGAAACCACCCATTAATTAGTCCAGAAAACCAAATGAGCAAATTAAGGTAGTCTCAAATGAAAATAATTAAAATTTATCAAGATGGAACATCAATCATAACCAAATGAGATATTCATTGTAAAAGTGAAAAGGATAACAATTGAAAACATAAAAGTGATATAAAACATTTCTCTCATACGAACATATCATTATTATACTAGATTTAATCTCTCATTTTAAGTTACTTACTATGAAAAACAAGAGAGTGGGAATCACAATAATAAGGAAATCAACAGCAATTGCATCTAAGTATCGCTTCAAACTATTTGAGCGAATAACTAGACCATCACTTTTATTCAATGAAGCATTTGCAACAGTATGATTTGCAAACAACGAGATTTAAGATTTAAAAAATATCTAGAACAACTCCCTTATATAACCAAATGCCTAAATAATCAGAAACCCTAAATATCAAGATCTTTCTACACTAATTTTTGCGTTCATAATTTCAGACGTCAAGTAAAATCTTTGTACGAAAACTTTATGTCTGATAAAGAGATCACAAGGTTGACTGCTTTTGGTAAAAATATTAGAATTCAAATAACAATTATAGTAAACAAATAACAGAGGAATTGACTAAACTTCAAATGAGCAGCAACTTTGTCTTTGTCGGTGAAAACATCGATGGACTTTACAATGTATTTCGCATCGATTTCACCCCGTGGGATCTCCTCCGGATTTCTATAATCATGATGTATTCAACTTTAAGTTCCAATCCATAGCAAAGAAACTCTCATATTCAAATCAATTAGCACTCATAAATTGAACAAATTACCATACCTGACGCCAAAAACAGTGACAACCTTTTAGGCGGTGGACGAACGCAACAAAGCGTTAGCGGCGGCGGCTTGTGGCAAACTTGTGGCTTGCGATGAACTTGTGAATAATGGCAGACAAACCCAATTTTGCTTGAGCGGTGGACGAACGCAACAAGTCTTGAGTGACGGCTTGTGAGCAGATGGAAGAGATGATCGTGAAGTCTTCGATCGTGAACAGAAATATGGGAGGGAAGTTACGGTTTTTTTACAAAATTTGAGGGAAAAGGAGAAATTTGGGAAAGTAAAATTAAAAGAGGAAAAAATTTAATTGAAATATTGAAAAATATATATTACTTGACAATCTTAACCCGTGAAGTATTTAAAACAAAAAACAAAACTTATGAGTTTTAACCTGTCAAGTATTTAAAACAAAAAACAAAACTTATGAGTTTTTTCACTCTTTCTTATTCTTGACACTTTTTTATATTACTTAAAATTTTTTATTAAAATTGTCAAATATATTAATTATAAAAACGTCAAGTAAACTCAATTTTGTAGTAGTGACCACAAATGCTCGGTTAGAGTTACAAGATCTGAAGATAAAAAAGGATTTACACCTTATAGAAGTTGGTAACCGATTGGTCTAGTCACATACGAGCTACACATTGACTAGCAGCAAGTGAGTTAAGTTTTGAAAGTTCCTAAAACCAGTTAAGTTTCTTGATGGATTTGTTTCCAATATATCACGATGTGCGAATGAAAGAGGGAAAAATATCAGGTCTCAAAATGCACAATTGTCATGTTTTATTACATTGATTGCTACCTATTGGTATTTGAGCATTCTTACAATGAGAGTAAGTGATTTAGACAGATTGCAAGCAGACATCATAATCATACTTTGTAAGTTGGAAATAATATTTCCACATGCCTTCTTCAGTATTATGGTACACTTTGCCATTCACTTACCATATGAAACCAAGGTTACTAGTCCGGTTTCTTATAGTTGGATATATCCCATTGAAAGAAGTCTACCCACTTTGAAACAGTATGTTTGGAACAAAGCACGTCTCAAGGGATCTATTGTAGAAGCATATGTGATGAATGAATCGAGCACCTTTTGTTCACTTACCTAAGTGGTATTGAGACTCGATTTACTAAAGATGAGCGAAATGATGATATCATTCCAAAGGATGAGGTGATTGGTGAGTGTAAAATTTTCAAGTCGAAAGTACGACCATTAGGTGCGTTAAGTCTTTATACTCTATCACAGGAAGAGAAATGCCTCTTTCATTGGTACATCCTCAACAATGTAGACAAATTATCGAAGCATCGCAAGTAAGTATTTCTTATCTTAGTATTTCTTAGGTATAGTTGTTAAGTATTTGTTATACATTGTTGTTGCACAAATTAAACTCATAATCATCCCCATCAAGAAACATTTGAGGCTAATACGTCGACAGACTCAAAATGCTACTGATTTGTACAAAAGACATCAAAGTGGATTCCCTGAATGGTTTCAAGCACATGTATATAGCGTGCACGTATGACATGTACACAATTGTTGGGTTTAATGTCCTAAAACTTGTAGTTAGTAAATATAATCAATTAATCGTTATTAATAAAGTGTTTTATTATTATAATTTCAATAAGTGTTATTGATTATATTATTAGTTTCGTCTTAATAACCTAAATTCAATAAACTAACATCCTAAGCTGTTTGATGAGTCTTTAACAGTATGTAGAGACATATGGGGATCAATGTTCAAGATTATCTTAAAGGGTATACAGTATGGGGTTAAGGTTGGGTACGTTATCCTGTTAACACTATGGATACGGCTCACTTTGTACTTGATACAAACACATTGATCCAATGCGTTCATGTATGTGACATGCGAGTGAGTATATCCTATGCAATGAGTTTGCATAAGACTGGACCACGAAATAGTAATCACTAGATGTAACTCTGTTAACTAGTTGGATTTCTATTTCATTAGGATGACCTAGGTAACCTAGGTAACTTTTAGAGTGAGTGGCCAGATTGCCGACTCAATATGCTTATCATTTTGGGGATAAGACCGCGTGGGGAGCTGGAAACATAATCACACAAGATGGAATTCACTCCTTCCTACCTTTAGGGTAAGTAGATAAATGTTCCCTTAAATAGTGTCTCCGGGACTTGAACAAAGGGTCCTACCCTCTCTATGGCACGAAAGGAGTTTTCTGTTTAGTGGTTGGACCATAAACAGGTTGTTCATTAGAGGAGCACTGATATTTAAAGACTAGAAGTAACCCAGGGGTAAAACGATAATTTAACCCAGCTAGTTTTACGAACACTTGTGAAGGACTAACTTACATGTATTGGTCTATATCCGTGGACACAGAAATATATCTACAGTGAGAAAAGTTCAGCTGTGAGTCTTTAGTGAAGTGTACACACAGTTAACAAATATTGATTAATGTGGCTAATGAGTTTAGCCAATTAATCTCATATTGTTGTAGCTTTTAATCTATAGGTCCATTAGGTCCCCTTCCTAGCTCATAAAGAGTAATGAGATTTATTTATTTAAATGTTCAAATTTACTTTGGGAATTAATATAATGTATATTGATACATTATAATATAAAGTTTATATTTTAATTAGACTTTATTATATAAATTTAATTTTGGATATGATTCAAAATTCAATTACGAGAGAATAAAATATTTGAATGAATTCAAATATTAGTTTAATGTGAATTAGATTCATATTAAAACTATAAGTTAAAATTTGATGTGTATATGATACATATTAAAACTATAAGTTGTGAGAGAAATTTATATTCGAATATGATTCAAATTATGGATTAAATTAAATATAAGATATTTAATTTAGAAATTAATTAATTAGAGAATTAATTAATAGTTTAGTTTGATTTGATTTAATTAAATTTGATTTAATTAAATTAATTAAATTAAAACTATAGGTTATGCGAGAAATATTCATTTAAAATATGATTTAAATGAAAATATTAATTAAATATGATTTAATTAATTATTAAATTAATTAATTATTTAATTAATTAATTAATTAGTTTAATATATATATTAATTTAATAATTATTAAGTTAATAGGAAACGTGGGTTGTTTTTCCACGTTCCCATTTATTCTCTCCAACTTCTCACTTCTTCCGTCTGAAGAAGTGGGAATACTTTGCGTAACAAAAAAGGGGGTGAGTTCTGCGAAGATTGAGACGCTCCATTCTCTCTGAAAAAAATTTCTCCATAAAGAAAAATTCCTTCAATCCAATTTTGTTCCCACAAATCATCTCATTCAGAGAATAGGAAGGTTTCCAAGTGGTGGTGCTCCAAGTTGGTGTTTGGTAGATTCAGAGTCGTCAACGAGAATAAGTTCTTCTCTGTATTTTCTTCAAAGTATGTTTAATCATAAAAATTATTTTTGTAATCTTTGCCAATGTATTGGTATTTTTTAAGGTTCCAATTAAAATTGGGTTTCTATAATTCTTCCGCATTAAAGGGTTTTCATCCTTTCAACAATAACGTATTTGCACGTAAATGTATATAATCATTGTCACATTGATTTCAGGTTATAGAATTGCGTGAGACAGAATATCTATCGCACAATTTCTTCTCACTTGCGATAGGACTATTATTCGACGTTCGTTGTTATAATGGACGCATTGTGGGTGGGCTGAGATTTCACACGTCAGAACGTGATTCTTGGTGCACTATACAAAACAGTGGAGTTATGGTAATTGGTGAAAGCAATGCAAGTGGAAGTGGCAACAACAATTTCTACGGTGTTTAGGACGAAGTGTTGCACGTTCAATATTCGATGGAAAGAAGTGTTTGGCTATTTAAGTGTCGGTAGTATGCCATGGACTTCAACAATAGTCTAAGAACACATGTGGAATTAGGGTACAAAACTATCAACACGTCCCATTTTTGGTTCATCGAGGAATCGATAATTCTTGCGACACATACACAACAAGTATTTGACCTAGATGACCCAAAAAATGGTAGTAATTGAAAAGTTGTGCTAGTGGTCCAGAATAAGCATATATGGGACGTTCCCAAAGTGGACAGTGTTGAGAATGAGCAGCTAAATGTACTAGAAATCGTTGTCGACCATCGAATAAATGAACACATCAAGGATGACATTCTGTGCAGGACTAATGTTGATCCCACAATCGTTGAAAGATCGATTGTGCGTCATGTCTCTGACGACTTCATAGACGATGGGGATGAATAATTGTCACATCAAAGCGGAACAAGTGACGACAAATGATAGTGACGAACCACCTACCCACATATTTATTTAGTTTATAATTCGAATTTGATTATGTGTTCGTATTTGCTTATTGGATGTTTATTTTCTATGTCCACAAGTACTATATTGTCATTCTCGAACAGTTTCGACAAGACAGATGCAATGTTCCTCGAGTTCACTGAGGATCTAGATAATCCTATGGGAGGATTGTTGTTGTGGACGACAATTCAGGTGAGTCTAATGGTACGCTTTAACTCACATTGTTATAATTTATTCAACAGGTATTGCTCAATCATCTGTGACTTCAACTCCTAGGAGAATACAAAGTCTCGACTCCTAGAGTTGGAGCACTATTTTCACGCTAATGGGAGGATTCTAATGTTGATCGCCTCTTGCACAGAGAAGCCTATTTCGCCACACGTTGTTTGCTTCAGCCAGGCGATAGACGTGTGTGTGCAAAAGACATTTCCAGTCCGCTGCCTTAACTAGACAGACGTAGGTAATGAGTACATCGAGGTCGTTAAGGGTGACTTACAGAAACGTCCACTACACATTTTTATTTTCATTTGAAAATATTTAAGTCAACCAAGCTAATGTGTTATTTTTTGCAATGTGTAACGTTTTTTTGTGCTTGATTTCAATGATCAAGCAATGAATATGTTTGTTGAGTATCAAATGCTCAGTACCTTTAAAGAGTTTCGAGGCGACTGTCACATGCACTTCAAAAAGTACGCAACCCTGAGGAGGCACATGCAAACCCATCACACATATTGGCTCCCGAATGAGGATTTGCACTACCTCTGTAATCATTACATGAGTCTTGCATTCCAAGTGAGCAACTAAACGCTTTGTAATGGTTAATTATGTTTTCAACTTTTAATGTGTATAAGAAATAAATAATATAATTGTTTTCATGTAGAAACAATAACTTACCAACAAGGCTGCTAGACAGAAGTAGCCTTACAATCATAGTAGCGGGTTGAAGTCATTTCTACAATGATAGCACGAGCTCACTAAGCAAAAGGAGGAGTCAGTCGATCGTGTGGAGTTGTTCCGGTAAACACACATTCGAGATGAGACTTTCATATCGTAGGTCGTAGAGGATGTGCATGTATCAACAAATGCTACACTTTTAGAAGAGGATCATATAAGGGAGCATAAACCGCGTAGTAAGATAGTATTAAATGAACTTTTCAATGAAACTATTGAACCTAAACAAAAGTTGTTGAAGAGCCTAGTGCATTAAGAAAAGTTGTTCATGTCGGTTCATCTACTAGGACACATCAACCTCAATGGTTAAGGAAACCTCGACGAAGTGAGAGGTTTGCAAACTTACCCATTCTTTATATGAGTTTAACTGAAACCTTAACTGTCATATCTGATGGCAACATTGAGGATCCATTGACTTTTAAGAAGGCAATGGAGGATGTGGATAAAGATTAATGGATCAAAGCTATGAATCTTGAATTGGAGTTTATGTACTTCAATTCAATCTGAGATCTTGTAGATCAACCTGATGGGGTAAAACCTATAGGTTGTAAATGGATCTACAAGAGAAAAAGAGATGCAAATAGTAAGGTACAAACTTTTAAAGCTAGACTAGTGGCAAAGGGTTATACCCAAGTTGAGGGAGTTGACTATGAGGAGACTTTCTCACATGTTGCCATGAAGTCTATTCGAATACTTTTGTCCATTGCTGCATATTTTGACTATGAGATTCGGCAAGTGGATGTTAAGACTGCCTTTTTGAATGACAATCTTGAGGAGACCATCTATATGCAACAACCAGAAGAATTCATAATTCCAGATCAAGAGCAAAAGGTTTGCAAGCTTAATCGTTCTATTTATGGATTGAAACAAGCTTCTCAATCTTGAAACATAAGATTTGATACCGCAATAAAATTTTATGGATTTGATTAAATCGTTGATGAACCTTGTGTCTACAAAAGAATCATCAACAATTCAGTAGATTTCTTAATTCTGTACATAGATGATATCCTACTTATTAGGAATGATGTAGGTTTACTAACTGACATCAAACAATGGCTAGCAGTCCAATTTCAAATGAAAGATTTGGGAGAGGCATAGTTTGTTATGGGTATTCAGATCTTTAGAGATCGTAAGAACAAAATGCTAGCTTTGTCTCAAGCATCGTATATTGACAAGATAGTTGTTAAATATTCAATGTAAAACTCCAAGAGAGGCTTACTACCTTTCAGGCATGGAGTTACTTTGTCTAAGGAATAGTGTCCTAAGACACCTTAAGAGGTTGAGGACATGAGACATATCTCATATGCATCAGTTATTGGCAGCTTGATGTATGCAATGTTATGTACTAAACCTAACATCTGTTATGCGGTGGGGATAGTCAGTAGATATCAATCTAATCCAAGATTAGCTCATTGGACTGCCGTTAAAACTATCCTCAAATATCTTAGGAGAACGAGGGACTACATGCTTATGTATGGTTCTAAGGATTTGATTCTTACAGGATAAACAGACTGATTTTCAGACTGATAGAGATTCTAAGAAATATACTTCAGGTTCAGTGTTCACTCTTTACGGAGGAGCTATAGTTTGGAGAAGTAACAAGCAAGGATGTATTGCTGACTCCACCATGGAGGCAGAGTATGTCACAGCTTGTGAAGCTGCCAAAGAGGTTGTTTGGCTTAAAAAATTCTTCACTGATTTGGAAGTAGTTCCAAACATGTCAAAGCCAATTACTCTTTATTGTGATAACAGTGGGACTGTGGTTAATTCTAGGGAGCCCAGAAGCCACAAGCGTGGAAAGCATATTGAACGCAAGTATCACTTAATTCGAGAGATAGTGCATCGAGGGGACATGATCGTCACACAGATAGCTTCGACACAATGTTGCTGATCTGTTTACAAAGCCCCTCATAACTAAGGTGTTTGAGGACCTAGAGACTTTGGGTCTACGTGACATGCCACATTTAATCTAGGGCAAGTGGGAGATTTACTGGGTGCGTATTGTATGCCCTAGTTTCTTGTTTTGTGTACTATTATAGTATTTTAAATTTTATGTTGTACACCCCACTAGCTTTAGGACAAGTGTGAGATTGTTGGGGTTGATGCCCTAAATCTCATGGTCTTGTAGTTTGTAATTGTATATATTATACAAACTTTTTATTTATCTAATAAAATAAAGTGTTTTATTTTATTTGACATTTAGTTGCATGAACCCACAAAACCAATAAACTAACATCCAAGGTTATCTTCTATAACCTAAACATGTATGTGGAAACATACAAGTGGATCATGTTTAAGTGATAACCTAAATGGTCTGTAGTAAATGGATAAGGTTGGATACCTTATCCTGGTGACACTACAATACGACCTGCTTTGTAGTTGTTACAAGTGATACAAATGATTCAATCCTAATCATTCATGTCAAGACATTAGAGCGGAGGTATTCTATACCGGAAGAGTGGTAGTAGTTTGTCTTCATATGAGCAAGACATGTACGCCAAAGAGGTTAAAGAACTAAGAGCTAGCCTTGAAAATGCTAAATGACTAATTGAAGAACAATGAATAACGTCAAAGTTGCATACCCGACAAATGAAAAAATTGCCCAACAAATGGAAGAAATGAAGAAGATGATTGAGAACATGAGTCGAGCAGAGAGAGGGCCTTGAACACTTGCAGTATGTTTTTTTCAACTTTTAAGTTGTTTAATTTGTTATCGGTGATATATATATATATATATATATATATATATATATATATATATATATATATAATTTACTTTTATGTCATTATAGGCATGGACTTGTGGGAATATGGTATCCATGGCGATTAGGAAATAATTTTTTTATGTAATTTCTTCAAAAAATTTGTAATTTTTCGACATTAACATTTAATTTCTAATATAAATTACAATTTTGTATTTTAATAATTATTTATTAGTTTTGTGTTAGTTTTTTTCATAATTTTATTCAATTTAACTCGAATAGGAACTCAAAAGAGTTCCGCACGATAAAAAAAAATGAATATAATAATTTTGGTCTCTGCTGACGCAAAAAAACATAGGTAGATCTTAAGACAAACGTGGACAGAGCTTCTGCCGACATTATTTTTGCGTGGGCACGCTTCCTAAGCGAAACCCCATCATCTTTTCATTTTCCAACATTGTTGACATTACATCGACAGAATTGCCTACGCCAATTAAACTTAAACATCAGTAGAAAGGCCTTTTACCCACTTTCTAGCCACATTTGTTTCATGGACAAAAACTGTTTCTACCAATGAAAATACTTTTGCCTGGGAAAAAGAAAACTCCTCCCTATACTAAATTCACCGACATAAGTATATATATATGCACGTGCCAAATACTTTTTTTGGATATAAATTTGATTGTTGGCCACGAATGATACGTTGACAGATAATATTTGTTTCATTTTTGCCCACACACAAAACGTCGCCAAAGCTTGCCATCATATTTCTAGCAATACAAAAAACGTGGCAAAAATAATTTTACTTTTTTTTTCACATTTATTATTAATATTATATGCTTCTAGATTAATTTTCAAATATAAAATGAATTTCATGGCTATGACAAAATATATTGAACATTGCAACAAAAAATTTAAAAATGAAAATATTTTCAACTATTAATACTTTGGTTAAAATATAACAAACCATAATTCTTTATGTATCTTACATGAGCTATGCCAATTTTCATTTTGACATATTAAAATGAACAAAAAAAAAATAAATACACGGAAGTAGTTAACTCAATTAGAAAGTCTTCACAAAAATAGTCATTCTCCGCACCTTCAAACTACCTAAACCTGAAAAAGAAAAAGTACATTAAAATAAATAAGAACATACTAAATCTTAAGTACTTGTTTCAAATGAATCAAGTATCAAAATAAATAAAGTACAATTACATTTAGACCCATAAAGTATAAACAAATGACCTATATACAAAAAAAAAAAAAAAAAAAAAAATCCCCATATATGTTTCATATACTTTACTGAGAATAATCATCTACCAATAAATCATCCAAAAACAACATTTTTCTTCCATTTCCCACCTTCACTTAAAGTCTAGTGAATGTGTCCTATGCCCAGCTCAACTCTGAAAACCAACTTAATTTCTATCAAGAACAGAATAGAAACAGAACAGATCATATGAAATATAAAGCGACAGAGAGATAAAGTGATTTACAAGTAGCTCCACAATTAAGTATACGCGGGACACAGTGCCTGTGTTATCCCACCAACTATAAGACAAATAAATTTTAAGCAATCTTATTAGACAAAATAAAGGAAGAGTATTTGGTATTTACCCATGGTATTAGCTTAGTAGGTTGCTAGCAATAAAATTTTGTCACATCAGATAACATAATGAGAAATGAAATGGAAGGTACAAACTATTGAAATTTCAAAGATCAACTCTACAAGAAAGAAAACTCCTTGTTCCATCAAAACAAGTTTTGATCATTGCTCAAGGTAACATTGCATAAGAAATCAAAGAAACGTGAATCTTGAAATAAATACAAAGACAAGTTGAAAAGATACAGCCCACATCAAACAAACAAAAAAAAATTGATCAAAATGCAAAAATTAAAGGATGGAGGACAAAAAGCAAACCAATTAAAGCTCTGGAATATTGACAGATATTGACTACGATTATCCATGATATGAAAAACTAATTCTATTTCCATTTTCTATATGCATTATTCAAAAGAAAACAAAAATTATGACAATGTTATTTTATTTAAAAAACTTATGACAATGTTATTTACGTGGTCACGTGTATAAATATTAAGTCGCCATAAATTTGTACAAATACGTGTGGTTTTTCAACATGTTATTCACATCGACATAAATATGAATAAAAAACTTGGGATTTTTCGCCACGTAAATTCCGTCGGCGAATATTTAAAATATCTGTCCACATACGATACGTGACCATAAACTAAAATAAACATTGGTAAAAATTCAACTTAAAAATTTCCTTAATACCACGCAACTTTATTTCCACGTATATATTTTCGTCAACAAAAATGATGATGTCCCCACGCAATGCACAACTTCTGCCTACGTACATATTTTTATCGGCAAAAACGAAGATGTGCCCACGCAATGAAACTACGTCGGTACATCATATCTTCGCCTATATTTTTTTTCTTTGCGTTGTAAAAAAAAACTATCGGCAGAAACCAAAATTCTAGTAGTGGAAGCGTAGAAGGCCCATGAGGAGAATTCACGAATTCCTGATCAACTAGAAGAACCTCCTCGTGGAAGAAACAAGTTTGGAACGTGTCAAAGACGTTAAATTGTGGAAGCAGAAGATCGAAGAATTCTAGTTTCGCCAGTTGACAGGGACGCTAATTGTTTAAGTGGGGAAGAATCTTACGAGCACACTTGTTCAAGGCGTTGTTTGCCTATGGTTGCATGCCTGATCATCAACTCTTTATATTTTATACTTAGTTTAGTCTATTGTTTTTCTTTTGTTGTCACTGACCTAGGATGTGACATTTCGCACTTTACACATGCAAGTCTATCAAAGCTAAATAGGTTTAATATGTACTATACGGTAACATAGTAGTTGAATCCTCGACCAAGTCTTGTTGTACTCTTTGCAATCTAAATTTTCTTTGCAATTGACAATCTTCAATGCTTTCTCTAACGGTGTTTTCAATGCTTTTCTTTCTCTCTCACGTTTTATAAAACTAATTTCTCTCGAAACATGAAGGGAGGCTACATCATCCCATGAGTTGTTCGTAATTTCTAGATTTTATACAGCTGACTTATTCATCGAGTTAGAACAAGTACCCGCACAATCGCCCTTCCCATGTTTGAAAGTTTGCGATTGTAACACCAAGCACCGCCACCATGTCATTAAGCTCTAGCATGCTATTTTGGGCTGTTTTGTTAGATTTCGGAAATTTTAGCAAATTCTTGGTTATTTTCTTGATCAAGGGATTAACAAGGACTCAAATATGAATTTTTCAAGTCAATGAGATTTTGAAGGAAATTCTAAACTAAAGAGCTATCACCAAGTGTGGTGAGTGATAAATGGATTTTTTAAATGTTTCATAAAACAAAATTTATAAGTTATTTGCTCAAAGCATGTTTGAAGAAAAGTGTTTAAATTTACTAATTGCTAATGAGTTTGCAAAAGTTGAATGTTCAAGTATTTCCAAGCATGATTTCCCAAGTCTATGTTATGAATGCTATAGCTACGTGTTATGAAATCAAAAGTATATTTTAAAGTTTTCAACTATGTTTTATCCTAGCCCAAATCTTCCATGAGAACTATTGTGCAATGTGGTTAATTATGGGCCATCAGGAAGGGTATAAATTTATTATGCATTAAAGGAGGAGGATATAATAATGAAAGTTGTATTCCATCGACTGCTTCGTCTTAGAAGGAAGAGGTTTAATACTGTCTTTGGCTACCTATCATGTCTTCCAAAAGCTATATACAATGCTACTAAAAGTTTAACGTTTTCGAGTACCATGTTATGAAATGAATTTTCTATTGCTGAATGTTTCTTAAACCAAGGTTTTGTACTAAATTGTTTATGAAAACATGTTTTATAAAATTGTCAATCACTAAGTCTTTTGACTTACCTTTTCAATTTATCAGTTGGACCTTAAACTAATTGTTCATTAAAGGATTAATGATACTTAAGAAACAAGAAGTAATCTCAAGCGAAAACAGTAAATTGACCCAGTTGAGATTACAAACAATCTGTGAAAGGTTAACTTACTAATCATGGTTATATCAAATGGACATAAATATATCTATAGTGAGGGGAATGCAACTTACAGGACTTTAGTGGAATGTTGATTGGCTTGGTCTAAAAGAGTTTAGTCAGTTAATCTCGGATCATTGGAGCCCATAATCTATAGATCCACTAGGTCCCTCTACTAGCTCATTATGGTAATAAAATTTCGAATATGGTGATCAAAAAATTGAAATAGTTCCAATTAATTTCGTTAAAAATATTTTATACTATTAACGAGTTTTTGAGAAACAAATGATATTTAAATTAGATTTAAATATCGAAAAATTCAAATAAAGATTCGAATTGATTCAATTGGATTAATCAGGATTTGATTTAATATTATTATTTTATTAATATTAATTCATTAGATTAATTAATATTAAATAAAATAGAAAAAATCAATTTTAAGAATCAAATAATTTAATTTGAAATTTGAAATTGACTTTCCTTCTTCATAAGACGATATATTTAACCTCTTCTGCATGAAATTTTGTACATATATATGTTTGCTTAATTTTGAAATGAAGAGAGGTGAGGAAGAAAATTTTGAAAACATATGAAAAGTTAATATTTTTTGTTTTCTTTCATTCTACGGTTGTGTTCTAAAGTAAGAGAATAGTAGGGAAGACTCTTATGATCGTTTATGGCTTGGAATCAACGAAAACAATCAAGAATCAAAGGAGAATTTCGAATACAAAGATTAGTGTTCTTGAATTCTATGTTTTTCTCAATTACAATTTCAAGTTAATTAAATGAAATTAGGGTGTTTTGTATCGATTCTCTTACATTACCATTCTCGTATTTTCATCACAAAGACATATAATAAAAACTATATTAAATAATCGCTAAGGACATATGTTAAAAATTAACTTTAAACTAATAACAAAGGTTAATTAATTTCAAGATTTGTTAAAAAGAGTCTTTTCAATAATATAACAAAGCGGCAAGTTATTTACACTCTATAGAACAATTTTAGAAACGGAAAAAGCCCATAGGCCCACAATGCGAAATACCAAAAATACCCCAATAAACGCGCGATTAATCGTCCGCGTGCCTGACTAATGTTAATAAGTGACTATTAGACGACATCATGTAGAATAATATAGAATTAATACATGATCTTGTAAATTACCAAATACATAAACGATAAAAAATAAACGCTAAATGATAACAAAATACTTTAACGATTATCTTTAACGATCGCGTAAATTATCTTTAACGATTATCTCATAGGTGCGTCTGATCATGTTTGAAAATACAAACGATAATCGTACACGACTCTGTACATTATATAAACGATAAGGTAATAAACAATAAAAGATGACGAAAAAGTTTAAGTATACACGATCATGTTGAGAAATTTTAACGATCGTTTAAATAAGTATAAACGAACATTTACAGAAACTCCAATAACTCTTAATTACAAAAATGTCATCAAAATGAAGGGGCTATAAAAAGGTGAAGGAACTTGCTCATACTTTTTTGTTCATCGTCTTCCTCGTCAATCGTATATATCCTGGTAACTACTTCAACAGAACTGTCCCGATCGACAATCTGACTTGCATACAAAAAGGTTTGAATCTATGTTCATTTCGATCTATCTCCATCATCTACATATATCTACCACGATCTATATCGGATACAACAATGTCTGAGTCTATATTCATTTTGATCTATCTCCATCATCTACATATATCTACCACGATCTATATTGCATACAAAGAAGTATTAATCTATATTCAATTCAATCTGTATCTATCACGATCTATCCTACATACAAAGACGTCTGTTTCTATACTGATTGTATATATTTCATTGAATATAATTTATATTAGTCTTCTTTTTTACAAATAGATGGTGAGCAAGAATCAACAAGTATCGTGTAGCAAATCAATAAGGTGTAAAGCAAAGACAGAAGAAAGAAAAAGGAATAAAGGTAACAAACTAGAATGTGAATGTCTTTATAGCGTTGTATATTTATGTATCTTTTTCTTTATAGCGCTCTGCATTTGTAAACTTATTAAAACTTACCTTTGTTTGAAACATACTATTTATTATGTCATTCAACAGGTGAAACACTATCCAAATGACATTATTATGCAAGATGAACAAAAAAAACCTTAGAATTACTGTCTACTACAGTTTCGAAACATTGAATCAGATCAAGTCAAAAATAGACAAAAGAATTCTTTCTTGAGTTTTGACAAACAGTCCTTTTGGCTAGTTTCTTAACATTAAATAACCAAAATACCAACACAATTCCTGAATTTTCTATTAAGAAAACAATGCCATACAAAAAAAAACTAATGTCCTTGCTTTCAACTTCAATGGACATCTAGCAGAATTTGGCTGAAAGACTTTTGTTTTGTGACTAGACTAAAAGGTCACAAATTCCCTGAGATAAATCTAGGAGAAAGAAAAGAAAATGGTCCGAAAAATGCACTTTTTCGTCATGATGACTTTATAACAAGAAGAGACACAGAAAGAACTTTTAAAGCGTTGTACAACGAGGAAGACTCATTGAAAGAAAAACTAGTTAACCTCTATATCTTAGAAGCATTTTTAATTTCCAAGCAGCAACACAACCACATAAATCTTCTACATCTAGACATATTGGATAATGAAGAAATCTTCAAAGACTATCCATGGGGAAGGTTATCATACATTCAAACATATCAGTCCTCGAAAAAAGCATTCTACAGTGACAAGGATGTTGTATACCTTCAAGGATTTTCCCTAGCTTTAGTCTATTGGGCTTTTGAGAAAATACCAAGACTTTCCAATTTAGATGTTGGGTTTAGAAGAAAGCTTGCAACGGAAGGGCCACCAATTGTAACATGGGAATGTTTGAAAACAAGTGACTGGAGGACTCTAAACATCGACATTTTTTAATCTGAGAATGTAAGTAAACTTAGGACATGCTTTATATATGTCTATCTAGATAGACAATGAAAGATTTTCTATCCATGTCTATCTTGAATAAATGATGATATAAATCTATCACTGTTTATCAATACATTTGCTACTTTTTCACTAATAATCTAATACCATTTTATTTGTAGTTCTCCATGACACCTCTAAACTCATCAGAAGAAGAGTCTCAAACAATTTTGAGACATTTCAAAAATATTGAGAAGTAGGAAAGAAAAGAAAAAGTAGAGCAATAGGCAAAAAAAGAGAAAGAAATGGAAAAAAAACAATGAAACAAATAAAATCTTAAATGAAACAAGTGAAATCAGAAAAAATAGAAACATAGCAAATATTATTAAGATAAGGAATAAAAGAAATAAAAAGCATGTTGACAATGGTTATGACAAGCTTGAATGTTCCACCACCATCAACCAAACTTCAACAACAACGTAATGAGAAAGAAATTGCATATACAAAAGTCGTGGAGAAAAATAGACCACTTACTTGTAGCCTTGATCTTTTTTATGATGATGAACAAGTTAATACAATGGTGAAGTATGCAACAACACATTCTCCTACAGCTAGTGCCTTATTCATTATGTACTCCTTTGTTTTGTTTAATGTTTCTCAATTTTCAAATAAAAAACGATTATGTTGTTTCTTTTTTCTTTACAGAAAACTGTCGTTTTGGAAACACAAAGTAGTTTGGAAACAATAGCAACTACAGATTTAGAAACACCCAAAACACAAATATTGTCGCAGGTTTAATTCTTTTCCAAACAATAAATATAACTCGTATATACAGATATAATTTATCTGTTTGGATGTGTTTTCTTCATGATGTCTCTGAACATTCTTACTTTATGTGCTTGCAGATAGATGAAGAAGACGAAAAGAAAAACTGGTTTATTCATTTATGAACACCAAAAACACACGTATTAACACAAGTTTTAATTTGTTTAATATACAACTGGTTTCATGATCGTTTAATATAATTAAACGATCTTTATATTGTACGACTATCTACATTTTCTTGCGCAACCATTTTAACAGCACATTCTCTTTTTACATTCAAATAATTGAATTTAAAGATGGAGAAAATGAAGAAGAAGTTGAAAATAGGAGACAGCAAGACAAAACAAAACGAAGCCATATTCAATTAGGAAATATTGTTGTAACGCCCCAAAAATTTCGAGGTGAGTTTAACATTTTTATGTTAATTTTCGAGAATTTAAAATTTTTGGCGTTAAATTTTGTTTGGTTTAGAAGAGAAAAGAAAAAGAAAATGAAGGGTATGAATTTTTAATAATATAATATGATATAAAATAATATAATAATATAATATAAATTATATTATTATTATTAATTATATTATTATTATTAATTAAATATATATATATATATATTATTTGTTTTTTTTAAAACCCTAAAAACTCATCTCCTGCGCGCCGCCCCCTCCCCCCTCGTTTCTTTTCTTCTTCTTCTTCTTCTCCTCTCGACAGTCGATCGTCGTCCCCTCCAATCTCCATTCCTCTTTCGTTCAAGCACGCCAGCGACCTCCTCGCGTCACTACCAGTCGCCAACCACCCCTGCTTCAGCCGTCCACCACACCGCAAGTCGAACACCACAAATCCTGAGTCACTGCCGCCTCCAATCATCTCTCCTCCTTCATTCCATCGCCGACTGCTTCCAACATTTCCTTCCCCATCTCCAGCCAGCTTAGCCGCGACAGCCACTGAGACGCGAAGCTAAATCTGCCGCCGCTTCTGTCTCTACCTCACATGCTGTCAGCCGCGCAATAGCGACGTGAAGACAACCCACAACGGCCACCTCCGATCGCTCTTCTTTTTCGTTCCACGCACACAGCCAACCATCGGCCGTCTCTGCCTCAGTTGTGCAGTGTCCGTCGTCGTGCGTCTTTTCATCGACAAAGGTAACCGGGCAAGTATTCTCCGTCGCCACCGTCGTGTGCTCGCTGCCGTGTGGAAACCAAATCAGCTCCTCCAAGTCGGCTCAGTTGAGCAATCTAGCCAAGCCGCCAACCGTACCTAAATCAAACCGAGCCACGAGCGAGCCGATCCAAGCTGCGAGCCGCGTGCGTGCCAGACCCAGTCGAACCAAGCCGTGAGCCGCGAGCGAGCCAAACCAAGCCGTGGAGCCGAGCCGAGAATTGAGTCGAGCTGAGCTGTGAGCCGATTCGAGCCATTTTTCCAAGCCAATCTCCCTGTTCACCGAGCCGCGTAAGTCGTTTCTATCCGTGTTGAGTCCCGGTGAGTTTTGGTAAGAACAATATAAGGAATTCCTAACGTTTTCTATAGTCAATGCGGGTTTAAATATCGGATTAAAATGTTGAACTTATTGGTTGGGTTAACTGTTGATCCCCTGAAGGCGTTATAGAGGTGACACTCGGGTTATAGGGCTTTATGACAAGGGCAGTGGGAGCCAATTCTCCTCTGCTTGGGTAAGTCGGTAGATGTTGCTTTGGAACGTTTCGTAATGTGGATTTTGGTGATGTCATTGTTGAACCCTTATGTTTGTGTTTAGGTGGATTCGTGTGGGCGTCGAATTGAACAAGGATCTTAGCTACATTTCAGGTAAGGGATTTCTTACTACTGGACCTCTGACCGAAACTGGAAACGTAGTAACCCACATAGGAATTATACGATGGCAACTGTACTAAATTGATTGATGCATGTTTGCCTAGAAAACATCCCTAATATGCACTCTTGACTGATTAAAGGTGATGTGATCGTTAGTTGTAGCATATGTACCTATATACGTTATTAAGTTGTTTCTGCAGATAGGCACCGATGCCCAGATGTTTTGTGTATTGTGGTTATGTTGATGGACTGTGCTGTTAACTAGAATAGTAATGTCGATGGATTATGAAAATCTTAATGTTATGTAAAGTTGAAGTCTGTTGTCGGGACACTGGTTATGGAGTTATGTCGTGGAGGGACTAAGAGTTCGGAAACCTCTTGTGTAGGTTGTGTATACCTCGTTGAACTGTGCTGTAGACTGAATGCGACTATTATGCATAATATGGACGTTATGCATAACATAGATTACCTGTAGATGTGCTAGGGTTTGAACTGAGACGAAGTACCGTCAGGTGAATTTAGAAAGTGATGATTTGACTAGTTGACTGGATTTAAGGAAATGTCACGATGACGTGTGAATTAGATATACATATAGCGATTGAGGAGATGGTTGATTAAACTTAAACTGTTTTACTGGCTAAGCTTATAACTGAACCGTTAACTTAAATGTTATTGTGATGTGACTGTTGTAGACGGTTTAGTATGGACTGTGGGTAACGGTTAGCTTTATCTATGGGGTAGCGTACCTTACAGACACGGTTTCCTTCGGGATTCCTCGACTGATAAGTGTATCCTTCGGGATCACGAGACTGATATGTGCATCCTTCGGAATCACTAGATTGATATGTGTATCCTTCAGGATCACGAGACTGATATGTGTATCCTTCGGGATCACTAGACTGATATGTGCATCGTTCGGGATCACGAGACTGATATGTGCATCCGATGGGATCACTAGACTGATTGATATGTGCGTTCTACAGAACCACTAGACTATTTATGTAGGGTACCCCTTAATAGGAAGCTAACTGTTATTACCCTGGGCTCAGTAGTGGGTCCTTTACTGGGTATATTCTTATACGCACCATTTTCTCTTTAACTTTTCGTGTAAGGGTATGGCGAGGGGCAGACCGGCGAGGGGCAAGAAGGATGCTTGAAGGCCATATGGATGCGTTTAGTTTCTTTATGCTTCCGCTGACGTATTTGTTAATTCCTATTCCTTTTGAGAATTAAATGGAGTCATGGTTAGAACATTTGATTAGTTGTTTTGTTTTGATGGTTTTTGTGAACTGTATTTTGGAACTTTCAGGAACGTGATTTAAAATAGGGCCCGAAACTGTTTTTGTGATATTGTGAACGTTTTTAATGAATCGTAAATAGGTCTTTTATTGAGGTTGTGTGTTTTACGGTCGAGTCTTAGCAGTACGTAGTGACCTCAGCTTAGTCCGAAAAGTTGGGTCGTCACAGTTGGTATCAGGGCCCAAGTTTTAGGTTCTGTAGACTGACTTATGATGTGAGTCTGTGTTTTTATGTCCCTATGGCTAAAACGATCATTTGCCACTCGTTAGGTACGCTTTCATGAAACTATATGTATAACTCTGTATGTATGACCTTACCTAAGTTAAGCTGTGAAGTTAATTATCGTATGAGACTAAAGGAATCATTGGTGGTTATTAGGAAAATGTCGCCAAGGAGAGGTGCGCGTAGTGGTGGGCGAGGAGGCTAAGGAAGGGGAGCAGGACGTGTCATACCTAAAGTACAGCCTGTAGCTCAAGCTACCGCCCCTGCTGCACCAGTTACTCATGCGGACGTCGCTGCTATGGAGCAGAGGTTCAGGGATTTGATTATGTAGATGCGGGAGCAGCAGCAGCCTGTCCCGCCAGCTCCTGCTCTAGCTCCAGTTGTACCCCAGGTCGTGCCGGATCAGTTATCGGTAGAGGTCAAACATTTGAGGGATTTCAAAAAGTACAACCCCACGACATTTTATGGGTCTTTGGAGGACCCCACCAAGGCTCAAATGTGGTTGTCTTCTTTGGAGACCATATTTCGGTATATGAAGTGCCCTGAGGATCAGAAAGTTTAGTGTGCCGTTTTCATGTTGACAGACAGAGGCACTACCTGGTGGGAGACGACAGAGAGGATGCTAGAGGGTGACGGGGGTCAGATCACTTGGGAACAGTTCAAAGAGAGTTTTTATGCGAAATTCTTCTCTGCCAGTTTGCGAGATGCCAAGCGACAAGAGTTTCTGAACTTGGAGCAGGACGATAAGACAGTGGAGCAGTATGATGCATAGTTTGATATGTTGTCCTGTTTCGCTCCTGAGATAATAGCGACTGAGGTTGCCAGAGCCGATAAGTTTGTTAGAGGTCTCAGGCTAGACATCCAGGGTCTTATTCGAGCCTTTCGACCAGTCACCCATGCTGATGCACTGCGCCTGGCAGTGGATCTCAGTTTACAGGAGAGAGTTAACTCGTCCAAGATTGCAGGTAGAGGTTCGACTTCAATACAAAAAAGGAAGGCTAAACAGCAGCCTATTTCAGTGCCACCGCGAAACTTCAGACCAGGTGGTGAGTTTCGCCGCTTCCAGCAGAAACCTTTTGAGGCAGGGGAAGCTGCCAAAGGGAAGCCTTTATGTACCACTTGTGGGAGGCACCATCTGGGTCGTTGTTTATTTGGGATCAGGACTTGCTTCAAGTGTAAGCAAGAGGGGCATACAGCTGATCGATGCCCGATGAGACTTACCAAGGGTGCACAGAATCAGGAAGCAGGTGCTCCACATTAGGGTAAAGTCTTTGCTACAAATAAGACTGAGGCTGAAAGAGCAGGCATTGTGGTGACAGGTACGCTTCAGTGTTGGGGCATTATGCCTTAGTTTTGTTTGATTCTGGTTCGTCACATTTCTTTATCTCTTCTGCATTTGTGTTGCATGCCCGCTTAGAGGTAGAGTCCCTATACCATGTTTTATCAGTATCTACTCCTTCTGGGGAGAGTATGTTGTCGAAAGAAAAGGTGAAAGCATGCCAGATTGAGATAGCAGGTCATGTGATAGAAGTAACGTTGTTAGTCCTTGATATGCACGACTTTGATGTAATTCTGGGTATGGATTGGCTAGTTGCTAACCATGCTAACATAGATTGTTCCCGTAAGGAGATAGCGTTTAACCCTCCCTTGATGGCCAGTTTTAAGTTTAAAGGAGAAGGATCAAGGTCGTTGCCTAAGGTAATCTCAGTATGAGGGCCAGCAAACTGCTTAGTCAGGGTACTTGGAGTATCTTGGCCAGTGTGGTGGGTACTAGAGAGGTTGACGTGTCCTTGTCATCGGAACCAATGGTGAGGGACTATCCGGATGTTTTTCCCGAAGAACTTCCAGGGTTACCTCCTCACAAAGAGATTGAGTTTGCCATAGAGTTGGAACCTGGTACAGTTCCTATATCCAGAGCTCCATACAGAATGACCCCAGCAAAGTTGAAAGAGCTAAAAGTGCAGTTACAGGGGTTGCTTTACAAAGGCTTCATTCGGCCGAGTGTTTCACCTTGGGGTGTACCAGTTTTATTTATTAAAAAGAAGGATGGATCGATGCGCCTATGTATTGACTACAGAGAGTTGAATAAGGTAACTGTTAAGAACAAGTATCCCTTGCCCAGGATCGATGATCTGTTTGACCAATTGCAAGGAGCTACAGTGTTCTCTAAGATTGACCTTCGGTCAGGATATCATCAATTGAGGATTAAGGATAGTAATGTATCAAATACATCCTTTCGTTCTAGATATGGACACTATGAGTTTATTGTGATGTCCTTTGGGTTGACGAATGCTCCTACAATGTTCATGGATTTGATGAACAGAGTGTTTAGGGAGTTCCTAGACACTTTTGTGATCGTGTTTATTGATGATATTTTGATATATTTCAACACAGAGGCAAAGCATGAGGAGCATTTATGCATGGTTCTAGAAACCCTTCGAGCTAATAAATTGTATGCAAAGTTTTCAAAATGTGAGTTTTGGTTGAAATAGGTATCCTTTCTAGGCCATGTGGTTTCTAAAGCTGGTGTTTCTGTGCATCCAGCTAAGATAAAGGCAGTCACCAGTTGGCCTCAACCTTCCACAGTCAGTGAAGTTTGTAGCTTTCTGGGTTTAGCAGATTATTACCGACGGTTTGTGGAGAAATTTTCTCGTATAGCTACTCCTCTTACTCAGTTGACCAGGAAGAGAGCTCCTTTTGTTTGGAGCAAGACCTGTGAGGACAGTTTTCAGAACCTTAAACAGAAACTAGTTACTACACCGGTTCTTCCCGTACCTGATGGTTCAGGGAGTTTTGTGATTTACAGTGATGCTTCTAAGAAAGCCTTGGGTTGTGTTTTGATGCAGCAAGGTAAGGTAGTCGCTTATGCTTCTCGTCAGTTGAAGAATCATGAGCAGAATTACCTTACCCATGATTTAGAGTTGGCAGTGGTAGTTTTTGCACTAAAGATATGGAGACATTACTTGTATGGTGAGAAGATACAGATCTTTACCGATCATAAAAGCTTGAAATACTTCTTCACTCAGAAGGAGTTGAATATGAGGCAGCGAAGATGGCTTGAATTAGTAAAGGATTACAATTGTGAGATATTGTATCATCCAAGCAAGGCGAATGTGGTAGTTGATGCTCTTAGTAGAAAGGTATCACATTCAGCAGTACTTATTACCCGACAGTCCCCGTTGCATCGAGATTTTGAGAGGGCTGAGATTGCAGTGTCAGTAGGGGCAATCACTTCGCAGTTAGCTCAGTTGACGGTGCAGCTGACTTTGAGATAAAAGATCATTGTTGCTCAGAGTAACGATCCTTACTTGGTTGAGAAGCGTTGGCTAGCAAAAGCAGAGCAAGCTGTTGAGTTCTTCATATCCTCTGACGGTGGGTTTTTGTTTGAGAGGCGCCTTTGTGTGCCAACAGATAGTGCAGTTAAAACAGAATTATTGATTGAGGCTCATAATTCCCCATTTTCCATGCACCCAGGTAGTACGAAGATGTATCAGGACCTGAAACGAGTTTACTTGTGGCGTAATATGAAGAGAAAGGTGGCAGAATTTGTTAGTAAATGCTTGGTGTCCCAGCAGGTTAAGGCACTAAGGCAGAAACCAGCAAGGTTATTACAACCCTTGAGCGTACCAGAATGGAAGTGGGAAAACGTGTCCATGGATTTCATTACAGGACTGTCTAGAATACTGAGGGGTTTTACAGTGATTTGGGTTGTTGTTGACAGGCTTACCAAATCAGCACACTTTATTCTGGGGAAATCCACTTATATTGCTAGTAAGTGGGCACAGTTGTACATGTCTGAGATAGTGAGACTACATAGAGTGCTAGTGTCGATTGTTTCTGATAAAGATGCTCGTTTCACTTCCAAGTTCTGGAAGAGTTTACAGGCTGCTATGGGCACGAGGTTAGACTTTAGTACAGCCTTCCACCCACAAACTGATGGTCAGACTGAGCGTCTGAACTAAGTTTTAGAGAATATGTTGCGAGCTTGCGCATTAGAATTCCCAGGTAGTTGGGATTCTCACTTGCATTTGATGGAATTTTCTTATAATAACAGTTTTCAAGCTACCATTGGCATGGCACCATTTGAGGCCTTGTACGGCAAATGTTGTAGATCACATGTTTGCTAGAACGAGGTTGGTGAGCAGAGACTGATGGGTTCTGAGTTAGTTCAGTCTACTAACGAAGCGATACAGAAAATTAGATCACGTATGCAGACCGCACAGAGTAGACAGAAGAGTTATGCTGATGTGAGACGAAAGGATCTTGAGTTTGATGTGAGGGACAAAATGTTCTTGAAAGTAGCACCTATGAAAGGTTCCTACGATTTGAAAGGAGAGAAAAGCTGAGTCCCCATTTTGTTGGGCCGTTTGAGATTCTAGAGCGAATTGGCCCTGTGGCATATCGCTTGGCGTTGTCGCCATCACTCTCGACAGTTCATGACGTGTTCCATGTTTCTATGTTGAGAAAGTATATGACGGATCCATCTCATGTAGTGGATTACGAGCCATTAGAGATCGACAAAAATTTGAGCTATTCAGAATAACTAGTTGAGGTGTTGGCTAGGGAGGAAAAGATGTTGAGAAACAAAGAGATCCCTTTAGTTAAAGTCTTATGGTGGAATCACAAGGCTAAAGAGGCTACATGGGAGAGAGAAGATGACATGAGAGCTCGTTATCCAGAATTATTTGAGGAATAGGACTTTCGAGGACAAAAGTTCCTTAAGGAGGGAAGAATGTAACGCCCCAAAAATTTCGAGGTGAGTTTAACATTTTTATGTTAATTTTCGGGAATTTAAAATTTTTGGCGTTAAAGAATTTTGAGTCTACAAATGATCATGAATTTTAAGTCTACAAATGATCAAGAATTTTGAGTCTACAAATGATCATGATGTTGTTAAGGTCGCCTTGGTTGTCTTTATTGAAACTGTGATGGTCGGAAAGGATAAGAAAACACAGTTTGATATGGATATTTTGGGAAGAGTTGATGATGAAGAAGTTTTTAAGAACTTTGATTGGTCAACTTTCTTCTACACTCGTCTACTCAACAATTTAAAGACAAGTCTACAAGGGAAAAAAGAAGCATACAAGTTAAAGAAGACAAAAAGTTCCAAAGCAGTGGCATACTACAACATCAAAGGTTACGTGATTGCTTTTCAGGTGATTTTTATTTGTTTATACACTTTAATTAAACACAAACTAAATATCAAAGTTTAACATATTTGTTTAAATGTTTTAGGTGTGGGCTTTTGAAGTACTCTCAACTGCAAGTGAGCACCTGGCCACAAAAAACAGTAAGGGATCAATCTCTAGGGTATTAAGATGGAATTGTACACAAGCTCCATTTTATAAAATGTTGCAGAAAAACATATTCGACAACAAAAATGTAAGTAAAACTTGTCAAAAATCGTTTAATACAATTACACGATCGTTTGCATTTTAACATATATAATTGTTTAGCTTAATGCAATATCTTTTATATTGAATACCATATGTAGTATCATATTATTCTATAAATGATCGTTTATATTAACAATTCTTTGATTGTAACATTGCAGATTGTTATTAAACCTAAACTAAAGCTATCAACCCAAGAGAAAGCTTTCATGGAAAGTCGAATTCGAGGGAATGATAACGTGGAAATGGAGGACGATGAATCCATTCTAGATATTAACAACAGTGATACTAATACTCATGATGATGCAATGAACAATCAATCATTAGAGCAATCAGACTCATCTCCACAACTGTCACCATAAAGGAAACAAAGTCAAGCAGTGGCTGACCAGTCTAAAATGCATCCAATCACGAACAAGAAACATTACAGATCAAAGAAGTCCAATAATAAAGAACAACAAAGTCATTTGAAATCCTATAAAAAAACTGAAGATGGAAATAAAAGAAGATCGTAAGGGCTTATCCACACTGACTTCTATAGTCTCTAGGATGGATGACACAATTAGACAGTAGTCGTTGGAGCTCTCTGAAATGAAGCAGATGCTGGAGAGATTGGTCCAGGTAAACTTTGTTTTTAGAAAGTATTTCGTTTATCAATTGTTTAAATAAACGATCGTTTAACTAAAATATTTGATCGCCTATCAAATTTCAATGATCGTTTAGATAGATAGGATACATCATCATTTACTTTTATATAAACAATCGTTTAACAATCCGTTTTTTTAATTTTATTTTTGTTTTTATTTGTTTATTAGAATCAAAATCAAAATCAAGGGAATGATCATACTCATCAGAATGACAATGATGATCATCATAATAGAGAAGATATGATCACCAATGACCAACCATATGTTGAAGAACAACATACTGAACATCAAGAGGAAACCCAAAGGTTAACATTTCATTCATTGTTTACTACTTTATATTGTTGAAAATTGCTTACATTCTAAATAAGTAACTGTATTTTTTCTTATTCTCTTTTTTTTTCTCATTTTGTTTAGGAAACATCAAAAGGAATCAAGTAGTGATATTAGCGTAGACGGCAGGGATGTAGACTTGCTATTGACTATAAGATATTTATCGGATAATATAAATGCTCAAAGTCAGAAAGAAAAAGACCTGTCAAAAATGATTACTACCCTTCCACTTATGAGCCAACCTCTTTCACTTTGTGAGATACTACCATCATCAAGTAGTACTCTCAAACAACTTGCAATGACTTCATTGGATCAAGTTGTACAAATTCATGAAGTGCCACCATCGATTTCAATTGTAAATGAAGAATCTCAACTGGTATGTATACACAACAACTGTGTAGTCCTTTGAATTAAGAGTTTGTTTCTTATCTAATATTATACATTGTAGGAAATACAAAAAAATGATCAAGCAGTTACTTTGATTGAGATAGAAAAAGAAAATGAACAAGTAACTGAGAATCAAACAATTGGAAATGTGCAGTAATCTACCTCAACTGAAAAAATAGAATCTCAATTGGTATGTATACACAACAAAATGTGTAATCCTTTAAATTAATAGTTTGTTACTTATCTGATATCATACATTACAGGAAAGACCAAAACAACAGGTTGAGATTCAAAAAAATTATTAAGCAGTTACTTTGGTTGAAAATGAACCAGTAACGAAGAAAAAAAGTTCTACAATTGATTTAGAATCTATATTGGTATGTATATAAAAGAACTCTGAAGTACTTTGCATCAATTATTATTGTTTTTTATTTTTTCCTTAGTTAACAGCATTGTGCTTTATAGGAAATAAATGAACAACAAAAACCAATGAAGAGAAGGAAACTATGTAAAATAGCAAATAAAAAGGTGCCTGATCAAGATCAATAAGTTAATCCACCCACAACATCTACTTAGATCATATCAGAACCTACAATACTTGTCCAGATATCAAAATCAGAGATGTAGATAGATATGATCCCATGTGGCAAGTGGATCCAAAATTATGGAAAGCATAATTATCTTAGAAAAGATCGAAAAAAATAACTCATGAAGAAAGGAAAGTAGTGTTCACAACCAGAAAGAAAGAATTTTTCAAAAAGCTTAAAGAAAACACATGGATACTAGGAAACGTAAGTACTCTTTCCAAATTTTATTTTATATATAAAACTACACGATCGAGTACAACATACTTTATCTTACCAAATGATCGTTTATATATATTAAACGATCGCTTAGTAAGGAAAAGAGTGTTGTAAACGATCACTTGTATTTGCTAAACGATCGTTTAAAGTATCACTTCTATTTACTAAATGATCGTTTATATATATTACACGATCACTTAGTAAGTAAACAATCACTTGTATTTGCTGAACGATCGCTTAAAGTATCGTTTCTATTCACTAAGTGATCGTTTCATTTTTTTTTTTTTTTTTTGTGTTTTGTAGACCATGGATTTACTATTGTCCCACTTGCAGAAAAAAAAATGTTGCATATCAAGCAACTTTGCAAGTATACTTTTAGAGTAATAGATTTGGCATTTATAGTAAGTTGTTATTCTTTCATTATTTTTTCTATAAAAGTTAAACTGCATAATTATATTTTGACTAAATTTTTTTACTTGTTCTTCAAGACTGGAATCAATAAACCACACTGCATAGTTTGGCAATGACTTTTTGATAATCATGTACTGACAGCAAAGAATAAGAAAACTGAATGGATAGACACAACAGCACACTTAAAGCTATGGACAGAATCAGATTTGGAATACTATTTTAATACAGCTTTTGGTGATTTCCAAGCAAAAGAAGGGTGAGGAGATGTCAACTACATGATTGGCTGCATCAACATAAGAGAACACTGGTTGGCTATTGCAGCTGATATGAGAAAATACAAGATCTACGTGTTCGACTCAATGCCAAAATATGTTGAAAAAACTTGTTAATGAAGCTCTTGAAATGCTTGCACGATGCATCCCCTCACTCGTAATTGCAATTAGAATGAATATCCATTCAAAATGTTTCAAATATAGCCCTTGTCCAGTAGTCAGATCGAATACAACATTACAAAAACGATGTTCATTAGATTATGGCATTTTTTGTTCAAATTTTATTGAATGCCTTGTAACAAATGTTGACCATGAAACTGTTTAGACAACAGTATGTACTGGAACTTTGGGCAAATAAATATTTTTGGTAAATAAATGTATATTTGGTTCTTGTACTTTTAACTAAAAGTTTGTATTCGTTTAGATAGATATCACAGAACAATTGTATAAAGATATAAAAATATTCGTGTAGAGAAATGGTCATCGTGCATATATCTTTAAGCGATCGTTTAGTAAAGTCTAAACGATCTTCTTAATACACATAAAAATATTAAGTGATCGTTTATATAAACCATACTAATATCTAAAGAATATTAAGCGATTTCCTAAACGTACATGTGAAGAATATTAAGCGATCGTTTATATGTATCACACTAATGTAAAAGATCATGCATATATCTTTAAGCGATCGTTTAGTAAAGTCTAAACGATCTTCTTAATACTCATAAATAATATTAAATAATATTAAGCAATCGTTTATATATCTAATGTCTAAATGATATCAACTCTCCGTCAAATTTAATATCAAACGTGTATACATAATAATGAAAGAGAAAGAGTACACATTTTCATTAATTGTTCAAACCTTGCCTTGCTTACAAGTCCTACTATTATGTCCTTTACGATTACAATTAGAACATCTGGTTGAACTACTAAATTCGCCAACAGATGGAATTCTTTGTTTTCTTGGCCTTCCAGTCTGCCGTTTAAAGACATGAGGTAATATTTTTATGACAGAATCTAAAACTCTCCAATCAAAATGAGATCCAACAGGTTGAATACAACCATTGTATGTTGCTGATAGTGTTTCTCTATAATAAAACTCATATACATAAGAATAAGTATCTAAATTAAGCATTCGTAGAACAGCAAGAGCATGTGCACAAGGAATTTCTTCGACATCCCATACTCAGCAACTACAACATCCCACGTTTAACTTCACAATAAACTGTTGATTTCCATCTGCTACTTGGTATTCAGTTGTACTTATTGGATCAACCTAATACATAACACAAATAAGGACAACTAATAAAATAAGAAGAAATAGATTTCAATCTCTGTATACATCAGATATATATAGATATCAATCTATCAGTACCTATCTGAGATAGGAACAGATAAATTGATATCTTTATCTATTGGATAGACAAAGATAGCAATCTATCTCTAACTGTCCGAAAAATCTTAATAATAAAAAATAAAAAAAAAATCTTACCAATAATCTTCTCGACTTTTCATGTTCTAAACACCGAACATTCTCATAAAACCACTTTCGCAATACATCCCTAATTGAATAAAGCATCGTAGCCACAGGTAGATCTTTAAACACTGAATTTACACTTTTTGCACAATTTGATGTCATCATTCTATACCTTTGTCTGCGTGAATATGTTCGAGACCACTTCTCAAAACCAACACTACTAAGATAATCTCTAATATTTGAAAAAACAGACTCCATGCATCTTATGTGATACTCAAATTCTTCAACAGTGTAGGCATAAGCACAGCTAAAGAAATACTTATCAAGTAGTGGATCCTTAAAATGGAGTTTCAAGTTACTTAAAAGATGTTTTGTACACACACAATACTCAATATCAGAAAACACTCCTAAAACTCCTTCGAGGATGCTAAGATGCCTATAAAAAACAATGACTAAATTAGTCCGCTCTGAAAAACTACCTCATATCTTCTCAAAAAACCATGTCCATGATACATCATTTTTCAGAATCTACAATGACAAAAGCAAGAGGGAAGATTTGATTGTTACCATCTTGTGATGAGGTTGTTAATAGGATGTCATCAAACTTATCATCAAACTTACACTTCAAAAATGTCCCATCAACAGAAATAATAAGTCTACAATATTTTCACCCCTCAATTGATGCACCAAAAACCATAAAGCAAAACTTGAAATGACCTCTACCATCCATTTCTAAAGCAGTGCATGTACCTATAATAATTAAAAACACATTTCTATCAGCACAAACAAAAAAGAACATATAGAATATGAAAGATGCCGATATTGGTCTATTTAGATAGACTGTTATATTAGTCTATCCACATCTATCTGCAAATCAATTTAAATTTGATATACAAAACTAATAATACATGGGTTGGATTCAACCAATTTATTAAAGAATCTTGGAATCAAGGCATACGATTCAACTGTGTTGCCATGTAATATCTTTACCATATGTTCTTTTGCCCTCCAAGATTTGTACGAGCCTTATGCACAATCTCTTTAGGAATGGAACGATCAGTAGACATGAATCTAGAATCATCTATCAAACAATTGTCAATTACTGTTGAAGAAGCTTGCATGTGAGAACTTTGAGCAGTACTCAATGAAAACAATCATGGTCAGAAGTGTATTTTCGTAGCATCCACAGATCACTCTTCTTATAACGAGATGCCCTTACATACCATTTGCAGTCTTCTTGCAAACATCTAAACTCAAGAGACCTCAAATTTGATACTGTAGTCCTAAATTGAAAATTGTTCTTCACTGCTATTATGCAAAAATACTTTGAAAACACTTCTTTACTTTCAAATAAATTTTTTTCCTTCAAATCAGAATAATAAAAGATATCTCTTATAACTTCATCATTTGAAACAGAAGAAGAAAAACCTATATTCAGTGACATATCAACATTCTCTCGTACACTACTAGATGAAGAAGACATTTTCAAACAATTAACACTTACATGGGCAACTAGTGGATGTCTACTAGTTGCATCTTTAGCAAAAGCTAAATACCAAGCAACATCATTGTTCTTTTTTATTGGCACCACAGTTTAAACATTACTTTTACCAAAATCAAGTAAAACAGATAATTCTACTGACTCATCCAATTCAAGTTGTTCACATGTCAAAGAAACCAAAGAATTAAAGCTGACTCGCATATCTACCAAAATTCTGCACACTAAGTAATTCTCATAAACATTGCAGCCATTCCATTGACCTCCATAAAAAACAACAATAGGAATAGAAATTCTAATCTGGAAAAGAAGAAAATATAATGAAGTATTTAGATGTAATAAGAGAATACTAAACGATTGTGCAAAGAAGTTAATAAATACTAAATGATCGTTTAACATCAATAGACGATTGTATACAATAAATTAAATCATCGTATATAATAAGCTAAAGATGATCATTTAAAGGCACTAATCGTTTAAACCATCGTATTCAATTTGATACACTATCGTTTAAAGATACTAATCGTTTAAACTATCGTATTCAATTTGATACACGATCGTTTAAAGACGCTAGTCGATTTTGTTCATAAAGATGAACAATCGTGTTTATATAGCAAAACGATCATTTGTATATTGTTAAATGATGATGTTGATAAAGGTAAACGATCAAGTAATTTGATGAAAATTATCCTGAAAAACTTTAAACTATCGATCTTCTTAATGAAATACACAATTCTTACAGTGATTCTTAAAAGTTCAAAACGAAAAGAAAAACTTTAAATTCTTACAAACAACAAAAAACAAAAACGGCATTCATACTGAAATATAAATTCTTAAATCAACGTAAACAGTAATCAAAATCTTCAACGATCTTTATATAACCAAATACAGGATATCTTACAGTAATACCTACATATTTTAAACATTCTATCTTCACGTCAAAATATATAATTATGAACGAAATTTTATAATCAACTAAATAGTTTAAAGAAAAAACAATATTTAGAATACTCACGAAACCAAAATAACTGAGAGGATATTAACAGAGCAATATACACGATCTTGATTGTCCAAGATGACAAGAAGAGAAACGATGTTATCGAAGATGATGGATATGAGAGCGAATGTTGTCGAAAATTACGAAAAAAGCAAAGAATAATCAAGATGAAAGATATATAAAATACAAGATGAATAACTCGGAAACGACAATCATGAAAAAATCAAGAAGAAGAAGAAAATCATATTTGAAAGATCGTTATAAAAGATTATGGGCAAATAAAGAATTTTAAAAAAAAACAATTTACCTTAATGGGCTTGTTATACGAACCATAAATAGTTTATAGTTTTGTTAAATTTATGTAAGTTTCCCTATTAAAAAAATACATGGACTAAATATTAACCTTTATAAGTATGAAAAAAATAGAACATAATTTTTTAAAAAAAACATTAATATCTTGTTGATATTTATGGGTTTTAAAAAAAAAAATCAATCGTTGTAGGTCTCTCATGGGAGGAATGCAAAATTCAGAATTATTGTTGATGATCGAGCGATATAGTATAAAATTTGTCTGTAAGTTTAAGCTTTTGAGTCGTGATGTAATATCATAAGTGCAGATTTATTAGTGTAATTTTATCCTTCTGTCCATGCTAATTTGAATTAAAAACAACTGTTGGAATTTATTGGCAAAAGTAGGAGCTAATTTAATTTCAATAATAATCTTCATGGTTGGTGTCTTGTGTGGAGCTATTTTTGACACTGATGTTAGTACATGATGTCTTAACACTTGTCAAAATATCTAACATAGTTTTACTAGCATGATAAGTATGGGTGACATGGGTCGAGTTGGATCGATTTTAGATGACAACCAACACTGATATTGTCGTATGTTATTTGATTTTGGTCGGACTCCATCGATTTTTTAGCGGTTTTTGAGTGTGTGTGAACATCGACCAACTAAACATCAGATAGTTGCAGTTGGTTCTGGATGGTAAAGGAAAGAGAAATAAGAAGAATGTTGAGAGAGAGAAGTGAAAGAGAAAATGTAGAAGAAAAAAGAATAATGGTGAGAGAGAAAGAAGAAGAAGAAGAAGAAGAAGAAGAAGAAGAAGAAGAAGAAGAAGAAGAAGAAGAAGAAGAAGAAGAAGAAGAAGAAGAAGAAGAAGAAGAAGAAGAAGAAGAAGAATACTGATAAAGTTTTAAAAAATAAGCAAAAAGAAAACTAGATGAGTAACTTTTAAACTTTTGAAATATAAATAAAAATATAAAATACTATATTATAATAATATTATTAAATTATTATCATTATTATAAAAATAATAGCATTAAACATTTGAAGGTTAACGATTGGTTAGTATTTGAAAAATTCAACAATGAAATAAATGCATTCGACAGTGCGCATGAGTGAAATAGGAGAAAAAGAGCAAAACTGACTGTGTGAGAAGACAAAAGAAGACGACGTGCAAAAGTGAGAAGATATCTGAAATGTGAAATAAATACACTGACGATGGTCAACCTCTGTTGAACTCGGGCAAGCGTCAATCGGGGATCCTCGAGTTCAATTTTTTCTTTAGATAAATCAGCTTCAACCAGATTCAAACAAAAATTTGTCAATTTTGTTTCGTTCGCCTCACGTTTTCAGCTTGCTATGCTCACCCTAATAATAAGCTTATGTATTATATCAATCTCGAAGTCAAATATTTAATTTTTCATCTAAACATAATGTAAAAAAGATGGTGTTTAACCCTTAAATTTATGGGTAAGTTATGTGGAACTTTTACAAATATAGTAAATAGTTAAGTGATCATGCTCACTATTGCAATTGGAAGATAAATTAGGAAGAAATCACCATAACTACACAATATACTTCATTTGTAATTTTTCAAATTCTTTTGATGGATAGTTGGATTGTTTACTATATATTTCTGATAGGCTATAGCAATTTAATAGTTGATGGATTCTCTTTCCAAGTTCTACATATAATTTGCTTGTGATATATGGCTCACAATTTTCATGGCAGCATATTATATAAAGTCAATCTGAGTTACCTAGCAAAAATGGTAGTCAATGAAGTTGATTGTTGTCTCCAATATTTTGTTATATATATATATATATATGAGAACAATTCGAATATCTAACCCACATTTAAATTATTGTTGTTTATATCTATTATACCTTTAATTTTGGAAAATTTTCATAAATATAATAAACTATTAAGATATTTATTGTCCCTCTAACAAGTCCACAAAGTTAACCATTTTTTAAATATTCCAGGTTTGTCCCCTTCTATCTTTCTTTTCCTCTCTGCGATTTTTTTATCATCATTCTTTCGATTTCTTTCCATCTTTCTTCTTTTCCTCTTTTTTTACGTCGTTTACATTTGGGTAGTGAAATCTGATTTTTTTTCTATCGTCTTTTCTTCTTTTTCTCTATTTTTCGTTCGCCATCGTTTTTCTTCTTTTCCTAATTTTTTTACGTTGTTTAGATTAGGGTACCCAAATCTAGAAGATCGTATAAAGAATCTTGAAAAAAATTGTTTAGCCAAATCTAAACGATCAAATCTAAACGATTGTGTAACCAAATCTCAACGATGGTGGAACCCAATTAATTAAACGATCGTTTAACCAAATTAAACGAGAGAATTGAAAAAATAAATCGTTTAAATTTGGCTATTCAAATCTAAACGAACAAATCTAAACGATCATGTACCAATCAATAGCCAAATCTAAACGATCGTGTACCAAATATATTACGCGCGTTACCAAATATATTACACGTCTTGTTGACGGGACATTTTTTGTATTTTCCATGTGGGCATGTGGGCTTTTTCCTTTTTAGAATTGTTTTATACAATGTAAATATTTTGTCGTTTTGTTATACTTTTCAAAAAACCCTCGACTTTCTTATATTTTTATTTTAATTTTAAATAAATTTAAGTATAAAGAAAATGAATTATATATAGGAAACATTTTATAAATATAACAAACTACTAAAATATTTATAGTCTGTATAACAAAACTCATAAAGTTAGTCATTTTTTAAATATTCTATGTTTGTCCATCTTTCTTTTCTTCTTCGTTGTGATGTCTTTCTATTGTTTTTTTTTTCTTTTCCTCTTCTTTTTTCGTTGTGATTTCTTTCTATCGTCTTTTTTTTTTCTCTTTTTTTTTACGTCGTTTAGATTTGGATAACTAAATCTGATTCTTTATATCATATTTCTTCTTTTCTCTTATTTTTTTCGATGCGATTTCTTTACATCGTCTATTGTCTTTCTTTTTTTCTCTTCTTTTTTTTTTCGCTGTGATTTCTTTCCATCGTATTTCTTCTTTTCCTCCTCTTTTTTTACATCGTTTAGATTAGGATAACCAAATCTAAAAGATTGTATGTAAAGAATCTTGAAAAAAAATCATTTAGATTGAAGTAGCCAAATCTAAATGATCGTGTAAAAATAAATAAACTATTGTGTACCAAAAGAATTAATAAAAATCATTTAGTCAAATATAAATGATCGTGTACCAAAGAATCTTGAAAAAATAAACGATAGTGTACCAAAAGACTCTTGAAAAAAATTCATTTAGCCAAATCTAAACGATCGTGTACCAAATTTTGAAAAAAAAACCATTTAGATTTAGGGTAGCCAAATCTAAATGATCGTGTATCCAAATCTAAACGATCGTATAACCAAATCTAAATGATCGTGTAACCAAACTAAATGATACAATTGAAAAAAAAATCGTTTAGATTTAGCAATCCAAATATAAACAACCAAATTTAAACGATCGTGTACCAAATACATTACGCGCGTTGTTAACGGCGTGGTTGACGAAACATTTTTTGTATTTTCCATTGTAGACCTGTGAGCTTTTTCCGTTTTTGAAATTATTCTTTACGGTATTAATATTTTGTCATTTTTTATAGTTTTTAAAAGACCCCTTAGGGAGATAATTCCAAAAGCAAAAGCCAACTACCCCTTTGATTACGGGTCATTTGATTGTTCTAAGGCAAGAGGGTTTTTTAAGTTTAAATTTGAGTCATGTTAATCTATTAATCCTATCTACTACTGCTGGTTGAATTAATAAGATTTAGAAGTCAAAAACAACCTCTCAATTCCTAAGAGGAAGGAGCAGTAGTAGTAAAAGTCTTATGCAATCACTTTTTACCAGGACTTGAGATGCGTAGTTTAGTCAGACTTTGTTTAATATTGCTTTAACTACTAACTAGGATATTGGTTTTGTTAATTCTAAGTTAGTTGTCTAACACCTTTGTAGAAGTTAAGTTAGGTTGCGTCAATCAAGTTGATGTACAAGCATTATGAAAATTTTCTTATACTTCGACCTGCATTTGTACTACTATCATTAGTTGATTGTCCACCCTTTCATAATAATTTAGGAATTGCTTAGGATAAGACGTTGAGTTGATCATTATAATTAGTAATTATAATAGTTTCTATGTAGAGCACGGCAGATTAATGATAAAAGAAGATGCGGGTTAGAAAAGAGTAATTAAACACGATAGACAATTAGAATATTCAAATAGTTTTTTATTTTTTTTTTTTAGCTAAATGTGAGTTAGATATAATAATTATAAACTTCAAATGCAACGATAATAACAATAATAATAGCTCACTCTATCTTAGGGCAAGTTGAGGTCCTAACTAAATGCCTTCTTAGAGTCTTAGGATATTAAAAAATAAAAATCCTCGTATGAACACACAAATAGATACTATAAGAGAGTACTAGAAGATAGTAGAGTTGATTCTTTAGTTGCTGAAGTTACAAGACAAATAATTAGTTTTCATTTGATATGTTGGAGGACAAACAAATTAGGGCTCTCACGACTACATCATGATCAATCACAACCTTCTTCTTTTTGGTCCAATAGCTAGCAATAACCCATCATGTGATATCAATCATAACTAATCTTATTGCAAGCTGAAATGAGACCATCACTATGAGATCGTCCTCAAATTTATGTAGTCAACCATTTAATTCCATCTATTAGAAGGTCTAACTTATACACAGCTTATATCGGAGGAAACATGACATAAAAGAATTGAATAATACTAGCACATTAAGTGCACGTTAGCTAGATACATATAATTATCACTATCAAAGCATACATTGTATACAATAATTATGTCATAAACTCAAAGGTAAGTTAGAACAACATAAACATTTATCAAACATAACTTAACGGGGTACGTTGTTACTTGACAAAACTCATTAAAGTGAAGAAACTACAAATATATATTTACATCAAAGTTAAATTTGTAAATCAAACATCGTCCAGATTGATGTTTAAACAACAATTTGAAAGTATAAAACAATTGATGTTTCAATCTATTAATATATTGTTTTCTTTTCCAACATAACAAAATTCAACAACTTAGAATCAAAGAGCGAATTTGACTAATTAATCACACATATAATAACTTTTTAATCTTTAATTTAGTTTTTTAAAATCTTGTCAACTGACAAATCCGAAAAGGATCATAGGCCTAGAACAATAAGTCAGAACTCACATGGTAAGTTGACTCCAAAAATTTATCTTTTATTTGGATAGTAAGATAGAACACGTAGATGAAGCAAACCATATAATGATGAACTATCTTAATTAAGCTTCGTATACACTACTTATCACACACAATTGAAGTCAAATCCTTACATAACCTTTAATTCTTACTTAATTACTAATAAGCTTAATATTAAAAAACCAATAATCAAATAATTATAAAAACAAAACCACAAAAACTTCATGATTGATTCTAAAACGCATTCAAGGAACAAATATTGATATGATTCAAGTTATGACATTTGAATAAAATAAATAGGTCTTCGTCTAAAACTGAAAATTGTAAAAGGTAGGCATTTTTGTCTTTTTGATAATTTTGTCCCTAAGAATTCAAAGTCAAAAAAGAAAACCCATCTCATTGCCTCTGATTTCGCCGGTGATTTTCAAATTTCCCCTACATAATAATCCTCCACTTCCACTCCCAACTTCCACCTCCATTTCTTACCAATCTACCAATGGACACCGACGAATTTTACCGGAAACCGGCTGCCGTTCCTTTCAAATGGGAGATCAAACCCGGTGTCCCCAGAAACCTCCACCGTCCCCGCCAGTCACCAACTCAATCTCCCCCTCAACACCACCGTCAAAAGCTCAAACCTCCTCCTGCTGTTTCCCATTTCCCCCATCCTTCAAATTCTCTTCACTCGTCTCCTCGAACCCGATCCGACCGGTGGCGCTTCGTCCGATCCGAGCAAGTCTCGTCATCTGGTTGCTTCCCGTCGCCTTTGCCAAACCGGAAATCCCCCAAGGCCCTCAGCCGGAAATTCCCCGAACCTGATTACTCCTCTGACTTGGACACTTTGTCCCGCTGGTCGGTTTCCAGTCGGAAGTCGATTTCGCCGTTCCGATATTCAGTTTCGTCGTCGTCGCCGTCGTCGTTCTCGTCGTACCAATCCTCGCCCCGTCCGACCAGTGATACCGAATGGGCCGGTTTTGGGCTATTTTGATTGGGGTTTAAGAGATGCTGGCCCGAAAGTATAGTGCCCAAGTTGTGGCCCATCTGGATAGTGATTCTAAATGGGCTTGGTTTTGGGCTTTTTGGTTTAGTGGATTTGAAGAGACTGTGGGCTTTAAGTTGTTGCGTAGAAATAGGAAGCTTTAAATCCCTAATTGTATTGTGATTTTTGCAATCATAGGGATTTTCTTATAAAACCCCATAAATTACTTAATATGTTATAAAAAGAATAAAATCTAAGATTGTGTTTCTTGTGGTGGGATTCGATTTGGGTCAATTTCATAAAATTAATGAGTAACTAAAATTAAGAGTTAATTTTAGTTGAAAATGTGCATATGCTTCAATATAATTTTGTTATCGGTCTACCTTATTAAGTTGAAACGTCATAATTAAACCAAAAAAAACTTTGAAAAAGAATCTAATATGTTTAAGAAAAGTCTACTTTATTTGGAGATTTGGACTTTTGATTTTGACGAGGCAATGCTTATTTTGAATCTTTTTTTTACACATCTCAACCATTTAGCATGGCGGGAAGAAGTACAAGTAAATTCATATTTGCTTTCACTCTTTTCTTCCTTAATTATTACTTCACGAAAAAAATGTAAAAATTGACTATAGTTATGAATATTACAAAAATAATAATAAAAGGAATTGACATTTTTAAATATAGCATAACAAATTAAAATATTCACAAAATCTAACATGGGTTTAGATTCTATCAACGATAAATGTTGATAGATATCTATAAACTTTTACTAGTGTCTATTAGTATGTTAATAGATATTAACAAAAGCCATTTTGATATGTTTTTTTTTTTTAAATGTTTTGAGCAGAAATTTTATTTTACAATAATTAGACTGAAACAAAAATTAAATAGGTTGATTCAACTTATAGAATATGTCATTGTTTTTTTCATAATTGATTTAGATGGGAATCCTGAGTTTTGGCGTTTCTCCACCTCCTGGCCTTTACCCACCTTAAGTTACTACAATTCATAAAAATGCATCTTGTTTCGTTTGGTATCAAAAGAATTTGTTGGATGTATGTATGATAAGGGCAAGGATGAAAATATACGACATGTCTGTAGATTAAAGTGTTAGACATCGTTATTAGACATTCCATAATATTCTCAATATCTTTTACGAGGGCTTTTAAAACATAAAAGGAAATGTCATCTAATTTGTCAAATATTAATAGTACTAAGAATAATACTAAAAATATCTGAATCTTTATACTAAATTAGTAATAATGACTTGTAAAGTATAAATAAATTCGTAGAATTGAAATCTTTAATCATGCCAAAATTATAGATATGGACACCAAGGAAAGTAAAAAGGGAAAATGAAAAGTAAATTCACCATAACTAATTTTTATGAACATCAAGGGAAAGCACATCCAAGGTGTAAAATACCAAGAAAAAGAAGAATGGAAGCACTTCCATAAATGGGTTTACAAAAAAAAAAAAAAAAAAAAAAAAACTTAAACAACTTACTTTCTCCCATTTCCTCTTTTCTCTTTTGTTCTTTTTACATCTAATTGAATGCAATTACAAATTACAATCCCTACTATTGCCTCAGGTTAATTTCCCTTCTTTTTGCTCCCAAAAAAGAAAGGTTAGACAAATGAACAAATCTCTCTTGGAATATTATCATTTTTCCTATTTTACCTGCCCCTTTCTTTTTTCATGGTTGCACAAATCATCAACCTTCAAAGGAAATCAATTAATTCAAGTAATCTTTCTTCCAAATTCAGCCTAGGCCAGAGCTGGATCCTGTAACTGGCCTCATCATTGGATGACTGAGAGAAGGCTGTGCATTGCTTGGACCGTTGAACATGGCATTAGAAGAAGTTGTCGAGGGCAGTTGTTGTTGTTGTTGCTGCTGCTGCTGCTGCTGAATTGCTGACAAGGGTAGTCTTTGTCCCAAACCAAACATTGGCTGTCGAGGCATATATGACATGTGGGGGTGAAGTGGTTGTTGGTTGTTGCTGTACCCTGAAACACTCGGCTGTGAAGCTGGAGGTGCGATCATATTCGGCCTACTGTTTGTGTTGCTGTTGTTTACTACCATGGAAGGCATAACGCCCGGTAAACTCGCAGGTGGCGTAACTCCAGCAGGTCCAAATTGAACACCTAACATTCTTGCTCGCTCTGCAACAAACCTCTGCCTTGTCCTCTCAACTTGTTCACATTCCTTCATCAAGAAGGTTTCTACTTCTGCAAACTGCTTCAGCTTCAGCTCCAGTCTCTTCAACTGTTGCATAAATTTAGATAAAACAGAGACATCAACTTCTTTTTACAAGTGAAAAACATAGTTTCAAATCAACCTTTCTGACAAACAAGACCAACGATCTATCTGAATTAGAAAAATATGTGGCCTAAACTTGTGAACAGGCTTTTAACCAATAAAAAAACTGACACACTTGGATGCAAAAGTAAGGACAGGAAATTTTGGGAGAAAATGGTCAAATACAATTCATGCATGTTCAGAGCCCTCCGTCAGTCATTTCTTAGGAAGCATGAACATACATTGGACATGTGTCCGACACACTAAAAATGTAGATGAAGCAGAACATCAACTTATAAAGGTCTAGTTCTGGATGATTAAAGCAAAAATGCCGACTACTCATACTAAATTTTAGCTGCGGTACCTGATGATTTATAATATTAGCAGACAATCGTTGGATTTCTCGTTCTTCGTGGTCAGCAAACAATTTTGCCTTTGTTGCAGCAGCAGCAAGGCCTGCTTTTGCAGCAACTTTAACTCTTTCAGAAGATAATAGTGTTGCTTCTGTCTCTGCCTTGTTCTCATCTGAATTTGGCCAATGCCACATATATTGAATAAATTTCAGAGTAATTATAAAACATTAGTCAAGAAAGAGAACAAGAATAAGTAAAAGTCTCGAACCAAACCTTTTTGATCAATTGAATTTGGAAGTTCTCTATAGGAGCTACCTTCCCTGGCTTGTTTGGCGTCCACATTCATCCTTAATATTGGAAAAGAAATGTCAATCTTTAAATAAATTATAATTTAAAAATAAAACTGATGTAACTGCATCATAATACATAATAGAGCATTCACAAGATTAGCTCCGGGAAGTGGGAAGTAGCCAGTAGGAACCTGTTTCATCCTATAAAATGTCTCGCATATAGCATTAGTTTAGATGCAGTATGTGCTATTCTCTACCTCCCTGTTCCTCAGTATAATACACATGCATCCACAACCTCCTTTATGTGTGCAGTAGGAAGAAAGACATCTCTTGAATAAATAAAACTAACCTATTACTATTAGTGATACATCAATGTTTTTCTTTGTTCTTTTTTTTTCTTCTTTTTCTTTTCTTTTTATTTATAAGCTATTACATTGATGGTATGAAATATCAATGGTGTACAGTACACCCTACCGTATGAAATATCAAAGTGATATAACATTTATGATCAGTAAGAAAATGAAAGTTACCTATTAGCGTTTACAGAACCCTCCATATGAAAGATGCTCCCAGACGAAGCTACGCTGTCCTCAGATAATGCAGCTAAGGATGCATGAGCACAAGATGCAGCAACTCTTGGTCCAATAGCAGATGCGAGAAAAGCAACCTTGCAAATGTCCAAAAGTTAAATCAATTACAACCCTATTTACAGAATGAAACTCTCATTTTTGTAAATGAAGAGTCCAAGCAGAATAATATGTCAATTGTAAATTAAAAAGCATGGAATATAGGCGCTCTAAAGGCACATCAAGATAAGCCATCTACGGTGGAAAAAGAAGCATATGTCAAGATATTGCCCAGTCTATCATCTATTGAGATAGGCTGGACTCAACTGTAAAATTTATGGAAACCCTTTGCTTGCATTTGTATTTAAACATATGATTTTGCATTCATGTTGAAGGTAAGAATTAAGATAAGACGATAGGAAAAGAGCTCGACATTCTGTGCCCTTCTTTTCAGTTCTTTCCAACAATAATAGTGAGAGTCAGGTCAATTTAAGAGCACCTCGCTCAACTAATCTTCTAGACATCCTCTGAACCTCCTAACCCAGTTCTGTATTGACGTGTGACGACAGACCGCCATACTTTAAACTATGACATCAGAGAACCTGAACTTACCAACCACTTACCATTTGATTCTGGATTCTACCTATCTTGTGCACATTCTTATTACTCACAAGCCACTGATACTAGTACTACTACTAGCTCACTCCAAGTCTCAAACAGCTTCAAACACTCCTCACCATTCTCTTCCCTGCTAAATTGTGCTATGCTCATTGTTCCAAATCATCAAACAGTAAACCTTCTTCTGGTCTAATGCTCACAAGTTATTCACTCACAATGGAATGATGGCACATCATCCCCCCCCCCCCCCCCCCCAAAAAAAAAAAGATGTAGATAGCAAAACTTTTACTTGATTGAAGAACTAAGATATAGGCAAACATAGGAAATATTATAGCAATGCAATATCGTACTGAAACAATTTAATTCTTCAGAACTGAAAGACGTATAAAGCATCAAATAAATGGGCACATACCAACGCCATGACTGGATTCCCAGAATTGGCAAAGGGTAGCCTATCATGCATCTCTTTATTATCTTGAGAGGAAGATCCTAAGAAATAAATATATATGTTTAGAAAGAATATGTCAATAAGTCACGAAGAAGCTGTCAGTTAAAAGTTCAAAATACCTGCTACGTTTCCATTCATATTTGACCGTGATTTCTCACTATCTCCTCCATGTGAAGCATTTGATGAGAGAGAAACCCCAGGCACATCAACATTTTCTAGAAGGCCATCCTCCACTGATAAACGGAGAAAATGTATAATGCACTGAGCTTTAGACTTGGACCCAACGTGTTCGGTAATTTCATTCCAATTCTCATTATACAATTCTATTGCCTCTAAAAGCAATAGAGTTTCTTGATCAGTCCAATTTTCACTATCTAGTTCACCATAATCTTTCGTCATGTCCACCCTCAGAAAATCAATGCTTGAATGGCCAGCAACGTATTTGCCTTCATGAAAGCAGTCAGAGCAAAGTAAAACATCAACCTGCAACAAGAATGCCAATAAGTCATTAAAGAACTAAGATCCAAAAGAATTCAAAAGATTTCTAAAAGTTCTGCATCAGAAGTAAAATCTTGCATGGTATAGGATCACTATCAAAAGGTAAAAGATTTCATATGACTTCAAGATCCAATCTTTGATGCATGCTCCACCTCATAACAAGCAAAGGCCCCTTTCCCATGATTCCCAAAACAAAAATACTGTCTTTTACCTAACCATCGCTAATGTTCCTTCAAAGATGAAATATTATCTTTTGATTTCCCCTGTAAACACTTAAATTACAGAGCTTTTGAATGCAATTAAGCAGAATAAAAAAACCCATGGAAACCTAAAAGCCAACAACGTTTGATTGGTCCAATGGTCTTCCCCAAAAAAACATGGTTCTAACTCAATATACCTGCCTTAGAAAAGGACAGAGGTCAGTGGGTAGGATTAGAAATTCTACTCTTAGATGAAAGTTTAAAGACTTCTAATTCAATTGCTAATCCCCATGACTTCTTTTGTGCACCATCTAACACATTACATCCTGTAGATGCAAGTTCAGTGATGAAAGAAAAATAGTTGGCAAAATCTTCAACAAGGTCAGAAGAAAGAAACAACTACAAAAATACAGATATGGCTATGCTTGAGGAAAAAACTGCCTAGTCATACAGACCTCTACTATTTCCTCTCATTTTCTCCCCCTGCAAAATTGAATAGCCTAGACCCTAAGGTCTCTAGAACTTATCATTTACAAGCTTCATAATTCTTTCAGGCCTATATACAAGCTTCGTAATGCTGGTACCCTGAGTCAGATAAACAATGGAGTACATATGGTGAAAGAAACTAACCTCCTTCTGTGACTGGTAGTATGCAACGGGAACAGACCGAGAACAAGAGCTACAATGATTTTCAGCTAAACGCTCTCGAATTCTGTTATCCAAATCACACAAACCATCAATGTAATCGCGGCATGGAAGTGCCGAATAGACATCAGCTGCCTTGAGCCTACATTTTGGTTTGTCAAATTTAACCAAGCTATCAATAGGCTTCAAAGCAGCTGATGGCACATGAATCTCACCGTTCATATCTTCTCTCAAGTATGAATTGCTATTCCATGGTTCACAGCTAGGCGTAGGAGCACAATAATTAATAATACCCCAATGATCAAGAAATCGAACAATTCGAGTTAAATCTTCATTACTGACACCATCAACCAACCCTCGACAATCTGAAACTGTGACCCTTTTCTCTGGATTCTCCATGTATTTGGCAACAACAAAATTTCGAATCTCCATATACTTTTCAGGAGTGCGGTCAGGCAATTTCCCAGAGAAAAAATGCGGAACTACTTGTCTCTCAAGTCGATGCACCGTGGCAGGTGAAAACCAATCTGTTTCCGAAAAATCAATTGTCACATAGTAGAAATCTTCTGTAGGCATGTAATATGTTAGATAATATTCCTCTCCCCTTTTTTTTTCTTCAATTAGCATTAAACTTGCTACCTGCATATACTAATACTAACACACGCAAAATCTACTATAATTTTCCTATGCACACAGATCTTGACTTAAATTTGATCATACTAACGACTACAAAACTTAATTTAATTATCAATGGATTCAAGCTATTCAACAATATATCTTAGATTTTGAAGTTGGTATTTCACTGCATTAAAAATTCCTAACTCATCCCACAACAAATATAAGGTACGATGCTAATGCAAATTGTTTTACCCCAAAACATTAGTTGAAGGGAACGAGAGGATCAGACCTGAGTGCATAGGGACAACATGTACCCTACTCCCAAACCTCTTAACCACGCCACGCCCTTCCATAATCGGCGGCGGAGTTATTACATACGCAGCATTCCCAGCCTCCACCCTCTCCTGATCCAGCAAAGCCGGACTATCCGCGGGCATAGCAGACAGTGCCTGAAGCTGCCCGTAAGACACATTCTCCAAAATCAAGGAATTTCCAGGCACCCCTTTACTCTCACCATACTGATTTGTCCTCTCCATTGCCACAACAGCCAAAACAGAAGAATGAGGCCGAGTAACAGCCCGTTTAACAACTTGAGGAAACTCAGAAACTCGCAATTTATCATCCGACAGTAGTTCAGTCTCCTGAATAGTGGAATTGGGCGTGGGGTGAAGCCCAATCTGAGGGTCCTCAGAGTCATCATTGTTATCACGTTCCATTTCGTCATTTTCAGCAGCAACAAGGTCTTCATCTTCATCATCATCATCATGCCGGTTAGTACCGTTGTTGTAAGTGTTGGAATAGTTGTTTCTACGGCCAATTTGTGAATCCCTCTTCTTTTTCCGCCATTTTCCACGAGACCCTGAGATGGGTTGGAGACAAAAAAAACAAAAATTAGCAAACTTTAAACAGAATTGAAGATGGGAAAATTTGTAGAGAAAGTGAGAGAGAGAAAGAGAAAGTTAGGTTAAGAAGAAGTTACCAGATGGGAAGGAAGGGGAAGGTGGCATTGTTGAAGGAAAATCAGAAAGAGAAAATTGTGGGGTCTGTTGATTGTTGTTATGCTACGAAATTGAAAGCATGGGGGAAGAAGAGGAGAGAGAAATAGGGCTTTTTCGTTCTCCTTCTCTCTCTAAAATTCCTCTCTCTCCATGGTTCTGTGACTCGGAGCTTTGGTTTTTCTTCTCTCTTCCTACGAACCAATTTCTCAATACCATTTTTCTTTTCTTATTTTTTTCTTCTTTTCGTCTTCACAAAATACATCACGTGCGTGGCGCGTGTATGCTCCCAATATTTCCAATGTCAATTCACAAATCCCTAAATCAATTTTTAACGTTGAGATGAAATAAAAATGAAAAGCACTCCATTTACATTATTCATTTGAGAAAAACATGGTGTAAAATTTATAATTTTATCCATTAAAACTCGTAAATTATTTAATTTAAACTTTTAAGTTATAATTTCTTTTGAGAATTATTTGTGTATTTATTATAATTGTTCATTTTTTAATATCAATGTTTGAAAATGTCAATACTCGTTTGATTATTGATGCATGAATGATATGTAGAATTAATCATAATAAAAATTCTAAATTGATTGACTTGTGAAATTTTGAAAGTTTAATTTACTCAAATCATATTATGTGATATTGATCGAAGAAAAAATATGAAGACGGCAAATTGATATACTTGCAAAAAAATTAAGATTTAAATTGATACAATTTTTAATTCGTGTGTGTGCATATATATATATATATATATAGCTTTATAGATTAACAGTTTGGTTGGGCATAACGTTCAAATTTTAAATTTCTCGACTTTTATAACTTTATAGATTAACATTTTGGTTGACTAAATTTATATGTTTAATGATTTAGTTGAACTTGTCGAGGATGTGACTTTACAAATATATTGTTTAGATCGTTTCGTTTGGATGTTTTCAAAGATTCTCGAGCGATTCCTTCTTGGAAACTATTGGTATGTCGATGAGCTCCCAAGAATTTGTTGGTACCGTCTGTGTATTATTATCATTATTGCCTTCTTAATGATTTTTCCCCTAAAATTTCAATAGAATGTTGTTATCTAAGATCTAGCTCTCGTCTTCAAAAGACATCGATTGCCCCATTTTTTTACAGTTTTTCTATCACACCCCACCCCCGAGCACCTCCTTGCTCGGCCCTAGACGTGGCGTGAAGTCAATCGATGTCGCTTTCCTTTCTCACATCACCAGTTAACCTTGACTACTGATCCTTTTGCAATGTTAAATAACTTAACTAAATTAAAACTTATGCAGTGGAAAAACACGATAAACATATACTAAACAAACTTCATTACATGTTAAGGCTAAATGCCATCGATTACAGACTACACACAAAGCAAAAGAAAGATAAACATCTTAACTAGCTTTAACTCTACACAAAACTTATATACATGAAATGGATTAGTCTAGAATTGGCCACTGCAACAAAACTATTAATGACTTTGCACAGCAAACTGAGACAACGATCAAGCTTTTGGATCACGATCACTACCTAGAAAGTGGAAAAACATTTGGAAAAGGTAAGCTAAATAGCCCAGTAAGTGACGATTTTAATAAAACATGCTTTTTGAAATAACTTCATACTTTTTCTTATTCATTCAATAAACATATCACAAGAATTGAATCTTTTAAAACCTTCTTCACCTTTGGAAATATCTCTTTTTAACTTTAGAAACTCTTTTCCTTGCTAAAACAAATCTTTGTTTCTGTCCTATTAGTTTTATACCCTGGAAACTCGATCTCGATAGTAACTAGCTCGACGTATCGTGCCTGAACTCGGTCATGATGATGTCATGCCTGAACTCGATCAAGATAGCAGAGCGTTGATCGTACTATCATGTCTGAACTCAATGGTAACGGCTAAGTGGTCAGCATAGTCCTTTATCCCTAAAACTTTGTACACGTTGTTCGTCGAAAACTCGGTATATAGAACAAACATGGTTTTCTTGTTTAAAACCATTCTCAATAAACTCATGCTTTTGCAATATCTTTCTAATACAATAAGTAAATCTATTTCAGATACTTAAAACGTAATCATAAACATCGTTTGCTCATCTCATCAGGAAATTTCTCAATAAATACATGTTTTGCTAAACAATTTTGAACTCGTGCTTTGGAAACATTTTCTAAACTAACATACTTAAATACTTTTCATAAACATATTTGCAAATCAAGATATCATAATCAGTATAAATCAATAATCATTCCAAAACATTCTTAAATAGTAGCATGTAAAACTTATTCATAAACTTTATTTGGAAATCGTTTCGTCACTCATAAATGGTAGCTCAAACTCTCGGCCTATAAACTTGCCCAATCTCCTTTTGACCTGAAATAACAAAAAATAATTCCATTTAATTCCCTTTTTCTCATAAAAATATTAGAAATTCACTTAAAATTTTCAAAAACACCAAAAATAGCCCAAAAATCACTTGTTGGCATGTCTAGCGCACAAAGGATGGGCGACAAGGCTGGCACGCGTGCGTAGGGCTTGGGCAGGTGATAACATGTTAAACAGTGAAGAGGAAAATGAAAAACATGCTGGAAATTCATGGGAGAACATTCAAAGTCAAACCAATCAAGAGGCAATCATTATGACTCAAGGCTCAATGACAAAAGCTAGAGCTAAAAGACTTCAAGATGGATTAAATGTTTGTTTACAAGCTAGATTTTCGATCTTCAATAAAGAGTTGGAACTTCAAGAGTCACTTGGACACTCAAGGGTCATAATGAATCTAGAAATTAAGATTCATCCACATCTTTAATACATTTCTAGATTCATTCACATTTTTAATGCATTTTAGGTTCATTCACATCTTTAATATGTACCTATTTAATGGAATGTACTTTCATTTATTAGCGTAGTTGAAATGGCATAAAATTAAATGTTGTGTCCTTTCATATCACATTTGAAACTAGTATAAATAGGTTGTAGTTTCCACATTTGAAACACAACTTGAATTTGAATGACATTTTCTCATAGAGTGTTTCTCTCAAGCTTTATGCTTTCCTTTGTATTCTTGTGTTAGAATGCATGCTTAGGACTTTCAATCTAGTTTGATCAATTAGATTGTGGAGAGTTCGAAATCTTGAAGTTAGGAACAAGTTCTCCTTTCTTCTTGATCTTTGATCAATCTTTCCAAGCCAAATTTGTTTAGCTTTCTTGGGGTTGTTAACTAATTGTTTAATCGGGGTTATTCTTATTACTGTTGTGGGGGTTCACCTAGGATAAGAGGGAGTTCTCAAACGTGATTGAGGTAGTTTCATTTTATCAGCAGGCCTTGCCGCATGCTAATCTCACAAGGGGGCATGTCGGGGGCGCCTTATACGTTTTATGTGGCCCTTTACGCGCGCGGACTTGTCGTGTGCTTGCTTGGCCTCATGCGCCTTGCATGTGGCTTACCTTGCACGCGGGTTGTGCGTCCCATATAAGTCCAACATACATGCTAACCTCTTTTAACCCAAAACAATCGTCCATCTCCCCTAACAACCCCTCACACTCGGCCAACCACCAACACCGCCTAGAACACCATTTTTTAGCTAGGACCTTAACTTCAATTTAAAGCTTAATATCTTAAAATCCGGAACTCAAATGAAAATATTCCTTTCTATAAAGTTTTAGCATAATGTCTTAACTTTCTTACCTCAAAATTTTAGCCAAAAGATTCACGTATTGTGTTATGTAGCCTCCTTGGAGTGAAGACTGCTCAGATTCTTTTCAAGAATGACCGTTCGCTCTTCTTTCAACTCAAACTCAATCTTTCTCTCCTTTATTTTAATCAGCAGCTCCAACTTAGAAAATAAACTCAAATTTCGAACCTTTGGGATCAAAGTAAAAACTCATGAGTAAATTGGGAGAAATTGCAATCTGAATGGACCTATTTATACTAAGCTTTGCATGAGAAGTTCTTGACACCTGCAGGTTGCCGAAATTTAACCTAAGCATGCACATGACACTTGTAAAGCACTTCACCAACTCCACCTCTTCATCATCTCGTCTAATCTTACTCAAAAAGCCTTAAGCCCTTGGAAATACCTTACTAATCTCACTTGACATGGTCGCTAACCTCATCTCACATGGTCATGTTCTCCCTGCCTAGCCTCTCAACGCCACACTAACCTCTATGGGCAATGTCTTTAGCCTCTTGAATGCCTAGTTTAACGCCCAAAGGCACTCTTCATTGTCCAACTAACTTCTCAAGACATGTCTTCTCGCGTAGCTAAAACCATCTCGCCAAGCACACTTAGAGGTTATCTCAACCTTCTCGACCACACACAAAACCCAAACTTGCAGCCTGGCTCACCATTATCTCACCCAAATAACCTTTTTAGAGATTCTTTTCTTCTCATGTGGCTACCCATCAAACCCAGAATGTCTAGGCCATAGAGTTAGCCAAAATTTTCCTCATTTCAACTTAACTTTCCATTAACTTTTAAACCATTCCTTCTTAGTTTTCCTTCCTTTTACCTACCATGATACACTTACAATGACACTTATCAAGCCTACTTTCTCATCTTGACTTCATTTAAAATCTTTCTTTCAAACTCTCTTCAAAATCCAAGTTCCTTAGAGTTCAGGGTTTGCATTTTTTGTAGAATTTCAGACAACCATATAGTATTCTTGTTTATTTCACATAATTCCACTTTTTAAAAGTTGTGATGTTATTATCCGAAGGACGCTAAAACCCAATTAACATGCTTTTATTAATACTCTCTGAAAGGGTGAGATTTTTATGTTTGTGACATGGTCTATTACTCGTTAATTTTAATTAGTTATATATATATATATATATATATATATATATATATATATATATATATATATATATATTGTTTAAACTATATAAATTTCAAACAATATCTTTATTATTATTATTTTATACTACCTTAACTATTTAACCTAATTTGTTGGGGTTAATTATTAATATTCTAATTAATTTAGATTAATTTAATTGTTTTTAGTAATTAATTTAATAATTTTTTAGTTAAAGATATATTTTTTTGTTTTTTATTTTATTAACTAAATAATTAATTAATATAACAATAAATTAACTTATGTTAAATTTAATTGATCTCTAGCATTTAGTTAAGCAATAATTTAAGTGGCCAAATGAGGGAAAGCGGTAAACATGCACAGAAGAAGACAAGATCAAGTTTACCCTAATTGCATATAAATCATTTAGATATTAACATGCATCAATACCCTAACTCAATGAAATTAGGGTTAATAGAAAACATACCTTTATAGCTTTTGAATTCCCTATAATTTTCCCATGAACACGAACCCGAGACCACCATTAGTGTTGACCAGCTATTCGTCAGACTTAAAATCGAGTTGTGTGGCCCGATAAGTTAAAGAATTGAGAGAGATGTGAAAGAAATTGAAGGAAGAACCAACCTTTGGTATATGAGAGAAATGTGAACTCTTTTTGTGAAATTAAATTGAATAATTTCAAAAAATTATCAAAAGTTTTTGGAAAATTATTTTTTCAAAACATTTTATTAAAAAATAGCATGCAAAATGCATGTAAATCCTTCACATTTGATTAACACCTTACATCCACTCATTCTTAGTGGGTTAACTGTTTACATCTCATTGTAGTCACTTGTTCCACTAAGTATTAATGAGATTACCCAACAAAATGTTGGATTTTCCAACTAACTTTAGTTAAATAAAGCAATAGGTCATGTGAGACTCGTGCTTGAAATAGAAGGGTCATTTTGAGAAATAAGAAGCTAAGTAAAGAATTTTGAAGGAAGAAGTTTTTGAGATTTTAGGCATTTTGATGTTTAGCGTCAAGTTAAGGCAACGCAAGGTGAAGGAAAAAGTGAGAAAGACTAAGTAGGTGGTTTGGGGTTCTACGGGAGCTGAAGTTAGGCGTTGAGAGTTAGAAATTTTCTGGGGAATTTCCTAGTTGTACTTAATGGGTCACGTGTAAGGGTTTAAAGCTAAGCATGATTTGAAAGGTTATTAAATTTACACGTGTATTACTTTAAGTAGGAGCTGGCAAGTTTATAAGAACTTATAAAGGATGTGACTAATCCAAATTGGGATTAGTGTAAATAGGAGAAGAAGTCAGAAGAAAATGGACTAGTCTGAAAGTTTGTTAAGAGGAGCTAAGAGCTGCTATTAGGTCAGAAGAAGAGATCTCAAACTAGGCGTTCTTAAGAAAAGAACTTGTGTAGTGAGTGATTTTCCAAAATGTTTAAAAATTTTAAAGCTTTCTTCTAAATTTCTTGTCGATTTGTAATGTTGTTCATATGTTAATGTTTATAAAAGGAATGATTTCAAAAGAAAGCTTGTGTTATATTGATGAATGTATGATATGTTTGTTTGTAAACCATTAGTCTTATTCTTATCAATAATGAGCTAACTATTATGTGCACATAAGGAGTAAAGGCAACCATGTAGGAAAGGATTGCATGGTAGAGTGAAGCTGACAAATGCATAAAAATAGCATATTATGAGCTTAGCGGCCTGAGCAACGGAAAAATGAACCAGAAATTTTTTCAAGGGATGTTGTTGATGAAAGGAACATCACAATAGTCTATGCGTGTTGGTTCATGTTCTTGGTGAAAGGAATATGAAAGGCTAATGAGAGATTTTTGTTTTATGAAATAAAGCAATGAAAGTCATGTATATGAAATGATTTTATGTGTTGTATTGCCAAAAAGGTTTTCAAAATCCATCACTCACTAAGTTTTTACTTATGTTTTAAGTTTTTCCGTCCCCAGTCACTAGACATTAAGGCTAAGTTGGCCTAAGCAAGACGAGCTATCATGCATTGAAGTTAGACCAGATGTTTAAAGTTTTATTTTGTAATTTATTTACTTAAGGAAGCATGTAAATGTATTTGGATCGAATATTGTTAAGTTAATAAAAGAGGAATTGTTTATTATTTTCCGCTGTGTTATGTCATTTCTTATTGTCTAACTTTAAGTTTCAAGTTCTATTAAAGGAGTTAAGTTGAACTAGGTGGATAAAGCCAAGATTTAAAGACTTAAGTTGAGCGCTTTCGTGTTTCATCTTGAGGCGTTAGACCTGCTCAAGTCGCATTGTGTGCCGCATAGTGAGGTTCAAGATGCATACGGGGTAGGGCGTGACAGGTGGTTTGACCATTCAAGTCAAAGTCAAATGTTGACTTTTTTACCATTTTACCCATCTTGGCTAATTTCGACCTCTCGAGCATGAATCCACATTCATTTTTTAGAAATTCAAATCACATTGGAATATAAAACCAGTCAAAGTTTGACTTTTTCCAATTTTGACCAATTCCATCATTTCTGAGCTTCTGAATATGAATCCACATTCATATTTACAAAATTTCAATCACATTTGAATATAAATCTGGTTAATGTTTGCCTTTTCAAAGTCAAAAATCAACATTTTGACTTTTTTTTCAACTTCTACTATTTTCATCATTTTCAAGCTTACAAATATGAATCTGAATTCATATTTTTAATATTTAAATTACATTTAAAAATAAATCTTTATTTGATAACCAACCCCTATATCACATATACCTATATGTTTCTCTCTCTTTCATAATTCGAAAAATTTGAATTATTCCATCACATTGTTTTAAGTTTATTCCTTATAAGCTAGCAGAGGAACCTAATGAACTTATCGATCATGGGCTCTATCAATCATAGATTAACTGGCTAAACCCTTTTAAATCGAGCTAATCAACATCTGTTAATTAACTACTGGTCCTTGCACTAAAGTCCCGTAGTTGCACTTCCCTCACTATAGATATACTTGTGTCCATCATCTATAACCATGATTAGTAAGTTAATCTTTCATAGATTGTCTATAACCTCGGTTGAGTTAAAATATTTTTTACCTCCGATATTACTTCTTGCTTCTTAAGTCCCACTGACTCACTATTGAACAATTGTTTTAAGGTTCAACCAATGAACTGAATGCCTCTCAGGTGAATGAAATGGTTGGGCCCCTTGTTCAAGACTTGGATTCATTCCTTAAGGCAATAACCTATCTACCACTACAAGAATTTTGGTCTCTACCAATGAAGTGAAACATAGGCAAATCTTAAAGAAAACGTGGACAGAGCTTCTGTCGGTGTTATTTTTTCGTAGCCACGCTTCGTGGCAAAAACCTTGTCGTCTTTTCATTTGCCCACATTTTGACGTTGGGTTGACAAAGCAGTTCATGCCAATTAAACTCACGGGCAAAAAAGATATTTTCACCCACGAAATGAACGTTGGCAGAAACGTCTTTTTATCCACAATTATTGTCACGTCGGCAAAATTAGTATACTGACCCAAAAGCGAGTTGGAGTGAATTTCATCTTCCACCCATATGTCTCTAGTTATCCACCCAATCTTACCCCTAAAGTGGGAGGATTATTGAACCAACGTTGTTGAGCTACCCTCACCTATACAAATCTAAGAATAATTTCGTGTGAAAAGAAGTTCATAGTTAGCTTAGGATTAAGATTAAGTTACCTAAGTCATCGATAATCAAAATGTTCAGTTTTAAACACTCAACGGTGTTAAAACGTAAAAGTGACTATTTCATAATTTTAGTCTTATTTAAACTCTTAAGATAGAATGCTTTTGCTTTCATGTCTCTACATGAACGATTCAGGATCACATTATTTATACTAACTACAAAGAAGAGAGAATTCATAGTGTCCTCAGAATAAGGCACCCAACCAGTCAACCTTTCTTGAAACCCAATTTATTGGCTTTGACCATTTAGGCTATATACTCGAACTTAATCCACGTTTATGTCTCTCTACATAAAGTTCAAGTCTATATTAGATAGCATTGGGATCTTAGTTTATTGAATTTAAGATTATAGTATCTAATTTTTACTAATAAGTCCTTAATAACAACTTTATTGAATAAAATATAATTTTAAACTACAAACTACAAATTTTATGACATAAATTCCAATAAAAAATGTATTTTTGGTTTATAATGTTTGAAATTAATGTCTTTTTTGGTCCTTGAAGTTTCAAAACAAATAAATTAGTTCCTCATATTTTTTAAATGCTTTTAAATAGTCTTTGACTTAACTTAGCAGAATGCTTACTAGAGCGTTAAGTGCTGGTGTGAACGCTACTTATAATTGACGATGTATTAGTTGTACTGAATTAGTTGGGAATTAAATTAAAATTTTTAACTTAAAATATAAATACAAATTTATGTACAATTTTTTAAAAGGTTTAGAAAATATACAAATATGTTCAAAATTTAATACTTTATTTGCATTTTGGTAATTATGAGTATGTCTCAACTCTTTAGGATAAGTAATTAAGATGATAGCTTATGCAAATGTTCAAACATTTCATTTCTTTTTCTCCTATGGTGAATGTTTTGAGGTTAGATTTCCAAATTTTCTTGTACCATCAATAAACAACAAATTAGAAAAATAATACAATCAAACATAGACATTGATTATTACACAATGAACATTATTACTTGTACCATCAATAAGCTTTCGTCATTGTTTTTTAAGTATAAGTAGAGATAATTTGAATCTTCAACCTCAAAAAATGTTGTATATATCAATTACTATTCATTTATACGCATATAATATTAAACTACAAAAATATCTTCAAATCGGGGCCATTAATGTCAAACTGAGGTAAATTGTCCATCATAGAGTAACGTGCATGTGCACCTCCAACAAGTTTTTTTATATTTAAATTTACTTGAATAAGAGTATATAAAATATATATAATGTAAAATAAGTTAAAATCGTATTTCGTTTCAATACTTCATTTTGTTTTAGTCTTTTGTCAATCGTAGAATAACAACTTGAAAGCTCAGTTTGATTTAGTAGAAGAAAGAGAGAACAACGATCATGAGAAAAAAGAAGGGGAAGGTGAAACACCAAAAAGACAAAAAGAAAAAGAGAAGAAATCAATTTTCAATGAACATCTTCACGCTTGGCTCAAAGAAAACAAGTTTATTACCAATGGCTTCCAATCACCAATGATATGTTGGAAAACGTGTACATAGAGCGATATATTGAAAAAGGTATGATATCTTATGATGATATGGGGATATCCATTTCTGTTGTTGCTTTGTTGCTCTTTTGGTCTATCCCTCTAGCTACCTCCCTCGTTTGCACTCTTTTCATCTATCTAATGATGCTAGTTTTTGAAGTCTTTAGTTTAATTGATCTACATGTATTTCTTTTATCATTAGCTGAACAATTCGACTTGTATGATAACTTTTATGTTTTGGTGCTCATCGGAGACCCATCTCTCTTTAATTTATAATAGTTTTATCTCTTGTTTTCCTCTATTTTGGGGGCAATAAATTCTTTTTTACGTGAAATTAAGACTTGGTGGATACTCGATTGGGTTAACCTAGTTATTCTTTTGGACTTTTGGTGTGGTGTGCTTGTAGACAAAGATTTATCTCAAATCGATTGGGCTTTCTACTGCAAAAACGGGCTTTCTAATGGGCCGCATGCCCAAATCCTCCAAGTTTCTCTCAAACACTCCCAACTTCTTCCTCTCTCCCCGACGGTTATCTCTCCACTGTGGAAATGAAAACACCCGCCATTCTTCTTCCATCTCCTGTTCTTCAATTTCCGGTGCTCTTCAACCATGTAATTCTTTCATTTCTATCAACACTTTCAGTTCCTTTCTCTCTGTTTATGATTCTAATAATTCAAATTTTCCGAACAAGCTTCTTTGATTGCTCTGAAGTACGAATCTAGTCAAATACTCATGATCGATACACGATCCTTCTCTTTAAATTTGACCCTAACCCCTTTCTACTCATCGTCTCTTCTACTTAATTGATTCAATTTAGGATTTGGGGTTTCACTATTTCATCTTATTTCGCAGGAGTGTTTTGATTATGTTGTAATTCATTAGTTTTTAGTGGATGCTGAATCTATACGCGTAATGGGTAATGTAGCCAGTTCATTGGCCTCTGATGTTTTTTCGGCCATTGGCAAAATCTTTGGATCTCCTCTTGATTTTCTCTCTGGAAGGTCCTGCAGGTTGGTTTCTTTAATTTTCTTTTGATTTGCTCACCATGTGGCTTCCATCCGTAAACTTAATTATTTACCTGATTTTGTCATGTTCTGTGCTTTTTTTTTTTTTCCTTTTTTAATTGAATGTTGATTACCTGATTTTTTGTCGTATTTTTTTTATTTTTGATTGAGTATCGTTTACCTGATTTTGTCGTATTTTTGGCTTTTTGATTGAGTATTCTTTACCTGATTTTGTCGCTGCTTGCACATGTTTGCAGTTCAGTATGTGGATCAACATGGGATTTCATATGCTACATAGAAAATTTCTGTGTCGCCAATTTGCTAAAGATGGGAATGGTTTTTATTCTCTCATACTTTGGTGAGTTAATCAATATAGTTTTTTTTGTGTCTCTGCCTTGGTATTTCTTGTATGCTGGAATTTCTCTGGTTTCCGTGGTTGGAAATTGGAAAAAGGCAGCTAAATCCTCGCATATTGAGGTCTGAAGTAGGTCAAGTTATAAGTTTGGTCCCTAACTTTGAAGTTTGTGTCTCATTGATATTGAACTTTTGAAAATATCTAATAAGTACTTAAACTTTCAATTTGCAGTCTCCGACAAATTAAAAAATTTAAAACTAGTTGATTTGTTAGAAATAAATTAATTTTTGATGCTTAACGAAACTCTAAACTTTCTATCTTGTATCTAGTAGATCAGTGATTTTGAGATGTTTGAATGTGATGGGTCTAAATATGTGGTGACTAATTTATACTCTAACCTAGAACTTAATATACAAGCACTTCTAGTTCTGTAAGCATAGCAAGGTTACCATCATATTTGATTACAAGTTACAACTAATGATTCACTATTAATGAACTGGCTTCTCTTATATATAGAACGCTTCTAGTTCATTAGTTTAAACTAATTTGGTATGGTATGAAAACATGCAATTGTTTTTTCTTGTTTTGAAATGTATAATTCACATCTCTCAACATTTTAGCAGTCAAATTAAAGTCACTAGCATCAGTAATTTTCTGTATATAATGATAAAATGCCAACCAAGTTTATATTGGTATGGAAAAATGTAGCTATTTTCCCTGTGTTTCGGAATGTGATAACTTTGAGTTATTGAATGAAGTCTAATTAGGTCATCGAGCTGAAGCACATGGCTTACTAATGTAATTGTAATGGGATATATTATATAACCTTATCTATGCCTGGTATGACTCCAAATCATAGGCTCACTAGATCAAAAGAAATATCTCAGTAAAGGGATCTAAATCCTGTCAAGATGTTTTAGTTACAAACTTACAAGTAATAGTGATTACTTTTAGGGTCTTAGAACTTGGTACCAAAAAATATATGTGCATTTTTGTTTGTTGTTTATTACACAGAACACTAGTTCATTACTTGAATTTGCCTTTTCCTATGCAGTTCTTTTACTTCTCTATTTGCTACATAAAATTGGTATATTTGGATGCATTGGTCGGGGGCTCTGCAGAATGATATGGACTTGTTTAGCTTCTTATTTCTATGCATGGGAGTACTGCTGCAGTTTCATGTGTATCAAGCTTGCCAGTGTCAAAAGAACAAGACGACGACACGTTAGGAGAAGAGACCTGGAAGAAGAGTTTGAAAGCGAAGAAGGAAAATGCCAGCATGAGTCAACAAGCGACTCGAGCAATGTCCTTGAACATGTCGAGTCGAGAAGTAGCAGATGGTCGTCTCGACGATGGAGAAGGAACCACAAAGATTCTCAAAAGAGAAAATCGTTGAGGCCGAAAGGTCATGGAGTTCGAGTAAGGAGTGGTAGAGTGTTGGTTTATGGTAAGCACAGAAGAAAATCTGTTGAAGTTGGGAATCATTCGAATGAGATAGATAGTTTTGGAATGTATGGATCATCCAAATTTGTGCATAAAGAAAGAAAATATAGAAGAGGGAGGCAAAGATGATAGTAGTTGGTTGTGGTTGGGATATGAACTGTATATTTGCATTTTGTGCTCAAAATTATTCCAAGTGTCTGAATCTATTTGTTTTTTTTAGAAGGGTTTTTCATTTTTTGCTCGTCATCTTTTTTTTTTTTTTTTTTTTTTTTTCTGTCTGTCATTATAAAAACTCTCATTTTTGTTTCATTATTGCCTATTGTTTGTTTCTTTCATATCAATTATCAGGTTTTAAAGTTTAGATATTTCTAATGGCTTTTTTGGGTCCCACATGAGGATTGATAACGATTTTTGTTTTTGTTTTTCTGGAAATTTTCACCTTAATGCTTAATCAATTTTTCTCTGTCAAATTTTAAAACTCAAACTGTTTTAATTTACAAGATCCGATAATATTTTAAGATTGAATAACATCTCTAGAATATTGGTGTACTATCTTTAAAAGATTTATATTAGAGTTATAGTCTGTATAGGGAGTTATATTTAAATTTTGTTATATACACGTATTATTTTACATTTTCTAAAACTTAAACGTAAAATCAAATTGAAAATGAATAGAATGCAAATCTAATATACGTTTGGAATATATTTTTAAATGTTTAATTTAAAATAAGTCCACAACTACTCAAACTAACATTTTCTCTAATCAACCAAAACGAACTCTTGACAATTAACAAGAACCCATTTTAAAAGTATGATTTTATATTATTACAAAATTGATAGGCAATAATCATCTTAATTAATTAAATTTACTCTTTCCGAAAACTATCAATAGAACATTTTCTATTAGTTTTGTCCAAATGAATTATTTAAACTATGCATATTAAAATTCCACACAAAGTCTCTTCCCCGTATAAGGACTGTTCTGTTTTTGATAGTCTACATATATGCCTCTCTATCAACACTTCTTTTTTCTCTTCCAAAATTCTTTTTAAGACGAAGCATCTTAACTAATTTAGCAGCCACCCTAAATTTGGTCCAAACACTTGACTTTGAATTAAAAAAGGAAATTTCCTAGTAGTTTTCTAACTTATATTTGTCTCAAATCGATAAAATTATTCCATCTATTGCTTTTGGTGGGTTCAATGAACTTCCTCAATTATTTATTAATTTATATGCCTAGTTGTGATTATTATAAAAATGATTACATTTTCTTTGCTCAACGTCTACTACTTACCACATTATTATTATTATTATTATTATTATTATTATTATTATTATTATTATTATTATTATTATTATTATTATTATATATTATTATTATTAGTGGGCGGTTTCGAGTTTTTGACAAAAACATACGTATTTTTTTATTAATATTAATAAGATATGTATGATATCAAATTTGTAGATTACATCATTCTCTTAAACCATATATTATATTCTATATAATAATCATATTCACAATATGTTAATTAAATTACAATAAAGGAATTCAATTATATTCAACCCCTCAATAAACAATTTCTTTTAATTTAATTATTAATAAAATGTTGAAGTTGAATATTCCTTTAGGTGAAAAAGGGACCGTAATAATCTGATGTTTTCATTTTATAAAGTGGGGGGAAAATCATTTTAAAAAATGAAAAGATATTAAATTAATTAATATAATTAGGTGAGAGATTATATATTCTATGCTTACTTTTTTTTTTTTTAATTTTATTTTTAAACAACCTTTTTAATTATTATTTTATCCCAGCACAAAAATAATATTTATGTGTACAAAGTAGACTTAATTTAAATATGATTTAAATTACCTTGCTTTTTTGTGCCACATTCATATGCATCTAATTATTACTTTCTTTTTTTAAAAAAAAAAAACAAAGTAAAAAATTTTGCATACTTAATTACACAAACCCTACTAGTGTCTATAAGTTAGGTTTTTTTTTCTTTTTCTTTTTTGCACATTTGTTGAATTCCTCATATTTTATTTAGTTGTGTAGAAAAAAAACAATGTAAATTTTTAACTTTTAAAATTTCCACAATTTGCCCTAAATTTATCATGTTGTCTGCTTTTGAAAAAAAAAATATTTGGAACAAAAATTTACAACAATGCAAAACTTGCATTATAAAAAAAAATTGGAAAACATATAGGACAATTTTCTCATGCATGTTGAATAAAAAATTCAATACAAATATTTTTACATAATATATATATATATATATATATTCTTGCTAGTTGAGTTAGGTCGAACATGATCAAACAAATCGTTATGAAAATATAATTAATTTATCTATCATATATGCCTTTACATAAAGTTTTTAAAAATTTTATTTAACTTTTTTAATAAAGACGATAGACATAAGTTAAACTTTCAATCTCGCGTGTACTGATATAATAAATTTTAAGTTATGCTAAATTTGACAATTTTCATTAATTAAATATACATTTCTTTGAAGTTAAAAGATAAAGAAGAAAGAAAATATAGCTAACATAAATTTTAAAACCAAACTTATGATTTAGCCATTTTCTTTTTTTTTTTTTTTTTTTTAAAAAAATATTGGAATATAAATCAACCACGTCTATTTTTTGCGTAACAACCAATTGTGTAGTTAAGTACAAAAGAAATTAATTATTAAAAAAGGTTTATAAACAATTATTTTATTGTCATGTGACGATGGAATTAGGAGTAGAGAGAAATAGGTGAGGCTAAGAAACGATAATAATCATTATCATTTTCTTAATATCAAAACCATCTTTTTCAAGCCACCATGTGGTTGTGGTCAAAATCTCATTGGTTCAACATTTTGACTTTTTTCTATTTATTTATGTTTTAAGTTTGATTACATAATCTGATTTGATTGTGTATATATAATGAGGAATGACATGTTCTTTTCTTTTTCTTTTTTAATAGTTGAAGTTGGAAGTTATAGGTTTAATTTTAAGAATAATTACTATTAAAATCGTCCATCACTCCAAATGGAAGTAAACCATTTTAATTAATTACCTAATTCAAGTAGGCTTCTATAGTCAATACCTTAATTACTAATTTCAAGTAGCTTCCAAAATGGAAACTTATGCAACACCAAAAGCTAGCATGTTAATCCCTGATTAATGTTTTGTATTGCTATCCTAAAACAAACAGAAACAATTAATTTAATTAATTAGATTTAATTGCACTGAATACAAAGATAAAAGATAAAGATCCTCTTTCATCTACATCTACATCTCCAACTCCAACAAACTGATTTAAAAGAATTGTACCAAAATTAGCTACATCTGATCTACACAATCATCCTTCTCAATTTTGCTCATCTACTTTTAACAAATAATTATAATTACACAAATCAAATATATATCAATTTTAGAAATAATTAATGGATCGGAGTTTTACTCTGTTGTTCACTCTTCTTTCCTAAAAAAACAAAATTAATTTTATATTTTGAGATTTAATGTAGGTGTGGATGTCAAATTTTTGGATACAATACAATAACAAATATAACCTTTACGTGATATTAGTAGTGGATTTGTAAGTTATTAGTGAAAAAATGAGACGTATATAACAAAAAAAAAAAAGAAAATGATGGATGGCATACCCAATTTCACAGTTGGACTAGATCGTGACCCAACATTTCCCTTGAAAGACTCATATTATATTGTTGCTTTCTGTCAATTTCTTTTATAGAAAAAAGAGTTCATTAACATTATTGTATTCTATTGCTTAACTTAATACAAAATCGTATATAAAATCAGGAAGAAATATATACAATAATCACATGGTCGGGTGCATCATCATTCAAATATAAAATGAATATCTTTAATTTAATAAGATTGAAAACAATCAAAGTGATATCAACACGCACCTACAAATTGTGACTAGTCATTTCGAGTCGTACGGAAATTTTAACAATTTTTTAAAAATATGAGGGACCAATAAAATAATGCCACGTAAAGGGAGAAATGGAGTTCAAATGAGGCCACGACGGAGGGGTGTTCGTAGTGAATCACTGTCACGGCAGATTGTGCAGGTCACAGTCATCCCCGTCGCTGACCACGTGTCCATCACGAGGAAGCTGAAAAAGAGATTCGCATTTATCTTGTGGGTGATTTGGTGTTTGTGACCATCAAATGGTAATCTTTTGTTTTTTTAAAAAAATGTGAAGGTTACGTGGGGAGATACTATTGGGCTGTTAAACCATAAGAATGATTTTCGGGCAAAGACAAACAATAATGCATATAACGGCCACCGAAAGCGAGATCGACCATGCCACGTAATCCGCTCTCAATTCCACGCGTTTATCTGTTTTTAGTATTTACGTCTAAAAGATTTTTGTCATCTCTAATTTTCATATTTAAAAATATTGTTTTAGTTCCTATGTATTTGTTTAAGCTCTACAAAAGAAGTCTGTATACATTTCAACCCGGTGAGAAGTAAGTTATTTATTTGAATTCTAATACAATCATGTTTTGGATATAGTTTACTTTAATTTATAATAAAATGTATTTGATTGGTTAACTTACTACAACCAAATAAAAGTAAAAAAATAATAGTAAATAATAAATTAAATAGCAAATTAGAATTTTGAAATAGTTTTTTAGATGTAACTGGTCGAAACTTTTTAAATAATATTTATGGTAACAAAATGTAATGTGATTATTATAATTTTAGATAAATCATTACTCCAAAGAGTCGATCTCTCAATAAATATCACCTCAAAACCAAAAGTACTAACAAACGTAAGTCTCACAATGAAACTAAAATCTCACCGGCTTCAACATTCAAAGAAACCAAGTGAAAAATTAGAGCAGCACGTTAGTTTTCATATGCTAAAATTTGTGATTTGTGAATATTAAACTATATTCTATTATTTAATAAAGTTGTTATTGAAATATTGTTTGATAAGTTGTTATTGAATAAAATATTTGCTCCTATAAACTCAAAATCTAATAAACAAGGTTTTTATTGACTATAGCATGAGTACTTGAACTTTACATAGTGACATAAATGAAGATCGAGTTCGACTAATAGTCTAAAATAGTCTATAGTATAAAAATAGTGTCGAACGCCTTAGCTCAGTTAAAAGAGTTTAGCAAGTTAATCTCAAATTATTGGAGCTTATATATATAGGTCCATCTACTAGCTCATTGTGGAATTAAACTTAAACATTTAGTGATCAATGAATTTGAATTAGGTCAATCAAGTTGATCGAGATTAAATAGAATTTAATTAATTAAATTATTCAATTAAAATAAATTCATCGAGGGCGAAAAGGGAACTTTCATTTTTAATCAAAAGTCAAGGAAGCCAAAGGTTAACTTTGACCTTGAGCTAGTGGTTGCCTTGAGCTAGTGGTTGTGGAGTTATCCTATTTATGGTGAATAAGCTAAGCTATGGGTTTGATGTGTTGTTCCTCAACCAATTTATCCACCAAATCCACTTACTTTCTTATTATTACACGATTTGATTGTGTATAATGATGGTGGGGAACTAATTAAGTGAATTTTGTTGAAAACTCACAAGTGTCGATAAGTTCTTCCTCGTTGAAATTCTGAGATCACTAATTTGATCTAAGTGTAGAGAAGACTTAGGTGGTTGTCCTAACAAGAAGGGTTCATGATCAAATTCATCATCAAACACATGAAGATTTGGGCTACAAAGGATATTACGAGCTCTTAAATTCTGTTTTTGTTCATATTTAGAAATATGTTTAGTCCTCTGAGTTAGTGTAATTATGATGATATTTGATCCAATTACTTTCGCTACATGATTTATACCTCCTTCAAAGTAACTATCTTACCTTGAGCGTCACTAATCTCAACACCCAACTCAACTCCCTAGTTTCCAAATGACAAGCAACATTTGTATTATTGATTTTCAAACACCCACAGTCAGAGGATTCCATCGCACCACCCTCTCAACCGAATTCAACGGTAGATTAATGCCTATCTCGATAGCATTCAATTCACCAAGAGCAACAACAAGGTGACACTACACAAAAAATGTCATATCTCTCGATGCAGCAAATCGTCAAGAAATATAGAAAAATATAATACCCCAAGATCTCCCTAACATAATTTTGAATCGTATAGACCTTAGAACACATAGACGCAATCGATGAAGAGAGATTCAACTTATTCTAGTCGTTCCAGATAATCCAACAACAAACCCCCAAACAACACGAAAATCTTCTCGACTTAGCTTATCTCAAAAAAGACAAAATACTTCTAAAAGATACTTCATTAAATGGACTAAATTCAAGATTTATTGAAAAGTACATTAACCAAATTTATAAACTATAAATTAAAAAATTAAAATTAAACCAACTCAAAAATATAAAAATCGAAATAGTATTTCAAAAAAAAAATTAAGGAAGGAGTATATACAAATTTTTATTATATGGTTCTTCAACCTCTACAAAACCACATTGATATTCCATAACTACTGAAATGTTAATTGCAAATGATTGAATGTTATATTAGTTGAATATGTTATAAATTTGATAGAAAACCAAATTGAAAGTGCAAAGGTTCATCAAACACTTTACAAAAAAATGGAAACAAACCTTGTTATAATTTATGGAATAAACTTTTAATTTAATGTTTTTTTAAAAAAAATTAAACTTGTATTTATGAAATTTTAAATTATCAAAATACATTTCTTTCAAATTTTTTGTGTTTCTGAATGAATAATCAATTAAATTTCAAGTTATAACTTGTGATCTTTTGTTTGTGTAATTACACTTTTAAAAGACCTTTACCCATTGACATACAATGTTTAAAAATCTTATTTAATTATAATTTTTATTATTTTATATCTATCATTTCTTTTATTCTTTACACTATTATTTATTATATTTTCTTTTCAACTAAAATAATTTACCCTTCAATACATATTATTATAATTTAATAATTTATTTTCAAAACAGAAAAACTATAATAACATACAACTTTTATTATAATTATTGTTTTTTTTTTCCTCAAACATATCCTTTTCAAGATCAAACAGTAAAGTCCAAATAATTGTAAATTTTGTAGTTTTATTTTTTATCTTTTTTTTAGTAGCAAAGTTTTGGTTTTATAGTTTAATTTTGTAAATATTTTTCAAAATGAAAAGTCTAAGAAGAATAATGACAGAAGTTTTAGGTTTGCATTATTAGCAGTTGACTAGGAATTATTCCCACCTTTTTTTTTCCTATGCATAACAAATCACTGTTAATTTAATAAAACATTGTTATAGTTATTATTGTCTTTCATTATGGGTTTAAGAATAGTATATGTATGCATGTTTATATTTAAAAACCAATAAAAGTAAAGAAATTTTTTATGATTTAACCTTTTTCAACGGCAAATTTTTCGATGATTAGCTTAATTGACTCCTAATATTATTAATATTTCATAGATTTATTGTTGAATTATCGAAAGAGAAAAATAAAGAAAATTTCGATCATAGATAAAAAAAAAAACTATTTACAAAATATAATATTTTGGATAGATAAATTTTACTATATCTTATAAATAGTTTCAATATATTTTTATTTTAAAAAATACATATTTTTTTATATATACTGTATTGTTTTCTCTTTTTGTACTAATCTCTTTTAAGATCTCTCAAACTTCCCCAAATGCACAATCTAAAAAAGTATAAACTTCCCCAAATGCACAATCTAAAAAAGTATATACTTATAATTATTCTCGTGTGGTTCTATGAATCATTTTTAGAGTTGGAAATGACATGACGTTTCATGCATACTCGTTCTAATTAGGGCAAAAAACTTCAATTTGACTAAAGACAAGTCAAACAGAAGACACAAATCGAGTCTCCGATTATTGTTTTTTCTATATTTCCTTTTTTTAAAAAAAAAATTCATTTCATAATATAATCAACTTTGAGCTTTCATTAAATTTGTTAAAAAAGTAGTATGATTTTTTTAAAAAATTCATTTATATAAATACTATAATAATAAAACTAACCTGATATTGAAATATTTTCAAATTTAACGTAAATACTAAATTTAAATAATTGAAAAATACATTTTTTAGTGTGAACTTGAGTCTCTTGGCGAAGATACACTAACTTTTACAAGAAAAAAACGAGAATGATAGTTATCCATTAGAATGAACTAGTCCTAATAGTCCTCAACTCTATCGTCGATCTCAATACTTTCTCTTTAGACACGACAATATTATTGTAACAAAAATTTATGAAATATAGTTTCATTAATTACCATTTCGACTCTATATCTTCACTGCTTCGATGATTTTTTTAAAAAAAGTAAAATCTTTAAAAGTAGTTTGGTAATATAATTTAGGTATATCATCAATTATTGAAAAGTAAAAAATCGAGACGTACCTAAATGAATAATTTAAATGGCTCGCATATCACTGTACTGGAAAATTCCCATCCAATTGCAATGCAACACGTTGAAACCATGGAGGACGTGTAACACAAATCCACCGTTAAATCAACCGGCCGACTTCACCCGTGATCTCATAATCGTAGCGCTCAAAAAAGCGGTCCCAAAAGGAACCCGACCCGGATGACGTAACAAGCGCTACAGTCCAAACACACATTTCGTAAGTAATGACCAAATCATTTCCCCCAAACAGCACTGCCACGCACGCACCTCACTTTCTTTTCTGCCACGTGTCCCACATTAGGGACCATTGGAAATTTTTTTACCGCCCACGTGTCTTCTAGAAACTGCGTCCTAAACTATCCACGTGTCCCTTTCCTTTTATCTATAAAATCCTCCTCTTTCTCTTGCGTTCTAATTTTCAAGCCCAGCTGAGGAAACACCTTTCGGAAGAAAAAGGAAGAGAAAAAAAAAGGGGGGAAAAAGTCATGGCCGCCGATTTGCAGTTACCGCCGGGATTTAGGTTTCATCCAACGGACGACGAGCTTGTGACGCATTATTTGTGTCGTAAATGTGCGTCGCAGCCGATTTCGGTGCCGATTATTGCTGAAATCGATCTTTACAAATATAATCCATGGGATTTGCCTGGTACGTAGTTATTTTAATTTTATTTATTTCTTTACAAATATGAATGGAATTTCCATTAGCTTAGTATAATTATATTAAGATTTGTTTATTGAGATTGGAATTTTATCTATTCATTTACAGAAAGGGCTTTGTATGGAGAGAAAGAGTGGTATTTCTTTTCACCGAGAGACCGGAAGTATCCGAACGGTTCGAGGCCGAACCGGTCGGCTGGGAGTGGGTATTGGAAGGCGACCGGAGCTGATAAACCGATAGGACGGCCGAAGCCGGTTGGGATTAAGAAGGCTTTGGTTTTTTATTCTGGCAAAGCTCCTAAGGGTGAGAAAACCAATTGGATCATGCACGAGTACCGGCTCGCTGATGTGGACCGCTCGGCTCGCAAGAAGAATAGTCTAAGGGTATATTCTCTTCTCACCTTATTCATAACTTTCAGACTTGTTTTTTTTTTTAAGAAAGAATTTTTAGAACCTTTTTCAATACGTAAATTAGAAGAAATAGCTAAACTCAATTTCGTTGTCCTAAAAGAAGAAAATTACTCATTTCTAATTTCTATTGGATCCCTCAATTTTTCAAATTATAAATTTACTCCTGGAGTTACGAATTTTGCAATTTAGACCCACCTGACCTTAGGGACTAACGTAAAGCCTTCGATTTTGCAGCTTGACGATTGGGTACTATGTCGCATATACAACAAGAAGGGGGCAATCGAGAAACAGCACCCGCCGGAGATGAGCACGATTGGATTCTTTGAAAATGAGGAACAAGAGGAAAAGCCGGAAATTCTGAATGACAGAGCAATTTCTGGGCGAATCCCGTCGGCATCTCCTTTGCAAGGTCCGCCATCGTCTGGCGTAGTTAACGATTACGTGTACTTCGACCCGTCAGATTCAATTCCTCGTCTTCATGCGGACTCGAGCTGCTCGGAGCACGTGGTGTCGTCGGAGTTCACGAGTGAAGTACAGAGCGAGCCTAGATTGAAAGAAGAGTACTGTGGATTAGGATTCCAGTATAATTACATGGACAGTTCATTGGACAACGCATTCTGTGCTCAATTTCCTACGTTAAATCAGATGTCGCCATTGCAGGATATGTTCATGTACAAGCCATTTTGAATTTGAATTGGACATGTCATGTCAGGAATTGAGTTGATGGAATTGTACGGTGGCTCGAGACGACGGTGGTCGATGACTGCGCCGTGGGATAATTTGCAATCGCAATAAGAAAAATCAGGTCGGCGGGGATTGAAAATTTTAGCGATGAGCGATTTTAGCACGTGTGTTGTCGATTGTACATAGCGTGTCAAACGTGCCAGTTAATGGAAAAAACGTTTTAAATATTGTTAAATATGCGATTTGTTTACTTCTTTGTTTATTAATTTAATCACCGATAATCAGTTTGTTTAATTCCAACTAAAACCATACGAAATTACTGCCTAATAAACTAACAAATTAAATTTGATAGTGTGCACTTTTTGAAAATTAATTTATTCCTAAACAAGAAGACGTTAGGATTTAGATATCCAATGGGCAGTAGGGAGTGGAAGAGCTCAGGATTGTTTTCGCAATTATGTCTATGCGTGAAGAACCCGAAAATAATGTGTCTAAATCTAAAAATGCTGGGGAGAAAAGATTAGCGTGCGATGAATGAAATATAAAAAGCCTTGGGAGGGCCCATTTCATACTATGCAAGAAGCCCAATACAAAGTAATATGTTTGGGTGGGCTTCATTATTATGTTTACAACTGACGCATTTCTAGCTAGAGAGCCTCCTTTAGCGATAATAGACTTACTTGAGAGCTGGAACATTATTGTTTGTATTATGTTATATTTGTATATAAAATACTACCAAAGTTTCTTTTAATTACGAGCTTCCAAAAATCATGTTCTTTCCTAAACAAAATTTTATCCCAAAAAGAATACATGCATTCTTCATTTTAAAAAGTAATTTAATGTATTTATTGATGTATTTTTTAGGTTTGATATATAGTTGATTTGATAGTCCAACGTACCCCTTAACCTAATTTTGTCTATTAAAACCGACAAATATATATATATATATATATATATATATATATATATATATATATATATATATAGAGAGAGAGAGAGAGAGAGAGAGAGAGAGAGAGAGATAAAAAAGAAAAAAGAGAAAAGGGAAAGGGAAAGATGTATATGATGAATTGAAATGGGTATTGGTGAAACGAAGGCGTTTGGGATGAGAAGGGGTCCATTGGGCATTGGGATTGAGAGACAATGGGAGAGGACATCCCTTTCAGGGCCCTTCTCCTTCCTTTTCCCCATCATCCCCCCATCTTTGGTTTCTTCTCATTAGTTTTCTCCATTTTTCTCCATCTCCGAATTTCCAAATTTATTCTTCTTTATCATGGGAAGTCGTCTAACTGTGTTCTCATTCATCCCAAATTTCCTCAAGTTTTGGTGTATTAAAAAAGTTTGTTTTAGAAAGAATGAAGATAAAAATTGAAATAAAGGGAATAGGTTCAGTTATGGACCTCTAAAAATAAATATTAGTCTTATATTATTATGTTGATACTAAAATGTGAGTGAGTGAATTGATGTGGTGAAAAAGGGAATATAATATATAAGGAGGATAGGTGTCCAACATTCACATGTGCTGTGGGATTCTCAAACATTCAATTTTATAGATCCAAAAAACAAAAAAAACCTTCCCATTCAACCCTACATTTCTACCCTCACTATCTCTCTACCCTATGTCTTATATATTATTATCATTATATTTTATAAAGTGATTTTCTTTTTCAGATACAAACTGTGTTTTTCTTATATATAACTATATTTATTCTACGGTTATTGTGCTGTCTAATTATAATTAGTGGAACTTAATTAAATTCAAATAAAATCAACTATATATATATTATTTGCAATAAATGTTAAATAGTAATTTGAAACTCTTACAATTACAAATTCCATATGTTTAAAGTGTTTACTATACTATTTTCTTTTTCTTACAATAACTACACTTCTTTTTTCTTTTTAATTATTCCGAACTACTTTATTTTCTTTCTTTTTCTAATAAAATTAACCCTAACCACAACATAATAATAAAAAAAAAATTATAAATTATAAGTTTAACTCTTCAAGTTTTAAATTGTATCCATTTACTCATTGCATTCTAACAAATTTCTAACTTACTATTTTAAACTTTTAAATTTTATGTTAAACAGTAAGTATTTAAATTTTTAATTTTGTTTTTATTAGGTTAGACTGAATTTATATTTTATTTTTTAAATTCACATGCTTTCTATATATATATATATATATATAAATAGAAGTTAGGAATCTAATAAACATAAGATTTTTATGCATGTTAGGTCAATTAATTTTAAAACTTTTCTAAATATTTCGTAAAATTTAAGAGTTTAGATATAAATTAAAATTTAAAGGACATTATAATACAAAACTTAAAAGTTTAGACTATGTTTGGTAACCATTTGATTTTTTGTTTTTTTAAAATTAAGCTTACTTTTACCTTCAAATTCTTTCATTTTTTTTTTTAAATTTTACCAAAGGTTTACAAAATTTAGTCAAAATTTAAAAATTAAAAAGAAACTTTTAAAAAGTTTGTTTTTTGTTTTTAAAATTTGACTAAGAATTCGATAATTATACTCAAGAAATATGCAAATCAATACCAACAAGATGTGCTTAGTTTGGAGTAATCATATCTTAGGTGACCTTCTAAGATTTTTTTTAAGATGTATGTCAAATGTCAATGAGAATAAAATATCTTAAAAAGACCCGTGGTGTTTTGTGATGACAACTTTCACACTTATAAAGTCTTCAGGACAATCGAGGATCAATGATATATAGTTTGGTCGCACGAGATGCAAGAAAATGCCAGAACCATCCATATTCTTTTTGGACCTAGAATATCACATAAAAAAGACTAAATGGTTATGAAACAAAACCTTAGAAACATTGTTTTATAACATGGGGATATTAAGAGATAAACAATTTTCATAAAAGAAAGAAAAAGAAAATTAGTTAGGTTTAGAGTGTTTAAATCCAATGGTTTTGTTTACATCATGGTGGTATCTGTTTAGGGTCCACTAAATCTTGACCACATGGGGTGGTTCTTTATCAATGATTTTCCATCTCTCTCATTTCTTCATTTCATTATCACAGCTTAAGTTTATGTCATTACTACAAATTACTAATTTTATTTATTTATTTATTTATTTATTTTAGTTGAGTGAAGTATTAAAAGTCCCTTAATTTTGTGATGATAGGGTTTCATTTAATTTCAATGTGTTCTTATGAAAGCTTTTCTAAAAATCTAAATATTTTCTTCAAATTTCAATTTTCTTTTAAAGTTTTTCTCCCTACATTTATCATACTCAATTTAATTTAATTTCATTTTTATCTTTGCTAATGAATAACTAATAGATTGTTTTTCTTTTTATAGAAGATATATTATGTCAAATATAAATAGATGGTGATGGGGATTTGACCTGAGTATCTATTTATTTATTTTTATTAAGAGACTTTATTTTCCTAAATAAAAATTTAAAATTTAAGAAAGTTTCAATAAAAATTATGTTTTTTTTTTTAAAAAAATTAAGCTTATAAAATTCCACACAAATTCAATCAATTATGAACTCATTTTTGCTTTCATCAATGATCAAATAAGTAAATTATAAAATATCTAAAGGATAAAATTGAAAAAACACTACACTAGCATTAAATATCATAAACAAAAACATACATTTAGCCTTCAATGTATTATATATTTGGAGTGTCTCAACTACAACCAACAAGTTTTTCACCCTTAGTTTTACTCAAAACATAAAAGGTCGTGTATGAATAATTAAAACATTGAATCACAAAATAATTACAAAAAACCAAACATTGATGTATTTTAACTAATTGAGGATTATTAACACCTCGTGAAACTTTTTACTACTTACATGTAAAGGGTGAACATGATAAACAAAAAATAGAACTGATCGACCAAAATGATCGAGCTGAAGACGATCAGTGGAAAATAACACTACAACAAGTTGGGAGTTGTTTGGTACTTGTAAATCGTACTTGCAAATAGCCAAACTCCTTCCAGTATAATACATAGTCGTACTTGCACACGTGAATAGTCTCGTACCAAGCCCAAGTCACACAATTTTCATTTGGCTTCGTAAGATGAATTAGGAATAGTAGTACTACACATTGGAAATGCTACTCTCAACAGTTCTAATAACAGGTCGAAGGGCTTGTTACTTCAACAGTTGAGAACCTTGACATGCATCAACTTAACTAAAAAATTTAGGAAGAAAAATTCTGAACAACCAGGGTATAGCTCACTACGTGCTTCAGTCAACAAGTCTTGAAATATGTTTGTTGTCTCTTGTTCTATATCTACTCCAATATCAAAGGACATCTCATTCTCTGAACCTTCCTCTGTTTCCTCTTCGTGTTTAGTCGAAACTTGTAAATCATATTCAGCATATCAAACATTTCATCTTCTTCATGAAAATGGTTACCACTAGTTCCTTCATTAAAGCTTCTATACATCTATGCAAGTTAACTAGCTCTCTATGATACACCCATTATGTGTAGGAGGGGATATTCCAATAGTTGATAGATGTCGCTCAACACTCTCTGATAAGTTCCAATTTGAGTTCTTACATCCTCTTGCAGGAACACTTTATTCGTCCGTAATCATTGTCTTGAAACTTAACAACCACTAAAAATTAGGCCTCACCCTCTCTATACTCAACCGAGAACTTATTCTTAAGTTTCATCCAACCCTTATCCATCGTTAAATACCTAAAACATAAATAGGTTTGATTAGCGTCGTATATTCCTCCTCTCAAACCCTAAACTTACTCCCATAAATAAGCTATGTCCAATCTCCCAAACTTTTCACAAAAGCTAAGTTGAAACTACATAGGCTACCATAACTGCAGGATAGACACCACAAACAACTTTAATCTTTTGAACCTACCTACCCCTTCCAACATACTTTACAACCCCTCTTACACAGCTTCAAACTCTCAGATATGCTAACAAATTCAAAATTAAGTTTGCACTATAAATAGGTTACCATAACTACAGGACAGACGTAACAAATCAACAATAAATTACTTCAATATTTACAAGCTACCTAACAGTTCCAGCAAACAAAACTACTAAGAAAAAACAACTAAGTTTGAACTAATTAAGGCTAACATAACTGTAGAATAACCAAAATAAATCTCAACCACAAATTACAGTAATTATAAAACAATAACAGTCTTCACAAAGACAAATATTGAAATCGTTACACTCCCTTCCTCAAATTCAATAATATCCCCTTTAATTTTCAATTCAACCCCCCCCCCCCCCTTCAGATTTTCAATATAGCCATCCTCCCCCTACAAATTTTCAACACACAACCCCCTTAAATTTAATTTTCAATACACAACCCCTCTCAAATTTTCAATTCTCAAATCCATAAAATATATAAAATTCAAATTGAATCATAAAACTTATTCCAAAACTAAATCACAAAACAAATTCAAACCCTAAATCATAAAACTAATTTGAAACAAAAGCTAAACCTAAACTAAACCAAAATAAAAACTAAATTACTTACTAGAGTCAGGAGCGGCAGCGACAAAGAAGACAGATGACGACAACGACAAGGAGGATGAACGACGACGAGCGATGGGCAAACGACTCTCTTCTTCTTCTTCTCGACCTCTCGTTTTCTTTTCTATGATTTACAGAACTCAAAGAGTTATTTTTATAAGGGCTCTCCCAATGCTTCACGAAAAGGTCGGGAGAAGGCACTCAGTTTCGACGCCATTAATAATACGTCGGTATTGTTGAACAATAATCTCGACGCATTATTGATAGTGTCGGGATATATTAGCCCCTGTCTCAACATTCTGCATGACACGTTAGGGAAAAGCAAACATATTATTTACTTGTTTCCTATCCCCCGACGCTGGTTCAGAAAACATCGACAATTGGAGTCCCTGTCCCGACGTCTGCTGCATGGCATTGGAGAACGTGTGACAATTAAATAATAGATTTTATTTTCCTTGACGCCTTGTTCACATGCGTTGAAAATACGAAAGCTTATCCCGACGACTCTCAAAAGGATTCGGGAAAAATCAAATATATAATTAATTATCACATGTTCCCCAACGTTCATGTTATTGGCGTCAGAAGAGGTTTACCTTAGCTTGACGTCGATTTCACAGCGTTGGGATATGTGAACTTCACCGACGTAGGGTATAGTGCGTCGGGGGAACACCTATCTCCCAACGTTGTTTTCTTTGACGTCGGTTTATGCGTCGGGAGAATCTTGATTTCTTGGAGTGTAAGGAGGGGTTCAGTATGTGACATTTGAGAAAAATCCAAACCGACTAACATTTAAAAAAAAAATCAAAAACTACTTAAACCTATCGATCGATTGACCAACGCTTGATTTATACTCTTCAAGATTAGAGTCGACTTGTACTTTTACTAAATCAAGCATAATCGATTTAATGATGATTAATTTGGTAGAAAAACCAATACTAACCGACTGATGCTCAGCCCGTAGTTACACGCATTCACATGGTTAAAAGCCTTTGAAATATCTTTGATAAAAATCAATCATGATATATGATTTAATTTTAGACCATATTGTTATTTTTATTTGAAAGATGACATAATAACATTAGAGTATATTAAATTAATTGGGAAGCAAAGTGTTATTTTAAGAATGGTCAAAGGAAAAATAATTGATATAACTAAAATTAATAGTCAATTGGGCAATTAATATGATATTATTGGAAGATGGAAGTAATTGCCTATTTGAGAGTTCATTACACATTTACACGCAAAGCTAACATTGCAAAATGCTCCCTTAGTATTCCATCTCTTCATTACTCTCTTCATTGCTCTTATTCAAATTGTAAAAGCAAAACTACAAATTAATTTATATCTCTAAATTTTAGAGTTTTATTCATTAAAATTTTAGACTAACAAACATTAACACTTGTAACGATATTAATTAAACTCCTAAATTATCATAACTAAATGATTCAATTTAGATAATTCATTAAGATTATATTTAGAAATCCTAAATATATCGTCTTTAATTTATACATAGATGGACTTCTTCAAATATGCAAATTCGAAAGAACTATTAAATTGATGTAGAAAGGATTTTCAAAAAAAAAAATCTTACAAATAATATTAAAAGAATGGAACTAAATGATTTACCTTTCTTTCTCCAAAAATTTAAGGATTTAATTGATATAATAGTAAGTAATTAAATACAACTAAATTAATATAGTTGAGTATAAATGACTATTTCTTTTCTATTTTTTTTAATAACTTCCTCTTTAATTAATTACTTACAAGTTGAATTTGGCAAAGTTTCTTAAGAAAAAAAATGTTGAATTTGGAAACATTTAATTTTATATATATTCTTTTCATTTCTAGTTTAGTTTTAGGCCAACTAACCAATACTTTTAATGTCACTTTTTTTCTTTTTTATAAATAAAATCGAATAAAGCAACTTTAATTCGATCATATAGTTAAATGATATTATTAATTAATTTGAGATATAAAGTTAGCTTTTGAAAAAGGAGATATATAAAGTTTCCAATACAATTATTTTATATGTTGTAATAGTAATTTGTGGAATTTACATTTCACGTTTCATTAAAATTTAAACATTATAATAATAACCATTTTAGGTGGACAATAAAGTATGAGGACAAAGATAATGATATTATTAAGTCTCTAATTAACCTTTAATTAATATTTCTATCTACCCTCCTAAGCTACCATAAAGTATAGATCAACGATCTTGATCTGTAGTTCTTGAAATATATATTTATTATAAAGTTTGTTTGTTTTATTGTCTATAGCTTTAACTAAATTTGTTGAAGCAATTGTAGGTCTATAGATTTGGAGTTATTCTTCTTCCACCTTTATATTCAAATTTGATTATTCATTGTTTCTTTATGATTCCATCATAATACTTAATTTAGTAAATAAAGTTGTTCATTCTTTATTCTTTAGTTGTTGATGAGGATCTTTCTAATAATAATTTTATTTTTTATAGTATCAATTCTATATATTTATATGTAAGTTTATTTTAGTTTTTCTATGTAACTTTTGTTATTGGGCTAGTCATACATGTTTCTAATGATTCACATAAGATAATAACTCATTCTTAAAAACCATTAAAGCTAAAAAAAAAAAAAAAATACTAAAGAAGAAAGTTGAGGAATAACATTACAACTTTTGAACATATAACAACATTTTTTAAAAATGCTATAGGGACCTATTGCAGCTTCCTCACCCTCTTTGAGCTATCGAGGAAGTCCATCGTTAGTCTTCCCCTCCTGGATCATTCAAGTGACTTCTATCACGATTGTTTTAGATAATGGTAAGTTAACAAACATTTAGACCTTGTTCATGACTTAAAAAAGGGTGTGATTTTGCTTACTTTTCAAAATCTATTTTCTTCTATTAGGATCCATCGTGGTCATTAAGATTAAGAGAATGTTTGAAGAAATTACTAAAATCATTCAAACTAGTTTCCCTCTTTTCTCGTATGAAACATACCCTTAATCCTTTGTGATCTCTTGATTTTATAATGAGATTAAAGTTTTTTGTATTCCTTTTATTTTTTTAAAAAAATAGAAACAAGAACAATATCAAGCAACACAATCAACTCACACCCAATAAGATGGGAGAGTCAAATAGATAGACAATTCGTCAAAAAACAATCACCAAAATTAGAAAACGCAAAATGGGTCAAATTGCATGCCACTTTACGACCACCCATTACAACAAAATCTAAAGCTTTAAGTCTTAGAATGACTATCAAGACGTAAACTTTAGCATAGAACACTCCAAAAGGTGAGATATCAAATCTAGAGCTCCACAAAACCCATATTAATAAGAAAGACTCAATTCCGTTGAAATAGTCATAAGTCCACCCTTCACTACTCCTAAAACGAATTATTTTAATTATGTTATTGGATTCTTTTTGTTCAATTACAAGCAACACTTTAACTCCTCATGTTTTAGCTTATCATCCTCGTCTATTTTTTTTTTTCTTTTCTTAAATTTGGATGAATCGAAGATCGCCTTTCTCAAATGTATTATACATGTCTCTACCCTCTTGCGAATTTTCCTTCCTCTTATTAATATTTTTTTTCTTTGGATGTTGTACTAAGAAAAGAACAACATATTTTGAAATAAATGAGAAAACTTAAAAGTAATGTTAATAATAATGTAAAAAAGAAAGAAAGAAAGAAAGAAAGAAAGAAAAAAGAAGGAAAGAAGGAAAAAGGGAAATGTGGGTGGGGAGGAAAGGAGAGTGGGGGGAAGTGGTTTATTGTCATTCCAACCGATTCCCAATCACCCGCGCTTTTATGACAATTCTATTTTTATTTATTTATTTATTTATTATTTCCCAATTTTAAAAATTAAAATACAACAAATAAAACAAAGAGACACTGAAGAGCAAAATTAAATAAAAACACAAAAAGAGAGCAAAGAAGAAAAAGAAAAGAAAAGAAAAGAAAAAAAAAAAAAAAAAAAAACTGGACACATCACACTTGGAGGATGGAAGCGAAAAGACTCAGACTTTGAGACTGCTCCTATCTCTCTTCTCTTTCTCTCAAGCTGCCGTTTTTTTTTCTCTTTTCTTTTTTAATTTCTAGATTTCACTTCTTTTGTAGTTCTTACATGCCCAATTTCCCACTTCATCTCCCCCAATTTCAGGTACATTTCCAATTTTCCACTTCCAAAATGATGTTTTTCTTGCCCTAGATTCTGTGACGCTACTTCTGATCCGATCTCCGTACTTTATTTTACTCTTTTTTTTTTTTTTTTTTTTTTAGTTTTGTTTTGTTTTGTTTCTAAATCTGAATTTCTTCTTCTTCTTCTTCTTCTTCTTCTTGTTGTTGTTGTTTTAAGTAATTGAGTTACTCGGTTTCAGAGATCTTTTACTGATTCAGCTTTGATCTGCTTGTTGTGGTTGCTGTTTTGCAGTGGATTTGTTCTGTTGTTGGTTTGTCGGTGAAAGATCACACTTAACTGAGGTTGCTTCTTTTTGGATTTTGGAGGAAGTAGATTTTTTGGAGTGTTTGGAGATGGAATTGAATTGGGTAGTGGGGTAATTGGGATTTTGATGCTTCTGAGTCGGAAGAAGCGGCCTCCGACTTGTGGTGGAAGGGGGAAGTTTCTGGGGTTATGCTTCTTCTGCATTAGGGAGATCGAACGAAGGAAATCTTTTAACATTTGCTGGATTTTGGATCTACAGAAGAGTAACAATCTGATCTTTAACCCTGTGTGCATGTATGTCTTGTGGTCTTTTGGAATTTGGATTTTGAGTTATTTCTGTTAGATACTTGTAGTTTAAACTCGTTTATGAGTTTATCATTGCTATGTAACTGCAACTTAAAAAGTATACCCAAGGAGTTCTGAGGTTTTCTACTTCATCTTGCAGGTGAGCCGGGTGAAAGCTGAGGAAGTGAATTCATGAAATGTCGAAGTCCCCTGCCACAGAACAAATTGAGTCTCTGTCACCTTCTACTTCGAGCCCTCGGTAGGTTTTGATTCTTCCTTCCTTCATCCTCTCTGATTGTTGTGGCAGTTGGTTTTATTAATGGAAAATATGACAATAGATCAACGTTATGTTATATAAATAATAGAATTTAAAGCAGTTTATTTGTCTTCGACTACATGCAACTGCCAATTATCAACTCTTGGTAAATTTAAAATATATTTCGTTATTGTTTAAACGAATCTTATGGTCGTAAGGTACTGAGCATGGATATATCCTATTATCAGGGAAACTAATGGAGCAGCAATTATGGATGATCCAGAAACTACAATGGCTACTGTTGCTCAGCTTATTGAGCAACTTCATGCAAGTATGTCTTCGTCACAAGAGAAAGAACTTATTACAGCACGCCTTCTGGGAATTGCTAAAACACAAAAGGATGCTAGAACACTTATTGGCTCTCATTCTCAAGCTATGCCTTTGTTTATCAACGTTCTCAGAAATGGGTCTTCAGTCGCAAAAGTTAATGTTGCAAGAACTCTAAGTGTTTTGTGCAAAGATGACGAACTACGGTTGAAAGTGCTTCTTGGTGGGTGCATCCCACCGTTGCTCTCACTCTTGAAATCTGAATCGATTGAGGCTAGCAAGGCTGCAGCTGAGGCAATCTATGAAGTTTCTTCAAGCGGTCTTTTGAATGATCGTGTTGGTATGAAGATATTTGTCACAGAAGGTGTGATACCCACCTTATGGAACCAACTAAATCCAAACAATAGGCAGGACAAAGTTGTAGAGGGATTTGTTACTGGATCTTTGAGAAATCTTTGTGGAGACAAGGATGGTTATTGGAAAGCCACACTTGAGGCTGGGGGAGTGGATATCATTGTTGATCTTCTCTCTTCTGACAGTGCAACTGTTCAGTCAAATGCAGCTTCTCTTCTAGCACGCCTAATGTTGGCCTTCAGTGATAGCATAGCTAAGGTTATAGAATCTGGAGCTGTGAAAGCTTTGCTTGGGCTTGTAAGTAAGAAAAATGATATTTCTGTTCGTGCAAGTGCTGCTGACGCTCTTGAGGCTCTCTCATCAAAGTCAACTGGGGCCAAAAAAGCAATTGTGGACGAGGAAGGTATTCCAGTACTTATCAGGGCAGTAGTTGCCCCTTCTAAAGAGTGTATGCAGGGTAAACATGGCCAGTCTCTACAGGAGCATGCAACACGAGCACTGGCCAACCTTTGTGGTGGGATGTCTGCACTAATACTTTATCTAGGAGAACTTTCACAATCCCCTCGCCTTTATGCACCGATTGCTGATATAGTTGGAGCACTTGCATACACTCTAATGGTTTTCGAGAAGTCCATTGACGAGGACCCATTTAATGCTACCAAGATAGAAGATATTCTTGTGACACTTCTAAAGCCTCACGATAATAAGTTAGTTCAGGAGCGTGTCCTCGAAGCGATGGCTAGTCTATATGGTAATATATATTTCTCAGAATGTTTAAACCATGCAGAAGCAAAAAAGGTGCTTATTGGACTTGTTACTACTGCTGCTACTGATGTGCAAGAGTACCTAATTCCATCTCTGACTAGTTTATGTTGCAATGGGGTTGGCATCTGGGAAGCCATTGGCAAGAGAGAAGGGGTTCAGTTACTTATATCATTACTGGGTTTATCAAGTGAGCAACATCAGGAGTATGCTGTTCAGTTGCTGGAAATCTTGACTGACCAGGTAGATGACAGCAAGTGGGCTATCACTGCTGCGGGTGGAATTCCTCCATTGGTTCAGTTATTAGAGACTGGTTCCCACAAGGCAAGGGAGGATGCAGCACATATTTTGTGGAATTTGTGCTGTCACAGTGAAGATATTCGAGCTTGTGTTGAAAGTGCAGGTGCCATCCCAGCATTTTTATGGCTTTTAAAAAGTGGTGGATCTAGGGGCCAGGAAGCCTCTGCTATGGCACTTTCAAAACTTGTTCAAACTGCTGATTCTGCTACTATAAACCAGCTATTAGCTATGCTCTTAGGAGATTCTCCAAAAGAAAAGGCTAATATAATTCAAGTTCTAGGTCACGTGCTTACTATGGCGTCATATGAGGATTTTGTACATAGAGACTCTGCGGCTAATAAGGGTCTGAGAACACTTGTTCAAGTTCTCAACTCATCAAATGAAGAAACTCAAGCCCATGCTGCTTCTGTTCTAGCCGACTTATTTAGCTCAAGGCCGGATATTTCTGATAGTCTTGCAACTGATGAGATTGTACATCCTTGTATGAAGCTCTTGGCTAGCAATACTCAAGTTGCCACTCAATCTGCTCGAGCATTGGCTGCTCTCTCCCGACCCAGCAAGACAAAAGCAATGAATAAGATGTGCCATATTGCTGAAGGGGATGTCAAGCCCCTGATTAAGTTGGCTAAAACGTCTTCTGTTGATGCTGCTGAAACTGCAGTTGCTGCACTGGCCAATCTTCTATCTGATTCTCAAATAGCTGCAGAAGCTCTAGCAGAAGATGTTGTCTCAGCTCTAACTAGAGTTTTGGGAGAAGGAACTTCAGTTGGTAAGAAGAGTGCAGCTCAAGCTCTTCATCAATTGTTGAACCATTTTCAACCTGGTGAAGTGTTTGCAAGTGAAGCTCAGTGTCGTTTCATTATCCTTGCTCTAGTTGACTCCTTAAGGTCTATGGATTTGGATGGAAACAATATTGTAGATGCTTTAGAAGTAATTTCACTCTTAGTTAGCACCAAGCTAGGAGCTAGCTTGACTTATGCACCATGGTCTCCCCTGGCTGAGGATCCTTCAAGCTTGGAACCACTCGTATACTGTCTTGCTGAGGGACCATCTCCACTCCAGGACAAGGTCATTGAAATTTTGTCAAGACTATGTGGAGACCAACCTGTTGTTCTAGGTGATTTGTTAGTTGCAAGATCAAAATCACTTGATTCTCTTGCTAATAAAATAATAACATCTTCAAATCCAGAGGTGAAGTCAGGAGGGGCTGCATTACTCATCTGTGCTATGAAGGAGCACAAACAGCAGTCAGTGGGAGCCCTAGACTCGTTTGGATGTCTTAAACTACTCATACATGCTTTAGTCGGTTTGATCAAACAAAATTCTACTTCTTCCTCTCCAGATATTGAAGTTAGGACCCATAGAGGTTTTATTAAACGAAGTACTTTTCTAGATGGAGATACGTTTGATGCTTCTGACCCAGCCACAGTCATGGGAGGTACCATTGCCCTCTGGTTGTTGTCAATAATTGCTTCTTTTAATGTGGAGAACAAGGTTGCTGTTCTGCAAGCTGGAGGACTTGAGGCCCTGTCTGACAAGCTTGTTAGCTATACTACAAATTCACAGGCAAGTCATTTGTTAACTTGAATGTTCACTCCCCGTAGAAATAATTATTTATTTCCAATTTTTTTCTCCCTTCTGTTGTTCTGCTGTTACTGTGTCAGGTGAGCAGACTTTTTATATTCGTTGAGAATGGAATTTATTACTTTTTGCTGTCACTGACCCAAAATTTGAGAAAATATGCTATTTAGGGAATATTAATGTTTTTTTTCCTTCTTTTTTGGAAGAATTGATTTTATACTAATGGTATGTATCCTGCCTTTAATTACGTCAAATCTAAATGTCTTTGCTCTAAACCATAAGTATCATTTTCTAGGGAATGTCTTTAACGTAAATAGTTTTTGCCACTTTCCCTTTCATCACCTCTTGTGGAGTAAGAACAACAACTTAAAAAGAAATTTTTTTGCACATTATTGATAAGGTATGCTAGGTCCTCTGTTTTGATGAGCTCGAATCATAAACAACACCATTGATCTATTTATTAAGGCCTAAGTGGTGCACTTACTTAGCATGTGTGTCTAAGTGTATTGCTGCTATGTTTTCATTTATTCTGGATTCTCTTAGGTTTGATATGTGATATAATTGTAACAGGCAGAATTGCAGGATATGGATGGTATATGGGTCAGTGCCCTGCTCCTAGCAATTTTGTTTCAAGATGCAAGTGTCGCCTCATCCCCTGCAACCATGAGTATTATCCCTTCACTTGCTTTTCTAGCAAGATCCGAGGAGGTGAATGATAAATTCTTTGCTGCACAGGCAATTGCAAGTCTTGTTTGTAATGGTAGCAAAGGAGTAAATCTTGCCATTGCAAATTCTGGTGCAATTGTTGGGTTAATTACTCTAATTGGGTTTTTGGAGTCAGATATGCCAAACCTTGTTTCTTTGGCAGATGAGTTTTCTTTGACACGGAAACCAGATCAAGTTGTTCTTGAGCATCTATTTGAGATTGAAGAAATTAGAATCGGGTCAACTGCACGCAAAACTATACCACTTCTAGTTGATCTTTTGAGACCATTACCAGATAGACCTGGTGCTCCTCCTGTTGCTGTTCAGCTCTTGACCCGTATCGCTGATGGAAATGATGCAAATAAATTAATGATGGCTGAAGCTGGAGCTGTGGATGCTTTGACAAAGTACCTCTCTTTGAGTCCGCAAGACTCAACAGAGGCCATAATATCTGATCTTCTGAGAATTTTATTTAGCAACCCTGATCTTATTCGTTATGAGGCATCGGCCAGTTCCTTGAATCAACTTATAGCTGTGCTGCGTCTAGGATCAAGAAGTGCGAGATTCAGTGCTGCAAGGGCCCTTTTTGAACTTTTTGATTGTGAGTACATTAGGGATTCTGAGCTAGCCAAGCAGGCTTTCCATCCATTAGTTGACATGCTCAATGCCACATCAGAAAGTGAGCAAGGTGCCGCTCTTTCTGCATTAATTAGATTGACTTCAGGATATTCTTCAAAAGCAGATCTACTGAATGATGTGGAAGGAACCCCTCTTGACAGTTTATGCAAAATTTTAATTACTTCGTCATCCTTGGAGCTAAAGACAAATGCTGCAGAACTATGTTTTGTGCTGTTTGGTAATATTAAAGTAAGAACAAATCCAATTGTCTCTGAATGCATACAGCCACTCATATTTCTGATGCAGTCAGATTCAAGTGCAGCAGTAGAGTCTGGGGTATGTGCACTTGAAAGATTGTTGGATGATGAACAACAAGTAGAGCTTACTTTACCCTATGACATTGTGAACCTCCTTGTTAGTTTGGTCTCTGGATCTAATTATAGATTGATTGAAGCTAGCATCTGCTCTCTCATAAAGTTGGGAAAAGATCGGACTCAACTCAAAATGGATATGGTTAAGGTTGGGGTCATTGACAATTGCCTCGAGTTACTGCCAGATGCTCCTAGTTCTCTATGCTCCTCAGTGGCGGAACTATTTCGCATTTTAACAAATAGTAATGCAATTGCCAGGAGTTCAGATGCTGCAAAAATAGTGGAACCTCTTTTTTTGGTTTTGCTTCGTCCAGATTTTAATTTGTGGGGGCAGCACAGTGCCTTGCAAGCCCTTGTAAATATTTTGGAAAAACCGCAAAGTCTCTTGACTCTAAATCTTACCCCTAGCCAAGTTATTGAGCCTCTAATTTCATTTCTTGAGTCCCCATCCCGTGCTGTCCAGCAGCTCGGCACAGAGTTATTATCTCATCTTCTTGCACAAGAACATTTCCAGCAAGATATTACAACTAAGAATGCAGTTGTGCCACTTGTTCAACTTGCTGGGATTGGAATATTGAATCTACAGCAAACAGCTATAAGAGCATTGGAAAAAATATCCACTAGCTGGCCTAAGTCTGTTGCTGATGCTGGAGGTATTTTTGAGCTTTCTAAGGTTATTATACAAGAGGACCCTCAGCCTCCTCACGCTCTATGGGAATCAGCCGCCATGGTTTTGTCTAATGTTTTGCGATTCAATGCTAAGTATTATTTTAAAGTTCCTGTGGTTGTTCTCGTGAAAATGTTGCATTCAACTATGGAGAGCACTATCACAGTGGCTCTCGGTGCTTTAGTTAATCATGAAGGTAATGATACATCAAGTGCTGAGCAAATGGCAGAAGCTGGTGCTATAGATGCATTGGTGGACCTTCTAAGATCTCATCAATGTGAAGAAGCATCTGGAAGGTTACTTGAAACTTTATTTAATAATGTCAGAGTGCGAGAGATGAAGGTTTCCAAGTATGCAATAGCACCCTTATCACAGTATTTATTAGATCCACAGACTAGATCCCAGCCCGGCAAGCTTCTTGCAACTTTAGCGTTGGGAGATCTGTCACAGCATGCGGGACATGCAAGAGCTAGTGACTCTGTATCTGCTTGTCGTGCATTGATAAGCTTGCTTGAAGATGAGGCAACAGAAGAAATGAAAATGGTGGCTATTTGTGCTTTGCAAAACTTTGTCATGCACAGCAGAACAAATAGGCGAGCAGTTGCCGAAGCAGGTGGAATATTGGTTGTTCAGGAGCTTCTCTTGTCTCCAAGTCCAGAAATTTCTGGTCAGGCAGCATTGCTGATAAAATTCTTGTTTTCTAATCACACATTACAAGAATATGTATCAAACGAGCTCATCAGATCTTTGACAGGTAGTTTAAGCCTCAAAGTGTTAAATCTCTTTGTTCTACGAAATATTGGGCTTTGGTTTACTCTATATTTAAGCATTAGTGCTTTAGAAATTACCTAATGAACATTAGCACTTTGTTTATAAGGAGGGATGGAACACCTTGTTTAGAGGTTAAGTTATTTCAAGGCAGGAAAGATTTAGTATCATTTTCCTGAAGGGGATGTTAATCTTTTTCCAATGCTTTTTTTAGAACATTTTTTTTTTCTCAGTTTATTCCTTTCTCCCTTAGGTTTTTCAAATTGAAAATGAACGCATTGAATATTTTATTATGCAGCTGCACTAGAGAGGGAATTGTGGTCTACTGCAACTATCAATGAAGAGGTCTTAAGAACCTTGAATGTCATATTCACCAACTTTCCCAAACTCCATGTTTCTGAAGCAGCTACTCTTTCCATACCTCATCTGATTGGAGCTCTAAAATCTGGTAATGAGGCTGCACAAGAAACTGTTTTGGATACCTTATGTTTGCTAAAGCATTCTTGGTCATCCATGCCAATAGACATCGCAAAGTCTCAAGCTATGATTGCAGCTGAGGCCATTCCTATACTTCAAATGCTGATGAAAACTTGCCCTCCTAGTTTTCATGACAGAGCAGATAGCCTTTTGCATTGCTTACCAGGTTGTCTGACTGTTATTATTAAGCGTGGAAACAACTTAAAACAGACGATGGGAAGTACAAATGCTTTCTGTCGGTTGTCTATCGGGAACGGCCCTCCTCGACAAACAAAGGTAACTAAGCTATGCTAGGACTCTTAAAATCATTTATTTTCTTGTTTCCATCAGCCTAAGCCAAATGCATCTTGGCAGAATTCTCAGTTCTAGTTCTTAGAAAATAGAATTTGCATAATTTTTTCTTTTTATTTGTGGGGCTTAGCTAAAGTTGATTTCTGGCTCACGGACAGGTTGTTAGCCACAGTACATCTCCAGAATGGAAAGAAGGATTTACTTGGGCATTTGATGTGCCTCCAAAGGGGCAAAAGCTGCACATCATCTGCAAAAGCAAAAGCACTTTTGGGAAGGTAAGTACCCCCTCCAGTAGCGTGCTCTCAATTATTTCTAACTGAAAGATGAATTGCCCATTTTATTTCCTCTGGTCCTTTTTAATCTTAAGACAAACTTAGGCCCAGTACAATTGCCCCTTTGACACCAATCGTTTTCTGTTATAATTTTTGGATTGATTTCTTTCTTGATGCTAAACGATTCTATAATTTTCACCTCTTCGACGTATACGAAGAGTAGTTCGACATAATTGGGACATAATTGGGATCTGTTTAGTTGTTGCTCACAACCTCATAATCAACTGGCACCATGTTAAAGCAATAACACAACCTTTGATTACCTTAGTTCTAATATGATAATATTGATCCTTTGCAGTCTACTCTCGGAAGAGTGACCATCCAGATCGACAAAGTTGTAACGGAAGGATTGTACAGTGGGTTATTCAGCTTAAATCATGATGGAGACAAAGACGGCTCTTCACGAACACTTGAAATTGAAATTATATGGTCAAACAGAATATCAGATGAAGAACTATGATGTTGGCATTAGTAACATAAAAGCAATTAATGAGGCGGAGGTAAGTTTGCTTGTAATTATTATTCATCATATCATTCATATATATGGAAGTTTCAATTTTGTAGCATGGGAAAAAAAAAAAGAAGGAAAAAGAGACTACATTAAAATGCAAGTGTAAATTATATTTTGTTTAAATCTCCTGAGAAAATGTGTGGAGAAGGAAAAGAAAGGGAGGAAGGGGATTCCCACTAAAAGAAGGGTACTTAGAGTTTTGTTGTTGTTGTACAGGCTTTTGCTTTTAATTTTTTCTATAGAAAGAATGCTACAAATTACAAAGAAACTACATTATGTGAAAGAAAAAGTGGTTTCAGCTTTCGCACGAAGTGCTTTTTTTCAATGATACAACAACGGATATCATACATCTTGCTCTATATTTTCTAATTCCCCTTTACCTCTTCTTTTCTTTCAAATTTTTGATCGAGTTCGGTTTCGTTGGAGTGGGATCGAAACTACCAATGAGTAAGGAGAGGGAAACTTTTTGTTAATAATAACCTATACGAGATTATTTTTTATACTGCAATAGAAAGGAAACTACTCTTGTAAATTGATTGTTATGTTGAGGAACAAGAATAAGTATCGTAGTGTTTTTTTTTTTTTTTTTTTGAATTTTTTATTTTTGAGACTGAAAAGGAATTGTGAATTGTAAATTTTCTCATCTCCTTTTTTGGTGGTGGGTATTAAAATAAAAATGGGTTGGATTAAACTTAGACCAAGTTTACTCATCCGTAAAACATATGAATCAGTAGTAATGATATGAAAAGTTTATTTTAATTACATTTGTTGGTGTTTAGCAACGTTCTGCTTTTAGGTATGGTGTTTATCAAAATTTTATTATCCTTATGAACATTGGCCCTATGAGAGTCAATTCATCGATGATTATGTGCAATCCATTACTACTTTTGTGTGAACCTTTGAAGACATGCTCCCACACGCCCATCGGTTACCGATAGATTATATCGTTTTGGATAATATATATTGTTTGTATGTGTTTAAAATAAATATATTAGTAAATCAGCATTGGCAATCAATCTTGATAATCTACAATACTCTCGAGGATGTGAATGACCTCAATGAAAATCAAAATTCAGTTACAAACTGTTTATGTTACACCAGCTCAAAACAATTCAATTTGCTTTGTAGTCGAGTTTCATTGATTGATACATGAATGTAAATCCATTATAATTGGATCAGTTTTAATTAAGAATGAAAATCAATATCAAGAGTTTCATTTGAGTGGATCTCGTCCAAGCTATTAGTTCATCCATATAAATCCAAAATCTTCTACGTCCTCAACTTCCCATCCCACGTATTCAGCTCAAGACAAATTAAATTAAGCTAAAGTTCAAACGTTCAAGAACCTACAACCTGAACTCCTATCATATTTGATTATTCAATTACCTATTTCCATGTTTCATTAAACAAATTGTTAACATTATGCTACTTGATATGGAATATCTTAAAGTTAGAAGTTTAAATATGACACTTTTACTTGTTGTACTAAACAAAACTACTTTTCTGCGGTTGTTTGAGAACAAACCTAAAATGAATCAGTTTAACAAGATTATATCAAAATCATCATTTTATTATTTTTGTATAATCCCTTCAAATACAAGAGCTATAGTATATACCTTTGGTCAGTAATTGATTTTTCTCTTGAGTAGAACACTTCTCCAGCCGTTATACCCACCTTGAATAACAAAACTTATCAATTCATTTCTTTGGAGGCCTACTACAGTTTGCAGGAGCCCAACCGATTTGCTGTCTCTCGTTGTCATAGACCATCATTTTATCAAGCATAGAGATATCTGTACATCAACAATGGGGGGAAAATGAAGTTAAAATGATGGAAGAAAACTTGTTAAAGAAAGACCCAACTGTGTTTCTCAATATCTTACCTCCAATCAGGTTAACATTCCCCAATCCTACTTGGGACCCATTCAAAATTCCCAAGCAAACATTGCCCAAATTCTGTAAAAGCGAAAAAGGAGCTTGTTAAAATCATTCAGTTTAAAAATTTAGTCCTTCAGGTTTGGAAAAAAGGTAGAATTTAGTTAATATGGGTTATAACTAGAATTTAGCCCCTATAGTTTGATAAAGCTTTCATAAATTGTCCTTATGACGGAGGATTATTTATGGAGATTTTGTCATACCATATGATTAATTATGAGATTTTATTGAACTATAGAAACTAAATTCAAACATTTGAAACTATAGAGACTAAACTAAATTAAAGGAACCAAATTAACCAAATTCATAATTTAACCATTAAAATCTTTGTGCAACATATGAGAGTGATCTGAACCTCCAACCCTTATGCTCGTTTTGGTTCACAAGTGTTATATTTTGTTGGTAACATATGGTTTTATTCAGTTAATTACGAATAAGCAAACTGGATATCTGGGTAACTTACACTGATAATTAGATAGGCTTCAGGTGGTATTTGGAACTGAACCTTCTTGGAGTTTCCAAAGCTCAAGGCCAAGGGCTTGAAAAAGTTTCTCGCATCAGCCACTGATTTGAAAGCTTTTGAGCCTTTCCAGCACATCGGGAGGGTCTTATCTTCAGGTGCATCTCTTAAAGGTTGTCCTTTCAAACCATTCCTCAACTGGGATGTCATTTCAGATTATTAGTTTCTCTCTACAAACTCCTACTTCTGATGATATCTCATTCATCACATTTATAACTGTAAAATAATTTCTTGTTACCTACTCACCAGATTCAGTACTGCTCCATAAACTTGAGAGTTGAAGTAAGTGTAAGAGCTTCCACTGTCAAAAGTTAGTATAAGGCCTCTAATTCCAACAGGATTCCCACCAAAATAAACCTCCGCAGGTCCAGCCGAGTACTTCCTGCAATTGACATCAAATTCAAGTTCAATCACAACTACTCAAAGCTTTAAGAAGCACTAATCATTGTCAAAGTTATCAGAATTGCTCAAGGAGGCTTCTTACTGACCCTCCCAGGGTGCGTAGAATCGGCATCCACGACATCCCTGAAGATGGAACAAGGTCTCCTCCAAAGAATAGAAATCCATCCCCTTGTCCACTGAAACAGTGCCCCAGTACGTTGCGTACATGACTGAGAGCGCTTAGCTGAGTTGCCATGGTAGCTTTACTATTTCCAAGCCCAAGTACACCAGCCGTCAAAGGAGGCGATTGCGAACCCCCATTATGTTGATCATATCCACAACTGTAGACAAAAGTATCATATGCAAGAAAGATTGGTACTTAGTTTCCTTCACTGTTGGCAGGCCAAACCAAACAATCAAAACTACCAAAAGAATAAGCAAATTCTATACAAACCCAAAGCCCAAATTGGGAGCTAAGATAGTTCCATTAGTGAGTCTCAAAGGAACAGGATCTTTGACCAATACACCAATGGATGATCCATGGTCAGCATACTCAACCTCATAGTCACATTGATCATTTGGGTTCTTACAAGGGGACTTGCTTGCGGAGAAAAGTGCCGCACACAATGGTTCTCCACAACGTACAACGTTATTATGCGGTTTATAGAGCCTATCACGAGGCTACAAGAGTAAAGAAACAGCTACTGAAAATCAAAAGAAAAGAAGAAAGAAAGAATCAAATAAAAACTCGAAGTAATTTGAATCCAACTAACCAGAGTGCAGCCAGTACAAGGAGCATCACATTGAACCCAAGTTAGATCACTCCCAGTATCAATATCCAGTTCAAAAACCTTCGGCGGATTGCCAATAGTAACAGAAACCGTAAAATGCCTACAGATTATTGCAACCCCATTATCGATAAAAGTTCAACAAAATAAAAAACCAAGCAAGAAAGTAGTATAAAGACAAACCCTAGAGGATAAACATTCCCTTTGACGGGAAACAAGATCGAGGAATCAAGAGGATTGACCGCCGGCGACTTCCAGTCGGCGAGGCAAAACGTGCCGCACAAGAAAACGGCGAAAATGACAAAGAGAAGGAAGAGAGGCGAGAGATTGAAGGCAGGCATTACGAATCCGTTTGTGGTTGGAATGGGAAGGGAGAAATGGGGGTTTAGGTGATATGAACAGAAAAGGCTTAGAGCAAAGAGAAGTTCAATGGCGACTTTGGATTGAGGAAGTGGATCATATATAAATATATTTGTATATGTGGGGTCAGTAAGGAATGATTGGAGGAAACAAAGAGGGATTTAGGGGTTAGAGATTTAGGGGAAATGGAAATGAAGAGAGGACTTGGAGGTCTTAAGGGAAGACGAAGAAGACGAAGAAGACGAAGAAGACGAAGAAGGGAAGGGAAGAAGAAATGTATTTAAGCGCGTTCAAAACGCGGGACGCTATTGGTAGGAGAAATGTCTAAATTACCCCTCTATAACAACTCTTTGCTTTCATTTTGATCGTCGTTTTATGTCTTTTGGGATTTTATTGTTATTATTATTATTATTATTTTATTTCCATTTTAAATTATAATTTGGAGTTTATTAGCCAAAGCAGGTCTAACCTTAGTGATGCAAATTTAATTTATATATCTACTATACACTATATACATACCATCCTTTTGAGTCCAAATTTTAAAAATAAAACAAACTTTTTAAAACCTCTTTTCTTTTTTTGTGTTCAAAAAAACTATCTCGGTTTTTTAAAACTTTGGTAGATAATAAAAATGAATTTAAAGTGAAAATAGTATTTATAGGTTTAGTATTTAAAAAAAAAAAAAAAAAAACAAAACATATATTATTGTATTAAATGTTATTAAATGTTAAATGTAATATAAAATTCAACATGAAAAATAAAATTGTATTAAATGTTATTTTTTCTCTCTAAACAATAATAGAAAAATTATATTAAATATATTTTATCTCTCTTAATAAATATATATTTCTCTTTCCGTTAGTTAAAGAAATTTTTAAAATGAAAAATTATATAATATTAAAATATGTATTTTTCTCATCCTATCAATGTGAAAATAGTAAAACTGTGTATAATTATCTTTAGAATTCTTCATTGAAAAAATTTCAAATTTAAGGACTTTTTTAAATATAGAACTCGGAGTGAACTTTTTCTTTTAAATTTCAAAAAATAAAACTGGTCTTTAACCTCTGAATTACTTGAGCTGAATTCTAAATTGATTTTTATAATTTAATATTTTTAATATATTCTTACATTTATCAAATCATCCCTAAATAACACACATTCATCCATTAAAAGTTTTGCTTTACTATTTAAGCTCAACTTATTCTCATAGTTAGTTTGCATCCCATTTAGGGATCTTTTTCTTCTTTTTGTATTTTTTTTTTTTTAAATTAGACTTATATACCCTACTTTTACTTCCAATTTTATTTGTTTGTTAACTACATTTTATCAAAATGGTTTTAAGGAAAACAAGCCAAAATTTGAAAACTAATTTTTTTTTAGAAAAACTTATGTTTTGTTTAAAATTTCAAATTGTAATTAAAAAAATGATGCAAATCATCGAATAAAATGGAGATGAAATAAATTTAAGTTTCAAAAACTAAAAACAAGAAATGAAATAATTACCAAATATAATTTTAATAATTATAGAAGTAATGAATCTTTGGTTGAGTTGGTGTCCATTTTAAGAAAAGAAAAACTTATAAATATATGCATTTCATCCGTAGACTCAAAACTTTTAAAAGAAAAGGAAAAGCATATATATCAACATAGAAAAAGAGTATATGAACTAAACATTTGAAAAAAAAGTAAAAAAGAAGTATCATTTGTTATTATCATTACCATTATTATCAGTAATTGACGTATAACAAGTTTGATTTAGTCATCATTATTCATTCATTACCTACTCCACCATATCTAAAACTATATAAAGAATTCTCAAATGTATTGTTCAAAATAATTTCCTAAGTAACTTCCTCGTAAAATTTCATCCAATTATTATCATTTTCTTTTCCTGAAAAGTACTGAAGATTGAGTAACAATTACTATTAGGTTTTTTAAACATTACAAGAAATCTTCAAATAAACATTCTTAGAAATAGAAACAATTGCAACCTACACCAATGTTCTCTCTTTTATTGCTATTGATCTTTTTTTTTTCTTTTTTTAATTAAGCTTGTAAACTTAATGAATTTTTTTTTTTTATTAATATTGTTTTTAAAATCAAATTTCCTTTTATTCTAGCAATTAAATCTCATCCATATTGAGATGACAATGCGTAGGTTTCTTGCTGTTTTGATTTTCAATTCGCTTTCTTCTTGGTTCGGTCCAATGCTATTTTAAGTTGATATAAACAAGAAATTCTTATACTAGTATGATGTCAACGAGTTTCCAACATATCTAAGTTAATATAAAAGACAAGAAGTAAGGCAATAATTATTCTTCGAAGATTACTTATTAGAAATCAAAATATTTTGAAAAGAAAAAGTCCGTAAATTTATTATTTATTTTAAATGACTTAAAATTCACATGTGTTTGTTTCGAGGGAAGGTGAGAAAGTAAATATAGATTATTAAAGAGCCTTGCATATGGTGATGAAATCAAATTGACCCATCTTCCTTAAACTTGATTAAATTTATTTATTTTGATCATTTAATGATTATTAATATTTTGTTCTCCTCACAATTAAATTTTCTTTTATCTAATCTATCTTAAACTCTCACCCCTCTACTTTTACCACAAACTTTTACGAGTATTCGTTAGAAAAAAACTTTACATGAAAGTTAACCCCTTGAAATTTAAAGTGCTTTTAATTGAGACACTTGTCAATAAAGTTGATAAAAACTCCTTTTTATAGACTTGAAGTCACCCAAGACTTAAATTTAATTCCATGACATTCAATTTCATGTCCAAACATCCTTAAAACTTAAATATTATATTTATTAGATACATGAAATAAAAAATGTATGTTGAATTAATAGATCAAAGGATAAATTAGATACAAATTCGAACCATATATGAATCTATTGGAAAAAAAAAAGATTATAAGGATCTATGATACACTTTTTAAAGTTAAAAAAGGAATGACATAAAATTAAAAGTTTAATAACCTATTAGATACTATTTAAATCTGTTGGAATTTAATCGACATTTTTGTCCCTCTTGAGAAACCAAATTGTAGAACAAATTGTTCTCCTTTTCATTACAAGTGTCGATATTTACAAACTTACTTGTGTTGGATTTTTCATATTCATTTTTGCTCATTAAACGAGTACTTAACTTGGTTAAATCAAATACCTCACTCAAGATGATTTGGCTCATCATTTGCAATTGTTAAACTAAAAAAGAGAAAGATTTAGATGTTACCATATCTATCTCGGTAACTCTTCAATTCAAATACAAACACAAAACTATTATTCATTAATATTATTTTATGATTCCCCAACTCTTGATCTATCTATTGGGTTGAATGATAACAACTTCTCCACTTAGCCAGTCAATGTTCACCTAAAATGTAAAAATTTCTTAATATAAGATGATGCAAAGTAAAGTTGATGTTCAAAAAGCACTTTGTATTTTTCAAATGAAAATCCCACATACCAAGAAGCTTCATTTCTAGGAAGTCTATTGCAATTTTCAGAAGCCCAACCAATCTGCTTTCGCTCATTGTCATAGACTACAATCTTATTCAGCATAGAAATATCTGTCCATGAATTTGAGGAAGCAAAAACAGAAAAAAAAATGGTAAAAAATAGTTGAAATGCTGCAAGAAAGCATGTGACATATAACAATCTGAAAATGATTTTTTCGATGTTTAATTTTGAAAATAAGTCTTTTTTTTTTCTTAAGAATTAAAAGGTTTGACAACTACACAAACCGAATGGATACTTACCTCCGATTAGGTTAATATTTCCCAATCCTTCTTTGGTTCCATCCAAAATCCCCAAGCACGCATTACCAAATTTCTGTAAAAGAAAGAACTTACAATCTAATCCACAAATCTTATTTATTTCCTCAATATGGATGGTTTAATGAGATGTTTGAGAAACTTACACTGATTATGAGATAAGCTTCAGGAGGTATTTGAAATTGAACATTCTTGGAGTTTTTAAAGCTCATGGCCAGGGGCTTGAAAAAGTTTCTCACATCAATCACAGATTCAAAAGCTTTTGGACCTTTCCAGCACAGCTCAAGGGTTTTATCATCAGATGCAAGTTTCAGAGGCTGTCCTTTCAAATCATTCTTCAACTGGGATATCAATGTCATAACATATCATTATTTTCTTCCTACAAGATCCTACTTCTAATAATACCATTCTAATCAAAACGTTTATAACTATACAAGAAAATCTCACCAGTTTCTCTATTGCACGATAGACTTGGGAGTTGAAATAAGTGTAAGAGCTTCCACTATCAAAAGTCAGGGTGAGGCTTCCAATTCCAACAGCTCTCCCATTAAAGTAGACCTCTGCAGGTCCAGATGAGTACTTCCTGAGAATGAATGAGATCAAATCAAATATGTGGCATGTCAACTATACAGACGTTTAAGAAGCAAATATCTGATTGCAAATTGCTTACTTACCCTTCTGAATTGCACAACATTGGCGTCCACGACATCTGTGAAGATGGAACATCTCCACCAAAGAATAGAAATCCTCCTCCACGTCCGGCGAGGCAGTGTCCAACTACGTTGCTTACATGACCGAGGTCGCTTAGCTGTGACACAATTGTAGCTTTACTACTACTAAGGCCAAGGACACCAGCTATTGAAGGAGGCGGTTGCAAATCACCATTTTCCTGATCATATCCGCAACTGCAGGGCAAGAGGAATCAGAGGAAAGAAAGATTAGGTATCTGTTTCAAAAAACAAGGGCACTGTGTAAGCCTAGCCAAACCAATTATTCAACTGCCAAAAAAACCAATCCCTCCTCGTAACCATTCAAGTTTCGATAAATCTTCAATTTTTTGTTTTTGAAAATTAAGTTTATGAACATTAATCTCACCTCTAATATATTTCTTTATTCACTTTCTACTAATGTTTTTTAAAAAACGACGACTTTTATTTTAGAATTTAACTAGTAATTCAATTGTTTTTTTAACCTAAGTAAAAATAATACTAAAGACAAATTCGATAACAAATGAAACCAAAGTTTGCTTTGTTTAAAAATAAAAGCTACTTATACTTTTAATAAAGATTACTATCGTTACCTATTTTTTAGAAACGTTTTTACCATCTAAGTTATAAATCCAATTATGATTTTAAGTAATGGAAAAACACTAAGAAATAGCGGGAAAGTAAGCATAACTCTAAAAACAAAATACGAAAAACGAAACCAGAGTTACAAAGCAGAATTGTCAAAGGAGAGAGATATGATGTATACACACCCAAAGCCCAAATTGGGAGTAATGATTTTGCCATTAGTGAGTCTCATGGGAACAAGATCTTTGACCAATATACCAATGGATGATCCGTGATCAGCATACTCAACCTCGTAGCCACATTGATCATTTGGGTTCTTGAAAATGACCTTATCCAGTGAAGAAAGCGCCGCACATAATGGGTCTTCACGACTTACAGCGTTATTATGTGGTCTATAGAGCATATCACGAGGCTAAAAAACTAACAGTTAACACCAAAATACGCTACAAAAAAACATGGTAGCAACGAATCAAAATCGATGAAGAAGAGGATTCAACATACCAAAGTGCAACCAATACATTGAACATCACATTGAACCCAAGTGAGATCACTCCCAGTGTCAATATCTAGCTCAAAAACCTTAGGCGGATTGCCAATATTGAGTAACACCGTAAAATGCCTGCAGATTCCAACAATCTATCAATCCAAACAGTACAAGAAAATCAAAACGAAAACATCATAAAACACAAAACACAAACCCTAGAGGATAAACATTTCCTCTAACAGGAAACAGAACCGACGAACCAAATCGAAGGGTCTTAAATTGCTCCGAATCGGCGAAGAGAAACTTGTCGGACAAGGAAACGGCGAAACTCGCAAAGAGAATCGAGACAAGCAACAGAGTGGGTATGTGCATCGTTTCTCGGCGAGAAATAGAAGTGGGTCGCGAATCCTGGAATGGATTCGAACCGGAAGGGAGAAAGAAGGTTTGGGGAGAGTGAAGAGATGAAGATCAGAACAATGGAGAATGGAATTGAAGGTCCATAACTAGAGAAGTGAGAATTCATAGTAAAAATGTGTAGAGAAGAATGAAAATGAAAGGTGGAAGGTAAAAGAAGTAAATGGCGAAGATTTGATCAACGACTTTGAGGTCGTTGTCGGAGAAGAAGACAAAGGAGGATGAAGATAAGAAAGGTAGAGAAAATAGTCACATGTTCAAGCACAGGGCCGCCATTGTTGGTTCTTCATAATTTTTGTGCTGTTTCAATTGTCGAAACTGCCCCTCCCTTATTTACAATTTTGGATTTTTTTTCTCATTAATAATGTTATTTTAAAATGTCATTATAATTTTATTAAATATTTGAACTTTTTTTTTTTAATGAAAAAAGATGTTTAAGTTTTGGGCTTTTTTTTCGGGTATTTTCAAAAATATAAAAAACGGCAAACTATTTACAGTGTATAGAACAATTCCGAAAATAGAAAAAGTCCAAGAGCCCACAGTGTAAAATACCAGAAATGCTCTATCAACTACGCCATCAACAACGCAGGCGTAATATATTTGCGATCGTTTAGATTCGGCTATTGTTTGTTACACAATCGTTTAGATATTACTACAATTTATTTTTTCAATTCTATGAATTAATTTTGTTGCATGATCGTTTAATTTGGTTACGAGATCGTTTAGATTTGGAGACGAATTTTTTTTTTTTGCAAAACTTAATACACGATCGTTTAGATTTGGCTAAACGATTTTTTTAATTCTTTTGATACATGATCATTTAAATTTGTCTAATGATGATTTTTTTTCACGATCGTTTACATTTGACTACTCCAATCTAAATAATTTTTTCAAGATTTTTTATACACCATTTTTTAGATTTTGCTATTTTTTTTATACGGTGATTTAGATTTTGTTATCCAAATTAAAACGATGTAAAAAAAGAAAGAGAAAAAGAAGAAAGATGATGGAAAGAAATCACAGCGAAAAGAAAAAAAAAAAGAAGAAAGATGATGAAAAGATTAAACGACATAAAAATGAATCAGAAAAGAAGAAAGACGATAAAAATATGAAACGACGTAAAAAAGAATAAAAAAAGAAGAAAGCCGGTTGAAAGAAATCGCAAAATTAGAAAAGAAGAAATACGAAAGAAATATTAAATGACGTAAAAAAGAATAAAAAAAGAAGAAAGACAGTTGAAAGAAATCGCAAAATTAAAAAAGAAAAATAATATGAAAAGATTTAACGACGTAAAAAACAATTGAAAAATAAAAAAGACGATGGAAAGAAATCGTAGAAAAAAGAATAGGAAAATAAAAAAAGTGATGAAAGAAATCAAAGAAGAATACGATGAAAGAAATAGCAGGAGGAATACGATTTCATCGCGAGGAAGAGAAGAAAGATGGAAGGACAAACCTGTAATATTTAAAAAATGATTAACTTTATGAGTTTTGTTACACGGACCGTAAATAATTTGGTGTTTTATTACATTTATGTAAGTTTCCCTAATATATTTTCATCATAATATATATTAGGGGTCTTTCCAAAAATATAAAAAAACGGTCAAATATTTACAATCTATAAAACAATTCCAAAAACGGAAAAAACTCAGAGACCCACTATGTAAAATACAAAAAATGTCTCGTCAACAACGGGCGCCTAATATATTTGCGATTGATTTAGTTATTGTTTGGTACACGAACGTTTCGTTATTGCTACAATTATTTTTTCAATTCCACTGTTTAATTTTGTTACATGATCGTTTAATTTGGTTATGTTTAATTTTGGTTACACGATCGTTTAGATTTGGTTTTTTTTTTAAATTTGATACACGGTTTTTTTTAATTATTTTGGTAATTTATTTTTTTTACATGATCGTTTACATTTGCTACTTCAATCCAAATGATTTTTTTCAAGACTCTTTATACACTATCTTTTATTTTTTTTACACGATCGTTTACATTTGGCTATTCCAATCTAAATGATTTTTTTTCAAGATTCTTTATACACAATCTTTTATTTTTTTTACACGATCGTTTACATTTGGCTACTCCAACCTGAATGATTTTTTTTTCAAGATTTTTTATATACAATCTTTTAGATTTTGCTATTCTTTTGTACACAGTCATTCAGATTTGATTAAGCAAATATAAACGACGTAAAAAAAGAGGAAAAGAAGAAAAACGATGGAAAGAAATTGTAACAAAAAAAAGAAGAGGAAAAGTAGAAAGACGATAGAAGGAAATCAAAAAAAGAATAGGAAAATCCGGAAGACAGATTAAACGACGTAAATAAAGAATTGAAAATTAAGAAAGATGATGGAAAGAAATTGCAAAAAAAAAAAAGAATAGGAAAAAAGAAAGACGATGAAAGAAATCACAGGAGGAAGACGATTTCATCACAATGAAGAGAAGAAAAATGGAAAGGCAAACCTCAAATATTTAAAAAATGGATAACTTTATGAGTTTTGTTACACGTGCCGTAAATAGTTTGGTATTTTGTTATATTTACGAAAGTTTCCCTTTTTTTTTTTTGTTAAATTATATAAAAAAAAAATCACTACAACTTCGTATTTTGTAGAAGAAAAATTCTTAAAGTTTCAAAATTTCTAACCTTTCCTTAACCTTTAAAAAAGGGTTCAAAAATACCCCATGCTTAGAATACCGTTATCCTTCATTTGAAAATATCCCTCGACTATTGAAAAAGTTTCATAAATAATTAAAAAATAAAAAAAGATACTCTCATTTTTTCAATGACCAAAATAAAAACCCAAATTTTATATTAAAACTATATTTTTAATTTTATTTTTCTATTAACGCACATTGATATATCACGAACGCGACTAATTTCTATAGTTATTGGTAATTAACATATAGTTAATTGTCAAATAAAAGATGTATTTGACTATTAAGTATTAACAAACAGTAATAGTCTGATAAATCTATTAGTGCACGATTTTTTTTTGTTTTACTAAATATTGTTTTAGTATGTTTTAAGGAGAAATTTTTATTTTGAAACTTTGTGAGATACTGTGTAATTTTATGTTTTAAAACATCGATTATGATGAATATTTCAAGTCTTAATTTTACAAAAAGTTCGATTTCAATGAAAAATTTTGAAAAAATGATAAACAAATTCAAAAAATAAATTTAAATTATTAAATAAATATTTATTGTTTTCAAATAAGTAAACATGTTTATTGTTTATATTAGGCATTTTGATGTTTTTTCATTCATAGATTTTTTAAAAGATAGTAATGGGAATTGATGGACCCATTCTATTGATATTGAAATGAAAATGTGAAAATATCGAAGGAAATTTAAGACTACGATTATAATTTAAAGTTTTGGTTTTTATTTTGGATGCTAATAAATTTGGTGTATAAATTAGATTAATAAGTGTTTTTTTTTTTTTTTTTTTTAAGTTTAAGAGTGTTTATGAAACTTTTCAATAGTATAAGGGTATCTTTTAAACAAAACTTTAACTGTTTCCGTCTAAAACTAAAGGTAATTATATTTTTGAACCATTTCCGAAAGTTTAAAAGCTTTTTTTATCATTTTTTTTCATAAATTACAAAGTTTAATGCATTTTTCATAATTTAGCTTTTCTTTATATCCATATTCATCTTTTGAAGAGACAGAGGAACAAAATAATATTGAAAAAAAAAATTCAATCATAAAGTACAAAATTTTACTCCGGCTAAAATTTTGTACTTTATGATTGAATCTTTTAGCTTAGCAGAAATTTGGTGTTTTACGTCTCGTTTGATAATGTTTTTTTGTTTGGTTTCATATTTCTTGTTTTATGTTTATTCTTTTTTTAGAACAAGAAATCTTTTTTTCTGAGAACAAGAAACAAAAATATATCTAATAACTATTTATGTTTCTTGTCTATTGAAATAAAAAGAAAGAAACAATAACGAAAACTTGTTTGATAATTGTTTCTTGTTGTTACGTTTCTTGATTCTTATATTTTTTCTCTTACATTTTTTCACTTACATTTTTCCTGTATTTTATAGTTTAAATATAATTTAATTATATAGAATAAAAATATAATGCATGCTTAATATTGTTGTTGCACTTCGGTCTTCGATGCAAAAAATCGTCCAAGTCTGACAAATAATGATGAAAGAAACGAGGCAGCAACTGAATGGATTGTTAAAAGCAACAAAGACTGCAAAATAAAAACTGAATTAGTGAAAGGCTGAGCCGCGGAACACGCTCTCTTTAAAACGTTTCTGCGGCTCTGCTTTAAATCGTGCAAACAGAATTATGTCTCGTCGTCCCGAGGACAAAACAACCATTTTTCGTCAATTAGTTTTGTACAGAAACTCATTGAAACCGAAACACTAAAAAAATAACAGCTCGGAAAACTTTGAAGAGAATGAGAATTTGAGAGAATATTGTTTTTTTGGTGTGTTTTGAGAATGAGAGTGAGGGATCTATTTATAGTGTAGGCGGATTACCAACGGTCACAAATTAATTTTGTAAATGGTCAACTTAATTCTTAACGATCAAAAAATTAATTTTGTAACATTTAACGGTCAAAAAATTAATTTTGTAACGTATAACGGTCAAAAAATTAATTTGTAATAAACGTTTGATAATTCCTTAGAAAATTTTCAACCAATAAATATAAAAATTAATAATTAAATATTTAAATTATAAAATATACATAAGCCCAATGTAATATTAGTTACAATAAAATAACGGTGTCTATTAGTTATATGTAGCTAAAATATGATTTACAATATTATTTCTCACTTAAATTATAAAATACAGGTAAGCCATTTGTTTAAACATTAACCTATAACTCTAAATCAATAATATAATATTTTAATTAGTTAAGATATACCGTTTCTGACAAGTTTTAAATTAGTTCATTTGTTTGAACTATCCTCCACATCTTCAACTTCTTAAAAAAAATGAAAGAAACTTGATAAAATAATATTTGTCTAATACTTTTTAAGGATCAAAAAGTTGAAATTATTCCTCTCTAGATTGGATTCACAAAATCATTAGCACATTTTTTGCTATATTTAAAAATGCATATTTTTTTAAGAAAAAAAAGATTAAAATTATCACATTTGTTCTTAGAAAATTCAAGGATTCGTTCATTAAATTTTAAAATTATGACATTTGTTAGTGTATGTAAATAAATTTATATGGTTGAATAAATAAATGTTCAAATTGAAAAGGAATATATCGGATGGTCCTAGCCCAAGCTTAAGATTGTGAAAAATACGTCAAGAAAACAACAAAACCAAAGGAGAAAAACAAAATTGAAGTTGTAGTTGTCCAAATGATGAATGTGAAACCAACCAAATTAAAGTGGAAAAAAATTCATAATACCAACAATGTCACGTCATAATTGTACTATAAGAGTGTATGTTATGATCCCTCACCATGCACATTTCAGGACATGTCAATCTGCCCACAATTCAATTTTGAGCTCAAATAACAATATAGTTGAAGGATTAGACATGAACCAACAGAAAAGCTATGTGAAGTACTTTGCATTATATTTAAAACATTAAAATGGTCGTTTCCTAAATAATTTGAATAAATTTATTACATGATCAATTTGAAATGATTATTCACAAAGGTGTCCAAAGTAACTATGAGAGCCAATCCAACCAACAATGGCAAAGCCAAGGAGTCGTGTTAGGAGACACAATTTCATACACAATTAGAAGTTTAATCCATATATGTATTTCTAAACATTTTATATATGGTCTTTAGACTTTAGAATGTGTATTATATGCCCCTAATTTTTTTTCAATTGTATGTTTGGTAGTTCCAATGGCACAAGCACGATATATTCAATAAACTAATAAAAAATGTTTGTTATATCATATATATATATATATATAAATCTAACTTTATGTCTAATAGATATTGTTGTATTTTAATTTAACTTTGTGTTTAATAGGTTATATCATCTGTTTTTTTTTAATTGATACACTATCTAATACTATTTATGAAATTGAAGTTTTTGCAGAAATTAGACATTTGTGACTTATTTTAAATATTTATATGTAATATGAGAATAAATAACATTAATTGAAAAATAATAAAATGATCAAAATAGATTTGGAAGATAATGAGATTGAAAATATATAGTAAGGTTGGTTTAACATAAAAATAGAGTTCCCTAAAACAAATTATGTCTTTTATGAGATCAGCAATTCAAACTTACTACACCTCCTAAAGTTTTTATGAAACCTAACCCCATTATAGGAACTAACTCTAATCCATCAATCATCATCCAATTTGTTATTTATTATTTATTTTACCAATGTAAATACAAAAAGGTTATTATATACTTTACTTATTAAGTTAATTTAAAGTTTATATATATATATTCAATTTGTTAAATGTTAAGACATGAATACTGTTTTTTTTTATTAATTTACAAAAATGTCCCTAAACTCTTTAGCTAGGTGGACGGAAGCCATTAAATTTTTGTTTAAAAAATATTCTTCGACTTTTGAAAAATTTCATAATTACCTTTGAACATAAAAGAAGTTAAAAAATACTTTCAATTTTCTATTAACCAAAATTTTAAGTTAAAATCATAGGTTTAAATTTATTTGACTATTAATATACAGTGATAGATCACATACACAACCAATCTCAATAGTTATGATTGTAATTAGCATATAGTTAATTGTTAATGTGAGATTTTTATTTATTTGACTATTTATTGTTTTAATATGTTTTATGGAGAAAACTTTATTTTGAAATTTTGTAATATTTTATTGAATTCTATGTTTTAACCCAAGTTTAAAATATCGATGTTGATGGATATATCAAAATCATAATTTTATAGAAATTTTGATTTCTGTGGATATTTATTTATGAAAAAATTATAAAAAAATTCAAAAAATAAATTTAAGTGAGTAAATACATGTTTTATTATTTTTAAATAAGTAAACATGTCCATTATTTATTTTATATTTACATTAGTTTCATTTCCATATCTATTTTGTGCGATTTATGATTTTTCTATGATGTAATGAAAACATCACTTCACTCTTCATTAATACCAAACCCATGGAAATGTGAAAATATCGACATATCGATGTAAATTTGAACTATAGTTTTAACTTAAAATTTTTGTTTTTATTTTGGGTGCTAAGCAATTTAGTGCAAATTTTAGATTAATTAAAGTATTCTTTTTAATTTTGTTTTTAGCTTAAGGGTATTTACAAAACTTTTCAATATATTATATGTATTTTCTAAACAAAACTTTAACGGTTTCTATTCAAAACTAATAGTAAGAGTATTTCTTAACCATTTTAAAAATTTAAGGATGTTTTGAAAGTTTAGAAACATTTTTAACGCAAACCACAAAATTGGTTGGAGATTCTTTTTATATATAATTTAACCTATTTTATTAAAGCAAAATGGGGAAGACTACTTCAACTCCATGCAATAATTTTCTACAAATAAGTAGAATAGTTAATGAATATTCTTATTAATGTTATTCATACCACTTTGTTTAAACAATGTTGAAATAAGATCTTCTGAGTATGCAAATCCTAATTATTTACCTAATACTATATGCATGGGGACATTAAGATTAATAAGAAGATGGTTGTTCACACGAGATTTTCGGAGAAATTTGGTTCGTGGAGTTGAACCTATGTTGATGTTGTACTTATGTTGATTTAATGTGATGTGGTTCGATCTCTAGATTTTGATCTTCTGATTCTCTCTCGGTTGGATGCTTACGCTTGGTTTGAGGAGCTCCTGATGTTCTTGAAGTTGGAGTCTTGGAAGAAAGTTTGTATGGAGTCTTGGAAGAAACTTTGTACCTTCAAGGTAGCTTCAATCTTCGAGGGTGGGTGGTCATCTTTGGGAGAATTCTCTTTAGACCTTCTGGAGTATGAAATTTTCAACCTCACAAATGACGAGAACTTCTCTATTTATAGAGTTCCGTGGTAGGCTTTTATGGACTTAGTTCTAGTTGGTCATACCAGACGCGTGAGCTCAATCACATGGATTTAGGTCATATTTAACTTTGGGCTAAATTAATTTTATTCTTTTTAACTCAATTGAATTTTAGTACAAGTAAAAAATATTTAATTGAATCAAAATAATTAATTTAATCCAAATTGTCATAATAAAAACATGTGACATCATTAGAATCGACCAATTTGTCTTCAAATTTAATTTGGGACACATGACAATTTTTAGTTAATCCCAAATACAATTATTTTAGTAAATGACCTGACAATTTGTGATTGGTTACAAAATTTCTTATTCAACAAATGCCCCTTTCGAGATTTATGCACATGTATGGGTGGGTGAATCTAAAAAAGATAAATTTGAAGTCCAAATACGAACATTTTTTTTTGCTCCATTTGACATATCAAATTAATCAAACTATGAATTTAGTGCATGTGTTTGATTTAAATTTGAAATGAGGGTTGGAATATGGCCAATTCTTAATTTGAGAAAAGTTTAAGGTTTTACCCTCAACTTACTTTGATTTGAGGATAAAAATTTAAATTTGATGATTTTTAATAAAATTTGGAATCATATTTTAATTTGAGACAAAGATTAAGTTTCTACCATACCCTAATTTGTCTTGGGATGCAAAAGAATTTGGAATGAACCAATTTTAATTTTCGGATAAAATGACCAAATTTAATTTTGAGATAAATACGAGACCTCAATCTTGAGATAAAGTTAAGTTTATGAATCCAATTTAAATTTGAGATAAAAATGGAGGTAAAATCGAAATTCTAATTTTAATTTGGGGGTAAAATCCAAATTTTGAAATACTTAAATATGTTTAATTATCTCAAAAAGTGAAATTCGAGATTTTATTCTAAATTAAAATAACATAGAATAATTGAATTTTAATTTTATTTAAAAAACTAAAAAATTAAAAAATGTTTAAATATCTTAAAAGTGAAATCCGAGATTTTATTCTAAAATAGATTAACATAAGATAATTGAATTTTAATTTAATTTTATTATTTAAAAGTTTAAAATCATTCCAAATTCCTCCTAGAAATTAGACATGTTAGTCTTATAAATAGACTCATACCTTATCATTATTTCCTCATCAAACATAACAAAGTATGAGAAAAAAAAACATTTTTCTCCTTTTGTTTTTTTCTTTTTCTTTTTTTCTTCCCTTTTAATAAACTTTTTAACTTTCTGTCATTTTTTTTAATAGGAACTAAAGTTGTCGTGTCTCTCTTTGCTTCCCAACGTGTCTTCAAAAGGTAAGGATTTTTTATTCTTATGTTTTTTTCGCAATTGTTTGCAGAGTTGGCTCCGCCGTCAGCGGTCCAACTTCTACTGGGAGATGATCGGGTATTTGCTGTTAGATCCACTGTCCTGGTAGGAGCGATCGGGCATCTTCGTCATTTGAAGAGGTGACTCTGCCGTCAGCGATCCAACTTCTACTGGGAAACGATCGGATATTTGCCGTCAGATCCACCATCCTAGTAGGAGCAATCAGACATCTTCATTATTTGGAGAGGTGACTCCGCCGTCACCGATCCAACTTTTATTGAGGGATGATCAGACATTTACCGTCAGATTCACCCCTTAGTAGGAACGGTCGGGTATTTTCGTTGTTTACAGAGGTAACTCCAGCGTCAGCAATCCAACTTCTATTGGGGGACAATCAGACTTTTGTCGTCAGATCCGTCCTGGTAGGAGCGATTGGGCATCTTCGTCGTTTGGAAAGGTGACTCCACTGTCTGCGATCCAACTTCTACTGGGAGACGATCATACATTTACCGTGAGATCCACCGTCTTAGTAGGAGCGATCGAGAATATTCGTCGTTTGGAGAGGTGACTCCACCGTCAGCAATCCAACTTCTACTAGGGAACGATCAGACTTTTGTCGTTAGATCCACCATCTTGGTAGGAGCGATCGGGCATCTTTGTCATTTGGAGAGGTGACGTAGTCAACGATCTAACGTCTACTGGGGGATGATAGGGTATTTGTCGTCAGATCTACTGCCCTAGTAGGAGCGATCAGGCATCTTTGTCGTTAGAAGAGGTGACTCTGCTGTCAGTGACTCAACTTCTACTGGGAGACGATCGGGCTTTTGCTGAAAAATCCATCGTTCTGGTAGGAGCAATCAGGCATCTTCGTCGTTTAGAGAGGTGACTCCACCATCAGTGATCCAACTTCTACTAGGGGACGATTGGGCTTTTGTTGTCAGATCCATCGCCTTGGTAGGAGCGATTGGACATCTTCGACGTTTATAGAGGTGACTCCGTTGTCAACGATCCAACTTCTACTGGGGGACAATCAGACATTTGCCGTCAAATTCACCACCCTAGTAGAAGCGATCGAACATCTTTGTTGTTTGAAGAGGTGACTCTGCCGTCAGCGATCCAATTTTTTCTAGGGGGACTATCGGGCATTTTCCGTTAGATCCACCGCCCTAGTAAGAGTGATCAAACATCTTCGTCGTTTTGGAGAGGTGACTCTGCCGCTAACGATCCAACTTCTTCTAGGGGACGATCGACATTTATCGTCGGATCCATCATCATAGTAGAAGCGATCTGACATTTTCGTCGTTTTGAGAGGTGACTCCACCGTCAGCGATCCAATTTCTACTGGGGACGATCTGACACTTGTCGTTAGATCCACCGTCCTAGTAGGACCAATCGGGCATCTTAGAGAGATAGAGCGAAGCTGCACCGTCATCATCATTTGGAGAGATGAAGGCAAAGATATACCACCAATGTCATCTTGGAGAAGTAAAGGTGGAGCTACGCCATCATCGTCCTCTCAAGGCTACAACATATTAGAAATGAGGTAGAGTTTTTTTTTTTTTTTGCATCGACATTTTTTTTAGAGGAAGCAAAGCTGCATTTGCATCAATGAAGCCTAAAGTCTTCAAACTTGCTTGAAGAGGCAATGATGAAAGTTTTTTTTTCTCTTTTTTTTTTTTTTTGGCTTGAAGAAGACAAAACTTTTAAATTTAATGAGAAAGCGTCGATGAAGTCTTCAAGCTTAAATATGATAAAACATTGATGAAGCATATTCAAGCTTGAATATGAGGAAGTGTTAATGAAGCTTTCGAGCTTGAATATGAGAATGCATCGATGAAACCTTCGATCTTGTACATGGAAAAGTAACAGTGCAATTCTCAAAGTCAATAGAGCATTGGTAAAGTCTCCAGCCTTGGGACACGTTCGCCTTTATGGAATTTTTTGAACTTGAATTTGAAGAAACATCAAGCCTTAGAATTTGATTTTGAGGAACTTCTAAACTTCTGCGAACTTAAATTTTAAGAAACATTAACAAAGCCCCAAAATTTAATTCTGATGAACTTTTAAACTTGACAATGGAGTGTTGAACTTCAGAGGAGTGATGCCATCTTATAAGAATCTAACTTTGCAGCGTCTTGCTCCTAGTGCAACACCTTTTTTATTTGTTATATTGCCTCCAACAGGGCATCTTCAACTTTAAGTTGAAGTTGATATTCTTTAATGAGAATGAAAACCATCAATTTCTAGTGTCATGCTTTATGTGATCATGACACTACTCTTGTTTTCCATTCTTCTCAACTGAGTTTTTTTTTTACTGGACTGAATTTAAAGTTTCCTTTCAACTGCCTACGTACCCTTTATAATATAGGAAACAAGTCATAATGTAGTTCAACTGATTTTTTTTACTGGATAATGACGTTAAGCATAACCCCTGTAGGAGTGCGATAAGTAGTTTGATAAGTCTACAATGCTTCATCGATCCTTTCTTGCCAATTTCTCTTCGACTTGGAGACAATTTTATTCAGAAGATTGCACAATGTTTTGTTGAATTCTTCTGCTAGGCCATTTGCAGTTATGTTGTACATGGATGACTTGTATTGCTTGAACTTGAAATTTTCACATAATTTGTCTATCATGCTATTGGAGAATTGCCTTTCATTATCTGTCACGATCTGGTGAGGAATACTGTATCGATCAATGATGTGGGTACGAATAAAGTCTGTCACGTTCTCTTTCTTGGCCTCTCTCAAGGAAATGGTCTCAGCTCACTTTGAGAAATAATCTGTTGCTACAAGGATATAAGAATGTCATGTTGATGAAATTGGTGTAATAGAGCCAACCAAATCAAGTCCCAAAGCCTCGAACAACCAAGAAGCCACAGTTGGATGTAGAGGCTTTGGAGGTTGATGTATGAAGTTTGCAAGGCATTGACAACCCTCACACTTCTTTGCATAGTCTATTAAATCTTGAACCATCTTGGGCCAATAATAGCCCATTCTTCTAAACTAAAATAGAAGATTTGGTCCCGATTGATGTGCTCCATAAACGTCTGCATGCACTTCCTTTAGAGCTTTTATTGACTCTTCCTTTCCAAGACATCGAAGAAAGAGTCCTTTAAGAGAACGACGATATAAGGTTCTTTTATAATAAATAAAGTTTGCAGCCCTTCTTTGTACCTCAGTTTTATGAAGAGAATCCTTTGGAAGCTTTCATATTCAAGATACTCTATGATGGATTGACGCCAATCTTCTTCATCAATCAAATGAGATGTCGTCACGTTCGCTTTCTGACATTCTGACACAATTTGAGGCGTAGCCACCTAATTTTGTTCGACCTTATTTAAGATTAATTTAATTGCTAGATTAATTTTTACCTTAATTTGACTTATTTTGAATTTTGTGATTAACTACATTTTTCTTTAAAAAAAGTATTATTTAATTACTTTTAAAATTTTGTGGGTAGTTTGGTTAGAGTAACTAAATCAATTAGTTAGCCTAACTAAGGTAGTGGAGAAATACCAAATATGGTAACTTTTTTGAATTTGGTTTTGTTAATAAAGGCTCCATGCCATTTTGAGTTGTATGCCAAAGTTGGCATTATTTCAAATTAAAACAAATCCCACCATTATGAATTTATAGCAAAAAAATTTTAGCCATTTGAAGAAGTATTTTTGGCTATAAATAACCTCTTCTTCTTCATCCACACAACACAACATAAAGAAAAGGCCACATAAAAAAACCCTAGAAATTTTTACAATCTTCATATCCTCTCTTCTTCATCTAACTTCCATACCCCCTACTTCTTTTAACCTTCATACCTTCTTAAAAAAAAAAAAGATATACAATATCCATATTATCTTCTCTTCTAGCAATCCCTAAATCTTCATCTTTCTCCCTACAATGCCAAGAATCCAACACACACAAAACTTTAACTTAGTTAGAGGTGTATGGTAGGTTTTGGTCCCAATGATCCACATCTCAACAACAAGTAAGTTTAGTAGGTTGAGATTTCAACTTTTATTTCTTTTCTTTTTCCTCTTCTTCTTTTTATTATTTTGTTTATTTTCCTTCAAAGTTCTTTATTTTTCATTATTCTTACTATTTTAATTATTTTATTTATCTTTCTTCAATCTTCCATGATGCAAAAAAAATAAATAAATAAATAAATAAATGATTAAATATTTGCTTATCATTATTGTTCTTATTTCTCTTATAATTATTTATTTATTATCTTGTGAGCTTCTCTTTTATAGTTTTTGTTTATTTATTACATATTTCTTCATACCTTGTTGTTATCTATTTTTTTTTATTTATTATTATGTCTTTCTTTTATTAATTTATTCTTAAGCTTTATTTTCTATATATTTTTTTATACATAATTAGCATTTTTATTTATTTAATTTTTTTTTCTTTTTATAGCATTTATTATTGCTTCATTACCGTTTTCTCATGATTATTGCTTCTTTAATATGTTCTTGTCTTTTATATATTATTTTTTTCCTTCTTTGGTGATCAACTTAATATATTATTACTAATAATTGTTTAAATTTGTAAACATTTTAAATTATTTTTCTTTAAAAATATCCGACGATGGAATCTAAAAAATTTGGGAGTCCAATTTCTTAGAATTCTTGAGGTGAGGAAATCGATTATTTGGAAGTCCGAGATTAATCTCCAATATGTTTTTATTAAAATTTCAATATGTTATTTTATGTTTGCATAATTTATTATGATGCTTCTTTACTCTTGTTTATTTCTACTTTATAAGCATCATTTTGTTTCCTATTTAAAATTTTCCTCTTTTAAGATCTTTCTAACTTAAAATTATCCAAGTTTTAAAACATTTCACAAAACTATTTTTTTTTAATCATTTAGAATTTTTTTTTAAAAGTTACAATTTTTTTTATGTTTTTCAAACGTTCAAAATTTAATCTATGATTTCATAAGGTTTCTTAATCAATCTTTTCTAATAACTTATACCGTTTTTCCTAAACAAAATCCTATGACGAAAAAATTTGAAAGTCGATTTCCTAGAATCCTTGAGGTGAGAGATCACATCTTTGGGAGTCCAAGATTTGATAAAAAAAATGATTTTAATTAATGTTTTAAAAAAAATCTCTATATTAGAAGGCTATTCCTATGATGGATTTTGAGAAATTGTATTAATTCCCCACTTTCTTAAGGTGAAAAGATTTTCTTTAACATAGTCTAATTAATGGAATATTTTTCACTTATTTTATGAGATCATTGCTTCAAATATTGGAGTAATGAAGGGTAAAATAAGACATTAGTTTTTAAAGAAATTAAAGAATATTTTCAATTCAAGATTTGAAATTTGATCACCATTTTCTAAACGAGTGTTGCGATGTGCTAACACCTTCCTCATACATAAATGACTCCCGAACTCAACTCTAGTTTTTGCATACCATTTTTTTATGATTGTTTACTTTATTTCAGTATCCAATCACACCGTAAAAAAGATTGGTGGCGACTCCTATTTTTTTTTAAACTAACCCATTTTGAGGACGTCGGCGCTCTGCATCGTCTCGGACACGTGGCGATAGGAGGCATAATCCATCGTTGACAAAGTGGTATATTCAAAGTTATGTCATCCAGCATCATCAAGACAGTGGCCAAATTTACCGATGCATCCACCCTCTTGTTTTCTATTCTAAGGACATGCTCCAGCATCACACTGTTAAACCTTTCCATCAATTGTCGAGCATAAGCGATGTCTTCAAGTTTTCGTGTTTCACATCATATTGAAGCGAGAGCAGATTGATTATCAAATTTGAATCACCATAAATTTCTATGAATGATAATCCAATCTCCAATGTCATTTGAAGGCCAATTATCAAGGCCTGATATTTAGCCACACTGTTTGAGCACAGTTCAGCAAGCGCAAAGCTATAAGGCAACATATGTTTCTCAGGAGAAGTAAGGACGATGCCTGCCCCCACACCACTTGTTCGCGCTGCGCTATCAAAATACATAGTCCAAGGTTTCATAACTTTCATGAAGAAAACTTCATTGTCTGATAAGTCTTCACATAATTTCCAATCTGAAGGAATTGGGTGGTCTGCCAACGCTTGTTCTTTTATCGCCTTTTGGGGAATATAGACAATGTCATATTACTAGAGTATAACCACTCATTTAGTTAAGTGTCCAAAGATAATCGGCCTAGACAGAACATACTTTATAGGGTCTGCCTTTGCTACTAGATGAATCGTGAAGGCCTGCATATAATGCCTCAACTTATCGATGACAAAGAAAAGTGCAAGGCACATTTTCTTAATGGGAGAATAGTTAACTTCGACCCCAACTAAGGTTCTGCTTAGATAGTAGAGAACACATTCCTTTCCCTTCTCCTCTTCTTGTGTCAACAATGCTCCTAGAGACCTTTCCTGTGCAGCAATGTAAATATTAATGGCTTGCCAGGTATTGAAGCTCATAATATTGGGGAATTAAGCAAGTATTTCTTTATGCTATCAAAAGCATTCTTATAAGCCTCATCCCATACAAAATTTTCTACTTTTATCATCAACTTTTGAAAAGGTTGGTACCGACTGGTCAGGTTAGAGATGAACCTTCGAATGTAAGTCAATCGTCTCTGAATACTTTTTAGGTCATGCAAACTCTTTGGCCGTGGCATCTTTTGAATGACATCAATCTTGGACTAGTCTATCTCGATCCCTCGGTCCTTTACAATGAAGCCAAGAATTTTTTCTGAAGTCACACTGAACGCGTATTTGAGAGGGTTCATCCTCAGCTGATATTTTCGCAAGCGATCGAACACAACTTTTAGATCATTCAAATGGCTTGTCGTTTCTTGGATTTGACCACAAGGACATCAACGTAGCACTCGACATGCTACATATATCGTCAAACACTTTTTGCATAGCAGTTGATAAATGACACCAACATTTTTCAATCCAAAGGGCATCACCTTGTAATAATATATTCCATTTGGAGTCCTGAAAGCTGTTATTTCTTCATCTGAAAGGGTCATTCGTATTGGTTATATCCAGACGGCCCATCCATAAAGGACAGTGCCTCGTGTCCAGTAGTTGCATCAACCATGATTTCTATGATGGAAAGGAAAATCATCCTTAGGGTATGCATTATTCACGTCACGAAAGTCTACACAAACGCAAAGTTGTTCGTTCTTTTTTCTGACAGGGACAATGTTTGCTATCCATGTTGGATATTTAACCTCGCGAATTAATCTTGCTTCAATCAACTTGTTGACTTCAACCTCAATCTGGGGAATAAGCTCTGGTCGAAAACGTCGTTGCACTTGCTTAATCGACCGATACCCTGGTTTGATTGCGAGATGATGGATTGCTACTTTTGGATCAAGTCCTGGCATCTCCTTGTACGACCAAGAAAAAATGTCCCTGTATTCTGTGAGCAAACTAATGTACTTACCCTTCTCTTCACTAGAAAGAGATGCACGGCGTGGTTTCTCTATTGTACCAAGGTTTACCTCTTTTAGCTCATCCACGGTAGAGTGGCCACCATCCTCTAAACTCTATGAGTCATCTTCTGCGTCTTCTTCAGGAGTTTTAATCTCTGATTCCTCAATAATGATCATGTGATGACATGAGGTTTCACCTTCTCCTTGTTCTAAGCATTCCTTTTCAGGATTAGTTAGTGTAACATCTTGCCTTTTCACCTTCGACGAACCTTGACTTGTATTGAGAGTAACAAAAGTTTTTCTTTTCATTCAAGAAGGAACCTTGCCACAAATTTCTCCCTCTCTCTTTGCCTCACAAGGAAACTCCTTACCATGGTAATTCTCGACGTCTATATGCTTAACTCGGCACCAAACTGACGCATAATATGTTGATTCCTTCTTTGTATCTATAGTAGAACCAATCTTGACATATGGGCCTTCATCCCCAAGGCAATTAAAAATTGGAGCACGGGGTGTTTGTACATTTTTCTTTTTAGCCACGCTTAGCCTTTCAAAGGTTGATAGTCTTGTAGTCGTCGGGGCCAGACATGTGCTTTTCTCTTTTCTAAAGGTTATAGTTAGCCTTTGAAAGGTCGATCGTCAGTAAGGGCTAGATGTTTACTAATGACCCTTTTCTTTCTATCTCTATCATGCTTAGTCTTTCAAATACTAGGGCGCGTGAAACATGCGGTCTAATTCGGTCAAATGCTGTGGTTCTCTAACTATCACCTTCTTTTTCTTCCATACTATCAACCTCCTGTATAGTTATATGGTTGCTGTCAACCACTTTTTCCTTCCCCTTTCTAGTTATACGGATCGACTGTAGCGATTTGTATCCGAGTCCTTTTCTTGACACGAGTATAACATGTCCTTCCCGTAACAGCTTCTTTTAGGTTGAGGAGAGCCCAGGTTGTTCATGAATTTTTAAGCTTTTAAACTCGGTGTGAGCTGTGAAGTTACAACCTGCTTTCGCCATCAATTTGTAAGCCCTGGGGTTGAATCCATCTTTTGTCTGCCTTTGGGGCAAGTTTGCTTTCGTCAGGTCTATCTTTATTTCTTGCTTTATTATTTTGTTAAGCGGTATAGTGAAGCTTTCTCTTAGAACTTCGATATCACCAATCTTTAAGCCTTTTAGAAACTCTACGAAAGGTGACTCGCCTTTCTTGCGTCTCGACAAAGGGATATAGTGTAAAATCGATGAATTTGGAGTCTTCTCATCCATCAAGATCATACTTTTTGTGGTGCCCATGGATGCCTCACCCTTTCTAAAGTTAAAGGTTTCCTGTACTTTTATGTGGTTTCCTGCTTGCAAGTGATTTTAGCTGTAAATTATCTTCTATATTTACAAGAGAAATTTCTACAGACACGATTTCTGGACTATTGTCATTCTTCAAGTAACTTTAATTTACATCTGCAAATTGAGACTCGGCCTCTGAGAACGGGTTAGAGTTGGCTTCAACCTTCTTTACGCCATCTTGATAAAATTTAAAGCACTGATGCAGTGTCGATGTTACTACTCCATTTTCTTGAATCCAAGGACGACCGAGTAACAATTTATAAGTGATCCTCAAATCTATAACATGAAACAATGCACTAGCCTTTAGGTCACCAATTATGAGTTCTAAGCGTATCATACCTATTACTCTTTGGTTGTCCTGGTTGAAACCTTGGATTACCAGCTTGCTATTTGAGAGTTTGTCCACCAAGATGCCTAATAGCTTCATAGTCGACTTCGACATTATATTGACAGCTGATCCATTATCGATGAGAATTCGGTCGACTCTCTGTTCTCAAACATATCTAGAAACATACAAGGGTCTATTATAAAGTTTAGATCCCAATAGTAAATCCTCATATGAGAAGTCTATAGACATGCAATAAGGATTACTCTCATATGTCACGGTTGGAGCACTCAAACTTGATGCTCCTGAATTTAACAATGCATTAATAAGGATGGTTTTGGTTTCTTGAGGAAGTGATAACAAATCATCCACATTGAACTCGATAGGTCTTTTGACACTCTCTCCTCCTCTAGTGATCTTGCGGGATGCTTTCTTCCTCCATTGCATTAATATCATGATACGCAATGACTTCTGGGTTTTCATCTTAATGAACACAAGGAAATCTTGTTGAAAAGAAGTCTGACAAGGTTACTAAGCGATGAGGTCGAGAGAACTCATTGTCTTCCTCGTGCACGAGCTTAGGCTTTCAAGTCTTCTTCTTCTTATTATTCTTTTAAGTTTTATTCCCTCTTCTATAATTTCTGTAGAAGTAGGACTCTTTCTGGGTCGGAGTCGACTTTCTTTTCTTTTGACGAGTCACAACGATCCATCCTTCATTGTCTTCTTTGATCGATCTTTCTTTTTCTTGAGAATCCTCAGGTGTTACTTCTTGATAGAATTGGACAACTATAGGCTCGAAGGTCCCAAACTGGACCAAGCTTTCCTTTTGCTCAAAAATCAATCTTGAAGAAGGAGCCTTTGACATTATCATCACTGCAACATGATTTGTTTGAACTACCTCCTCCAATTCTAGCTTGATATTTTTCTCACAAGCTAACCTTAGAATTAGCTCCTTCAACAAAAAACATCTCTATTGGGTGAATGATGACTCGATGATACTCGCTGTAGTTAAGATCATCTACCTTTCTTGCTTGCTTAGGCCACTTACATTTTGACAGCTCAATCATCTGCTTCTAGTAGTTGTTCTAGCATGTCTGCAGTATCTGAATCAGGCAATGGGTAAACTTTTTCTTGTCTTTCTTTTAAAGTCAGGTGTCGTCTCTCGCTTCCATCATCCTTTTTTCAGCTCTCACTTCTTTTCTTTTAGAGAACTTCAATGGGGTCGTGTTAACGACCATAGATTCCTTCACGGTGGTCTTCGCTATCTTTTCAGCACCCTTCGTCTCTTTCTTATCTTTTCTTACTTTAGGAACATGAAGATCCTTAGCTCCTCTGCTAGTGATACTCAACTCCATATCGTGAGCGCAAGTTGCTAACTCTTTAAATGTGCGTGGCTTTACTCCTTGCAGAATGTAGAGGAGTCCCTAGTGCATGCCTTGGGTGCAGATTTCCACAACCGAAAATTCGATGAGTCGATCTTTGCAGTCAAGACTCAAAGCCCTCCCTCGATTGATGTAATCGATGATTGGCTCTCCTTTTCGTTGTTTCGTGTTTGTAAGCTCCATCATACTTACGGTGCGTCTGGTGCGGTAGAAACAGTTGAGAAACTCTTTTTCTAGTTGTTTTCAGCTGTCAATGACTTTCGGCTCTAGATCGGTGTACCATTCAAAAGCATTTCCTTTCAGGCTTCGAACGAACTGCCTAACAAGCTGGTCTCCTCTTGATCTTGCATTCTCGCATGTTTCGATGAATTGGACGATGTGATGCATTAGGTTGCCCTTTCTATCAAACTGCTGGAATTTCGGAGGATGGTACCCAAGCGGCATTCTCAAGTTGTCGATTCTCTTGGTGTACGACTTAGAGTACATGAAAGAAGTTTTCGGCGGTCCTTCATACTAAGCTCTAATGGAATTTGTGATCATATCCTATAGCTGCTGAACTGTAAGAGAAGCAACAGAAACTGATTATTGTTGTGGTTGGTTTTCTTGCACCACATTTTTCCATTTATCACTAGCTTTAACAACAGAAGTTTGACTCGACTCAGAAATTTCACGAATTCGTATCTGCTCTCTCAAAGTTGTGATTTCGTGGTCTCGTTCCTCCATAACCTTCATCAGGAGGTTAATTTTTCTCTCTATCTCCGCCATGGCAGTCCAGACCGTTATATCAGTCATCATGACAGACATTACATTAGGGTGTGCTTCCTTCTTTGACTTACTAGAGGCAGAATCAGAATTATCATACAATGGATTTTCTTAATGACAATCCCAACTTTAGGAGACTCCATCAATTGCTTAAGAATGCTCTACGCGATGGCAGAACCTTGGTCCTGTTCCTGGGTGATTCCCTTAGAACGACAACGGGTGATGGATTCTGTGTAAGCGTCGCTTGCAACAGAAGATTTGGATGTAGTCTTCTTTGATGTCATTGGTTTTCTTATAGATTTGGATAATGAGAGAGAGATGAGAGGTAGAGATGTCCCACAGGACGTGCCAATTTGTTCACACGAGATTTCTGGAAAATTTTGATTCGTGGAGTTGAACTTGTGTTGATGTTGTATTTATGTTGATTTGATGCGATGTGGTTCGATCTCTAGATTTTGGTTCTCTGATTCTCTCTCGATTGGATACTTACACTTGATTTAAGAAAGCAGAGCACATAATGTTCTTGAAGTTGGAGACTTAGAAGAAAGTTTGTATCTTCAAATGAACTTCAATCTTCGAGGGTGGACGACTTGAGTAGTTGGGAAGTCTTCTAGCTATTTAGGAGAATTCTCTCTAAACCTTCTGGAGTAAAAAATTTTCAAACCCACAAATGAAGAGAACTTCTATATTTATAGAGTTCCTTGGTGGGTTTTTATGGACTTGGGTCTAATTGGTCCATGGACCAGACCCATGAACACAAATCACATGAATTTGGATCATATTTAACTTTGGGCTAAATTAAACTTATTTTTTAGCTCAATTGAATTTTAGACTAAGTAAATAATATTTAATTTAATCAAAATAATTAATTTGATCCAAATGTCATAATAAACACATAGGACATCAATAGAATTGTCCAATTTGTTTTTAAATTTAATTTGGGACATATGTTAATTTTTAGTTAATCCAAATACAATTATTTTAGTAAATGACGTGTCAATTTGTGATTGGTTCCAAATTTTCTTATTGTGACTTGTTGTGTTTTATTGTTAAAATAAATTTTAATTAATTAAGATTAAGTCAAATATTAAAAACACACACATATATAGTGAAAAAAAAAACGTCAGCCTAACCATCATCTTAATTAATTAATCTAAAGTATAAATTTTCAACTAAAAGCTTGAAATTTGAATCATATACTCTAATTGGATGCTAGAAGTTTGAAAAATCACATGATTATATTTTATTTTAATAATTGTTTAAATTACTTAATATTTAAATTATATGTAGACTTTATTTCGTTTTTTTGCTAAATGTCCTATTGTTTTTAACTTTATTTGGAGAAATATTATGGAGCTTGTGAAATCATTTTTCTTTTCTTTTAAAGCTACAATATACATAATTAGAAGAACCAATAATAATTAATCCTAACTGGAAACAACAAAAGGAAGAAAGACATCTTTCCTAAAACCTTGAAGACCAAAAGAATCAAATCAAAGCTTTTACAGCACTGTGGAGACAATTTTATTATCCTCTCTTTGGGTATTTAGAAAAGGAAGAAACATTTACAAAACCTCTTTAGAAAAATCCACAGACAAGCAATGTTCACATGATTCAAGAGATTGATGACGTCCAAAGAGTCATACCTTTTAACTTAATTCCAATGCTTTTCTTCTCCTTTTTCTATAATTGTTGCTGTTTTAATTTTATCACAATTTTAACTCTCCAAATTAATTTATCAAAGATTTGAAAATAGAGAGAAAAAAAAACTATTGTTTTATTGTTTATTATTATTGACTAATATAATAATTTGACTTAGCCCTTGAAAATAACTTTTTTTCATCAAAACACCATATGTGGTTGTTAAAAAGCTATAAAAAATGTGGTAGTCGGAGAATTGGTCTTTGCTATTTTCATGTAGTATCTTACCACCAAAGTTTACACATTTATTGAAAAACTTTATATTAATCTCTTTTTTCTCTTTAGAATATTTATCCAATAAAAACTCAATCATACAAAACGTATACCAAACTCAAACTTCTAATTAACTTAAATATATTAACTCCGAATTCTATAACTCAATTCAATGTTCCAAACACCTTCAAGGTTTGCACTATCAATCTTAAAGTCAGACCATCAATTATCCAGCCTTACATTTGCAATAATAATGATAATAAAAAAAATTATTGTAAATGATAAAATAACTGAAAATATTAGAAATTTTGCTATAATTTATAAATATTTCAGTTCATTATACTATTTTGAAAATACTCGTAATAATAATAATAAGATGAATTGTTACGAAGAACACACAAAATGAAGGTTAATTTTCATAAATGTAACAAAACAGAAAAATATTTACAATCCGTGTAACAAAAATAAATAGCTCTTGAAGCCGATAAAATATTTCATAAATTTCAGACGATTTGTTACTTCTTTTTCTTATTCTTTGCAATTTATTCATCTTCTTTTTCAGATTTCTTCAATTCCTATTCGAGATTTCAACTCCTCTTCCAAATTTTATTTCTTCTGTTTTTATTCATCTTCTTTTTTTTCTTTCTTCATCTTCTCTTTCTTTCTTCCAACTCCCCTTCTAAAATATCAAAATCGTTTAAATATTACTTTGATATGATCTAAAGGACGGCTTACCTAGTCAACACAATCGTTTAGCATGACCAATACGATCTAGATTTGAAACCTTTTTTTTTTCATTGTTTAAAAAGTACTACACGATTATATGAATATGATTTAAACGATCGCTTACCATAGTCAATACGATCGTTTAGATATGAAACCATTTTTCTATTGTTTAAAAAAACCACACGATCGTGTAGATATGATCTAAACAATTGTTTACCATAGTCAACACAATATTTTAGATTTCAAGCATTTTTCTCATCGTTAAAAAAAATATACGATCGTGTTGATACAACATACACGATTGTGTATCATGATCGTTTAGAAGAAGAATTACACACGCACGTGTGACCGATTAATCGCATGTTGATTGAGACATCTTTGATATTTCTTATTGTGGACACGTGAGCTTTTTTCGTTTTCAAAATTGTTCTATATAGTATAAATATTTTGTCAATTTATTATATTTTTAAAACAATAATAAAAAAAAAACTATTTACGCAATATAGCAAAAAATTTAAATGGACAATGGAGAGTTTAATAAATTTTGCTATATTTTATAAATAGTTTCAGTAATAATTTGTTATTTTGGAAAACATCTCTAATAATAATAATAAAAAAAAAGATAAAATTATTTTGAGAAAGGTAAATTGAAAATAATTGATAGTAAACAGCCATATTTTAGCAAATCCATAGTATTGAGATTGAGCTGTAATGTAATGGGTCTTTTATTTATTTATATATTAGGAAACTATTTTAAGGAAAGCTCCTAATTTCAGGTTTTATTTTGATCTCATGATTCGTTCACCTCACCAATCCAAACTAACTTTTCATTATCCACCAACTTTTTCACAAAACTAAACTTTATCCCAAACTCCTTTTCTATTTAGTAAATTTAAAAGTAAAATATACTTATATTTTCATAATGAACCAACATATAACAAACTTTTAGTTTCTCCCTAAACTCTTATTATTTAATAAACAAGTATCTATCATTGTCTATTTCTATATAATATAATATTCTTCAATATTTTGTAAATAATTTTAGCAATTTTGTCATTTTCAATAATTTTCTAAAAATATATGTCATTAATTAGTGTGTATATATATATATATATATAGCTACATTTTCTAACTATTTTCAATATTTTGCTATTTCCTAAAATTTATCCATTTTCCGTTGGAAAATAGTAATTATCATTTGATTTTTAAACTATACAATAAAAATCTATTACTTGTTTATATGATCAACATGAACATGTTATACTTTGCTTAAAAGAATATTCAACATTAAGTGAATATCTATATATCACCAACCAAAACTTAAAAGGTTTTAATTTTCGTATTAATCTACATAAATACGCATAAAAAGGAAACATACATATTAAATATGCTAAGGTTGTAACCTTGACTACTCTTTGAAAACTAATCATATTAGGACCCATTTAATTATCAATTCTTCTTCTTATTATTATTTTCTTACCTAAGTTGGGTTGTGGATTTTCTTTAAAAAGAAACAACATTAAAAAGAAAAAAAAAAAGAAGAAACATTTATGGTAAGCTTAGTTTAGTATTAATTATTTTTCTATCTAGGCATTGGATTTTGTATTATAGGTTTTTAAATTTTAGTTAAGAATTAAAATATTTTTTTGAAATAGAAAATCAATACAATTAATTAAAAGCATTTGCATTATAATTATTTTTAAATAAGTATCTAAAATTTATTGCCCAAAGAAGTGGTCAATGAAATGGTTTAAAAATGTAAAATATAAAAACATAATGAAATAAAAAAAAATAAACCCAAAATTCAAAGGAAAGAAACCAAAATTCCTTCTTTTTTTTTTTTTTTTTTCTCTAACATTAGTATGTCTCAACTGGCTTCCCCAACTTTTAGTATCAAATTCAATATTAGATTATTATTAAAAAAATAATAATAAAACAAAATATTTTTAAATATAGGAAAATGATTGAATAGAAATTATGGTGTATATGAATATGAAATTTTGGTATGTTTGATAAATCCGGAGGGTTTTTACATATGTTTCTGATAATAAATATTAAAATATATTTATTTTTGACAAATCCAAGTAGGATAGATTAAGGAGAAAGTTGGCAGCTAATTTAATTTAATGGTGAGATTAACAGAATCCCCCAAATAAAATGCCTTTTTTATTTTAAATAAAAAAGAAATTGTTTATTTGGTTAACCTTTCAATTTGTTTTGTTTCTGTGGACAAAGTCAAAAGAATTCTATTTTCTTTTTCTCTCTTCCTCTCTTCTTCTCTCCCCCCTCTCTCCCATTCATGGTGGATCTTCCTCAAGCTCTTGGCATCTCCTTTCGAAATTTCTGCAAATCCTACAAATCCTTCTTCAAAAAATGGCATTCTAAGGTCAAGAATTCCAAGAAGGATACTGATAATGTCGTTGATACTAAACACGACGACGCTACCTCCGATGCCATCCACAATCATTCACCTTCCAAGGTATATATATTATATACATATATGTTTTCAAAACGCTTTTAGGATTTATCAGATCGATCCTTGTTATTTCTCTTCTTGTTTTTTTTTTTTTAATTACGGATTTTCTTTTTTGTTGTTATTTTGGTCTCTACGCTTGATCAAAATTAGATGGAAAGGAGGGCGAAGCCCTGACTTATTAGCCGTTTATTAATCGTATATAAACGTTGATTTTCAGGATCATGAAGAAATTAAGAAGAAGGAAGGACCGAGACCGACGACGACGACGAGAGGCGTTCATAGCTTTAGATATGGAGGTCGGAGTCTGAGAGAGAATGATACGACGAGTTTCAGGCCTCGAAGCTATGACAGTGGATACTCTACTCTTTCACGGAATGCGAGTAGGAGAGGTCAAAATCCGGCGTCGACGTCGTCGTCTCTATTTCGGAGCGTGAGCCGGAGGAGCAATGAGTCGATGCCGTCACGAGTGAGCAGCGGGAGAAGGAGTATAGATTCTATTTCGTCTTCTCCACTGTTGTCGAAAAGTGGTAGCCGGAGGAGCACGACGCCGATCATGTTCTCGAATTCGTCCGGGGTGCTTAAGGCGGCGCCGATCGAGAAGCAGCTTGAATGCACACTGGAGGAGCTGTGCTTTGGGTGCATGAAGAAAATTAAGGTCACAAGAGATCTCCTCTTGATCAACGGGTTTGTCCTCTTCTTCTTTTATAAAACCCTACATACCATTATTTTCCTTCTTTCTTTCTTTCATTATTATTATTATTATTACTTAATATATAAAATTAGAGATTATATATAACATTCAACCAGCAACCTTCAAAAGTTATTTGGTTTAGGACATTGCATTTCATTTTCTAATTTCATGTTTACTATTTCTTTTTATCAATAATATATTTCTTCTTCTTCTTTTTTAATTTAAGTCTATATATCCTATATTTTAAGTAAATTAAATTTTACCCCCCGCTTCCTTTTATTAAAAACGAATTTTTTTATCTACTTGCATTTTTACTCTAAATTTTCATCTCATATTTCAATTACTTCTTAAAATGTTTAAATTTGAAAAAATAATTATTTTAAGAAAAAATGATTGAAAAACAATGTAGTTTAAAGAAAATATTCAAAACCAAAATATTAAAAAAGAATACATATAAACATTTATAAAAGATCTAACATGGATGTGTTTAAAAGAAAATATATTCCTAGAAAGCATTATTTTCATAAATAATCAATCTAAATTAATTTGAATATAATTGTAATTTATTATAATAGTTTTTTAGTGCGAAGATAGCAGGATAGGGGTGTTGAATGATGATCGCATGAAATTATAAATTAATTATCTAAACTAGATCGAATGGATAAAGTAACTAACTATATTATTTAAGGATTATATGGATGATTCATCCCTAAATGTAATGAACTTATTATTCTAGAAAATTATTTTAAATTGTAAAACTTTTACAAATATAATAAAATATCATAATGTATATGCAATGGATGGATGATATGGATGATGTATTCTTAAGGAATATTATTAAAATATAGATAATGGATATTATAATGGATAGGCAAGCGATGGAGGAAGAAGAAACATTGACAATAAAAGTAAAGCCAGGGTGGAGAAAGGGGACAAAGATAACATTTGAAGGAGGAACCGGGAATGAGAGGGCAGGGAGTTATCCAGCGGACACGTCGTTTGTGATAGCTGAAAAACGACACTCATATTTCAAAAGAGAAGGCGATGACTTGGAGTTAATGGTGGAGATCCCTCTATTGAAAGCTCTAACTGGTTGCACCATTCCAGTACCATTGTTGGGAGGAGAAACAATGAGCTTGGAGATACACGAAGTGGTTTCCCCTGGATACGAGAAGCTCATTCAAGGTCAAGGTATGCCTAAACTTAAAGATCCTAACAACAGAGGCAACTTGATTGTCAAGTTTTTCGTTCACTTTCCAACTCAATTAACTCCCCAACAACGATCTGATGTTTGTCGAATTTTAGAGGCTTCTCACTATTCTAGTTAAAAAAAAAACCAATTTGGCTTTATTAGGATTTCACTCTATAAATTTTTTTCTCTTTCCTTTTTTTCTTTTGTCCCCTTTCTTTCCTTCTTATGTTTGATTGATTGTAATTTGTATTTTGGCTTTTGGCTTTTGGCTTTTGGCTTTTAAGTGAAAAAAATGCATTCTTTATATGATGACACTATTCAGTCAACTTCAACTCACTAGGGCTAACTCTCTTTGGATTGTTGGGCTTTTTAGTCCTCATACTGCTTTTATCATCCTTTAGAGTTTGATTGGTTTACTCAAATAATCCCCAAATTATGAATGATGTTCGTTAAGTTTTATAATTTGTGGAAAACTTTGAAATGTATACTTATGAAGTACACTCAATCTTTATTATATTGAAAATCTACGTTCAGAAAATAAATTTCAATTTTTGTTTAGGAACAAGAAATAATAGTTATGATTGAAATTGATATTATATTAAAATAAGTTGGGGCAAGGACGAGAAGAATTTTCTAATCCCAAGTCTTTGTTTGGATTAAGAATAAAATTTGAGTAATGGTAGAACTTTTAAATCATTCCACCAATTTTATTATAACCCGATATAATCACTAATAATCATCAAATAAAATAATGTCTCAATCTTCCACTCATGATTATTGAAAAATAAAGATAAGAGTGAAAATGCATTCTAAAGATGTAATTTTCCGATGGCAAAATGACAAATTCACAAACGTTTTCCTAATTATAAAATGAACAAAAAAAATAATAGTAAAAACAAGCATAAGGCCAACTAGCATACGGTATATATTGGTGACTAAGAGCCTAGATTCCAATCTCTAATCCCATAAGCAACTATGCTATTTATTTTAATAATTTTTTTTTTCAAGATTACTTTTACAAGAATCAATCTACAGATTTTATTATTATTATTATTATTATTATTATTATTATTGAATATACTTCTAAATTCTCTTAGTGAGTTGTAAAGTTAAAAATTAACACTATTGATTCATTAAATACGGCACAACTTTGAAAATTAAGAGAGAGAAAACACAAGTTCACAAAGCAGCACATACAAGCGAAGAAGACAAATGTAAACAAGAAGAGTGTTAGAAGATGCTTACGCTTACGACCAACCAAGAAGAGCACGAATGAGTTCCAAGATGCCACCTCCAAGAAGAGCTTTAAGAAATCTTAGCTTTCCATCGGTGTAAGGCGGGTATCGCATTGGCACGTCACCCACGAAACTTCGATAAAGAACAGCCTTCTTATGGCTAAATGCATCAAATGAAAACTTCCCATGGTAAGCTCCCATTCCACTCTCCCCAACTCCTCCAAATGGTAGTGTGCTAACTGCTAGCTGCACATATGATCAAACAAAATTTGAGGAATTCTAGATCGATCGAGTAGCACAATATTAGGCCAATGCGAGATGTTTTTTGGTTAACTCATCTATGAGGAATTTTTTGTTTTAAGCTAGCATGAATAATCACCGAAGATTTCACTTGTGACAACAGAACCAATCTTAAAAAGTGACTCCTAGATATAAGGACTCAAAACTTCTAGTTAAAAACGGTGCCAATACCTAAAAGAAAAATGTTTTTCACGGTACCCAACTTGATTCTATAGGGAATCGTGGATCTTTTTTATGTAATTGCTACTATATTAAAACATCACTTATATCTCGGATAATCAGAAAAATTTAGAAAGATTTCGTTTTTTTTATCCATCAAGACTTTAAAAGAATGCACAAGCCTAGAAAAAACCAAGCTTAGCCATGAATACAAACCCCCGGGATCAAACCTCCGTAGGATCTCTTTCCACACCCCTAAACACCCTACGGTTCCCACAAAACCCATAAAACTGCATAAACGCTGGCAAGCCAACTCCTGGAGTTGGCTATTGTATTAAATCCCACGAGGGATATTTTACCCTAGAAGTATATGAGAATGGTGATAATTTTATTTGACGAATCAAGTTCCATTCAGTATGGTAAGCGGAAAAAGAAATCTTACATGTATGGTGGTGTCGTTGATAACCACACCTCCTGCAGAGATACAAGCCACAAACTGTTCCTTGAGCTTTTTGTTGTTGGAAAATAAATATGCTGCTAGCGGCTTTGTGCCTGAATTCACTATTTCGAAGCTATCCTCCAACTTGTCTACCTGCTCCAGTCCAGCCAACAGAAAAGGAAAGAGAAGTAAGGAAGAAGATGGTGACGATTGTATTATTTGTTCACCATCCATTATAGTTCTCCATGCAAAAAGGAACAACTTCCTTAACAGTTTCTTCATAATTCAAATGCCTATAGTCAACTGTTTGACAATTGAACACAAACAATTAATTCTTCTTTTCCGACAAGAATAATTAATTCATAATGTTTTGGGAAGTTTCAAATATAGCACAGATATAACGTAATAAAAAAAAATTTGTAAATATGCCTAAAATTAGATCCATCTCTCTCGAAGTCTATTATTAATAGACTATCTCTTTAGTCGAAGTCAACTGCTAGTAGATTTTACTATGTTCGTACTTGTTTTAAAGTATTATTATACACATGATAATTAGTACTAAAATTGCTACCAATTTTAGTTACCTTTTGGTTTTGGTTTTGTATTACTATTATTGATATTAGAAGTAGAATTCCTAGCGCTCAATAGGGGAAAAAATCAACGCTTCTTGTAAAAAAACAGATTTTAAACTTGAGAGGAGAGGGGTTGTGGGATTCTCTTCCTCTTTTAATATGTTTGTTTTGTCACGTAAAATAAGGAAAAGATAACAAAGAAGTTCATGTTTATCTCATGAAATATTTTGCAAATGACTAACTGATTGATTCTACTAATTAAGTGTACTAGTTTTACCGTGATAATGGGAAGCAAGGGACCAAAAATCTCTTCCGTCATGATCAAAGAATCTCGAGGGACATCCAATAAGATGGTGGGAGCAATCTGTCTACATTATGGAAAAGGTACCGTTACTCAACAGTCAATAGTTAACCGATGAACGGACCAAAGAGTAGGCCAGTGAAGTAATTTAACATACAATTTGGTTTTGTCCTTTTGGCCTCCATGAACGATCTTGCTAGAAACTTCATCATCATCTAAAAGTTTGGTCACGCGATTAAAGTGGTTAGCATTCACAATGCGAGATATATCTTTAGATTCCAATGGATTCTTTCCATAAAATCTCTCCAATTCTTGTTTCAATGACTCCACCTACAAATATGAACATGAATTTGAAGACAACCAAATAGAGCAATTGCAACGAACCAAACTTATTTGTGTAAAAAAGGAACTTACCAATTTTGGAGCAAATTCTTTCGTAGTTATGATGTAATCAGGAGCAACGCAAGCTTGTCCATTGTTACCACCCCACTTCCCAGATATAATCCGTCTACAGGCAACCTTTAAAAAACAGATATATTTTGAATTTGTTAAGATGGTAGCAACTAATTACATGGTTGGGAGTTATTCTAAAATAATTCAAATAATTTTTGCAATTTCCAAAAATCACTCGAAAATTGATTTTATTCATTCAAAATCAAATTTAATAGCATGAAAAATACGTTAAAAGTGCAAAATTGAATAGTGAATCAATTTTGATTGATTACAGTGTCTTTTGGGGTGATTTTAAACGCCAAATAAAGTGATTTAACCATTTCAAAATCACTCTCGAACATGTACTAAGATGTAAGTAGGGAAAAAAAGTACTTGTAAATTGATTTTTGAATCAACTACTACTGGAGTTTTTCCTCCGAGCTCTAAAATAACTGGAGTAAGGTGCTTGGCAGCAGCTGCCATAACTATACGCCCCACTCTACCGTTGCCTGCAAGTTAAGAAGCATCGTTTATTTGAAGAAAAGCCACCAGACACAACACTTCGTAATGGCCAGAGGTTATTTTGTGAACATTGTCAACTAACACCACCACTGTCAACTTTCATGATTCCAAAGAAGTTTATTACTATAAATTTTTTCAGATAGATGTGAAAGGCGGATTAATATCACCACTTGGAAGCCACTCAATCCTACAATTACTCAAGTGTCATACTAGAGGCTGACTTGCCTTTCGTTGAATTTATCATACCTTCCTTGGTTCAATATATATGAGATGAAAACAAAGATATTTGCCTATGAAGTTAACAAACTTTCCCTTTTATTTTCAAGCTAAATGGCACAGACCTGTGTAAAATATCTTGTCCCACTTTTGCTCCAGCAAAGCATTAGTTTCGGGAATAGCACCCTCGACAACTTTTACAGCAGACGTATCCAAATACTTCTCAAAAAGTTTTACAATTAAAGATGATGTTGCTGGAGAAATTTCTGATGGCTTTAGAACCACGGCATTACCAGCTGCTATTGCTCCAATAACTGGATCAAGAGATAAAACTAGAAAATGTGGCCAAAAAATGGTTAGTGTCTATAATATCGATTGTTAAGATAGTTTCATGATTGCAAATGCTTTTCAATAAGATGTGAGAAAAACAATTGACACTGACGTACAGAATGGATAATTCCAAGGAGAAATGATCAGCACAACACCCAAAGGTTCTGGTACAATTGCAGCAGTTGAAGGAAAACTGGTAATTGTAGTTTGAACCTTCGATAATAGAGCATGTTGTTGTCCCCAGTCAGGAAATACAAATGGAATATATTTATTTATATATAAAATAGATGCTCAATCAACAGGGAGTTTGCAACACCGAATACCTTCTCTGGTTTCATCCAATTTCTTATTTCTTTAATTGCCAATTTACACGAACCTTTTACCATACCTATCTGCATAACAAGCCACGCATCAGTTTAAAGGGAAAAAAGAACTTCAAAGGATCCGAAAATATAGCTGAAAGAAACTTCATTAAATAATTGACTGTAACAGGAGAAGTAGGTGGATCTTCCTCTAGCCATAGTTTGAAAATTCAATAGTTTCTGACAATTGAAGTATTAAAACAAATTAAAAGGCAACTGAAACTAGTGGTACTGACATATGAATCTATGATAGGAATGGACTAAAAATACGATCTAAAAAACCAGTGGTGGTAGGCATCAATGAGTAGTTGATACATAATTATTTAACTCTGGCATAGAAATACGCTTCCTAAACAAACTTCTGTCCTTTGTAGAAACTATCTTTGAAATAAACAACCCTCTTAGTTACGCATAATAAGTAAAACATATCCTCTTACTTTCAAGGCACTCGGACACCCTCTTATTCATATATATAACAGTTGCCATCAACCAACAATCCTTTATTGCTTCTAAAAGATACCAGAACAAGATTTCAAGATGAAGCTGTTTACCAAATAAGATTAATTCTCATCTCCAAACGGCTAAATATGTAAACCTATAAAGATTTAAAGAAAACTTGCCATTTGATTGAATAATAATATTTAAAGAAAAACAAACAAACAACCCTTTCCATTATAAATAAAATTTGGAAACTTTACTCGGGCAAGAATATTTTCGGATAATTTTGTAGTAAACAAAAAATATTTCTCTCTTGTATTTCCTTTGAAACATGAGCTTCATCCCAAAACCAATTATCAAGAACTAGAGTAATCCAAGTATTTTATATCCATGGTGTGAAGTCTCTTCATCTTTACAACTGGGATCCTCAATAAATTACAGACTACTTTCTGCCAAGGGAGAAAGCCAATAGAGAAGACAACAAAAAAAAGAAGGAAGAAATAGAAATGGATTGCTAAATATAAAGAGAGATCTACTTGAAAGCTAACATAATGGGGCATTGAGCCTAATAAATGAGAAATTCTAACTTTGAAATGTGGTTGATAGCATTAATAAATATCTTCCATTAATGGCACCAGTAAGTCATCTTCAATGATCACATGGTCCCACACAAACTGCAATTTCCAGGCACTACCTATATTTGGCGGATGAAATTGAAACTGAACAAGGAGAAAGACAAAAAGAATTTCGAAAGGATTGGACATTTAAACAATCAGAAACAGTGATAACAGATCATTAATGGAACAACACATCCAGCAGAAGATATCACGAAACTGAAGAGTCTCTAGACACAAAACAAGGATCAAAAGAACAGTGAAGGAGTTGAGTGCAAGAAGAAATACCTCGTGAATAATGGACTCCAAGGCAGGCTTGGAGAGGTCAGAGCGAAGCGCATCGCAAATATCTTCCTCATGGTCAACGCAGAGCTTCAAGAGGCTCTCAAGCTGTGATACTCTCCACTCATAGCTCCGAGTGTTGCCGGAGATAAAAATAGCTCTAAGTTCCTTCACCAACTCCGTCGCGGCCGCAGCGTCGAAGAACTTCGTTTCCGACATGGGGAATCGCCGCCGCGGGAGACAAGTATCAGTGTATATAGAGAGAGGGAGAAGTTGAAGGAATGGAATGGAGAGAATCTAGGGAGTGATTTCAGGGAGAAGGCGAATGGTTAAGATGGAGGTGTGGTCTTCTCATATGCCGTATTTTTACGAAATTCGGCGTCTCAGCTGAATGCTCATCGATCACCATCATACTTCGTTTTCTTACATTGTCCATGACGCCAAACAAAGCGCATGTTCTCCACGCGCGTCGGTATTGCCTCGTTGTCCGATTCGGATTTATTAGTATTCCAAAAATAATTAATTATACTTTAATGTCATGTTTATCTATTGCCACCCAATAATTATGATGCCAATTAATTTTGCAAAGGCCAAACACGGGCGTCATGTAAATCCATGCCTATAGTCAAATTGTTTAGTTCCAATTTTAAATGAGTGGGACTAAAATTCAAATATTTATGTGTTTAGTAAATGGAGGAAAAAACCCAATGTAACATAATTATATATTTGCTATTACAAATGAATTTGACATATGTTGTCATTGGCAAGAGAATTGAATCGATTAAGTTAGTGGTATGATGGTCTATATGATATGTAACTTTGGTTTGTTTACGTGGTTTTATTATAGTAAAAAAATTTACTCACAAAATTTTGATAATTGTAAGGGATCTACTTTCAAGTTTAACTCAAAATCATAACATATACTATTATTTTCTCTTAGAATACCTGTTTTTTAAAATAGTGTAAACCTTACTTTCAAAGTTTTTAAAATACAAACAAAATGATATGTTGTTTTTTAAAATAGGTCATTTTCTGTCGTTTTTCAAAAAAATTTCTATCCAACGTAAATTCATTTATAAACAATTGATAGGTAAAATTTGACTCTTTTTATTTTAAGAATCATTACAATCTAAACATACCTTGAAAAGTTCACTCAATGCCTAATTTTTTTTATGCAAGACTTAACTGTCAAAGTTATAAACTACATCTCATCATTAATAAGTTTGCTAATGTTGATTGTTATAAAATAAAGTTGTGCCTAATTTGTCGATGAAAGTTTAAAAATTAGAAGTGCTTTCTGACTCTTTTATATATATATATATAGAGCCTTAGTAAAAATCCTAAGCATTACTGTCTATGGTAATTATAAATAAATAAAAGTTGCGAATATTTTTAATTTTGGCCAACAAGAACAAAAGACATGGGGGTTCTTTCTTTCTTTTTTAAGAAAAAGTAATCGTTCTGAATAACTCTTTCTACAAGAATGATTTTATTGAATATACTTCTCAGTTTTCTCATTAATTATACAATTCCAACCAAAGTGCTACTGATTGAGTAAATATGGCACAAATTTGAATACAAAAGATAGGAAAAAGAAAGTTGAAAGGGAAGCATGAAGGAAAGAACACATAAATAAAGAAGAAGTTACAAAGTGCGATAAGGTGGCAATGCTTATGACCAACCAAGTAAAGCACGAATGAGTCCCAATATGCCACCTCCAAGAAGAGCCTTGAGAATTCTCAGCTTTCCCTTCGTGTATGGCGGGTATCTCATCGGTGCATCCCCTGCGAAACTTCGATAAAGAACAGCCTTCTTATGGCTAAATGCATCAAAGGAGAATTTCCCATGGTAAGCTCCCATTCCGCTCTCCCCAACTCCTCCGAACGGTAGTGTGCTAATCGTCAGCTGCACATGATGTGATCAAACAAGTTGTCAATCTCTTCAGTGTTTGAATTTTAGATTGGTTAACATTAGAAACCATATTCATGATATATAGAAGCAATGTGAGATATAATATTAATTAACTCTTAAGATTTCATCTCAACGAGACCATAAAAGGAACTTCCTGAGAAGAGGAACTCAATACTCCTAGTTTGTCGTTTAAAAAAAAAGTGTTCCCCACAAACTTAGATTCAAACAAATATATATCTGCAAACATACAATATACATATAATATATATAGATACAGATTTCATGTCCAATTTGTTTTGGATTTTAGGACTATTAGAATCTGCTTCCTAAATTATAATAAACCAACAAGCCAGATTCAAATTTTGGCTAATCTTTACTTTCTAACCTGAAGCCAATAATCAATAGAATTCTTAATACTATATGCAAAACTTCATGACCAAGATACACTAGATTTCCTTTTAGGGAGGCCTAAAAGAAGAAGAAAAACTAGAATACTAATAGTCGTCAATTATTGTATTCATCCGAACCTAAAAGGAGAAGGAAGTCTAAGACTGCCAATAGGCATCCATTATTGAATTTAACCGACCTGATAATCTCATTTATGGAATGTCCAATGCAGAAATTACCAAATTACTTCCCTAGACAGGATTTTAATTATGAAACTGGAATACTCTGTTGACCAACTCTTACCAAATGAACATTACATGATAGAAATTAATGATCTTTTTTTGTTCTCTCTTACTGCTACAGGGGGCCATTTTTATGAAATATTTGGACTCTGTCTTACTTTTATGTGATTTCTAGATTCAAATACGGCAACTATTCCCTTTATAATCAGGAAACTTAAGACAGTTCTAATCATTTCTTAGTATTGTTAAGTAGCGGGATTTCCAGTATGCAAAGGGGATACTATTCTTCTTCAGGCCTATGCCAGTATGCAAAGTTTCGACCAATCAAGTTCCAGCGAGCAGAAGGAGGAATTCTTACATGTAGGGCGGTCTCATTAATGGCCACGCCCCCTGCAGAGATACAAGCCACGAATCGTTCCTTGAGCTTCTTGTTGTTGGTAAATAAATATGCTGCAAGTGGCTTTGTGCCCGAGTTCACTATGTCAAAGCTGTCCTCCACTTTGTCGACCTGCTCAAACCAAAAAATGGGAAGAAGCAGAGGATTGGAGACAGTCACATGCCTATACTCAACCTTTAGTCTGAATACGTATATAATTAATTCTTCTTTTTGGACTACAATTGATGTCAGGAGTAGTAGTTAGGCAATAAATTCCACACTCGAGAGAAAGAATAAAATCAATGAATTTAGTTGATTGCAAACGAGGTTTACGAGTCTATTTGTTATTGCTAAATCAACATTCATCTAATAGTTTAAGTTGGTGGATGTAGACAAAATTAATATTACATTGTCTGAGAGTTATGTTTTACTTATTTCACCAAATCAGATAAATAAAAGTAAACCCTGCATGTCTAAAATTAAGTCATTTCTTTTACCGTGAGAATAGGAAGTAAGGGACCAAATATCTCCTCCGTCATGATTAGTGAGTCTCGAGGAACATCCAATAAGAGGGTGGGAGCTATCTGCCTGTATCATGAAAAAGGTAATACTCATCAGCAATGAATATATAACTAATGATCGAACAAAATAACAGACTAGTGATGTGATTTAACATACAGCTTGGATTTGTCCTTTTCGCCTCCATGCACAATCTTGCCAGAAATTTTATCATCATCTAAGAGCCTTGTCAAGCGATCAAAGTGGTTAGCATTCACAATGCGAGATAAATCTTTAGTTTCCAAGGGATTCTTTCCGTAAAAATTCTCCAGTTCTTGTCTCATACACTCCACCTAGAAACGTGAACAAGAATTTTAAGATAATCAAACTAAGCAAGTGCAACGAACTGAACTTATTTGTATAAGAAAAGGAACTTACCAATTTTGGAGCAAATTCTTTGGTAGTTATGATATAATCTGGAGCAATGCATGCTTGTCCATTGTTACAACCCCACTTGCCAGCTATAATCCGCCTACTCGCAACCTTTGACAAACAAATATATTTGAATTTGGATAAGTTGGTAGCATGTAAGACATGATAGCATCAGTAGCTAATTGAACTAGAAACATACTGATTCTATGAGGAGAGGGAAAAAAGTACCTGTAAATTGATATCTGAATCTACTACTACGGGAGATTTTCCTCCAAGCTCTAATACAACTGGCGTAAGATGCTTGGCAGCAGCTGCCATCACTATGCGCCCCACTCTTCCATTGCCTGCATGTTAAGAAGCCACTAGTTTTAAGATAAATTTTATTGGACCAAAAGGAAGTGGGAGAAAAGCAACCAGACACATGAAATAAACTGCAGATGATATGATTATTTACACCAGTTTAAACAAATTCGCACTTTTACTTTCAAGCTAAAGGGAACAAACCTGTGTAAAATATTTTGTCCCACTTTTGCTCCAGCAAAGCATTAGTTTCGGGAACAGCACCCTCAACAACTTTTACAGCAGAAGTATCCAAATATTTCTCTAAAAGTTTTGCCATCAGAGATGATGTTCTTGGGGAAATTTCTGATGGCTTCAGAACCACAGCATTACCAGCTGCTATTGCTCCAACAACAGGATCGAGAGATAACACTGGGTAACGTTGACAAAAATGAGTAGTATCCATCGTATTGATTGTTGAAAAAGATTTAAAAATGCGAATGATTTTCCATAAGATACGAAAGAAACATGAATCGACGCTGACATACAGAATGGATAATTCCAAGCTGAAATGATTAGGACAACACCAAAAGGTTCTGGTACAATTGCAGCAGACGAAGGAAATACGGTAATTGAAGATTTAACCTGTGATAATGCAGCATAATGGTATCCAGAGTCAGGGAATTGAAAGGAAAAATATATATCAGTCCCATTACACGAGGTTTGTAATACCAAATACCTTTTCTGGAGCCATCCAACGCCTGAGTTCTTTAAGTGCCAATTTACACGAACCTTTTAATAGAGCTATCTGCATAACAAGTCGCCCGTCAGTTTAAAGGAGAGAACAACTTCAACTGATATGAGAAAAATGTAGCTGAAAGAACCTTCATGAAATAATTAAGTGTAATAGTGGAAGTACGTGGATCTTCCTATTGGAATTTGACATAGTTTCAACATTCAATAATTTATGACTGTTGAAGTCCTTATAAGAATTAAATGGAAACGGAAGCTAGTGGAATTGCCATATGAATTGTCATGAAATCAACGAATAAAGATAAAGCTGAAAAAACATAAATAGTAGTGAATCGATATAGGGAGAACCATATGATAGCATTAGATAACATATTCAAAGTATTTCAACATAAATCATATACCAAGTGACGGTTTAATTATGTAAATTTCATTTCAATGTTGCGTCAATATTTTGCAATTTCAACTAAAATTATTAGAACAAATTACTTCATTTTGTGGAGAGCCTACAAATCAAAGAAATAGAGGATTTTATTTTGAACGTCTAACTAATCAGTATCTGGTCACTAAACCATCATGACCAAATTGACAATACCCCAAACAACTACCAGAAGTGAAAGTGTTAATTCAGACGATGCATGATGATCATCATTTAGAACATTAAACATTGGCATAGAAATACAGTACCCCCGCAATGAATCTCTCGTGGAAACTATCTTCGAATAGAACACAACCCTGCTTCATGGCAGTGCAGATTTTTCTTAATCATAGAACAGTCGTCATCTACCAACTCTCATAACAACGCAAAACAAGATCTCAAGACGAAGCTGTTTGCTAAATGAGAACAACTCTCATGCCCAAATTAGCTAAAAATGTAAACCTAAAAAGAATTCAATTCCTTTGCTCGACGATTTTGGAGAAGTGGTACTTAGTTGGAAGGAGCGAAGGGAAATAGAGAAGACAAGGGGAAAAGGAAGCAATGGAGAAGAAAGGAACAGGAAGAAATGGAGTACTAAATAAAGAGAGAGTTTTAAAAACAAACAAGACTGGACATGGAAGCCTAATAAATGAGAAACTCTTACGTCGAAATATAGTTGAAGCATTAATAACTATCTTCCAATAGTGGCAGCAGTGAGTTAGCTTCACTTATCACGTGGTCCTGCTCAGTATTTGGTGGATGTGAGAGTAAGAATGAGAATTTGAAGGATTGGACATTTAAACAAACATGTGCTGTTCGTTAATTCAACTACCGGAAAGCACCACTGAGCACTGATGACCGACCAGAAGATTTATGAACAACAACATCGAACACAAGATTTTTGAAACTGATGATGCTCCGATCACAAAAATCATTGACGAACGACGATAACGATCAATTCTTGAAATGAAAAACGATAGGGAGAAACGAACAAAAGCATAGCATTAGAACAGCGAAAGGAGTTGAAATTAAGAACGAGGACCTCATGAACGATGGATTCCAATACAGGCTTCGAAAGGTCAGAGTGAAGAGCATTGCAGAGATCTTCCTCATGCTCAAGGCTGAGCTTTAAGAGACTCTCAAGCTGCGACACTCTCCACTCATAGCTCCGAGTCGTTCCTGTAGTAAAACTACGTCTCAGTTTCTTCACCAACTCCGTCGCAGCCGCAGCGTCGAACACCTCTGAATCCGACTCCGACTCCGACATCCCGAATCACCGCCGTCGGAGACGATGATCAGCATATACAGAGAGAGAAAAGTTGTGGTGTAGGAATTTATTATTGGAGTGATATGATAATATTCCCTTGGTTGAAGGAATTATGGGAGACGATTTCCGGGGAGTAGGCGAATCGTTAAAGTACAGGTGTCGTTCTGGTATTCGCCATTTATCCATTTCCGATGCGACCAAGAAAATGGCGTTTCCTCAGGAATTGCCGTTCTGTTGGACGTAACTCTCGCGCTCTCCTTCGTACTTTATAATATAATTATTTTATTTTGTTATTTTAATATTAATATGTTATTTGTTTATCTATTTATTTATTTGGATATAGAATATTATAACGTATAATTAAATTTAAAGTTGAGGTCGAAAAGCACTCTAAATTTATTATTTTTCTTTTTTAAGGAAACTAAAAAAGTTGAGGGGGAAAAAGGAAAATACATTATATATTAAAATATTTGTCACTCCTTCGATTTAATCGCAAATATTGATGTCCAAATTTTTGTTATATTTTATAAATATTTTGATTTACTTTTGTTACGTCTAAAAATAATAATGAAAAAGAAAAAAATTAAACATGGAGAACATCTCAAATAATAAAATGCAAGTTTAAAGGAGACAAAAATTTTAAGTACTTTCGAATTAGTTTTCAAAATATACGAAACCATCACAGTTTATACGCTCTATCATTAAGCTCCAACGTCCATTCATACTAAATTTTTTATCATTCATGAACAATCAAAGATAATATCCAGATTTTCTAATAAATGAAAATTATATTTATTCTCAACAAAATTTAAAATTTAAATAGTTTTTTAAGAAAATTGGAGAGAACGAAGAAAAGAAGAAAGAAGACTAACCTCATGAGCAAAGGCTTCGAATTCGGGTTTATGAAGATCGGAATTGACCGTTTGCACCATCACTTCTTCGTTTTCACAAACCAGTTTCAACATATTCTTCAGTTGATTCTCTCTCCATTCATAGCTTCGAGTTTTGCCGGAATTATAGCTCTCTCTCAGCTCCGTCACCACTCTCTCCGCCGCTTCTCCGTCGAACACCGTTCTTTCCGCCATCGCCTTTACCGATAAAGAGATAAAATAAATACAGAGAAAATAATGGGCAGTTTTGGTTGCTGAATTCCACCGATGGGAGATTATATAAAGGACGAAATAACCAACACAAAGAAGGAAAAGGACTAAAAAAAAAAGTTAACTTATCACTAACAATTTTGGCCCATAATTTTACTTCTGGCTTTTATGAAAGAAAAAAAAATACAAAATAAATTAAAAGGTGTCCATTTTTTGTATTATTGCGTCTTTGTGCTTTGTGCCTAAATCATTGTATCTATCATTTTATTTCAACTTTTAGCTTTTTAAATTAAATATCTCTTCCTTGTCAAACCAAAAATTATTACAAATATTTATAAAATATAACCAAATTTAAAATTTATATAATAATTTTTATTAGGATTTATTATGGATTTTTCAAATAAATATTTTAACTTATTTTACTATCTTTAAAAATATTAATTTTTAAAATCAAAATTTTATTTCAAGAAATTAACACTACAAGAAAATGGAGCATTTCCGACGTCAAAAAGCACGTCGGCATAAAGAACGTCGGGAATAAGGGCTTTCCCGACGCCCTCAACAACGCGTCGGGAGATGCGTCGGGAAAACCATCTTTCCCGACGCACCACGAAGGCGTCGGCAAGAATACGTCGGGAAAAGGGGTTTTTCCCGACGCCGTGAACAGTGCGTCGGGAGCAGCGTCGGGAATAGGGGTTTTTCCCGACGCCGCGTGAAACGTCGGGAAAAGGGGTTTAATGAGCGTCGGGAATTCCCCTTTTCCCGACGCATTTTGAGGGATTTCCCGATGCCACGTCACTGCGTCGGGAAATCCCCTTTAAATTCGTTTCAGTTTTGTGAATTACAGAACCGAAACCGAGAGGAGGAGAAAAAGAAAGGAGAAGAAGAAGTCGTCGCCGCCGTTGAAATTTCCTTTTGTTCCGCCGCCGTCCATCGCCGACCGCCCTCGCCGTTGTTCCTCGTCGCCGTCTGCCACTTTAGGTAAGTGAAATATGTAAATTTATTTAGTTTAAGTTTATGTTTTAGGGTTTTTTTTTGATAAAAATTAGTTTAGGGTTTTTTTTTTTATGAAAATTAGTTTAGGATTTTCTTTTGGAATAGATTTTTGTTTGTTAAATGGATTTTTGTATAGAGTGTGTGTAATTTGTGGTTGAATTGAAATTTGAAATTTGAATGGTTTAGGATTTTTGTTTTAGAAAATTGAATAAAATTGAATGGGGGTTGAATTGGGGGAGGGGTTTATTGTTAAATTGAAAATTGAATTGGGAGGGGGGTTTATATTTGAATTGAAAATTGAAAATTGAAATTGGAGGGGAGGGGGGGGGGGGTTAATAGTTAAATTGAATTAGGGGGGATGTATAGTTAAATTTAAAATTGAATTGGAGGGAGGGGGTTTAAGTTAAATTGAAAATTGAAATTGGGGGGGGGGGGAGGGGAATTTATAGTTGAATTGAAAATTGAAATTGGAGGGGGGAGTTAATAGTTAAATTGAATTGGGAATGTAATATGTGTGTTAAGATTTGTTTTGGCTATCCTGCATTTATGGTAGCTTTTTTGTTTTGAATTTGTTTATGTTTGGGATGGCTATCATGCAGTTATGGTAGCCTTTTTTGTTTTGAATTTGCTGGTATCAAGGGGTGGTAGTTAGGATAGCTTGAAGTATTGAATGTTTGTTTTTTATATGTCCATAGTCATTATGTCATATCGACGATCAAATTTTATGGAGACGGACGATATGTTCCTCCAGTTTGAGGAGGATTTAGATAACATTGCGGGAGGGTCATCATCTGTGGGCGACAATACGGGTGAGTCTAAAAATTTTCTTCATTTTTTAACTTACAAATATTTCATGTAGGGGTTCCTAACTTTATATGTTATTGTCTATTTATTGAGCAGGGTCTTCTTCTCAACAAACGACTCCGACTCCTAGGAGACGTGCGCAGTCTCGACTCTTGGAGTTAGAGCGCCACGTTGCAATAAATGGGCGCATTCCGATGACGATCGCCCCTGGAGCGGAGAAGCCTATTTCTCCACACGTTGTTCGCTTCAGCCAGGCGATAGGCGTGTGCGTGCGAAAGACATTTCCCGTCCGCTGTCTTAAGTGGGCGGACGTTGGGAGAGAATACATTGAGGTCGTCAAGGGCGACCTCCAGGTAATTAAATGCTCTACACATTTATATATGATTTCATTTGAAACATATCTAACTTTAACCAATCTAATGTGTTATGTTTGTAATGTGCAACGATTGTTTGTGCTTGATTTCAATGATCAAGCAATGAACAGGTTTGTTGAGCATCAGATGCTCACGACCTTTAAAGAGTTCCGGGCCGACTGTCATAGACATTTCAAAAAGTACAGCGACCCGGAGGAGGCTCGTGCCAACCTACCAAACGCATTGGTCGGACGTGATGAGGATTGGCACTTCCTATGCGACCATTATATCAGCCGTGCATTCCAGGTATTTGTCATGATTAATTATGATAACAAGTTTTAATATGTATAAGAAATAAACAATATAATTGTTTTAATGCAGGAGCAATCACGAACAAACAAGGCTGCTAGACAGAAGCAGCCTTACAATCATAGTAGCGGGTCCAAGTCGTTTCTGCAACGATAGTATGAGCTCGCTGAAAGAAGAGGGCAGTCGGTCGATCGTGTGGAATTGTTCCGGGAAACACACGTTCGAGCTGGGACATTCGTGTCGCAGGCCGCCGAGGATGCGCATGTAAGTTATACCCTTATTAATTATCCACTTTTATTATATATTTTTGCGCGTTACCTAACATAATTTTTAAATTTGTTGCAGAATCAAATGCTGGAACTCCAATCCCAGCCTACCCCAGAGGGTAGTCAGCCACTCTCTGAGGATGAGATATGCGATCAGGTGTTGGGTAGACGACCAGGCTACTCAAAAGGCCTTGGTTGGGGACCCAAGCCGAAGGCCCGCAGAACGGCAAGTGCAAGCAGTTCGTCGACATCTTGTTCGCAGTTCACACAAAAAGAGATTGAATTACAAGCTAAACTTCATGAAGCTTTGGAACGGATTGAAGTACAAGATAGAAATCACCAAGCATTAGCTTCACAAGTGGAAGCTATGAAAAAGATGATTGAAGACCTAACTCGTGCACAACAGGGACCATCACATGATCCCTAGCTCTGCGGTTTGTCGTATATGTCTCTATTATTCTTAAGTTTTTGCAATATATGATTATGTATTAAACTTAGTTATTTTTATACCATTTTTAGGACCGAAGGTGTAGAATGACGCGCATACGCACCTCGTTGGGAGATTTTTCATTATGTTTATGTTTTTTCTATATTGAGAACTATATTTTCTTGTAGTCAACTTATTCGTATTATTAATTTTAATTCTATTTTTTTAATTTGTGTTTGTATATTTATTAATTTATTTTAATTTAATCCAAAACGTCGCGAAATTTTTTTGAGCAATCCGAACATCATTGTGAATGTTTGAGCAAAATATTATAAGGAAAAACGTAAAAATAAAATATTTAAAAAAATATATAAAAAATATTTCCCGACGTTCATTACGTCGGGAAAAAAACGTCGGAAAATAGGTTTTCCCGATGCCGGGAGATGCGTCGGCATAAACGGCGTCGGGAATAAGGTTTTTCCGACGCCGTCGATGCCGACGCATCTTCGGCGTCGGGAAAGCCTCTCGCGACGTAGTTCTCCCGACGTTCTTCCCGACGCTGTTTTGTACGTCGGGAAAGGATATCCCGACGTACTTTGCATTTTCGCCGACGTATTTGTGCGTCGGGAATACCCACGTCTCTTGTAGTGTAATTGTCATTATTGTTAATTTTCCGTTCTCCCTAAGTTTTAGTAGTTCTGATACTTAATCTAACTATCATAACATTTCTAGAAACAAGAAAAATACAAAATTTAAAAGACCTACTTTTCAAAGAATTGACAACATTATCTAAGTAAAGAAATTAAAATAACTTTAATTTCTCGATCTCTTAATGTTAAAAAAGAAAAAAAGCAAAAGAGCTATGCATAATAATAATTTACTTAAAAAGTGCTACTTTTAAATAGAAAATTATTATGGATAGTAAAAAAAATTAAACCGGCTATAGAGATATATATATAAATTTTGCTGTATTTTGTAAATAATTTTAATATTTTGTTATTTTTGAAAATGTCATTTTTAAAATATAGTAAAATGAATCGAAATATCGATAAAATATAGTAAAATATTATAGGTTTATCTACCATGAACTAAGATAAACACAAACAATAGTATATCCCAATTTATCACAAATAAATTAAATTGTGAGATTTTTCAATATGGGTAAATATTTATAAAAGTATAAATAATAAAATTAGTATTAGATTTTATATTCTAGAATATTATTATTATTTAACACTATTGTATAAGGAAGGAATCTTGAGGATTCGGATTTTATCCTTTGTATGAAATTCGGTGGTTGTCGCTTTTATTTGAAAATGTGTTTGTTTTATATAATTGTATAAGTAATTAAAATATTAGTTTTTGGGGGAATGGTTCTTAAAATAATAAATTTATTAATATATTAAAGTAAATGAGATTACCAAATAAATCCTCCTCCAAAAAACATGTTTATTTTCACCGTCAGTTTGTTCAACTAACTAAATACTACATAATTATTAATTAACTATAATATTAGTCTGCAGACATCCATTCCCTTACTACTACTTTAATATATATTATTGTAATCTAATCAAAATTCAATATTTCAACCAGCTCCAAATGAACTATTGGGATATATGAGGATATGTGTTATAGATAATTTAAAATCAAATAGATAAATTCAAATGAGAGAGAGAGGATAAAACTAAAGTATAATAGACTTCGAGATGGAATTGAAAACGTTCTTACTATAGATAGAAGAGGGAAATAGGCCTTTTGACCCAACTCCCACTTGATGTCCAACAAGCATATCTACGCTCCTAAGCTAAAAGGTTTACGTACCAATTCATGACTCTAACTCTTTTGTTAATGAATCTCTTAATTATATAATTAAATAGGTTCTTATAATGATTCAACTAATGCATGAATCAGATCTTGACCTTTCAAATTTTTTGTATAATAAAAAGTTTTAAGTGGGAAAATGTCAATTTTCAAATTTTCAAATTTAAATCTAACACATCTGTAACATATTTAATATTTTTTTCAAGAAAAATAGGCTTAAATTCTATGCTGGTTCCTAAAGTTTGTATCTTATTCTATTTTTGTCCTTAAATTTTAAAAAGAATCTATTTTAGTTCATGAAGTTTTAAAAAGAGTATATTTTGGTAATTGCGGTTAAGATTTCATTAACTTTCTAATGAAATGGTGAAGTGACTCTATATTTGGATGACCATGATGTCAAATAAGATTATAATCACTTTTAATAATCTATTGTTTTAATTTTTAATTAAAAAGCTAAATGGTAAATTGATGTTTTATCAAAGAACTAAAAAAGTCGTCTTTTAGATTTTGATCGTCACTATTTTGGGGCATTATCATTCTATTTTACTTCTTCAACTCATATACTTGATGTAATTCATCCACTTGTAAATTTTTTAGCGATTCATTTATGTGTTTTTTTTTTCCTTTTCTTCTCATTCTTTTTTTTTTTTTTTGGAGGTTTTATGATTCATTGTTCGTTGTGGGAATATTTGTTTACAATTTTGTAGAGTTTATTTTAAACAAATGTTGTACTTATCTTATTTTTCTAGTTTATTTTTACTTGTTATATATAGATGTTAAACACCAATATATAAGCTCCAACTTTTTATTCTACTTAATGTTCTTTTTCTGATTTTCTTTAAAATTATTTCAATTTAATAAATAAATAAAGGGTGGGAAGCACGGTACAAGATGCGAGAGATTTAAGTTCTGGAGAAAAAGAACAAAACTAGTTTTAAATTTGGGTTTAGTTAATTCAAGTTTGTTAATTACATTTCTAGGTTGACATAAAAGATTTATAGAATAAATTAGCAAAATTTATTGATTATTTATCAATTTAATTAATAGGAGGAATCTAGAGCCTAATCATCCAAATATATAGAAAGTCACATATGCCCTTAAAGAGTTAACAAAATTCTAACATAGCAAAATAAGTTTTTTTCCAAAAGTTTGGGACCAAAACAAACAATTTTAAAAGTTCAAGGACCAAATAAATTAAGATGCAAAGTTTAGAAATCAAAATAAGATTTTAACTAATAAAAAAATTGATAGTTTTAGTAATTCATTAAAATTGGTGTGAAAGTTAAAAGTGCTTACAAGTAATATAGATTAAAAAATGAAAATTTAAAGATTTTATTGTTGGAATTTGTGTCCTAAAACTCGTACTTTGTTATTTGATTCAATAAAATTTATTATTGAAAGCTATAATCTTAAAACCAATAAATTAAGGTCCCAAGGCTATTTTACTGAGTTTGTCAAATACACTTGAACTTTACGTAGAGATATAAACATGGATTAAGTTCAAGTTAATAGCCCAAATAGTCTATAGTGTATGAATAAGGTTGGGCGCCTTATTTTGGAAAAACACTATGGATGCGGCCTGCTTCGTTGTTAGTACAAACGATGTAATCATGAATCGTTCATGTAGAGACATGGGAGTGAGTGCATCCTATGTAAATAGTTTACATAAGACTGGAACCACGAAATAAGTCACTTTTAGTTATAACACCGTAAACTATAAACTAACTATTTCAATTATGATGACCTAGGTAACTCGATCTTAATCCTGAGCTAACTATGAACTTTTTTTCATTCGGTAGTATCCTTAGATCTACATAGGTGAGGGCAGCTCATCATCGTTGGCCCAATAAGCCTCCCATTTTAGGGATAAGACCGAGTGGATAGCTAAGGACATAGGATGCAAGACGGAATTCACTCCTACCCATTTCTGGGATAGTAAATAGGTTGTTCCCTTAATGACTGAATCCAAGTCTTGAACAAGGGGCCCCACCTTCTCATTGGTCCGAGAAGGATTCAGGTTTATAGGTTGGACCTTAAACCAATTGTTCAATAGTGGATCAGTGGGTCTTAAGGAGCAAGATGTAATCCGGGGGTAAAACGGTATTTTAACCCAGCCAAGATTATGAAAAACCTGTGAATGATCGACTTACTCATCATGGTTATATCAAGGGGACAGAAATATATCTACAGTGAGGGGAGTGCAACTAAGAGTTTTTAGTTGAATGACTCTTTAGTTAACGAATGTTGATTAAGCTTGGTCTAAAAGAGTTTAGCCAGTTAACCTCGAATCGTTGGAGCCCATGATCTATAGGTTCATTAGGTTCCCCTATTAGCTCATATGGATTCAACTAAGAACAATATGTTGAAGTAACTCGAATTGTTCGAATTAAGAAAAGAGAGAGAAACCGACAAATATATAAGATATAAGTCGGTAGATATAAAACTTAAGTTTTGTGTTTAAATATGATTTAAATAAATATGAATATTGATTCATATTTAGAAGCTTGGAAAGTTTTGAAACAGTTAAAGTTGTAAAAGTCAACATGTTGATTTTTAACTTTAAACTTTGACCGGATTTATATTCAAATATGATTTGAATTTTAGAAAAATGAATGCGGATTCATACTCGGGAGATTAGAATTAGTCGAGATGGGTAAAATAGTAAAAAGTCAAAAAGTTGATTTTGACTAAGAAAAGTCAAAGTTTGACTTTGACTTAATTGGTCAAATGACCAAAATGCCCCTTTAACTAATTACTTAATTAACTAAAAGTTAGTGGGCAATGTGGCAGGCTATTATGAATTAGAAGCCACTAATTTCATTAAAGAGTTAATGGATTAATTATGTGTTGAGATTATATGAAATAATTTGGGAAATTGCCAAAAATAACTTAAAAAAGGAGGGTTAAATGACTTTTGGGATAGTTTTTGAAAATAAAGAGTTTTAGGACAATTTAGGTGTGAATGTACAAAAATGTCCTTCATTAAATTTCTCTTTCCCTTTCCCTTCTCTTCCACGTAAAAACTTTCAGCTTTGGCTTTCCCTTCTCTTTCGCGTACAGTTGTTTCTCTTTCCCTTCTCTTTCGCGTAGAACACCTCAAGTAAAAAAAAAATCGCCTTTTGTTGGCTTTTGAAATTTCCCGCTCTATTCCTACACTCTGCTCTTCGAAGATACTTCGATCGTTCATCACTTGTCGTTCATTAGTCCTCCATTGCATTTCGTTGCTTCTCCTTTTCGAACCATTAAATCAACTTTGAGCCTTTTCTCTTATTTCAGTGAGTTTTATCTCTAACCCATTTTTAATTTATTTGCTGTAAATGTTTGGTTTAGGTATTTGTTGTGAGTTTCATCCATCTGGTTTAGGTATTTGTTGTGAGTTTCATCCATCTGGTTTAGGCTTTTTTGGAATCGACTTATTTGCTGGAAATTAGTTTAGTCAAAGTTTGGTTTAGGTTCTTAGAAAGTTAAATGGGTAGTGAAATGAATTGAAGTTAAATATAGTTGGCATTTTGCTTCTTTTTCTTGGGATCCCTTCTTTAAATCTGAATTGGCTACCTCTTAGAAGTGCAATTGAAGCTCTTTTATTTAGCAGTGAGTTTTTTTTATCTACATTGCTTTCTATCTTTTGTGTATTATTGTCTTATATTATGAGCAATTTCATGCCGCTATGGATGCTTCTCAAACCACTCTGGCTTTCACTTTGATCACTTTCACTTTAATCCATTTGGAGTGACTCTATGCATGTTTATATGCATTAGTTTGTATTGTTCTATGCATGTTTAGTTTGTATTAGCCCCTCATGGTTTATCTCGCACATATCTCGCACCTTCCAAACTTTCACTATTTATTTTAAAATCAAATTAGTACACCTCATAATCCATTTAGAGTGATTCTATGCATGTTTAGTAAGTCTCTTAGGCCTTCATGGTTTATCTCGCACGTATCTCGCACACATCTCGCACACGTCTCACACATTCCAAACTTTCACTATTTATTTCGAAATGAAATTGGTACCCCTGCTAATCCATTTGGAGTGATTCTATTGATGTTTAGTAAGTCTCTTAGGCCCTCATGGTTTATCTCGCACGTATCTCGCACATTCCAAACTTTCACTATTTATTTCGAAATGAAATTGGTACCCCTGCTAATCCATTTGGAGTGATTCTATTGATGTTTAGTAAGTCTCTTAGGCCCTCATGGTTTATCTCGCATGTATCTCGCACACATCTCGCACATTCCAAACTTTCACTATTTATTTCAAAATGAAATTGGTACCCCTGCTAATCCATTTGGAGTGATTCTATTGATGTTTAGTAAGTCTCTTAGGCCCTCATGGTTTATCTCGCACGTATCTCGCACGTATCTCGCACACATCTCGCACGTATCTCGCACACATCTCGCACATTCCAAACTTTCACTGTTTATTTCGAAATGAAATTGGTACCCCTGTTAATCCATTTGGAGTGATTCTATTGATGTTTGTTAAGTCTCTTAGGCCCTCGTGGTTTATCTCGCATGTATCTCGCACCTTCCAAACTTTCACTATTTATTTTAACTTTCACCATGCTGTTATGACATGTTTAGTCAGTCTCTTATGCAATTATTATTTCATTTGTTCCTTTTTGTTTAGGCTTCAATTATGACATCGACATCGACTGATGGACCCGCGTACAAGATTAATCCTTCCCATCCTTGGCCAGTTGTCATTGTCGACTCCATTCCACTACAACGAAATAATAGTGATTGTGGCGTATTCACCATTAAGTATTTTGAGTACATAGCTGCTGGTTTTGATTTAGATACATTATGTCAAGAAAACATGTCTTACTTTAGAAAACAATTGGCATTTCAATTATGGACCAACACTCCTATGTATTGAACTTTGTTGCGAGATTTGTAGGAGTTGTATATCATGTATGTTGCAAAATATGTATTGATTCTTCTCTATAATGCACAAGTATAGATGCTATATAAATTAGAATAAACGTAGTTTATGAATGGTCAATTGATGACATTCAAATATCATATTTGTTTGCAAAACTACTTGTAGATAAACGATCGCTTAATATTTTTTATGTTTATTAAGAAAATCGTTTAGACTTTACTAAACGATCGCTTAAAGATATATGCACGATCTTTTACATTAGTATGATTACATATAAACGATCGCTTAATATATAAATTAAAGCAATTGAGTAGCAAAGAATTAAAAAATATATAAATTAAAGAATTACAAACTAAACGAATAGTCGTGTGAAATATATAAACGATTGTTTAATACAATTAAACGATCGTTTAATTATTTTAAACGATCGTTTAGTTACGTTAAACGATCTTTTAGTTATATTAAACGATCGTTTAGTTACTTTAAACGATCGTTTAACGTAACTAAATGATCGTTTAGTTATTTTAAACAATCGTTTAGTTATATTTAAACGATCGCGAAACCAGTTTGTATATTAAACAAATTAAAATCTGTGTCAATACGTTTGTGTTTTTTGTGTTCCTAAATGAATAAGCCAGTTGTTATTTTCGTCTTCTTCATCTATCTAGAAGCACATAAAGTAAGAATGTTTGGAGACATCATTAAGAAAACACATCCAGATAGATAAATAACAAACTAAAAGAAAAGTAACATTCATTAATTAGTGTAATAATTAGTACATTGGTAGAGAAATTTTTAAATTTGTATGCTGGACTTCTCGGTATATGAAATTGTATTGGTACACGTTAATCTGTTGTGACCTATTTCTTTACATCGATCACACTTATGCAATTTCGGAGCTTCACCAACACTTGGAATCCTTTTTTTTTCGGTCGACCAACTCTTTTGACTACTTTCGGAGGTAAAACAATCATATGTAGATAGTCTTCGCTTGTCTTCCAAGCTGACTGATTTACAATTAGGTAGACGGCCTCCGCATATGCTGCCAACAAACATTCATTGGTGTAATAATTAGCACATAATCTATAAACATTTATATTGCGATCTCGTGCTGCAGCAATGGCATGTGAGCATGGTAGTTGCTCAGCTTGAAACTCCTTGCAAGTGCACTCTTGCAAACTAAATCTTTTACTTCAATTCATTTTTCACTACCCATTGAACTTTCTAAGAACCTAAACCAAACTTTGACTAAACTAATTTACAGCAAATAATTCCATTCCAAAATAGCCTAAATCAGACATTTACGGATGATGAAACTCGCAACAAATACCTAAACCAAATATTTACAGCAAATAAATTAAAATGGGTTAGAGATGAAACTCACCGAAATAAGAGAAAACGCTTAAAGTTGATTGAATGGTTTGAAAAGAAGGAGCGACGAAATGCACTAGAGGATCGACGAACGGCAAGAGACGAATGGTCGAAGTATCTTCGAATGACACTAGAGTAGAGCAAAGTATCGGAGCAGAGCGATTTTTTTTTTTTACTTCAGGTGTTCTACACAAAAGAGAAGGGAAAAGGAAACAGCTCTACGTGAAAGAGAAGGGAAAGCGAAAGCTGAAAGCTTTTACGTGGAAGAGAAGGGAAAGGGAAAGGGAAGGAGAAGGAGAAATTTAATGAAGGACATTTTTGTCCATTCACACATAAATTGTCCTAAAACTCTTTATTTTCAAAAACTATCCCAAAAGTCATTTAACCCTCCTTTTTTAAGCTATTTTTGGCAATTTCCCAAATAATTTGGATGCAATTTGCATGTAAATTTTATGTATAAACTTCTCATTGCAGAATGTGATGAGGATGATGTTTTTCTAAAAAATTACCTAAACGATACACTACCTCCTTACTTCTCTTAAAATTTTACTTCACAAACTGAGTCCAGAGATTAGTAGGTCAACTTAGTGGTTGCTCTTGCTCGTGATTTTCAGGCAAAGAAGAAACTTTGGATTGAAGAAGAAGTTCAGAACTATAAAAGGTAAGTTCATCGTTTACCTTTTATGCTCTTCATTTAGGTCCATAGCATAACATATGCATGTTAATTTATAAATCGTTTAGATGTATATAGAGTAAAACATGATCCTTATTATTCCGCTGCAGCATGCCGCTTGATGTTTTCCCTTCATTTATAATATTCTTTTCGAAACTTACTGTTTAAAAAAACATGGAAGTTAAATTTTAGTAGGTACAGATTCAAATTCCGTGTAATTAAATTTCTAAAAGTTCCATGATCAATTTAATATAAATTTAAAAGTAAAAGAATTAGAATCGAGTGGAAAAAGATAGACATAAAATCTAACTAAATTATTAATAATATTTGTAGTGTGAACTTAGTCTACATTGCATTATAGGGGTGTAAACGGGTTGGGTGGGGGCATTTCCAACTTAACTCGTAATTTCGTGTTGGTTGGTTTGGTAACTGGAATAGTATTCCCAACCCAACCCAACCCAAGGGTTGGGTTGTATTGTTTGTTTGTTTTTTTTTTCCATTCTTAATGTTTATAAATACAACATATGTAGAACATTATTCAAAGAACAAACAATGAAAAATATTATTCAGTCGTTCAATGCATAAATCAAAAGTGAAAAAAGTATGAAAAAAACCTATAACAATGACAGTAGGACACGACCCTAAGTCTCGGCCAAGCATAACCCCGGAATGGCCTGAGTGATCTTTAACTTTCGCTTTATGCTTTCAATCTTGGCCGGACATAACCCCAAGATTGTTTGAGTTCCCAAACTTCTTAAGCTTTTTGTCCTTGATCTCGACCGAATAAGCATGAAGATGACTTCAGGATTACACTTCTGTCTTCAATCTTGCTCGGGATTCCACACGGTTGCTAGCTCGAGATCCTTACACAAAAAGCATTTTGTCTTTCCTCTCGATCAAGCAAGAGCGAGTTTTGCCCAACCCAACCCACGCACGCACGCACACATGCACATACACACATTTTAATTCGAATTGGATCGGGTTGAAACAAAATTTTCAACCCCAATCAAAGTCGAAAAAAATCAAAATTTTCAATCAAACCCAATTCAATCTTAAACTAGTCCAGTCCAATCAAGTTATTGGGTTATTCGAATTGGAGTTACAACCCCATATTACAAAGTGATTCACTTTAATATATCCCATGCTTTAATTATTGTAGTACTATTTTATTAGTGACTTCACTTTAGGTTGTGAAGTCAACTTTTCTTTGGTGTAAATTATTGCTTTTAAAGAAAATTGGTAAAGTTAAATAATTAGGTATAAGTTTGTCATATTTACAAATATAAATACTTGAGGAGTATGTGGCCATACTTTTATGAAAACCAACTTCAATTGTGTCTCCTTTGCGTGTGTGGTCATATATATATATATATATTTCTCTTTTCTTTCCAAAATAAGCATAATCACGTGTTGTTTAGTCGATACAAATGTTAAATTAGCAACTAAACAACTTTTGATTAACACTCTTTCAAAAAGTGACACACAGGATTTTGATTAAAATAGGTTAAAATCCCATTTTATATTTTGGTCACCAAATTTTTGGAAAAAAAAAAAAACTCATTAGAATTTCACTAACTATTTAACGTAAGGATGATGTGGCTTCTATATTTAAATTATTAGATCCTATATCCATTTATTAATAAATTGATAAATAACAAAAAGATCTTGTTAATTTATTTTATAAATTTTTTATGGCAACACAAAAACATAATCGACACACTTAAATTCAAATTAAAAACTAATTGTTTATTTTTCTCCAAAACTTAAATCTCTCGCATCTCCTTTCCGATTCCCCCACCCTTTATTATTATTTTTTTCAAATTAAAATTTCGAAGCAAATCAAAGTAACAACATTGAGTATATTAAAAAATAAAATAGAACTATCATATTGATGTTAACATCGGTGAAAAAGTAAAATAAATTAGAAAAATAAATTAATTACAACATATGTATAAAATAAACTCTATGAAATTGCAAATAATTATTCTGACAATGTATCACAAAACTAAAAAAAATTAAAAAAAAAAAAGAATTGGAAAGAAGAGAAAAAAACACCTCAATAAATCACAAAATATCCCAAACTTGAGGCACTAAAAAATTTACATGTGGATGAAATGCATCCAACGTATAAGTTGAGAAAGTGAAATAGAACAACATTGCGCCGAAACGGTGACAATCAAAATTTTGAAGTCAACGTGACTTTTTGAGTTTTTTGATTTAGTAAGAGTAATTATCTTATTTGGTAACCCAATCATTCAAATATAGAAATTACTTCATCATTCCGTTAGAGATTCAACGGAATCTTAACGACAATGACTAAAATAGGTTATTTTTAAAAGTTTAGGTACTAAATTGACGTTTTTAAAAGTTCAAGCACTAAAGTAGAATAAGATAGAAAGTTTTGGGATCAAAATATGATTTTCATCCTTATAAATTAAATGTATAAATTTATAATAATATACTTTGAAAATAAAGTAAAACTTATTTGTACATGTGTCCTAAGAGTACATGTCCAAAGGGTATGTAATGATAACTTTGAAAAGCAACTAACAACATGATTCACACCATGGTGGTATTGAAATTGGTTTCAAGATATATTGGTAACTATGACCCAACATTTCTCGTCTTGGATTTGTCAACGACTAACAACATACTCCATTGTTAATAAACTTCTACTAACGATATAATTTATTGTTGATAAAATTCTATAGCTAAATCTAAATTTTGACATATCTATGGTATTTATTTTACATTTTTATAATTGCATTATAATTGATACTAATATTTTAGACTTTTACGCAGTCCCTATCATAATTGAAAAAACTTGGGTGCATTTTGCATTCTATAGTGCACCTATCTCATACGTTTCTTTACCTTTCCACCACACAAAAATAAGGATGTGTTTGGGAGTTATAGTTAAAATATTAATTTTGGAAAAAAAGAGTTAAGTTGAATTGATTTTGTAAAATGAATTTTTAAGCACTCAAGTCTACTAAACTCTTGAAAATGATATTCATATATTTAGAATAGACTTTCATCTTCATTGCATATCTTGATTATTATTATTTTTCTAATCACTTTTTTGAACGGTCAACTTTAGAATGATTATTTACGAAAGAATTATAATGTTTCAAATATTATTTGTATTTGCCATACCATATTTTTTTTCAAAAGTAAACTTTTGGCCTTTTGACTATGCATTTTAGAATTTTAGTTCATTTCTTTTTAAGAAAAAAGTAATATTGTAGAGAAATATTATTAAAATTAAATATCATTATCTCTTCCCTATCAATTATTTATGACTTTGTCGGTAATGATCCTCATGGGAGCATTCATAAAAAAAAAAACAAAAACGCAATTATTAATGTTTTTCATTACTGTTAAAATTTATTTTTAGTTATTTTAAATTAATCGATGAACTTAATAAAAAATTGAGGTTAAAAATATAAATTTAAGTTTGAAACTTAAAAGTAGACTTAAATAAAACTCTAATCTTCGTATCAAGGATGTGTTTGCGTTATTTTTAAAGTGTTTAAATTTGTAAACAAGTTAAGTTAAAAAAATTTAACATGTTTGGTAACCTTTCAAAATGCATTTTTTAAAAGTGAGATTGAAAAATAATCCACATATTAAAGAAAACTCTCCTAACTAAATTTTGAGAAAATAGGTTTCTAAACAAGACTATATATATAAACACTTATAAAATCTAACCAAACACATGCGTATTTAAATTTTAAATTCATTTAAAAAAAATGTTTTAAAAAAGTACTTTTAAAAAAAAGTTTTTTAAAATAATCTAAACGAACTCTAAAGTAAAAATTTTAAAATATATGAATTAAATTAAAATTAAATTTCAAATTCCATGTCTATTTTAAAAATGCTTAAAAAACGAAATGAAAATTAGGTTTGTAATATAGAGAATAAATGTTATTTTCCTAAATAGAAATCAAAATGCTTGTTTGTTTCACATAAGATTTCAGACAATACAATAAAATACAAGGGTCTTTTAAAAAATATAACAAAGTGCCAAAATATTTATGCTATAAAACAATTTCGAAAATGAAAAAAAGCCTACAGGCTCAACTAAAAATATTTTGTTAACCACGCGCGAAATATATTTGGTACACAATCTTTTATTTGGCTATTGTTTTTTTGATTTAAATTTGACTATCAAAATCCAAACAAATCCATGACATCTTAGTTACATATTATCTTTTTTATCATTAGGTCAACCGATGATAATTAAATCTAAAGAGTATCGTAGTAATGATGAAACATTCTTGAAAAGAGTGGTACAAAATTATTGGTCAGGTGATTGTGTGTGTGAATGAACAAAACATAAAAAGAAAATGGGAAGGTCAGCTATCATATTCATTTTTTGTACGCAAAATAAAGTGAAAAATTCAACTACCTATTTCATCTTAATCATATGGTGGGACTTTTTATTTCCTTTTTTGTTACCCACTTTTGTTTAATTAAACTAAAAGTTTTTAACATCTAACTTTATTTTATTTTGATAATTAACCGTATAATAGTTTTGAAAAATATGTGACAAAAAAGAATATGTCTGGCATTGTTTTTTAGGTAATATCTTTAATTTTTATAGTGCATGAGGTTTGACTTTAAATGCATATCTTTAGACTTGGAACCTGCATGTGGGATTTGGATTGCAATGGACAAATAGATAGCAACTATTGTTGAAGTAGGATCAAAGTGTTTTTACATGGTGGTTTTTAAAACTCTAATAATAATAATAATAATAATAATAATAATAATAATAATAATAATAATAAATGTATAAGGTTAGGTTACTTGTGTTCTGATTTTATGGTTTATAGTTTTTGGCAATTATTATTTTGAAAAATAGTGAAATAAATTTGTAAGGTTGGTATTAATACACCAAATCCAACCACTAGACTGGACCCCATGGATGATGGATGAGTCCCCATTCCTAATCCTAATTTAGTTCTAATTAATCATAACCATTCATTTCTAATAAGTCCTAACCAAAGCTCTTTACTTTAATTTGTGTCGCATCACATTACACAAATCTCATCTAATTCGAAAATATGATTGTCACCCATTGTTAAAGATAATCAAGACTCCCTTTTCAAGTTATTCACTTTTTTTTAAAATTAACCATATTTTTTAAAACTTTTTGGTTTAATATGATGTGTATTTTTCCTTTGAATCTTATTTATTCTCCCAAGATAAAACTAAAATTTTTAATTTTATTTTTTTAATTTTCAATACTCTAATTTTGTTTTTTAAAATTTGGTACAAAGTATATATAATAAAGTTAAAAAAAAAAAATTTGGTAATCATCTTCTCTTTTTGAATAAAGCCTATAAACACTATTTATTTTTATTTTTGTTTGACAACTAAAGCCAAAAATTTATTGTTGTTTTTAGAATTTTAAGTATAATAATGCTTTTGTACTTGAGTAAGAAGTAAACCATTATATGAAAATGAAATTGGAAGAAAATAAATTTAATTTTTAAATACCAAGAAAAAAAAACCTCAAAACTCAAGAGTAAAAATATATAATATTAAAATTTAAAAATGAAATAAAATCTATACTCAATAGTAAAAACGTGTGACATCTCCAAAACTTAGGGTCCGACTTAAGATATAATCTCAAATAGGTTTGAAATGATCAAATAGAAAAAATAATTTAAGAAAAAAATGTCATAATTAATCTTTTAATGGGACTTTTTTTTTTTAAATATAGATAACTGAAATCTTAGATACTTGAAATTATATATATATCAGCATCTTTAGATTACCACGTTCGTTTTCTATGAATATTTTTATAGATATCTAAAAATATTTTGACTACTTTGTTTGTTTTATAGGATTTATGCTTGGGAGTATCTTAAATTTATTTAATATTCTAAGAATGTCTTTACATCTATTTATTGATGTGTAATTAATTTGATATAATTTGAATTTATATAACAAGTTTGTTTTCATTCTATTTAAGTTTCTTTTTAGATTAATACAATTTTATATTTTTTTTAAAGAAAATTTTAATTTATACCCCTAAACTTTTGGTTTGTATCAATTTAAACTCAAAACTAATAATTGTATCGATTTGAACCCTAAATTTCGAAAGTTGTATCAATTTGAACTCCAACTAATAATTGTATTAATTTAAACCATAACTTTTACAAGTATATCAATTTTGGCTTAATCTTTATATAAATGTATCAATTTAAACCTTCTATTATGTTTTAGAAAGTTGAACATCTAAATTGATACATGTATGAAAGTTCAAAGTTTAAATTGATGTATTTATAACAACTTAAGATATAAATTGATACAACTCAAGATAGAAATTGATACAACTCTCAATTATATATAATTGACTATTTATGCTAATTATATAATGCAAATGAATACATACATACATACATATACATATATATATGGGAATGCAAATGAATACATACATATACATACATACATATATATACATATATATATATGTGGGAGTGTCAGAAATCTGAAAATCCATGTTTCAGGAGAACATTCAAAACTCTCAAGATGTCTTCCATTTGAAGTGAATGAAAGAAAAGTAAAATTAGGGTTCGTTCAATTAATATAAGAAAGATGGATCGTGGACAAGAAAGTGGGTTTGAATGAAAGAAAAAAAAAAAAAGAATTAGGTTCCTAAGTTTGAAAAGGAAATTAATAGAGGGAATTTAGGGATACACAAAAGACAAAGACAAAGACAAAGAGAAAGAGGAAGGCAGAGGCAGAGGCAAAGGCAAAGGGTGGTATAACAAACTTTACCTGTAAACCCAAAACAACCCGTGTCCACATTTTCATCAATCTCTACGTTTTTGTTATAATTTCTTCCTAATTCAAATGTCTCAACCCATAGTATTCATTATTCTTACCTACCTTTTCTACTTTTTGTAATTACCAATGTTTTCACATCATTAAATTAAATTAGAATAAGGATAAGGACAAATTGATTAAATTTGGCCCCTTTCTCCTTCATTAGTTATTACAAATATTTGACTTTCTTTTGGATAATATATATATATATATATATATGTGTGTGATTTTGGTCACGTTTTATTAAGTAAGACACGGTAACACAAAAGTCAACAATTTTATCAACAAATTCAAAATGTTCATTTAACTCATACAAGACGATAACCAAAATAGGTATAATATAAAAGAAGTGAGGCTTTTTTGTTTATTCCATCTAAATTGTTATATTAATTATTATTGAATGATTAACTTAATTTATAATACCAATGAATCACAAAACAAAATAAATAGGCCCTCGATAATATATTAAAAGAAAGAGATTGAAATTGGAATAAGGAAAAGATACAATATTAATAATAATAATAATAATAACAATAATCAAAATGAACACCTGTTATCTTTAACAAATCAACTTGATAAAAGGTATTTGACATGCAATTCTTTTATTGAAGTTCAAGGTTGGATATTTTATCCTTGTATTTATCATAGATTGCACCACAAAAAAAAAAAAAAAAAATTGTCTAAGGGGCATTTGACTCGAAAAGTTAAGTTTATAATTATTATATGAGAAGTTATATTGTTTGTGTTTGAGGAACATAGTTAAGTTGCAACAAGATTATCTTATGAAGATAACAATAAATAAATGAAAAATTGTTGAAAATGGCAAAACTGCTAAAAATAGGTACGAAATATAACAAACTTTTATATTCTATCGATAGTAGATACTAATAGACAATAATAAACTTCTATTAGTGTTTATTTGAAGTCTTATCGATATCTATCATTGATAAATTTTTATTAATATCTATCGGCATCTAACATTGATAAAACCTAAAATTTTATTATATTTTAATTTATTTAACTATATTGGAAGATGTTACTGTATAAAATTAGGGCAACTATCCATATGATGAGAAATCAGTGAATAAAACCAACTTCCCATGAAATTAAGCACAGTTTTTGTGTGGTTGGTTGGCCCAAACTAAGTCTGATCGTTGAGGCCCATAAATGTTAGGTCCCACGATGGAGTTGTATCTTTTCTTCTTCTTCTTCTTACTCTTGTCCGTGATTAATGATGTATATCTAAACTAATTTAACTATATTTAGTTGCCTCTATATATCACGTTTTATGACATAATATTTTTCAACTTATTATTTAATATCAACGTCTAATTCAATGTAGAATGTGTTTTTGGGTTGCATTTCAAGTGATCAAATTAAAAAAAAAAAAACAAATTATTTTGGAGAAAAAATCATCCATTTGTCGACCATTTAAAATGAATTTTGAAAAAAAAAAAAAGAGTTTATAAATGACGTGGTTTATGACAGATATTTTAAACGAAGTTTTAGAAAAATAAATTTTGAATGTTTTGTGGTTAACTGTGGTCGAGAAAATAGTTATTGGTCAACCTTTAATCATCATTTTCCAATAACCTCCATCGGTCACCTACAATTATAGTCTATGGAGACTGTTTCATTTGACCATTGATGACCAACTTCTAACAGCTATTTTCCAATGATTGTTGTTGGAACCTGAACTAGACAATATGATGAAAACAACAACATAGGCGTCTGCGTTTTGGACGCTTAGAACAAAAATACATGGGACTTGGTCGCCTGGTGTAATCACCTGAAACTAGTATTCTAGTTGAAGACAACCTAAATAGAACGCCTAGATGTATCAGTTTCCTAGATGAAAGTCGCCTCTAGGTAGAACACCCAGACTAGTCGTCTAGATGGTGGTGTCGCCTGAACAAAACGACTCGAAAATGGTTACCTAGATAGAACACATAGACTATGCAATTGGAATTTGCAAGATAAAAACTTGTTAGATAAAAGGTCAAGTTGCAAAACACTCTCTTTAAGACATTTCTTGGCTTTGCTCGAAATGCAAATAGTTCTTGACATTGCCACGTCATCTCTAAGATAAAACAACCTAAAGCTCGATTAGAGTTTTATTGAAAGTCGAAATACCAACATTAATGATTAAATATGCTCGAAAATAGAAAAATGAAGAAGAAGTTTAATGAGAATTTTGGAAGAGATATATATTTTATGATGTCCCAAATGAAGTGAAAATGAGGACTATATTATTAGGTTTTATGTCCTAAAACTCGTAGATAGTAAATGTGATTCGTTAACTGTTATTAATAAAGTGTTATTTTTGCAATTTTAGTAAAGTGTTATTGATTATTAGTTTTATCTTAATAACCTAAATCTAATAAAGTAACATTCTAAGTTGTTTGGATGAGTCTTGAACTCAATATTCGAGATACAACTTAAAGAGTCTAAAGTATAAGGATAAGACTAGGTACCTTATCCTAGTAACAATATGGATACAACTCTCTTTGTATTTGATACAACAATGGTCCAATACATTCATGTGGGTCACATACGAGTGAGGGATCTTATGTAATTAGTTTGCATAAGATTAAACCACAAAATAGTAACTACTAGATGTAACTACGTTAACTAGTTAAGTTTTTATTTGACCTAGGCAACTTAATCTTAATCCTGAGTGTATCATGAACTATTATTTGCGAGAGATTGTCCTTTGATTGGTATGGTTGAGAGTGGCCTGATTGTTGACTCAATATACTTATCATTTTAGGGACAAAATCGAGTGGGGAGCTGAGAACATAATCACACAAGATGTAATTCACTCATTTCCGACTTTAAAGTAAGTAGAAGTGTGTTCCCTTAAATGATATCTCTGGGACTTGAACAATGGGCTCTACCCTCTCTATGGTACAAGAGATGTTTCTATTTATTGGTTGGATCATAGACGGGTTATTCACTAGAGGAGCACATGTATTTAAGAACTAGAAGTAACATGGGGTAAAATGGTAATTTGACCTAGCTTATGTTAAGGACACTTATGGAGGACTAACTTACACTTATGGAGGACTAACTTACTGTTATTGGTCTATATCCATGGACAAAAAAATATATATGCAGTGAGAAGAGTTCAACTGTGGGTCTTTCATGGAGTGTACACACAATTAACAAATATTGATTAGTGTGGTTAATAAGTTTAGTCAATTAATCTCATATCGTTGTAACTTTTGATCTATTAAGTCTCCTTCCAACCTCATAAAGTGTAATGAGGTTAATATATATTAATTATAATTTGAAATATACATATTTAGTTTGGGAATTAATATAATGTTTGGTAATACATTATAATATAAAATTTATGTTTTGATTAAACTTTATCATATAAATTTAATCTTGGATATGATTCAAAATTAATTTAGGAGAGAATAAAGTATTTGAATGAGTTCAAGTATTCAAATATTAATTAAATGTGAATTAGATTCATATTAAAACTATATGTGAAAATTTAATGCGTATATGATACACATAAAAACTATAGGTTAAGAGAGAAATTTACATATGAATTGATTTAAATTTAGATAATATTAAATATCTTTAATAATTAATTAATTGAAAATTTAATGAATGATTTAGTTTAATGTTATTAAATTAAATTAATTAAATTAAAACTATAAGAGAGATTTTTCTTTAAATATAATTTTAAATAAAATATTAATTAAATATGATTTAATTAATTAAATAATTAAATAATTTTAATTTTAATTTAATTTAAATCAATAACTCCCTTTAAGTGAGAGTTATGGAGGGATGTAGAAAGCATATGAGGTATTCCAAAGATCTCTCTTCCTTTTCTTCACACCGAGGAGAAAGGAAGTTAGTACAGAGGAGAGATGAAGCAATTCATGTGAACTAAACTCTCATTGCATTTTTCAGAGAGAAAAATTCTTTCTTCATTCTCAATTCCAATTTTGGTTCCCAAAGATCATCTATCTCAATCGCTCAGAGAATAGGGGAGGTTTCTAAGTGGTGTTGAATCTAAATTTGGTGTTTTGTAGATACAGAGTCAACAACGAAAGTAAATTTTCAATTTCTTTGTAACTCAATTTTTTTTTAAAGCATGTTTAACCAATAAATTTAGTTTATAATGAATTTGTTTCTGTAAATTTACCGATATATAGTTATTTCTAGTTCCCAATTGAATTGAGAAAAATATCATGTTAAATTCTTAGGCTGGAAAAGTGCTCTATCCCCTTCATGTATATAGTGACATAGACTGGCCGCTTGGACAAAACGTCTGAGAGATGGTCACTTAGGCAGAACGCTTAAATTGTGCAATTAGAATCTGCAAGACAAAAATTTATTAGATAAAAGATTGAGTCGCAAAACACACTCTTTTTAAGACATTTATTGGCTCATCTCAAAGTGTAAGTTCCTGATATTACTATGTTGCCCCTAGGATAAAACAAATTAAAGATGGATTGGAGTTGTATCAAAAATCTAGATGACAACATTAATGATTGAATATGCTCCAAAATAGAAAAATGAAGTGGAGGTTTAGAGAGAATTTTGTAAGAGACATATATTTTCTGATATCCCAAATAAACCGAAGAGAAGGAGTATATATAGTGACATATATCATAACGCCTTAATAGTTAGCACCTGAGATCTATAGCGCCTCAATGGTCTTCTTAATTTGCAATGCTTCAATGGTCATGTCAAATTGTAACGCTTCAATAGTCAAAACAACTCACTTCTTAACATGTTCATGGTCTAAACGTCTCGTCTTTCAACGAGTTCAAAGGTTTTAACGTCTCGTCTTTCAACGAGTTTAAAGGTCTTAACACCTCAATACCTAAAAAAACTTAAAAAAACAATTTTGTTAAGAAAAAATAAAACAATTTTGTTAATAAAATATTTTTATTTTATTTCGTACCACACTATACCCGTCTAGCCAGAGATATCAACAAATTCTTATTGGTTTATATCCTCACCACTCCAAAACATGGACACTCCTCGATAAACTCATAAGTACTATTTCAAAAATTTGTAGTTAAGAAATTTGAACAATATCAATTCTAATCTCAGTTTAGCGATTCAATACAAATAAACAATTCTTTTTAAACCAAAATATAGCATTAATGGTAATGGTGGAGATACAAACATTAAATTTATAGAATAGACTAATGATTATTTAATTGTTTTGACTATATTCAAATAGATGACTTTTTAATAGTGCTACAACTCAATGGATTTAGAATCTTTCTTTCCAATGACAATACTTTGTGGGGTATCAAATCTTTACAAGTATTTTTTATTTTTTTGAAAAAGATGTACACTTCTTTAAAAGTAATGGAAAAAGAAAAAAGGTGCACACATTTATGAAGCTAAGATATATAAATTTGAAAAATAAGATAATAGAGTTTGACTAACCAGACCATAGATATTGAGTTGTGGGGCACTTAGGATTTGAATTCCAAATAAATAAAAGAAAAGTTGGCAATGCCATTTTGAAATTTGAAAAGGTAATTTTACTTTATTGCTCTTCAAAAATCAAAAGTTTTGCTTCCATTTGGGAAGCAAATCTCTCCTAACCATCTAAATATTCATAGCTAAATAGCTACAAATATTTGAATATTAATTGATATTAAAAGTATATATATATAGTACTAAAATACTAATAATAATATGGATCATATAATATCCAATGTGAAAATAATGTTTCCAAACTTGAGACTTTTTTACATATTGCATATATTGTGATTAATACCGTTAATATTTTCGTTTATGAACCCTAAACTTTGACAATGAAATAACATTCATTTTAGAATCATTTAAAATAAATGCAACAATTATCCTCCTCCGAAGGTAGGTCTTAATGATATGTCGATTTTTTTACTACTCATTATAATTAATCAAATAAATATTATTTTTCTTTTGATGTGCAAAACACATAAAAACAAATGTCTACTTTGATGGTCTTTGCCCGTCCAAGTAGGCATCCATCAAGAAAAAGGACTTTGATGCTTTTTGTCCATCAAAGAAACTCAAAAATTCTGTCCAAGTAGGCATCCATCAATGAGACTTTGAAGTCTTTTGTACATAAAGAAATTGGATCCGTCCATCAAGATAAACCATTTCATTGGCGTGTTTTGCCCATCAAGATAGTCCTTCTATTGACAATTTTTGACCATCAACAAAAATCTATTATTGACATTTTTCTTCCGTTAACTATAACAGCTTTAAAAAAAAATACACGGGTCATTACGACCCTCCCATATGTGTGACCTGTAATCAACCTCAACCAAGCTAAAAAAACCTGAAAATATCAAAACGTCAAAGTATGCAAAATTCATTACATACAACTACAGACCAACTTCAAACAACTTCTATAAATTCTTTTCAACTACATAACCTACACAACAATTCCAAAACTACAAAGCTCAAACAACTGTAGAACTCCAACAATTTGAAACTTCTAACTTCAAAAATTCAAACAACTCATGCAAAATATCAACAATCACAAATACAAAATTCATACCATTAGAGACCATATAATTGAAAAGCAAGTAACATATATTTCATAAACTTACCGGACATCCAAAATTCATACCATTAGAGACCATATAATTGAAAAGCAAGTAACATATATTTCATAAACTTACCGGACATCCATAGAATAAACTAATTAATTATTATTAATCAATTGTAATCCATCGAATAAACTAATTAATTTTTATTAATCAATTGTAATCCAAATTTTCTACAAAAAAAAACCCATTTATCTAACAAATAGGATCACATAAGACATAACCTTACAGAAATTGATATTGTATCACAATATACCTAAACCTATAAATATAAAAACTACCAGTTCATCACAATAAAAACACATGTATCATATGTAGCGTCCTAGAATTTCAAAAAATAATTTATTAGGGGGAGGAAATTTAAAAATTAGAAAACGAAATTACATGGAGTGTATCATTATTGTCTCATTTAGATTATTGTACAAATCAATGTGAACTTGAAGTTCAGAAAATAATTCATTTGCAAAATATAACAAATCAGTTTCCAGATGCATTTGTAAGTGTAAAGAAAGTAACTGAGTCACATATAAAAGTTACAAAAGTTCCATAAAAAATTGATATCCCAACACAACAATTTGTCATCAACGAATCTGGAACATGCCAGATACATGGTAGACTAGTGGGTTCCAAAGATAAAAATCCTCAAAAAAAAAAAAAAAAAAAAAAAAAGAAAGGGAGTCAATAACTCAATTAATAAGAATATAGATGTTCTAGAAGAAATCTAAAATTTGACTACTAACCAGAATATCAAAAAGATAAAAACAACCGAGAATAATAATGAGATTTCAATAAACCATGTCATGATAAAAGAAAGATGGAATCGAACTAATGTATTGTTGACAACATTTTTTATACAATATTTCTCTATTGATATTATATCTGAAAATGAGGATCCTGAAACAAAATCTGTTGAAGAATGTCGACAAAAAAAAGATTGATTTTTGTGGAAAGAAGCAATTGAGATAGAATTAAATTCACTGTCAAAATGTCAAATTTTTGTACTAGTAATCCAAACACCAAAATGTATCAAACTTGTGGGATATAAATGAGTATTTGTGAAAAAAAAAAAGAAATGAATATAATGAGATCACAAGATATAAAACAAGATATAAACTTGTTGCACAAGGTTTTTCACAAAGACCTAATATTGATCATTATGAGGACACATATTCTCCAGTAGTGGATGCAATCACATTAAGATTTTTAATTGGTCTGGTTGTGTATGAAAGCCTGGACATACATCTTATAAATATAGTCACAACATATTTATATGAATCACTTAATAATGTTATTTATATGAAAGTCCCAAAATGATTTAAAATACCTGAAACTATATATCAAATTCTCAGAAATTATATTAAATAAAGTTACTAAGATCATTATATGGATTATTAAAACAAAATCAGATGAAAATGGTAAAATCACTAATTAAGTGAGTATTTGTTAAAAGTAAAATATCAAAATAATCCAATATGTTCATGCGTTTTTTTTAAGAAATCACAGTCTGAATTTGTTATTATAACTGTATATGTTCATGATTTGAATACAATTGGAACTTTTGAAGAGCTTTTAAAGACAAAAATTATCTTAGGAAAGAATTAGAGATGAAAAATCTAAAAAAAAATAAAATTTTGCCTTCGTTTACAAATTGAGCATTTAGCAAATGAGATTTTTGTTCATCAATCAACTTATACAGGAACAATTTTGAAAGGATTTTATATGGATAAAGCACATTCATTGAACATTCTTATGCAAGTTCCGTTCATAAGATGTGAAGAAAGATATATTTCGACGTCGAGATGATAATGAAGAATTCCTTGGTATGGAAATACAATATCTTAGTGCAATTGGTGCACTTATATATATTGCTAGTAATACAAGACTGGATATTGCATTTTCAGTAAATTTATTAGCTAGATGCAATTCCTCTCCAACAAAAAGACATTGGAATGGAATAAAGCATATACTTTGTTATCTCCGAGGAACAATTGATACGAATTTGTTTTATTCAAATGAATTAAATGTCGACTTAGTTGGTTTTGCAGATTTTGGATATTTATATGATCCACAAAAAGGTAGATCTCAAATATGTTATCTATTCACTTATGGAGGAACTCATATATCATGATGATCAGTGAAACAAACCATATAACAACCACCTCCTCCAATCATGTTGAAATTCTTGCAATGCATGAAGCAAGTCGAGAATGTATATGACTAAGATTAATGACTCAATAATTTATAGACATGTGGTTTGTTTTCTAGTAAAATCTTCCAATGATACTGTACGAAGACAACATGACATGTATAGCTCAAATAAAATGAGGTTATATTAAAAGAGATAGAACAAAACATATTTCATCAAAACTTTTCTACACTCGTGATCTTGAAAAAAATGGAAACATCACGATACAACAAATTTGTTTAAAGGATAATCTATGAGACTTATTTACGAAATCATTATCTACCGCAACCTTTAAAAAATTGGTGCACAACAATGGAATGCGATAACTCAGAGATCTCAAATGATGTGTTCATGAGGGGGAGTAAATTTTATTTTTTAAGTATAGATGAAATATGTACTATTTTTTCCTCGCTAGGATTTTTTCCCATTTGGGTTTTTTTCTAGTAATGAGCATATAAGGGGAGTACTATAAACATTAGATGAATATATACCCATTATCCATTGAGCTTAGTGTCCTGTATCCATTGTTGGCTTTTTAGCCCTTAATCTCAAATTAATTAATTAATTAATTAAAGTAATATTTTGATGATAATAAATCTAATTTTTTTATAATTTTATTTTTAAATAGTTCATAATGTAGAGCTCGGAATAATGATTCTAAGCCTCTTGAATCACCAAAATCGGAATTCGAACAAAGAAAATAGTGCTAAAAGAAGCTTAACGGAAAAATTCATGAGATGATGATGTGACGACCAAATAATCAATTTGAACCAACTATAGAAAGTCACTTGGACCGTCGGAGAAGCAACACATGTGACTTTTGTTTTTTTATTGGCTTTTAAAAAGAAAACAAAGTTTTAAAAAATAAATTTTATTTTATTATTTATTTTGTGTCTAACGACTAGTTCTTTAAAATGAGTTGTTTTATTGAGCTTTAAACAAATTATTTTAAATTGATATATTATTATTTGTGTTTGTGTTGCAATCTAATTGAGTTTAAATCTCAACCATTTAATTTTCATTTACTTAGATCGAAAATTGTTTTGGGTTTCAATATCTATCCTCTCCATTTAAATACTTTATTTTCCCATAAATTTGTTAGAAGTTTGTTTTAACTTCACAGTCCTAGAAAAGTGCAAAAACCACAATTGTTTGAGTTTGATTTCATGTATTTCACCTTTTGCTTGCCAAATAGTCAAGAGATAACAACATTCGATGAATTTTGGAAAAGTGATACATCCACGAACTTTTCAAACAAAAGGGAGCGGTATTTGAAGAGTTTTTTTCTTTTTAATTTTAATTTTAATTTTATTTATTTATTAATATTATATTTATTTAGATATTTTATTTTTTTGGAGTTTCATATTTCAACTACGCCACGTTCTCACAACAGCTATTATTTATCAACATTTTCTCACTAATTTTGTTCTGAAGCACCAGTATTGTATTTTATGACAGTATAATTTGTTAAGATGTACGGAAAATACACAGATACTTGTTAAGATGTGAAAATGCATTAATTTAAACAATATGATGTAATATAAAATTAGGAGTAAGAAACGAAAAAGGAAAAAGAAAAATAAGAATGAAAACAAAAACATATGAGAGTGTGAGTTGTGATGGCGTTAGACAAATGAGAGCCATGCATTGGTTGCTTTATCAGGTGGTGAGCGCATGGGGCAGCCACGTCCCAACATCAACATGCACCTCTATGGACCACCCTAATTAAACGCTCTTATCTGCACGCCGTCTTCGCTTCCCCCAAACCACAAAACTTCCATTTCATTTCTTCCCTAATAGTAATAACTGATTTAATAAAATAATTTTACTACTATTTTTTCCGTGAACAATAGTTTTCGCAAATATCTTCCACTTTCAATTATTTTATTAGACCTCTTGTTTCGGTCTTAGACCAATTTAATATGTTTATGGTGTAAAGCTGACACAACACACATACATCCATAAACTATAATATTAAAATAATTAATATACAAATATAAATATAAATAAATAATATATTATAAATTTTTGAAATTTCAATCATTATTTGTGTGTGACAAAATTCATCAAATCTCACTATTTATTGACAATTTGACGAGCATACGATAGATTACAGGACCATTAAAGATTAATATTTTCAAGATACATAACAAATAAGTTTGGATGTATAGAAGAGTAAAATATGACAATAAACACTAAACATGATAAGCATTCCTAATAGTTTATCATTATTTCACCATTTTTAAAATATTTGATTATTTACTTGTTAACATTATTTAAAAAACATTAATTTCTAATTTTGACTTTGTTTTTGTTATTTGTTAATTTCAATTAATATTTATTTAAATATATAATATTTCAAACTGAGGTTACATTTCTTTCAGGAAATTTCATTTTTTTTTTTCTAATAGCTCACCTTTCAATTGAGATCTCGAGTATATGGTCAGTGTATTGGTAATGTGCTAAAAAATATAAATATATATTACATGTAACATATTTTGTTTGGAGTTTTATAAAAAAAATGGTGAAAAAAAAAAGATAAATTTTATTTCATCTATTTCTTTAAGAAATATAAATATTTTATCAATTTTTTAATCTTTGACAATTTTCCTATAATTTTTTTTTTTCTTTTGCGTTTTCAAATATACTAAAAAATATATGTATTTTAGGGTTTATGCATTTATCAAATATACCTTGACTTATATAGGTATGATACATTTATATATAATGTTTTTCTTTCTAAATTTGTTGTTTGATTCTTGTCTTTATCTACAGAATAATAAATTTTTTAGATTTTTTTCCTTATTTTCAAAAGAATACCGCAAAACTATCAATACAAATATGTTTTGAGCCATGTTTTGGTTCGATTAAGTCTCATTTTAATTAATATGTTGAAGACTTTGTAAAAGATATTATGAGATTATTATGTTAAAAGATAAGATTTTGTTCCGAAAGTATATTTGGAGGCAAGAAGTGAAATAAGAAATTAAATAAGAGAGTTATGAATTGTGATGACCAATGTAATAAGGAGTTGATAAAAAAGAAAAGTGGGACCTGTGAGGGAGACGAGAAACAAATGCACAACTCTATTTTCAAACTTTTTGCATCATAAACTTACTAAATGGCCGGCAGTAAATATTTCAACATTTGAGATTCAAAATGAAAAACATTCAATGAATTAAACATATATAATACAAATTGATAGAAGAAGACAAAATAAAAACTTAAAAATTCAAACACTAGAATAATATGGTTTGGTTTGCTTGTGTTTCACTCCTCCAAAAGAAACAAAACAAAACAAATTAAAAGGTCACTAATTTAGAAGATAAACAAATAGAGAGACAAAGAAAGAAAGAAAGAAAGAAAGAAAGAAATAAGATTGGTTGAAACTGAAAGGGGAAGGCATTGGAACAACGACATTCTGTCCAACCAAACAACCCTTTCTTTTTCAATGTCAAATTTCCAACCTCCCCTCCAACACTTCATATTTTCAATGTTTCATCTCTTAGTTCTTTTATCCATCTCACTTTCATTCCATTTATATATATATATATATATATATATATATATATATATATATATATATAATAGATAAATCGGTCCTACAATTTTTCTTTTCTTCAACTATTGTATTGTTTTCATTTATATACTTTCAAGTTTGTCTCATTTTACTCAATATAGTTTCAATAAATCTTAAATTTAGTTTGTCTTATTTTTATTCTTTTATTGTTATTTTGGAAAAAGAGTTATCTATGAAAATTTTACTACGAGTTTTGAAAATATCTTCATATACTTCATTTACTTACATGAAAATTACTGAAAGTATGAGAACTAACTAAAATTGAACAAACTTTAATGTTTGGAAATCAAAATGATATATTGACTTTTTTTTTTTTTTTAATGCTGTGATATCATGTACTAAATAGAAATATAAAATAGTTTAATAGCAACTTAGAATGAGTGAGGATGCAAATATATATTTTAAGTTACCACTAGGTTTATATTTTCTTTATTTGATGAATGTACACAACACACTAGCTTAATTAAGTTATATGTATTGGCTTTCATAAATAATTTTTATCTCTTTCTTTTTTATATACACGAATATTTTTAAAACTAAGCCAAGTTCTAAAATATAGAATTTTTTTGTTAAAATTGTAAATTATATTTAAGAAATATGAAATATATCTAAAGTAGAAAAAAATATGTATACATGTTTAGTTAAAAATAAAAAGTTAATTAAAACTAAACAAGACAATGGAATTATTATCAAACCATGATTTAATGATTATGTCTAATAATATAAAAATATTAAACAATTGCAAAACAAAAGCATGCTAGTGAATATTATAAGGGTAAAATAACGAGTATATTTGAAGCAATTTTTGGCAGGAACAAATACACTTTTCCCTCTTCTTGAAAAACAAAAAACAACCATTTCCCCTCAAAACCAACATTTGTTTCGGATACGTAAAAGTCCTCTAGCAAAAATAAATAAATAAATAAATAAATAAGTGAAGTATAGTTTGCAACAAAGTAGAGGCAGAATGCCCTAAATATCAATATTTAACCCAAACAAATTCAAAAAGTGAAAAAAAAAATAAAATAATAAAAAGCTTTGTTGACATTTGTATGAATTGAGTAATAAGAGATCTCCGATCAAATCTACTCCTCTCAATTTGTACTAAAGAAAAGAGATTTGATAACCAAATTGACATATCAATTAATAACAACAAATTTATTGGTTCTTTTTTCAAAGGACATTGATTTGTTGCACTATAGGAATTCGAGGATTTCCCGACACACAAACAAGCGCTTGGAAAATGGACGTTGAGACACAGGACTTTCCCCGACATCCTAATGGACACGTCAATAAATGGTAAATACATTATTTAATTGTTCACCTTCCCTGATGCCATGCACGTGACGTCGGAAAAAAGGACGCCAATCCCGACGTGTAGACCTACTGTGTTTGGGAAGGTGAACAATTAAATAATATATATCTTTTCTCACGACGTGCCTTGCATGACGTCGGGAATGGTGGGGTTCTCCCAACGTTTTCGTTGTGTGTTGGGAGTTCCCTTATAAAAAACGATCTTTCAGTTCTGTAAATCATTGAACTGAAAGAGAAAAAGAAAGAAGAACGACAGAGACCGCGAAGAAAAGAAAGAGAAATCCCCTATCGCTCGCCACGCTCGCAATGCTTGTCGCCGTTCCCTGCGGCCATTCATCGCCGCCGTCTGTCGAAATCTACTTACTATTGAAATATCCCCTTACTACGTAGAATGTGTGTATTATGGAGAGCTAGTTAACTTGAATAGAGGTTTAGAAAACTTTGATGAATGAACTAGTAGTAACCTTTTTGATGAAGGAACTAGTAGTAGCCACTTTCATAAAAAAGATAAAATGTTTGGTATGCTGAATGATTTACAAGAACTCCGATTGAATAGGAAGAGGAAATGGAGGAAGGTCATTTGGAGAATGCAATACCGTTTTGGGTAGACGACCGGACTACTCAAAAGGTTTTGGTTGGATGTAACGCCCCAAATTTTGGATGTTTAATATTATTTAATTTGTGATTATGTGATTTTGTTAGACATTACCTAATGGTGGTGGTGCTTGGGAGTTGTGTTAATTGGATGTATTTGAGGAAACTTGATTAATGAAATTTTTGGTTGTGTAATTAATTAAGTTTTGAGAAATATAATTATTTTGTTTGGATAATAAAAATTGGTAGAGATATTGTTTGTAGATAAAGATGATTGGTTGGTTGAGGAGGGAGGTTATGTGATTTATTTGGGAAAATTAAAAAAAAAAAGAAGATAAAAAGGGAGATTTGATGAGATTTATTTGAGGAGAGAGAGGATTTGTTGTTTGAAATAAAATAAGGAAAAGGAAAGAGAAATTCTTTTATTGATTTTATTATTGGTGTTTAAATAGGCATAGGAATCCGTGCACCAAAACCCATCATCTTCATCTTTGGAAAAAAAAAGGAGAAAACCCTAGCCGCCGCTGTGTTCATCCGACCGCCGCCGGAAGTGGACCGCGACTGTCCATCGAAGCCGTGAGCCCGACCCGCACGCCCGCGTCCCTTCCTCCGCAGTCCGCCCCGATTCGTCGTCGTCTGCACCGATCCACCAAACGCAGCCCCGTTCCGTCGTCGACCATCAAAGTTCGCTGCCACTTGGTCAGCGTCGCGTCGTTGGAAGACCAAGCCCTACCGTCTCAGCTGTCGCTCGAACTCGGAACTCGACTCGCGAGCCCGCGTCTTCTTCACCACGTGAAGCCGGTCGACCCGCGTCCCTTCCCCGCGACCCGAGCCGCGCCCGCACAATCCTTGCCGAGCCGCACCCGCGCATACGCCGTAGCTGAGTCGCACGCATGTCGCGCCTGCCCGAGCCGTCCTGTACGCGCGCGAGCCGCCTGTCCGAGCCGCCTTCTGCTTTTAGCCAAGCCGCCTAGCCATTTCACCTGTCTTTGAGCTACCAACCTGCTTTCAGTCCTTTTCACCTAGTTTGGTAAGTTTGATTGGGTTTTGGAATACCCAACTAAGATTTGTATTTGTTGGATCTCAAATAATTTAATTTTGGGGTTAAATTAAATTATTTCTCTTAAGGAACATCTTGGACCAATTGATTTTTGGAGCGTGGGATTTCTTCAGTTAAGGGCTCAAGCGTTGCAACCTCGACCTAGGGTAAGTTACTTCAATTGAATGTCTAGAGACTTTGGTCGTTTGGTGTTTAAGTTATGAAAATTGATGTTTCTAACCAGTAGGACTTCGCTGCTGGGAAAGCGTGACTTTGCGGTTAGGACTCGTTGAGCAAATCTCCAGGTAAGAGATTCTACTACTAAACCTACAAGTAGAATTAAGAGATCGCATACATTCTTAGTTATGCACATTGATGACTAGACTGCATAACGGTATGACAATCAATGAGGATATGATATGACATGATGATATGAGTTGACATAATGATATGACATGACATGATGATATGACATGACATGATGATATGATTCGACATGATGATATGATTTGACATGATGATATGATGTGACATGATGACGCGATGATGCTATGTTACGTGTATGCTATGGTTAGGGTGCATGTTAGCTTATCCTATTAGAGTCGTACCTGCATGGGTGTCCTTCGGGATCATCACCTATTTAGGACTGCGTAGTCCGACGGGACCGGCAGTCTGGCATTGATATAGACATGATTCGAGTGATTCGACGGGATCGCTTGCAGCCCGATCGTCTTAGTGTTTCCTCTGGATACGCTACAAACCAGTTTTTCCTAGGTGTTCCTTAGGGTCATCGAAGACCAGATTTTGTTCCTACGGGATCACATGTTGCACCTGTTCGGGAACGTGCCAGTTCTTGGGTATCATTTTTAGGACTCTAATAGGAAGTTAACAGGTACCTAGCGGGACTAGTAGTGGGTCATTTACTGAGTATTTTATACTCACTCTTTCCATTTCATTTTTCAGGTAGGGGCAGAGGTAAGGGCAAGGGCAAGCTGGCGAGCGACCAAAAGTGACCGCGACGAACCATAGGGATCTCTTGCTTCCGCTTTATATCCAAGTTCAGACCTTAATGTTTGCATTTTAGTTTATTCCTTATTTGTTATTTTATTTCTTTAAAATTAGATAGGGCCCGAGTTAGAATTTTATTTTTTTATTTTTTTATACATATCTCAAATTACTTTTGATTAGGCTTTTAAATAAAAATTTTGAGGTTTTGTTTCATTTTATCCAAACTTTACAAATTTTATTTGTCTTTTAAAATTAGTAATGACTTCGACTTAGTATAAGGAGTTGAGTCGTTACATTGGGGATCTAAGCCCAAGTCACGCAAGAGTTGTGGTAGCAATTTTTCGTCCTCATTTTTGCAAGCTCGGGAGTACGAAGATGCTAAAGACCTAATTGAGCAGCAACAAGTTGTGTTTGAAGAAGCCAAACACATGATTGAAGAACAAAGAAGGGTATCATAGATGCTAACTTCACAAATGGAGGAAATGAAGAAGATAGTCGAAGAAATACATCGGGCACAGAGGGGACCATGATTCCTTGCGGTACGAATATATCTTCCAATTATTAAGTTTTTTACTTTGCATTGTTCAGTTATTGTATATCTAAACTTACTTTTGTATCATTGTACGTCTGAAGTTGTTGTAATATGGCGTACACGGCTGTTAGGAGATGAACATATATATATTATTTCTATGTACTTTTTATCAAACATTTAATATTCTATGTAATTTTTCAAACATTCTTAGACATCGCAACACTGAATTATAATATGCTCATTTTTTATTTGGTATTTTATATAATTATTTACTAATTTATTGCTTATTTTCTATAATTTGATTCAATTTAAATCGAATTAGAACCGAAAAGAATAATATATGATTGAATAAAAAAAATTCAAAAAATATATATATTTAAAATCTTTCTCGACGCAGCAAATGCATTGGCAATTACCACATTCCCCGACGCTACTCTGGGTGCGTTGGGGTAACCATTTCCAATGTTGCATCGGGACAACTTCGAGGAATATGGTTTTCCAACGTCATATTAACATCGGCCAAAGTGATGTTGGGAAACGTTCAAGCTCCCAACATAGTGCTAGTAGCGCGTCAGGAATGGTTCTCCCGACGTATTTCTCTTGACAATCTTCCTGACATCATTTTGTGAGTCAGAAAAGCCTTTTCCGACGTATTTCCAGTCTACTCCAACGCTTTTATGCGTCGGGAATCCCTCAACTTGTTGTAATGTTGTTTTATATATATATATATGTATATATAAAATCGAATAGTTGGAAGAAAATAAGAGACCTTTTTATCCTCTCTTCTTATTTTTTAGACACCTTTAGGAATATAACAATTAGTCACAAATATATAATATATCAAAATTTTCGAACTCAAGGAAAAAAATTAGGAAAATTTCGTTTAAATGATGTAAATTCTAAGCCCAAACAATCTGTCTTGTAGTGTTTATAATTAAAGTTTTTTTTTTTCTGAACCCCACGATCTAAACACTATCTAACATTATATTTTATTTAATTCTAAAGTACAACACCATACAACACCATCGCATAGACAAATCAAACATACCACAAAGTTGAAAGAAGGGAGGTATATATATTAAATAAGCAAACAGCATATATACATATAGAAACAAAACAATTTTTTTTAAAAAAATAATCCTAAATTTGTTAAATCGGATCCATTTTAACCATAAACTTTATAAGAAAAAAATCATTACATTTAATTTTTTTTCATAAAATATAAATATTTTGTCAAATATTTTATTTTTAAAAATTTTCCTTAAAAGAAAATTTTAAAATTTATGAACCTTGGCAAAGTTATATTACGGTTCATCTTGGTGCTTGGATTTCGTTAGCGCAAACGATTCACTTCTCTCTTTGGTTTGATCTCCATGGAAAGATATAATGTGAGAGAGTCTCATCGAAGAAAATCCAAATGGAATGCACTAATATTGTCACTCTTAGAGAGAGCTTAAGTACATAAAGAATGAGGGGAGCTCCCACTTAGGAAAAGTATAAGTTTACTTGAGAGGAAGTTTTACATCTAAAAGAATCCAAATGATCAATAAGTTTATCTCTACATGGAGTGAGTGTAGTAGAGGTATTATAGAAAAGTATTAAATTGTAAAATGCTTAACTTTTCAATAGTGGTAGATTATCTTTCTTGAATGCAGTGCCTCAAATGTAAATAGTATATCGCTGAATTGAGTTACCAACTTTTGTGACACTCTCACTTTTTTTCTTGCCGTTGGTACTTTACTTGTTTCGATTTTTGTTAGTGTTTCTTTTGAGACATACCTAGTATGTAAGAAGTTACCCTCCCCTTTTGATAGAAGGTAATAAATACAATATTTCATAAATTTACTTTAAGATTAAATTAGAAGTTAAATTCTAGAAACAACCAAATTACTGCGATTAGCCAAATTTAAAGTAAGTTTTTGAAATTTTTTTTGTTCGAAAAACTTTGCTTGATTTTTAAAAACAAAAAGTGAATAACAATAAAACCAAAGGAAAGAAAATTATGAATGAAGTATTTATTTATATACTTTAGTTTTTTTATAAAGCTTAATTAAAAGAATTAATAATAGAAAGAAACTAAAAAAAGGTAATTTTCTTTTTTAAAAAAGAAAAAGCGAAAGAAAAAAAGGAAAAAAAGAAAGGCAAAAAAAAGGCTGAAAGCGGCAATGCAATAATGACAAAAACAAATCGGTTACCAATGGCGGGTTCCACGAGCCTCGTGTTCCTCTGTTTCTGCCCTTCTTCTTCTTCTCCTTCATCTTCTTCTTTTCGACTCTGAATTTCCAATTCAATTTCTCTGAAACACACAGACAAACAGCCAAGCGAGTAAACCAAGAAACAACGAAGAATACCCACTGGACAAATTTTGCTCAGATCTCCACCTTCACGCATTCCCATGTCTGGCTTTCCTTTTCTCTTTCTAGTTTTTTCAATTTCTTCTTAATTTTTTATCACCCAAAGTACTCCAATTTGTGATTTCCGCTTCCTGTTTTTTATTTTCTGAATTGGGATTCCTCTAATTAATCCTCCCAAACTATTCATGCTATCTCTTTCTCTCTCTGTCTCTGATTCTGTGCTCCTCGCATGGACGGCTATTACGCATTCTCATCGATCTCAACGGTCAGTGCTTCTTCCTTCTTGACTTTTGTGAGATTTCCCTCTCTTTCTAATGGGGTTTCTTTCTTTTATCTCTTTGGCTCGCACTTGGAGGTTTGATGTAATGTGTGTGAATCGGAGCTTCGCATTCCTCTTTGGAGTTGATTTTTTGTATGATCTGATTCTGTGATTTGTGTTCGTTTCGTTTGATCTGTATCTTGGTTGTGGTGGGTTTGTTCTGAAATTTGCTTTTCTTGTCCAGTAGATTATTTCTGGATCTGGAGTGGTTGATGTTGTTGCTCATGATGCTTCTCCCTGTTTTTCATCTCCATCGATTTGGAATCGGGTGGATATGGCGGCCATGATTAGGAGGGGTATGCTGCCGTTCTTTGGTGGTATTGGCCTAGGGTTTTGCTCTGGGGTTTTTCTGTGGTTTCTGTTACCATGGGCTGTGGAGGATCCAAGGTGGACGAGCTTCAATTGGTGACGCTTTGCAGAGAGAGGAAGGAGTTAATCAAAGCCGCGTCTCGACATCGTTATGCTCTTGCTGCAGCTCATGTTACGTATTTTCAGTCTCTTAAAGACATTGGTGAAGCTATACGAAAATTTGTTGATGAAGAGATTGTGATCTCTGGTGCTGAATCATCCTCCTCTCATGGTTCTCCTGTTCTTACTCTGCCATCCGATGAAGGGAAAGGAAAAAGGAAGAAACCGAAATCGGGTGAGAAACACATAAACTCATCTTCATCTTCCTCGGTTTTACATTCTGTTTCGATTTCACATGAACACTCTCCTCATGAGGACGAGATTGACGGTTCTCACTTGCATTTATCATCTGGATCGGAGTCTGAATATGAACAAAATTCTTCGGGTCATATTCATATCGAGGATAGCCCAGTACATGACGAAGGTTATAGCCATCCTCCTTATGCATATCCGCCAAAGGATATCCCAGCACAAGATGAAGGTTATAGCCATCTTCCTTATGCTTATCCGCCTAGAGATGTCCCCATACAAGATGAAGGATATAGCCATCCCCCTTATGCTTATCCGCCAAGAGATATCCCGGTACGCGACGAAGGATATAGCTATGCTCCTTATGCTTATCCGCCAAGGGACATCCCACTAGAAGTTGACGGTTCTAGCCATCCTCCTCCTTTTGCTTCTCCCCCAAGGGATTGGAGTTCGACGAATACATATGCTTACTTTATGCAGAAGTCAACCACTCCAGCGACTACTGTAATGTATAATGGGCCAGAGACGCATACCGCTTCAGATGGGCAGTGGCCTGGTCCGTCGTACAGTTATCCGCCGTATGCACAGTATGGAAACGGAGGGTTCTATGGGTTTTCAATGGGTTCACCACCGGATTATAACATGCACAGTCAGCAGCCTAAGCGCCCTGCTACTCCACCTCCTCCGCCTTCTCCGCCTAAGGTCTCTGCTTGGGATTTTATGAATGTGTTTGATGGCTATGATGATGGTTACCAGGAATATAACTCAGCAATTAGATACGGGTATGGTTCCATTCAAAGCAGTCCTGATTCCAATGAAGTGAGGGAGAGAGAAGGGATACCTCAGTTGGAAGATGAAACAGAGCCTGAAGCTCTGAAAGAAATTAAAGAGAGGAAGAAGTTGAAGGTGGAAGGGACGAACAAGAATATGAATTCAGGGGAGGGAACTTCAAAGTTTGTACCACCAGAGAGTGGTGAGGAGATCTCAAAATCGGTGCCATTGCCAAATAGTGGTACCTCAACGGTTTTGAAGGAGAAGGGCATAAATAACAGTCCTGATACAATTGTGTCGAAAACTTCAGAACATGAGGAGCCAATGGTGAAGAAAGAGGTGAGTTTCGAGATTGAGGAGACTTCAACATTGGATGTTGAATCTTCCAAGAAAACTAATTTAGCCACATTCGCTGCCTTTGGGACAAGGGACCTCCAGGAAGTTGTGAGTGAGATTAAGAATGAATTTGAAGCTGCTTCTAGTTGTGGGAAGGAGGTTGCAATGCTGCTTGAAGTGGGGAGATTGCCTTATAGGTCTAAGATCACAGTACTTAAAGGTTGGTACCTAAGAGGCACTGGTGTTTAAATTTTTCTTCTTGTGAATATATCTTTAAAACATCTTTCTCCATCTCTCTCTTTTAAACGAACAAATTTATTTTTGGTAATTAATCTGCGAACTGCATTTTTTTGGCTTCTTGTCGTTGTATATAAATAACGTACGTCCAATATTTATGGGGCATCACGCTCGGGTCAGCTCGGTTGTACTAAGCTTTTAACAATTCCAATTGACACAACATATATGTATATGAAATGATAATTAATAGTTTACTTACTATGGCAGCTAGTCTTGTTGTTTATGGCCTGTGGTTTTTTAATCTAGTCCATTGGGTTTACAAGAAGTTAAAAGCTGTAAGTTAGAATCTCCTTGCTTTCTCTAGGTTTTATTGGAACTTGAAAAGTTTGACCCAAAGTAGCCTTGGGACTGAACTTCAAGAAGCTGCCACAGATGCATCTCGATATTAATATTTTCTAAATATTTATTGTTTGGATCCTGTTATTTCCTACTGCTTTTATATCGGTAGATATTTGTTTCCCATATGCTAGTGGTCTTAAAACATGTTATACAGAGGGAACAAATTAGTTTGGGGCATTACAGAAATTCCTGTTAATTTGCAGTTATTCTTTCTCGGATCCAGTACTTGGTGGCCCCTTCCTCAGCATCTTCTCAGCCGCCATTGATTCGGTTGGACCCCAAGACAGTGAAAATGGCTAAAGAATATGCTGGGTCTAGCAGTCCTGGCAATGAGTTTGACTTGAAATCTGGAAGCCTTTCCTCTACGCTGGAGAAGCTTTATGTATGGGAGAAGAAACTTTACAAAGAAGTTAAGGTACTGATGAATATAAATTATATGCTAGTTTTTGCTTCTTGATTATGTAGTTGATTTGATTCGCGTTCCTTGATAAAATGCATTAAAATATGAATTTGTGAAGAGTCTAGATAAACTAATTGTTTGTGTACTGACATGCACACTGTCCTTTCTTCTCATTCACACCCAACTCTTGCTGCATTCGTGATAGAGAACGTCTGGCGTCCTTTTGAATGTGAACCCTGCCATATTTGGTGAATATGTCTTAGGACAACTCACGTGTACACAGACAATTCTACACTTCAATAAAAAAGAAGGGAATTATTATTAAGGATATGCTTGCATTTTTTATTAGTTTACTCTTGGTGAAGAAAATACAATTTCTTTCTCATTGCAACTTTCTTTGGTCTTCCATTATTGGGGAAGTTGTCCTAGATTTGTTGCTGGACAGCGTCAGCTGTTGAAAAAGAGCTTTCTAGTTTAGGGGGCAAATGTGTTCAGTTTACTCAAATAATACAACTGATATTAGAATTTAGTATACTTTTGTGTTGATTATTTGATTTTTTTTGTTCCATTGGGGCCATCTGATATGATTGGAATTTGGAACAATATAGAGAAGAGAGGCATTGGGCCTGCATAAAAATTGCTTGGAGATTCTTTGTGCTTGACTTTATCTTTTCTCTGTGATTCTAGCTTCCGAAGTATGTAAATGACCCTTAATGATGCTTTTGCACATTATGAACTCATGGGGTGAGGATAGCTGCAGTTTTGTTTTGGTAGGACAGGAAATGGCTTGAATGATGTTGTGCAGTTGACATGAAAATGCTGTCCTCTTCATTACAAATCTCCAATTTGATGTTCTAGGGCTGGTGCATGTTCGTTGCTTTTATTTAGGTGTTTGGATACAAATAAATTTTCTGACTCTACTGTTTTGTGTTCTTTTGCCAGGATGAAGAAAGGTTACGTATTATTTATGAAAAATTGTGCAAGAAGTTGAAAAGGTTAGATGACCATGGAGCTGATTCCACTAAAATTGACGCTACTCATGCCTCTATTCGAAAATTATCAACCAAGATCGACGTCTGTATCAAAGCTGCTGATGCTATATCAAGCAGGATACATAAGTTACGTGATGAAGAATTGCAGCCCCAATTAACAGATCTTATTCAGGGGTACTCAAACACATCCGATCTTGATTATTCAATTCTTTAAAAGTCCTTCGTTGCACTGATTTGTGAAAATAGATATCATAATCGTTGTTGAATGTTTATTGAGGGGACTGTATGAATTTTTCTATTCTGCTAAAGATGAAATAGAGAGATGAAATGTGAACAAGTTGTTTTAAGAAGAGATTTGACGTGATATCTTTTAAATGCTTTGATTAAATCTCACCACACGCAACCTACTAGCTTTGGCAGTTGCTTGACACACACATCTTGACATATTTGGTCTTCATTATTAAAACCTCTTTGTTACATGCAGGTGGATAAAAATGTGGAAATCCATTCTCAAGTGTCACCAGAAACAATTTCAAGCAGTCATGGAGAGCAAGATTCGCTCATTAAAAGCTAGAACTGGCTCTCGCAGAGACGAGAGTTTGAAGGCTACTGTTGATCTTGAAATGGAACTTGTCAATTGGTGCAGCAGATTCAACAATTGGATTCGCACCCAAAAAGCTTATGTTGAATCTTTAAATGGATGGCTCCTACGATGCCTTAATAATGAGCCTGAAGAAACTGCTGACGGAGTTGCTCCTTTTTCACCAAGTCGGATGGGAGCTCCACCAATTTTCATTATCTGCAACGATTGGCACCAAGCTATGGTTGAAATTTCAGAAGATAAAGTGGTCGGTGCCATTCATGGTTTTGCTTTAAACTTGCATGAGTTATGGGAAAGGCAAGATGAGGAACAACGTCAGAGAATCAAAGCCAATTTCCTTTACAAGGATTTTGAAGAACACCTTAGAACCTTGAAAATGGAGAGAGCAATGATAAAACCTGACCAAGATGAGGCATCAGTAAGAACTGCACTCTCAAAAGTCCCTTCCGAAAATCAAGTTTCACCACCAGATGATCTGAAAGCTAATTTAGATTCATTGAGGAAGAAGTTATATGATGAGAGAGCAAAACACAAAGATGCCATTAAATTGGTTCACAATGCTGCTTCGAATAGCATACAAGCAGGTTTGGTTCCAATTTTTGAGGCTTTGGAAAAATTCAGTTCTGAGGTCATGAAAGCTCACGAACAGGTCAGGCTTCAAAACTCTTAAGACGCTAATACCTGAAATACAATACGGCTCCACCGCATTCCGTTGCACAGGATTGAACTACAGCAGGTTATGTGTGATTGGGAGATACACTACGACGTACTGGCACTTGCAAATCTCGGTTGCCATTTATTTAAAATCCTCTCCCTTTCATGTACATATATAAGCGATGGAGATCACATGGTGTATGTATAATATTAGGCTACCAGAAAGGAAGCCATGGAAAAAGGATTAGACACACTGAGATAAGAAGAATGGATAACAGAAGCTAGAACTAGAAGTGATATTTTTGGAACAAAAAATTGGATTATAATTTTGAAGAGAGGAATGTTATTAGGATCAAGGAGAACATAGATTATAGAAGTCCGTGGTGGTATTGGTTATTTCGATATGCCTTGGAGAGCTGTCAAATGGGTGCAAGTTCTGAAAAAGAGTTGGTTTGCTTTGCCTAGCACCTTCATTTGGATGGATAGGAACAAGAATGTTGTATAGAAATTCATTTATTGGTGCATTTGTTGTAAGTTACATTAGGTTCTAGAATCTCCAAGATGAAAGAACTAACCCAAATTTTGATAATCTATGTTTTAGAGAGTAATAGCTGTTATTTTCGTTCTTTTCTTTTTGACAAGTTACTACTACTGGGGCAAGGGCTTAAACATCAAACCATAAATTTTAAATTCTTTGATATATGACAAATAGTTTATACAATAAGTAATTTTCAATTCTAAAGAAATACGTTCTTAATCAGGTTTTGAAAGCTACGACATGATTCTAATAATTTTAAATATTAAAATCACTCTCAAACCCGTCTCAAAATAAATTGTTATTAAATTTGATTTTCTTAAATTTAAGCTCAAGAACACTATTACTTATATATGTTTTTATTTGTTATTCATCTTCTACAACATTTTTTAAAAACCCTATATCGAATGGTGTGTTGGATTACATTTTCAAATATTTAATTTAAAAAATAAGTTATTTCGAAAAAATTTATAGTGTTTAGAAGCTATTTACAAATATTCTTTTTGAATGTATTTTAAACAATTTTTATAAAAATGAGTTTAAACAAAAATGAATTTTTTGAAAAACATTTTTTTTTAGGTTCAAGATGGATTAGAAATGTATGACAAGAAAATAAAGAGGAAACTAAAACTATAATTATTACCTAACATAGCTTTGATTTGTTTCTAAGATGTATTTTTATATGATAGGTAGTTCATAACTTAAACAAAAAAGATAAATAAACTTAGTGTATTTTAATTGACATGATATTTCATCGCAAGGTATAAAATCTGATCTAAATCTTTACTATTTTAGTTAATTTGCTAGAAGAAAAAAGTTAGAAAAAACGTGCAGTAAAATTTGCATAGTGTTTAGGTTCTTTTTGTACATCATCTATTTTGTGCCTTCTCACCTACTTACATAAAAAAATATTAAAATACTATATAAAGAAAAAGAAAATACAAAATTTGTCGTGACAAATTTTGATGGAACAATTTGGTAAAATGCATTAAAATATGTGGTATCTGAAATGTACCAAAACATTTTTCATGAAAACTTAAGGGTCGTTGGAGAAGAGTTATATAGGTAATGCTATAATAGTGTTTGTGATAAGATGTGTTTGGGAAAAGGTTATATGGGTAGATTTATGATTTTTTTTTGGTAATATTTTTTTCAAGTCATTTTGTAAATGTAAAAACCATTTATTGCATATTTTTAATTTTCCAAATCGTCCAACATTTTGTGTAATAGTTTGCCTTAATTTTCTCTAACGCCGATGTTCATATTTAACGTGATTAAATTAGTAATTATGTTTTGCATAATTGCTTTTTTTTCTTTTTTTTTTTTGTAACTTTTTTCCAAGTCATTTTCTAAATGTAAAAACCATTAATTGCATATTTTTAATTTTTGAAATCGTCCAACATTTTGTGTAACAGTTTGCTTTACTTTCTCTAACTCCAACGTTCATATATAATGTGATTAAATTAGATGGATAAGAAAAATACCTACAACTTTTTTAAAAATTCTAATTTTATTGAATGGTAAAACTTATGATGGATGTGTATACTAAAAAAATATATACAACTCTGGCAAAAATCCTAATTTCAAATAAGTAGTACTAAGAACAATTATAAATATTGAACTCACATCGCTCACGACGAAATTGCACTAATAAATAGTATTATGAACTTAGCGGCGGTTACTTTGAAAACATTACATAGTTTTAGATCTATGTTTCGTAATGTTAAAAAATTGTCTTACTTGCGATGTGTTAAAATAATCAGTCATAGTAATTTGGAAAATTTTCTTTGTATGATTTATAAACATATTAGCAGGCGTGGATTTTTTATTTTTATAAATTAATAGTCATGACAATGTAATAAGAAACCTTTTTAGGTTTCAATTTTTGGTAGTTATGTTTCGTGGGCATGCTTTTTATTGTAAAAGATACTAGTCACTTTTGTAAAACATATGTCGTTCCTAATTTTCTTAAACTAATGTGGCAATTATGTTCGCAATGACAAGTAGCAGTGAAATGCAATCTAAGAAGATTGTAATTTTACAAAAGCGAACTAAAAGGTAGAAGGAAAAAATTAGAGCGTTGCAAATTTATAAAGAATACTAGAAATGTTCTACATATAGTGTAAATACAAAACCAACAATCTGTTGAGAATAACTCAATTTAAATTTCACTGTCCTAACCATAAACGGAAAGAAACGACAAGAAAATGGAAATATACTACAAACGACTAATTCGTAGTACCTCTTACAAGGATATTATGAAGGCTGACGTCTTGCAGAAGAAAAAGAAAATTTGGAAATTCACACAGCAACGTGCGCAGGAACTATTGTAAATGAGTTAAGTAATTGAAAAAAAAATAAAAGAAACATAACCAATACGTACATTGTACGTCGACTAATGGACCTAAAAGATTAGAGATGAAGCTTGTTAATAGTGAGCATGAAAATGTAAATGGTTTTAGAAAAAAAAAAGTAGTCTTAAAGGAAAGAAATCCATTCAATAATTTGAACCAAATTTCTAGCAGTGGAAACATTAATTAAAAATATGCAAAACAAAAAACAGACACAAATAATAACATATAGCATAGATAAAAAAAACAAGGCAGAAATGGATGGAGGATGATGATGGTATAGAAAAAAGAAAGTGAACTACCAAAGAAGAAGGAACATAGAACACACAAACAACCAACGACTCAAAAGATGCAAGTAAAAACATATAAAGCGATTTTAACATAATTTCTAGTAGTTGAAACATCAATCAAAAGATTGGATCATAAGTAAGTGACACTAATAATAACATAGAGCATAGATACAAAACAAGGCAAAAAGGAATGGAGGATGATAATAATATAGAAAAAAGAAAGTGAACTAACAAAGAAGGAATAGAGAACACACAAACAACCAACAAATTCAAAAGATGCGAGTAAAAGCATATAAAGAGATCTTAACTGAATATGTAGTACTTGAAACATCAATTACAAGATTGCAACATACATGAATCATAACATGAAGCATAAATATAAAAAGGGATGGAGGATGATAATAATATAGAAAAAGAAAGTGACCTACCAAAGAAGAAGGAGCAAAAGACATACTAACAACCAATGAAATAAAAAATGCAAGTAATATGACATAAGAGGAAAGATATATATATAGGGGGATGGGAAAAATTATGATGCTTTTGATGACCACAAACCAAAAAATGCAGAAAAATCTCTGCAAATGACATGACAGAAAGGAGAAAAGTCCAATAACAGTCAAACCCTAACCATGGAAGCTACCCCATTTAGGACACAAAGAAAATGTTGTAAAAAAGGATTGAATAGATAAAACAATTTGCAAGGAACAAAGATAGCGGCTGAATGGATTCCCCATAAGATCAGTTATTCAACAGATATTGAAATAAAGAAGTAAATGCAAGTGAAGGGAAATTACAAAAAGAGGGCAACACAAGTTCAAAAAGAGGGCAACACAAGTTCAAAATTCACAAAGTTTCCAAAGAGGTACAATCCTCACAGAGACGAAAGACAGAACATATTGTACATACAAACATAGAGACAAAAGAACACAATATCGGTAAAAATTAGCAAACTAACAAAAAGAAACTACAAAAACGGATCCTAGAAACTACAAAAACAAATCCCAACTTGCACAGCGAGTACAAACATTTGACTACACATATAAAAAAGCAAACAAATTTAAATATGCTAATTTTGTTTTTGAAATCGGTCCTTAATAGACCTCATCATCGGCTTATGGAATAAAGAAAATCAAACCGAGAATTACCTCCCTACCATGCTCTACAATCACCCATTGCCACAATAAGAAATGTATAGCACCTGTCCTAACTCAGTGAAGAGAAACACCGATCCGCAAAGAGAAGATCGAGCGGCAAGGAGAAACAACGAAGGACTTGCATGTTCACCAAGAAGACTCATCGAACATGCAAGGCAAGGTTTCAGAGGCAATGAATCGTCCTAGCCGTTCAACGAAACCAAAAAGGGAAAAATGAAATGTTTTGAAGGTAATATTGTTGGAGTGAAGCCTTCAACAAAACAAATCACTTTTGAAGAGTGAGAGAGAAGATTTAGATCGATTTAGAGATGGATTGCGAAGAGAACAGAGAAGGGTGCTTTAGATGCAAGGGTTAAGATCTCACAGAGATACGAATCAGAAAGATGGTTTTTTGGGCGGCGTGTATGGAGGAGTAAAGGGAGAAAAAGAAAGAAGAAAAATCGACAAGGTTGAGGAATGAAGATTGGGAAAACACGGATTGAAGAGACAGATGAAAACATAGGTTGAAGAGACCCTACATAGGTTGAAGGATAGAAAGAAGGAAGAGAAATTGACAAGGTTGAAAAAGATAGAATGTGGTAAGCTTAGTATTATGGAAGCTCTAAAACTAGAATTTCCATCGACCTAAGCTCAAACAAAGGGTTAGGGTTGAGAAAACCCAAAAAGCCCCTAAAATTGTGCACTACAAGAATAAAGAAGATTGTAGAATTTAACAAATTTTGGAAATAATTAAAAGAAATCAACAACTAAAACTAAATCCACGTTGTAAAATGTAACGCCGTAGAGAAAAACGACAAAAATGAATTATAGATTATAAACGCAAAAGAGCTCAACAAAGGGGTCCATGGGAAGTCCCGAAGTGATGTGAGACAGTGAAATACGTCAGAAAAAGCATGCGAAGCACGTGATCTAAAATGGCACTATTCGTTTTCTTCTCTGACTGTGAGTCTGTGACTCAGAGCTCAACCACTAATCAACGGCTATGGCGTCCGCCATTTCTCTCTGCTTCGTTATTCTCTTTACTTTTCATTCTTCTTTACTCGTGCTTATCGTCGCCGGAACGTACGATTCTCAGGAGTTCGTCGTCGAGTTGGACCATTCTAACTTCACCGACTTCGTAAGCAAGCTCGATTTCCTTATCGTCTCCTTGTACTCTCCAGGGTATACTGAATTTAACTACTTAATTTGTAGTTCTTTTGTGTTATTTAGTCCGATTCTTTCTTCTATCTCTACTTCCATCTCGAGTTGAAGTATGTGAACTAGATGTTGCCATTGGTATTTACATTTCTTGAAATTTCATCCCTTCTCCTTGTATTTTGGTCCATCTGTACGATAGTTAAAAACTTGTTGATGATAATTATGTAATTCTCTCATTTCAGATGTGGACGTTGTAAGAAGTTGGCACCGGAGGTGATGAAATAGTTCTGTTCCTAATATCAGTAATTTGTAATCTGATTTTCGGACTGTTTTTGTTTGGACTGATTTTAACTCTCGAGGATTTAGTATTATATTTATAGCTGAACGATCACTTGTTAAAATGTTTTGTAGTATGAAAAAGCTGCTAATATCCTAAGTAAGCATAATCCTCCTCTGGTTCTAGCAAAAGTTGACATTTCAAAACAAGCAAATGAGGGACTTGCTGGATCCGATGGAAGAATTTCTATTAAGATTGTTAGAGAGGGAGGTAAGAATGTTCAAGAATACAAGGGTCCTTATGATGCAGAGGGTATTGTTAAATATGTGAAGAGACAGTATGGGCCTGCCTCTACTGAAATAAATACTCTGAAGGATGCCCAAATATTCTTATCTGACAATAAGATTGCTATTGTGAGTACTCTATATTGGCTCCTCTGATTTCATTCATACTTGTTGAAGCGTCTAGAATTATCATATTTTTTTTACTTGCAGGTTGGCATATTCCCTCATTTTTCTGGGGAGGAGTTTGAAAACTATACTATCCTAGCCAAGAAATTACGTCCTACCGAGGAATTTTTTCATACTTCAGATGCTAAACTTCTTCCTTGGGGTGAATCATCTGTACCCAGTCCCTTAATGAAGGTATTCAAGCCCTTTGATGAGCTCTTTGTTGATACTCAGGTACTTGAGAATTTTGTAAACCTATTATCCTGTGACGTATTATAATATGCTGTAAACTGGGATTCTTATGGAAGTACACTTTCAGGATTTTGACGTCAATGCTCTCGAGAAATTTGTTGAAGAATCAATTGTACCTACAGTAACTATTATGGATGGAGACCAGAGAAATCAACGTCTAGTTGACAATTTCATGTATAATTCAAATTCAAAGGTTAGAAGGAAGCTAGGAAATATTTACTGGTTTTATGTAGATGATTTAATACAAGTAATAAGAGATGGAAATTTTGTGTGAACTAGTGAACATTCCATCATTGAGAACATGCTGAAATTATTCTTTTTTCTCGAGGATTATTGATCCAAAGTCCGTTTCCAAATTTGTAGGTCATGTTGTTTATAAATTTTAGCAGTGAGGTTGCTGCTTCCTTTAAGTACAAGTATCATGAACTTGCTGAGCTGTACAAAGGAAATAACCTCAGTTTTCTGATGGCAGATATTGGTGTTAGTTCTCATGCGACTAAGGTTCATAACTCAGTATCATTTTTTGTTTGTGTTGGTTTCAGTTGTTTGGTTATTCCCACTTAACAAATATTTTCAATAACTTTAATGTTCTCTGTTCAATTTTTCTTGTAAATTACAGCAATATGGAATTAAGGATGATCAAATACCCTTCGTTATCCTACTAAGTGATGGAACAAAGTATCTGAAATCCAATGTGGAGCCTGATGAACTTTCTCCCTGGTTGAAAAAATATAAGGTGATGCCTCTCCCTCAGTTCAAGTGTTTCATTTTTCAAAATTTGCAAGGTGGTGTTTCCTTTCTCAACCTCAGTTTTGAAGGTTAATTAATTCATTTGGAGTTGTCTAGGATTTTCTGGTGATTAAGTTGCATTACTGCAGGATGGAGAATTGGAACCCTACATAAAATCTGAACCTATACCAGAGCATAATGACGAACCTGTGAAAGTGGTGGTAGCGCACACATTTCAGGACATAGTTTTCAACTCAAGGAAGAATGGTATGTATAAGGACATTTATTGGCATGCGTGAATTAAAATTGGAATCTGACTTCATTGGAATTGGAAATTGAATGTCACTTTTGGTTGGTGTTCTTGGAATCTTGACTTCATTGGAATTGGAAATTGAATGTCACTTTTGGTTAGTGTTCTTGCATTGCAGCTTGGTTGAGCAGTATCCGAATAAAGTTGTTAGTGGAGTGAAAATAAGGATTAATGTGAATTAGTTTATGGTCTGGAACCATTGAAATTGACTGGGTGGGAAGACGTGAGATATTTAATATGGAAATTACGTACCTTATGTAAGCTTTGTTTGATAACCTTTTGTTCTTGTTTTCTCACAACTTTTTGGTGAACTTTTTCACCTCCCTTGAAAACACATATGAATCCCAAGCCATATTAAAGAACAAATGAAGTTTGTAAAAACTACCTGTTTAGCTTTCTAACTTTTGGCATGGTTTTTGTCCTTGTGGAAACATTTTCTTTATAAAAAAAGTTGGTGAACTATACATGGTGAAAGTAGTGTTTATAAGCTTAATCTTAAAAAACAGAAAACCAAAAACAAAATTGTTATGAAATTTAGCCTTGGTTAATTCAGTTTGCATCAATTAGCTGTATGACTACAATAGGATTGACACTTCACTGACACGTGATTCTCTGCAGTTCTGCTTGAGTTTTATGCTCCTTCACATAAAGTCTGCAAAGAACAGGCTTCAGTCTTTGAGGATCTTGCCATCTCATATCGAAGAGATCCTGATGTCATAATTGCTAAATTTGTAAGTTATATTATGTCTTATCTTTTGTTCTTTAGGAGAGTGTTCAGAGCATTGCATTCTCAGTTTTACAGAGTTCGAAGTTAATATGCTGGAGTTAAGAAGTTTGTATTTGGAATCCAAAATTGTAAGGTAGAATTGATCGATAGATGTGCAAAATAGAGAGTGGGGAAAATATATAGTTCCTTGATAATAAATATGCAAACTTTAATAGAGTTACTATTAAAGTTGAGTATTTATCACAAAGTTGTGAAGTTGGCCAAACACCTTTTATTGTTTCTCAACTACGTTTTATTATCTTTTAAGTACTAGCTCCATACATTAAAAAATGGATCAACTTCAAAGTGACTGTTAGCATGTACAATAATAAATCCATTTTTTTTAGCGTGCATGAAAACGGTCTCAGTGACTAATAATCTAGCTCCTCATGTTAGAAATTTTATAATTTGTATTCGTGCTATTTTGTGTGATGATCTGATAATTTTTTAATATACATATTTCCTTGAAATTAACCAAAAAGAATATTCACCATGATGTCCTTTAAAGTAAATCTTTGAAAAATGTATTCTTCTGAGTCTACATGATTTGAACTTTAGTTTGCTAATAATTTTGATAATCTAAATAATCACATTTTTTTGTCGCTTTTTAAATATATTTACTTTTTAATCTTTGAACATTGACGTATGAAGTGATGTTGATACCTTTTTGGATGTTTATGATGATGCAATGCAAGATATCTCAATAACACCCTTTACAGGATATCTTTGCAAATGACATACTACATGACTTTGAGATCTGGAAACTCCCCACTGTTTACTTCAAATCGGCCGATGGGAACATATCACAATACACCGGGTATGCAACAAAGGAAGACTTCAGAGATTTCATCGAAAAGAATAGGTCTAAGCCTGCTGATAAACATTTGGATGTGAAGGACGAGCTCTAAAAGGCCGTAAGCTTTGTGTTCTTATAAATTCTCTGCAGAGTATTTCTATTTATCTTTTGATGTCACAATAGTTGTTCACAGATCTCTTTGCTTTTGCTTTGCTGACGAAGTTAGGAATAGACAAGCACTTGAAGCAAGAAACTTTTATGAAGAAAATACAGAGATGGAGACTTCTGAGAGATAGAGAACAGAAATACTCTTTTCCTCTCGGTACGGTACCCACTTTTGCTTCTTTCTTTCTTTAACTTCTTTTAGCTTCTTCTTTCTTGACTTGCAAATGGAGATACTAACTCTTACTTATGGCCATTACATCATTGGCCTTATTTCTCTCTTTGAACTAAAAATAAAAATAATGGAAAAAAAAAACCCCAAAACCAAATTTAAAATGAATGCAAAATTCATTACAACATCGAAACCCTCTGAAGCAAATTACTAAATTCCTATATGATAAGCATCTTGGAATTTCTCAATCACATTATTAAAATCTCCATAAACCAAGCCTGGCTAAGTTCATAAACGATATAGCTTCTCATTTTCTCAAAGGAAACCCTCCCAATTGTTTCACCACATTCTCACTTCTCTTCAACTCCGTTTTATCAATCATCACTGAATATTTACCACTGATACTACGTTGTAAATGGATCAAAGAAAACTGGAATACAACCCGAAATCAACGAATCAAGAACTGATTCCCGAAGAGTTGTAGGCAGAATTCCAATTCCAGAAAAAGTTTAATCACCAGCTGTGTGGGCGATCACAGTTTCCAATATTGCAATCTACATGTCGACAGAGCCTCCCATCTCCGGCCGTAGTGCAATGGTCTATTAACAGTGAACGTATGTTTTCCGAAGAGTTGGGTCAATGTGGGATGAGGTATTGCGACGTCATTTAGGCGCCAAGGTTGTGGTTTGACGGGTTTATATAATTGGTTAAGTTCCAAAAAGTTGGTCCCCCGCGAATGATTGTTATCTTGATAATTGTTACCGTTGTCCTTTCTTCTAAAATCCCAAGTGATTTTGCCCCAAAGGAAGACGTGGCGTGAGTTTATGGCGAGAGCCATTGAATGAGTTCTAGGCCAAATGAATTCTTAGGGGGGTGTTTGGGGATGAAAAGGAATAAGGGAGAAAAGTATAAGGAATTGGGATTATGAAAGGGAAAGATTATTTTATTCCTTGTTTGAGAGAAGGATTATGTGGCAAGGATTACGACCTAACTTTTTTTTTGTTTTTTTAATTCGATAAGAATTGAATTTTTTCATTTTCGTTTATTTTTTAATTTGTATAAATGAATTTTTTTGTTAAACAACTATGGTTTCTTTTTATTTATGACATTTCTATCGTAAATTATGTTCCATTACCTATTTAGAAAACAATGACATTTTTGAATGTCGAGTATGCAGTGTTTGTCGACCTTTCTATAAATTAATTGATTACTCATCATGAAATATCGGAAAACAATTCAACATAAATAGTGAATGTCGATTACAACATACAAACATATAATGCAAAGTAGGAAAAAAAACATGAATCCAAGGACACAAAAACAAAAAATACAAGTCATGCGAAGGAAAGCGAAACAAAATCACGAGTTATTATGGAGAAGGACCCTGCAATATGCGACCTTCATCAGATCAGGCATGTCGACAAAGGTTTTCATGAGCGACACCTTCTTTGTCACTATTATCATGCATTTAATGAGGTCCTCCACACTAAGGCCCAGAATGAATTCCATATGCATAATGACCTCATGTCACATAATGTCTTCTTTCTGGCTAGCTTTATCTGACCATTTTGTAATGGTTTTAAGTTGATCGTTCGCACAGTCCATGGCGTCTCGAATGAGGTTGTAAGTCTCGAACGCCTGCATGTCGCGCTTCCTCTTTCAATTGCTAGAACCTAGCCTACAATTGTTGGACCTACTAGATCGTTTGGTCATCATGTCGTCGGGCGACATGTTCATCTTGGGGTTGCACACAGGCGAGAACTCTTTATCTAGGCCATCCTTTGCTTGCACACCGTTGCTGGGTCCTGACACGTTTTACCTGAGCAATTGTTACAGATGGGTGTAAAATTATGTAGAGCAGTTTTTTCCGTTTTAGCTATCGCATCCGTCAGTGTACTAGATATTCTCAACTGTTCAAAATTTTTCTATAACTTTTGTGTTTACAATTAGACTATGCAATTAAACAATAACTAACTCATTCAATTACATATAAACCCTTACCACAAAATGGTATGATGCTCTTGCCTTTGTTATCGTTGACTAATATTGAAGTACCATTCCATATAACTAGGCCCAACATCTATGTCGTTGATTAGAGATCCACTTGCAATTAAATTCTCTTGATCTTTCGAAAGTGAAATTTGGGGAGCTAAATATCTAAGGGGTGTTTGCAAAAATAACAAACTATTTTATGATAATATGACCCGTGTTACTACATTTTCTAAATTGCAAAAGTAGTAAATTTAAAAGCGGATAGCCCTTTGCTAGCTTTTTAATAACCCGTCTGACATATTGAATTACTTGACATATTTGTCATATTTTCAATTTAAAAAAAGAGGTGTTATAGGTTGATTTTTTCTAAAATTTTTTGTCATATGATGCAATTTTTCAATATCTAACCAAATCATGCTTGTGTCAACCATGTAGATTATGTGAATACATTCAGGCGTCTGTATCACAAGGTTCAAGGATTTGTTGCATCATCCCAAATTGACACGTTGTATGATCTGGATAATGCCACTCCACCATGAAAATACATATGAGCTTACATTTGGATGTCTATATCTCATAACTCGCGGTGTAATGAAGTGGCATGTCTTGTATTGTGTGGTTATATGACTCCCACATAATCTACAGATGTTTTAAATTATTAATAAAACAATGAAATTAAAGGTTATTCATGGTAATATCATGAATTGAATTGTGCTTGATTATATGCAAGTTTGTCAAATATATACAAATACTGAAGTAGAACATGTGTAGTGTTTAACTGATAGAGAAGTCTTCATTCTATATGTAACAATCATCGGTCCAATATAAGGGGTTAATAAACATGTTAAATATTGTTAAGAAATTAAAAGTACCTAGTGTATTACTAACAACTTATCACCTAGGTTATCCTCATATCGATGGAGTGGCCAAGGTGTTAGGAGAGGAAATCGATGTTCAAATTTGTAGCAATAGAAGAGGGTCTGCAATATCTTTCCCATCAATAATAGTTGCCTTGCATAATTATCTATACAACATGCAAGATAACTCTTTAACTATATGTCATAATATTGTTAAGATCATCCAATAGAGGGAGGTACATCAAGTGCACTTGACTGTTGGATTTATCGGGAAAAACCAATTCGCCAATAAGTGTGAGGATAGAGGCTCGAGTATACAATATGGTCAAAATTGTGAAATTGCTATGCTAATCACGACAAGTTGAGACAACCTACCTTAAGAACACTATCATTTGTCTCTACTCCTAGTAGATCATAATACAACTAGACTCAATTATAGTTAAGTGACTTAGTAAGTGATTGTTTGCGAATGGGAAGTTTGAACTGGATTGCTACGTCTATAAGGTGATCGTATACTCTTCATGCACTATATGGAAGATATGTGTCTTCTGACACCATCGCTCTACCAATGTTGTGATGAGATGCTAATCAAGTTGCACAAATTTAATACGTGCAACTTCATAGAATTCAGATGCACATAAATAGTAAAAAATACGTGGGTCTGGATCTTCCTATCGTCAGATAACTTCCTCTCAACGCTTACAATGTAGAGCATCCACATGCACATCCTCCCATATGGTCCGTGATTGATGACTTTCCTAGAGGTGTAAAATGAAATGGTCATATGGTTCTGTACTAATGTCACTATCCATCTAATGTCTTTCAAATAAAATCTGGAGTAGTTAGAATTTACAGCAAATAATCATAATTAGAACTCCAAGTGGATAATCATTAGAGATTATGAATAAAATTAATTTTTTTGTATTTGTGGTCATTCAAATAATTATAGAAATTACATCGAGATTACATTAAAGTGAAACACAAACACTACACATGAAATTTCTACTTTAAATATGTCCTATTCACCTCGTTTGGGACATTTTCGTTGATTATGTCATTATCTGTAAACAGTGCAACACGAGGGAACTGTTGTGCCCCTTCTATCCATCTCGCTATACATCTGTGAGATGCATGTTCTGTCTATACTCCTTATTGTTGTTTCATTCAGATAAATAAATAGAAAGTTGGGATCTTTGTCGGGGATATGCTCAAACTAAGGTGAATAACAAGACATGTAGGTGGAAATCTTATAGTAATTATTCTATGTAGCAAAAATAGTCCACACCAAGATTTCTACATGTTGCAGTGGCATGGGAATATGAGATTCCGTAACTTTGTGATTTGTTACATGTGCACGTCCATTTGTTTAGCTTCACTTGATGTGTAAATCCACCTTTCAGTGTTAATGGATTAAATGTAGATGTTACATTGGACAAACTTGTCTGATGATCGTATATGTTAACTTCATGTGTGTGTTTGCACGTCTTTCCCATCAACGTAATTTCTTTATTGCATACTTATTACAGAAACCAATAACAAGTTATTGAACATTGAGTAATCATAGGGTACAAGTTATTCTTACATTAACCAATAACAAGTTATTGAATATTGAGTAATCATAGCGTAGAAGTTTCAAATAATTATATACAAGATGAATATACCTTGTAAAACTTTCGCCCGATTCAAGAGCAGCTCCTATTTCTACCCGGTGAGTAGTAAAATAAGCAATTGTTCGGTAGAATATGGCTTGTGCGAGTGCAGGAACTATTTGGTGTTCATGATATCCTTTAAGCCTTCAACCAGAAGGATTTGAATGATACGAATATAGACTTTGATACTAATCTTGATATAGAAAATTTGGGGTTTGATAATTTGATGGTTGGTATGGTATTCAATTCGAAAGAAGAATTGAAAATGAAGTGAAAAGATACACAATCATGTGACACCATGACTTCGAAGTAAGTAAACGAGGGATGTTTGGGCTATAAGGTGTAAGAGATACACCACTTATTGACGTTTAGACTTCGTGCAATTCATAGAAAAAAAACATGGAAAATATGAAATTACACAATACAATGGCCCTCATTCTTGTTTGTACGCAAGATTAAGCAGAGTCATAATTAGTTGGACTCTAATTTGATTGCAGCTGAGTTAAGTACCATTATGAATAAAGAAATTATGTCGCTGGGAAAGATGTGCAAACACGCATAAAGTTGACATATACGATCATTGAATAGGTTTGTCCGATGTAACATCTACAGTTAATCCGTTAACACTAAAAGGTAGATCCACACATCAAATGAAGCTAAGTGAATAGACATGCACATGTGACAACCGGAAAAGTTACAGATTCCCATGTTTCCATGCCATTGCAATGTGTAGAAATCTTGGTGTGGACTATTTGTGCCACATAGAATATTACTATAAGATTTTCACCTACATGTCTTGTTATTCACCTTAGTTTGAGCCTATCCTCGACAGAGATCTCAACTTTCTATTCATTTATCCAGATGAGACAACAATAAGGAGTGTAGACAGACCATACATCTCACAGATATATAACGAGATGAATAGGAGGGACACAATGGTTCCCTCACGTTGCACTGTTTGCAGACAAGAGGGACATAATGGACAAAAATGTCCTAAACGAGGTTTAAATGAGAAAATTCAAATTTTAACATCTAATTAGTTGTATCTTTTAAATAAATAAATAAAACTCATCTTAGTTGTAATTATGTCAAAAAAAATTGAAAATGTGATTATTCCTGAATTGATTTTAGTTAATTTGTTGAAGATAAAACAAACAAACAAAAGGCTAAAATAGGTTGTTTAATTTTGTAACTAACAACTTTCCTTTCTCCTCCATAAGAAAAAACCGTTTCTCTAAATTTCATCCATATATATGTATTGATCAAATGACCCACATCAACGAGGACACAATATTGGAAAAGAACAAAGAAAATAAAATGGCCAATAACTCTTGTCTCGTCATTGTCTCTCTCATTGGAGTTCTTTTGTTCACCATCATTTCAAATGTGGCATCATCTAACGATGTCGTTTCCACCATCTGTCCAAAAACTTCAAATCCACCATTTTGTTCAAGTGTGTTGAAATCTGCAGGCACTACAAATCTAAAAGGCTTGGCTGTATACATCTTAAACCCATACAAATGCTCGCGAATCTTTGACCTTAGCCAAGTCACTTACAACAACCACCACCAATCCTCAACTTAAGCAACGATATTCGTCTTGTGCTGAGAGCTATGATGAAGCTGTTGGTGACATTGAAAATGGCCAAAAGGACTTGGCACTTGGTGACTTTAATGCTGTCAATATTGTAACTTCTGGTGCCATGACAGAGATCGACGACTGTCAGGATAAGTTCTCGCAGCCGCCGAAGGATACATCGTTGCTTTTGAAGAATGGCAAGACTCTAAATGATATATGCAGCATTATTTTGGTTATATCTAATCATCTTTGAGGGCTATGTACTTTTGAGATTTTTATCAATAAATAATATGAAATTGAATTGTTAATATATATATATAATAACACTACAATGCGATGGTGATTGGGATTGATTTTGGTTAAACTCTAGAAGATAAGAAAATCAATCAGTAGATAATTCCAATAAATCAAAATAACTAAATAAAAAATCAGACTCGAAAGATAATATTCCTAATAACACATATAGATGTATATTAATAGATAATTCTAACAAAAGAAAAATTACTGAAATTTTATAAATATTTTGTTATATTTAAAAGCAATCATTAAGATAATTCACATAATATAATCTCTTAAATTTATGCGACCTTTCAAGAATACCTTAAGCCATTTAGTTTACTGATCCAGATTTATATAATATATAGTTACGTGTATTAATTTGAAGTGTTATATTTAAAAACAAAATTAGTTTCCAAAAATAACTAATAAACTATAATTTCAATATTTGACAAGAGGAAAAATATGTATAATAATACGTAAGGAATAGAGCATTTTAAATATGTTTAATGTATATATTATCGTTTAAATAAGATCATTTAATGTATATATAATTAAAATAATAATTAAATTAAAAACAAATAAAAATAACCAAATAAAAAACATCAAATTATATCAAACTTAAATAATTTATTTAATTCGTTAGATGTGATATAGTTACATTAATTGAAATTTAAATAACAAAGAAAGGAAAATCATTAGTTATACATTAACTTATAATTCTATTAAATGACTCATTCCAATTTCAATCTTGGAATCTTTTGCTAGTTTTAGAGTTTTTTCTTTTCTTTTCTCCAATGTTATTCCTCACATGGTGTTGACACGACGACAACATCAAACGATGTAGCATCAAACATATATCCAAAAACTAGAAATCCATCATTATGTGCTAATGTGTTGAAATCTAGAGGCAATCCATAGCTAAAAGTGTTAACCACTTGCATTCTCAAACTTACATGTACAAATGCAGAAAAATATCTAAATTTGGCCAAATCTCTTGCAGCAACGACGACCAGTTCTCAAGTTAAAAACTGATATTTATCTTCCTACTAGAGCAATGAGGAGGCCATGGTGACATTAAGAATGCTAAAAGAAATTTATTTGGCCGTTAGTGATTTAAATTGTGTCAAATCCATGTGATTGAGCCCATAGGTATGATCCATGAACCAGACCAGGCTGAAGTCCATAAAAGCTCACCAGAGAACTCTATAAATAGAGGAGTTCTCTTCATTCGTAAAAGGAAAATTTTTGACTTTAGAAGGTCTAGAGAGAATTCTCCCAATAGATAGAAGACTCCTCAACTCCTGAAGTCGGATACCCTCGAAGATTGAAGTTCCTTTGAATATACAAGCTTTCTTCCAAAACTCCAACTTCAAGAACATCCTCGAAGACTGAAGCTTCTTTGAAGATACAAGCTTTCTTCCATGACTCCAACTTCAAGAACATCACGTGTTTCGCTTCCTCAAATCAAGTGTAAGGATCCAGCTGAGAGAGAATCAGAGGATCAAATTCTAGAGATCGAACCACATCGCATCAAATCAACATAAATTCAACATCAACACAAGTTCAACTCACGAATCAAATTTCTTCGAAAATCTCGTGTGAACAGTTAAATGTCTAAATTAATTAAAAAAAAACTCTAAGACCTATATAACACAACCTGCAAAAACAACATAGGATTATTTTTGTGATTCTCAGTTTTCTATAGTAAGTCAAGAACTTCAAATAGATAATTGGACCATACCAAAGATAGATGTTAAAAGTATATGTCAAATTGGAAAATTTGATTTTCTTCAAGGCTATCAAATCAAAACTAAAGAACATTTAGTCTTAATAAATAAACTTTTTGAAACTTTTTCTCTATTCTCTAGATAATCAATTCTTCGACATCAGGAAAATATAAGTTTCTTCATATAGGCTTTGTTCAAGTTGTTATAAAGCCTCATTTTATAGGATTGGATTAGATACTCCTATTCTTTTAATATTACGAGATAAAAGACATAGAAACTTTTCAAATTCTATACTATCTGTAATCGAATCACATCTTGAAAAAGGACCGATTTACTTTAATTGTTATCTAAATTTTATTATTTCATTAAGTGATCCAAATATACTTCATTCTTTAATCTTGGTATCAAAATATTAAATATGAATTGGGAACCACAAACCGAATCCATCCTGGGATATTTCGGATACGTTATCAATTGATGCACACAAATATATCTCCTAGAGTGCTTAGAACTTCTCCTAAAGATCAAACTCTTCTCATGGAATTAGCCAATACCGAACACTCAAATACCTTCACTCCAAAAATGTTATTTTGGAACCAAATTAACCATAATCCTAGATGGAGTCTAGAAGATGCCTTTAAACATTAATTAAAAATTCAAAATTGACTCAAATTGTTGAAAACGAGGACGGAAGCGTAGAAATACAATTCCAATCCCAATATGCAAGATTAGAACTTCCTAGATTTTCTACTACCTACGAACCTGCTCGTTCAAGTACTTCTATTAACCTTTAAAGAGTACGGTTCGATACTATAATACCACAATATTTTTATGCAAAAGAAAGATACCCAACCTTATCTCTAACTCATTTTGATATGCAAAATATTAATCAACTAAATGTTATCTCTAAACCCTTTTCAATAAATAAAATAGTTCTAGATAATGAATTTTGGTCAAACAATAATAAACTTTTAAGAGATATTTTTTTTTGAATATTTTAGCAAAATTGAACAAAATGAAATACATGGAGAACATTATAAAACCATGGAAAGGTTAAAAACAAATATATAATTTTTCTAATGAATGAAACATAGAACCTATTATCAAAATCTTACATTTTGAATACATCAAACTATTAATACAAATTCATCATCACCAACTTGGGAAACTACAAATCCAAAAAGACAAATAACTTTCTCATATACACCTTTGGAAGAAATTAAGTTTCAAAGTAGTAAAGCTTCTCCTTTAAAATGATAAACTCCTATGAAATTGAAACAAAAACACCAACCAAGTAGAAAAAATAGAATCTAAATTTGAATCTCATCATTACTGTGTTAATCACAACCTCAGCCCATAAGATAAAACATAACCTTTATTTAAACCTTCTGAAATTTCAGATAAAGATTTAAAACTAATTAATTTCTCAAATAAAGAATTTTACTGTAAGGCCCCAAAATTTAGAAATTTAATATTATTATCTTAAGTACGATTTTGAGATTTTGAGTGTTATTTAAATGTTGAAGATTTTATCTTATGGAGATTTGATTCTATTGGATAATTTAAAATATCAATTTTTTTGTTGAGTTGAAATTTATGTTTGTTTTGGTTATGTATGTTTGGGGGTATTTTTGGGACTTAAGGACTTAACAATTGTATTGTGAGAATAAAGTAATGACTTATGAAAATATAGTTTGATAAAATAAAGATGATTGGTTGGTTGAGGAGAGAGATTATGTGACTTATTTGGGAAAAGATAAAAGAAGAGAAAATGGAGATTTGGTGAGATTTAAATGAGGAGAGAGAAGATTGGTTTGTTTTGGAAATAAGATAAGGAAAAGGAAAGAAAAATAATGTTGGAATTTATTTGTGTTTAAATAGGCTTCGAGACCCGTGCACCATAAAACCCATCATCTTCTTCCTTGAAAAAAAAGAGAAAAAAAAAGAAGAAGAAAAAGGGCGAGAAAACCCTAGCTGCCGTCGAGACCCGCCGCCGGAAGTGGATCGTAAGCCATCAGTCGAAGTCATGAACCCGACTCGCGTCTCTTCCTCTGCAACCCGAGCCGTCTCCGTTCGACCTCCTCCGCTTGGAAGCCGTCGCCGATCGGCTGTGTTCCGTCACAGCCCGTCGCTCACCGCTGCAAGACAAGCCGTCGGCCGCGCAAGTCGCCGTCAAGCCCTAACCGTTAGCCGTCGCTCGAACCCGGAAACCCGACCCGCGCGCCCGCGCCTCCATGACCGCGTGAAGTCGATCCGACCTGCGTCTCTTCTCTGCAACCCAACCCGAGCCGCGCCTACGCCGTAGCCGAGTCGCATGCACGCCACGCCTGCCCGAGCTGTCCTGCACGCGCGCGAGCCGCCGCTTCGAGCCGCCTTCTGCTTTCTAGCCACCTTCTGCTTTCTAGCCGAGTCGCCTAGCCGCTTCACCTGTCTTTGAGCTGCTAGCCTGCTTTCCGTTCTTTTCACCTAGTTTGGAAAGTTTGATTGGGTTGTGGAATACCTAACTAAGATTTGAAATTGTTGGATCTCAAATAATTTAATTTTGGAGTTAAATTAAATTATTTCTCTTAAGGAACATCTTGGACCAATTGATTCCAAGAGCGTGGGATTTCTTCGATTAAGGGCTTATTCGTGGCAACCTCGACCTAGAGTAAGTTATTTCGACTGAATTCTTGGGTCCTTGGTCGTTTGTCGGTTAAGTTATGTACAATGATGTTTTCTAACTATTTAGGACTTCGTTGCTTGGGAAGCGTGCTTTATTGTTAGAATTCGTTAGAGCAGATCTCCAGGTAAGAGATTATACTACTAGACCTACGAATGAAATTAAGAGATCGCATGTATTTGTAGTTATGCATACTGATGACTAGATTGCATAATGACATGGCAATTAATGATGATATGATATGACATGATGACATGATGACATGATATGACATGATGATGTGATGTGGCGTGATGATATGACATGACTTGATGATGTGATGATGGTTTGTTATGGCTAGGGTGTATGTTAGCTTATCCTATTAGAGTCGTACCTACATGGGTGTCCTTCGGGATCACCACCTTTTTAGGACTGCACAGTCCGACGGGACCGCCAGTTGGGCATTGACATAGACATGATTCGAGTGATTCGACGGGATCGCTCGCAGCCCGATTGTCTTAGTGTTTCCTCCGGGTACACTACAGACCAGTTTGTCCTAGGTGTTCCTTTGGGTTCACCGAAGACCAGTTATTGTTCCTCCGGGATCACATGTTGCACGTGTTCAAGAATGTGCCAGTTCTTGGGTACCACTTTTAGGACTCTAATAGGAAGTTAATAGGCACCTAGTGTAGTGGGACTAGTAATGGGTCCCTTACTGAGTATTTTCTACTCACTCTTTCCATTTCTATTTTTCAGGCAGGGGCAGAGGTAAGGGTAAAGGCAAGTTGGTGTGCGACCAGAAGTGACCGTGGTGAGCCATAGGGATCTCTTGCTTCCGCTTTATGTCCTAGTTTAGACTTTACTGTTTGCATTTTTTGTTATTATTTGTTATCTCTTTAAAATTAGGTAGGACCCGAGTTAGGATTTTATTTTTATACTTATCTCTAGTCACATTTGTTTATGCTTTTAAATTTAATTTTGAGGTTTTGTTTTATTTTTATCCAAACTTTACAAATTTTATTTATCTTTTAAATTAGTAATGACTTCGACTTAGTATAAGGAGTTGGGTCATTACACTAACAATATTTTAGACAAAATTAATCTCCCATTACAGCACTCAGATCTAAATGCTTCTAAAAAACCCATCCACATCAAAATCATTACTATAAATGAAACCCTGGTGAAAACAATATTTACAAGCCAAAAGATAACTTTTGAAGATAACAATCTCAAAGAACAACTTCAAAGTCTTACTCTAAAAAATAACAAATCAACTTAAGCTCAATACACAAGAAATGCAATATGAAGAAATTATTATAAAAATGGAATATAGATGACATGATTGAACATCAAATTCTAAATTTAATGCATGAAACGACCTTAACAGCTATTACTTATAAGATATGTCAAAATACAGACCACCAAATTACTCTGATCCTCATCTTTGGATTTACTGGAAATCTAAAGGGAAGGTGGGATAATTTGTGTACTCTCAAGCGACAGCATGGATTTTAACCTCCATTAAGGTTGAACAAAGTGGTCCAGGTATAAATCTAAAGCAAGATGCTGTAACAACTTTAATTTATACCATTGCTAAAAACTTTATAGGAGATCCCGTTCAATTCCAGGAATGAAGTTCTAAAATCCTTTCAAAGATGTTTTTTTTAAGCAAGATGTTGGTACAAAGATGTTTTTTAAGCAATGTCTTTACTCGAACAAATTACAATAATCAATATCGGAAATAAAATTTTCTTCCAGGATTATCAAAGTTATTCGTTGAAAAGGTTCGCCAAACTATGAGACAAACCTTTCGAGCAACAATCCCATTTGATAATTTGATTTATGGGGAACTAATTAATTTTATCAATAATGAAGGATTAGCTTTATGTATGGACCTCGAATTGAAAACAAAAATAAAAGATGAATTCCAAAAACAAGAGCTTGGATCTTTTTTGCCCAATATAGTTATGAAAAAATACAAGCTTCTTCGATATGAAAAAGCCCCAAGATATACAGAAAATAATTCTTATGAAAACCTTATAGGATCCATGGATATTATCAGAACTACTAGAACAAACAAAATTATACATCCACACCAAAGAGAAAAAAGAAAAAAGAAAAAACAAGAATACTAAGAAAATAAAAGAAGTTTTCTCTGCTACAAATGTTGACAAAAGGAACATATAGCCCCATCATCTTCTGACAAGTAATGAATTTTCTTATGACCAAAATTTTGAAATTTAAGGAAGTTTAGATAATACTGATTCCGAAAAATCATCCTTCTCCAGTGATAATCAAATAAAAACTTGTACGTGCAATAAAAACATAAATGTCATCTCAAGAGATCAAGAGATTCTTTTTTAAGCTATTAGGCAAATTGAAGATCTAGAAATCAAAAAAGGAATACTTTGAAAAATTAAAGGGCCATATTATACAAGAAACCAAACAACAAAGTATTCAACATTATAACCTTAAAGTTATATTTTCTCGATTTGAACCTAGAACAAAGTCAGTAACTATTCCTGATCTTCAAAGAGAAATAAATACAATAAAAGAAGAGATTTCTAACATTAAAAAGAAAATTTTGAAAATAAATTTGAACTTCTATCCCTCTAAACTCAACAAATAATTGACCAACCTTCAACTTTTGAAGATCACATTGAAAATATTCCTCATGATTGTTTTATCAATCTTATCAATCATGTTCAATTACAAAATGGTATTCTGGCATTAACCTTGTTATCAATAAAGATATCAAGTGTGACTTTAAAAGTCTTGATTGATTTAGACCAAGAAATCATTTTAGGAACCCCATTCCTTTCTTAACTATATCCTTTTTCAGTAAATGAAAAAGGAATGATCTTGAGGATTCTAGATCAATAAATTATGTTTAAATTTGTAAACCCCATATCTACTTAAACAATACATTTTGGTCAAAGTTCTTCAATCTATAAAACAACAAAATGTTGGCTTACAATACATCAAAACCTTTCACGAATAAAAAATCCCTACTAAAGCCAGATCTATACAAATGAATGCTAAATTATTACAATATTATCATAAAGAAATCCAAGAGCTTTTAGAAAAAATCATTACACGACCAAGTAAATCACCTTGAAGTTGCGCTGTTTTTTATGTTAATAATCAAGCTAAAATTGAACGAGGAGTACTTCGCCTTGTAATCAATTATAAACCTTTAAATTATGTATTAGAATGGGTTCGTTATCCTATACCAAATAAGAAAGACTTAATAAACCGAATAAAAAAATGTCTTATTCTTCTCAAATTTCGATATGAAATCTGGATTTTGGCAAATCTAAATTACTGTGAAAGACAAGTATAAAACAACATTTAATGTTCCATTTGAACCATATGAATGGAATGTGTTAGGACAACAAGCTCCCCAAATATCTCCACAATGGTATGATATTGTTCACTTTGGGTGTACACCCTCGTGACTTTGCTTTTGATATCATCCTAAAAGGCCTCATACCAATGGAGATAGTTGTCTTCACTTATATATCCAAGATCATCCCTTATCTAACCGATGATATTCTCTGTCAGCAAGAATATAACAAGTACTTCCAAAGACATGAAAATACTTCACATTAGGCTTTTTTCCCTTCTATAGTTCATATAAAGTGACAGTAGTTCCAAATCGAGTCGTAACTCTATTGTGAATGTGATAAGCTGTGTTAACGGCTTCTGCTAAAAAATTTAAAGGCAAACCTTTGGCATGTATTATGACTCGAGCCATTTCTTACAGAGTTCTGTTTTTTCTTTCAACCACTCCATTTTGCTGACGAGTTATAGGAGCATAAAATTCATGATGTATTAGTTCCGACTCACAGAAGTTATTTAGATCTTCATTTTCAAACTCCTTACCATGATAGCTTCTAATCCTAATAATCATTTTCCCTTTTTCACGTTGCAAATTCAAGCAAAGGGTGATATAACTTTTAGCAGTATCAGATTTACCTTCCAACAACCCAACCCAAATAAATTTGGAAAAATCATCCACAGCAACAAATATATACTTCTTTCCTCCAAGATTTTCAGTTTGCATTGGCCTCGTAAGATCCAAATGTAGTAGTTCAAGAATTCTATTTGTGGAACATTCTTTTAGACTTTTATGAGACACTTTGGTTTGTTTTCTAATTAGACAATCTCCACAAAAGAATTTGCTATTGATGTCTATTTTTAGAATACCTACCACAACCTCATTTTTTTATAGCTTTATCTATGCTCTTTAAGCTAATATGCCCCAACTTTCTATGCCACAACCAGATTTGATCTTCTTTAGTTGACTGACATATATCTAAGTTATTAGAGATTTAATGGTAAAAATTATCTGTCTGTCGACTACCACTCATAAATACATGATTATCTTTGTCAACTACAACACAATTGGCTTTGCTAAAATTCACACTGTAACCTTGATTGGATAGCTTGCTCACACTAATTAGATTTGCTTTTAATCCATCCACATATCTAACATCATTTAGACAAGGTAGATTATTCTTATCAATGTTTCCTTTAGCTATGATTTTTCCTCTTGCACCATCTTCTAACATGACCTGAGGCACATTCCTTCAACTCAGAGAAGAACGACCTGTTTCCGGTCATATGTTTGGAACATCCACTATCAAAGTACCAGGCATCATTCGTAGCTTGAACAATTGTAAAGGGAATATTATAGTGTTATGACGATTTAACTCTTCAGACCATACGACTTTTTTTTTCCTTTGTTTCAATTTTTGAAAGTTGATTTATGCTTTAAACTGCCATACGCTGCCTCTCGTTGCCACCATTTGTCTCTTAATAGTTTAAAACAAAAAGGTCTGATATGGCCTTTTCGATCACAGTAATAACAAATCCATCTTGTAGTTTTAGTTGGAGGATTAACACTGTCATTGTAGGAACTGTTTCAGTTTCGTCTTTTACTAAAGCAAGAACAAACTTTATTTCAATTGTAGGTTTAATACTTCTCTCTGAAGCATCGAACCAAGACCATATTTTCTTGAACTATTCTGTCCTGAATTTAGTATTAAGTCTAAATTTTCAAATCCTCAATTTAATATCTTCGCAAATTTTATCGTCTGATCGTAGTCATTCTGAACTTCTTTCAATTTCAGCTTTAGAGATGATATGACAGACATTAATCGTAGTCATTCTGAGCACGTCACGGAGTGTCGTCGTGAGTGACGTGCTCCATGTGATGGCTGATGCTTGTGTATAGTTCGGCTACGACGGCGACGCGACTTCAACGATGGAGGCGGCGCACCTGGTGAAGCCGATCGGCTCGGACTGGCGGCGGCTGCTGCGGTTCGCAAGGGGAGGCGGCGGCGGCGGGGTTAGGGTTAGGGTTTGCTCCTTCTCTCTTTTTTTTCTGTTTTTTTTTGTGAAGAAGATGACCCACTTCCCAAGAAGCCTATTTAACCAATAATAATAGTACATTTATTATTATTTTCCTCCTTTTCCTACTCCTTAATAAATTCCAAAACATCCAAATCTTTCTCTCTTCATTTAAAACTCACCAAATCTCCCTTTTTAATTCAAAAACAACCAATCACATCAATCTCTTTTTTTTTTCCAAATAAAATTATCACCATTATCTTTAACCAAATAAATTTAATTTTCTCTCTCCTCAATCCAATATCTTTATCTTCAACAAATATCTCTACCAATTTTTATTATCCAAATAAAGTAATTATATTATCCTTAAAACTTAATTAATTACACAACCAAAAATATAATTAATCAAGTTTCCTCAATTTCATCCAAAATTTCAATAATTACACTTAAGATAATTGAAGCTAAACCATCCCAAATTTTTGGGTGTTACAATCTTCCCTCATTTGAGAAACTTTCGTCCTCGAAAGTTCTAATCCTTGAACAACTCAGGGTACTGGGCTGTCATGTCTTCTTCTCTCTCCCATGTGGCCTCTTCAACTCCGTGGTTTCGCCAAAGAACCTTGACCAGTGAAATTCCTCGATTATGGAGCATCTTGACCTCCCTTGCCAAAATCTCAACAGGTTGCTCCTCGTAGCTCAAGTTCTCCTTAATTTGCAATGGCTCGAAGTCAATTACATGCGTCGAGTCTGCGACATACTTCCTCAGCATGGGGACATGGAATACATCATGCACTATAGAAAATGATGGGGGCAACGCCAAACGATAGGCTACAGGGCCAATCCGCTCCAGTATCTCAAATGGCCTTACAAAACATGGACTTAGCTTCCCCTTCTTTTTGAACCTCATAACACCCTTCATAGGTGCTACCTTCAGAAAAACCATGTCTCCCACATCAAACTCGAGATCCTTATGCCGTACATCAGCATAACTCTTGTGTCTGCTCTGTGCTGTCAACATATGAGCCCTAATCCTCTGTATCGCTGCATTGGTGGTATGCACTAACTCAGGGCCTAGCAGTCTCTGTTCACCTAACTTTTCCCAACAGACAGGAGATCTACAACACCTACCATATACAGCTTCAAACGGCGCCATACCAATGGTGGCTTGGTAACTGTTATTATAGGCGAACTCCATCAAACGTAAATGGGAGTCCCAACTCCCTGAAAACTCTAGCGCACAAGCTCGCAGCATGTCCTCTAAAATCTGGTTCGACCTCTCTGTTTGACCATCAGTCTGAGGATGGAAAGCTGTGCTGAAGTCTAACCTCGTGCCCAAAGCAAGCTGAAGTCCTTTCCAGAACTTCGATATGAAACGTATCTCTGTCAGAAACGATGCATACAGGTACTCCATGCAGTCTCACTATCTCGGTCATATATAATTGTCTCCACTTACTAGCAGTGTAAGTGGACTTCCCTGGAATGAAATGGGCTAACTTTGTGAGCCTGTCGACAACAACCCAGATCACTGTATAGCCCTTTAGAGTTCTGGGCAGTCCTGTAATGAAGTCCATCGATACACTCTCCCATTTCCATCCTAGTACACTCAAGGGTTGCAACAACCCTGCTAGCTTCTATCTAGGTGCCTTCACCTGCTAACACACAAAACATCTACTGATGAAGTCTGCCATTTCTCTCTTCATCTTCCTCCACCAATAGACATACCTCAAGTCTTGATACATCTTCGTACTTCCAGGGTGCATAGTAAATGGAGAATTGTGAGCCTTAGTCAAAAGCTCTACCTTGACTGCACTGTCTTCTGGCATGCACAAACGTCCATCAAATGTAAGTCTATCATCAGAGGATATGGAGAAATCCTCACCTTGCCCTACCTCTACTAATCGATGCTTCTCGACCAAATAAGGATCATTTAGTTGAGCAACAATAATCCTCTGTCTCAAGGTTGACTACACTGACAACTGAGCCAACTATGAGGTAACTTCCCCTACCGAGACTGCAACTCAGCTCTCTCAAAATCTCTGAGCAAGCTCGGAGATAAGCACTGCTGAATGTGCAACTTTCCTACTGAGCGCGTTGGCTACTACATTTGCCTTACCAAGGTGATACAGAATCTCGTAGTCATAATCCTTCACCAACTCAAGCCATTTTCTCTGTCTCATGTTCAACTCCTTCTGGGTGAAGAAGTACTTTAGGCTCTTATGGTCAGTGAAAATCTGTATCATCTCACCATACAGGTAGTGTCTCCATATCTTCAGTGAAAAAACCACTGCTGCCAACTCTAGGTCATGGGTAGGATAGTTCTACTCATGGCTCTTCAACTGACATGAGGCATAAGCAACTACCCTACCCTGCTGCATCAACACGTAACCCAGTCCTTTCTTGGAGGCATCACTGTAGATTACAAAGCTCCCGGATCCATCTAGCCCTATGAGGACTGGTGGAGACACAAGCTTCTGCTTAAGCTCCTGGAAGCTACTCTCACAAACTGGGCTCCAAACAAAAGGAGTCCTCTTCGTGATCAACTGAGTTAAGGGACTGGCTATACGAGAGAAGTCTTCCACGAACGTTCTGTAGTAACCTGCCAAACCCAGGAAACTACGAATCTCACTAACTGTAGACGGTCGAGGCCAACTGGTAACCGCTTCGATCTTTGCTGAGTCCACAGAAACTCCCTCACTAGAAACCACATGGTCGAGAAAAGTCACCTTCTTCAGCCAGAACTCACACTTGGAGAACTTGGCATACAACTTATTAGCTCGAAGAGTCTCCAAAACCTGATGCAAATGCTCTTCATGTTCAGCCTCAGTCTTGGAATAAATCAAAATGTCATCAATGAAAACTATAACAAACGTGTCTAAGAAGTCCTTAAACACCCTGTTCATCAAGTCCATGAATACTGCAGAAGCATTACTCAAACCAAAGGACATCACAATGAACTCGTAATGCCCATATCTGGAACGGAAAGCCGTCTTAGGAATATCACTATCCTTGATCCTCAGCTGGTGATAGCCTGATCGTAGGTCGATCTTAGAAAAGACGGTGGCTCCTTGTAACTGATCGATTAAATCATCAATCTTGGGTAAGGGATAGCGGTTCTTGACTGTCACCTTGTTCAACTCTCTATAGTCAATGCAAAGGCGCATTGACCCATCCTTCTTCTTTACGAACAATATTGGTGCTCCCCAAGGTGACACACTTGGTCAAATGAAACCCTTGTCCAACAACTCCTACAGCTGCACCTTCAGCTCCTTTAACTCAGTTGGAGCCATTCTGTAAGGGGCCTTCGAGATAGGAGTAGTGCCTGGCTCTAACTCGATGGTGAAGTCTATCTCCTGGGAGGGGGAAGTCCTGGAAGCTCGTCGGGGAAAACATCGGGGTACTCCCTTACCACTGGTTCGAAGGACAGGGAACTTCTGGTTCTCTAGTATCTACTACGCTTGCTAAAATGCTCCAGGTACCCTGACTGAGTGGTTTACTAGCCTTCATAGCTGAGATGACCTTAGGTATACATACGATTCCTGCCCCTTTAAATTTGAAACTAGTCCCAAAGGGAGGGTTAAAAACGACTTCCTTATGAAAGTAGTCTATAATTGCATGGTTAGCAGACAACCAATCCATGCCTAGGATTACGTCGAAATCCTGCATGTCTAACACTAGTAAGGTCACATCTAACATCTGGTTTGCTATCTCTATCTGACATGCCTTTATCTTTTCTTTAGACAACAAAACCTCCTCATATGGAGTAGAAACAGACAAAACACCACTCAACGGTTCTACCTCTAAACTAACATGCAGAACGAACACAGAGGATATGAATGAATGGGATGACCTAGAGTCAAACAGCACAAAAACATAGTGCCCCAAGATTGGGAGCGTACCTGTCACCACTGTACCAGCTCGCTCGGCCTCCTAACGAGTAGTGGCAAAAACTCTTCCCTACTGAGAAGCGGGAGGCTGGTGCGAGGTAGTCTCAATGAGTTTTCGAGGACAAGCGTCAGCGGTATGCCCTGGTTGCTTGCACCTGAAGCAAACTTCGCTCCCGGCCAAGCAATGACCTCCATGAACTCTCCTACAGCTAGGACAAACAGATAGCTCTCTCAAGGTTCTCCCGACTGCTGCAAGCTCCCGACGATGCCACTGGAAGACAACTCCTGACCTCAGGTTTTGCTGCGATATCAGGTCAGGCTACGCCTCAATCTTCCTCTTCTGACCAAGGGTTGGCCCTTTGTCTGCAGCCTTGAACGAATCAGCTCTCTCATGCAGACTCAGGTCTAGTGCCAGGCGTAACACATCAACATGGGTAGTTGGCCTAAGGGCTCGAACGTTACCCTGGAGATCTAGTCTGAGACCTCTCACGAACTTCTCGATCCTTGCCTCCTCATCCTTCACTACATCAGGGGCAAAACGGGATAGCATGTCAAACTCAACGTCGTACCGCTCCACAGTCATGTCACCTTGCTCCAAGTTTAGGAACTCTTTCTGCTTGTCGTACTTCACGTTGGCAGTAAAGAACTTAGCATAGAAGCTCTCCTTGAACTGCTCCCAGGTTATCTTACTGACGTTGCCACCTAGCATCCTCTCAGCGGTCTCCCACCATACAATACCTCTATCTTCTAGGAAGAAAACTGCGCACTGAACCTTCTGGTCATCAAGGTATTTCATGTACCTGAAGATTTTCTCTATAGAGGTCAACCACATCTGGGCCTTGGTGTGGTTGTCCATGGATCCGTCAAATGTTTTAGGATTGTACTTCCTAAAGTCTCTCAGATGTTTGGCCTCTGCCGACAGTTGATCCGACACGGGCTGAGCTTCCACTGGAACTGAAGGAGAGACGGTCTGGGCCTGAGCAGGGGCGGCTCGAGTCTGCTGGGCAGCAAGAAAAGGTGCTAAAGCAGCTTGTAGCATGTCTTGATATCGCTGCTCCATCGCGGTGAGATCTGCCTGGGTGACAAATGCGTTAGGGTTTGCTGCCTGCACAGCAGGTTACTCCTCCGACTGGGTACGTCCAGCTCCTCTGCCTCCCCTACCACCCCCTTGCTTGGTGATAAGCGCTGCTGAATGCGCAACCTTTCTACTCAGCGCATCAGCTACTACGTTTGGCTTACCTGGATGATACAAAATCTCGCAGTCATAATCCTTCACTAACTAAAGCCATCTCCTTTGCCTCATGTTCAACTCCTTCTGGGTGAAGAAGTACTTTAGGCTCTTATGGTCAGTGAAAATCTGTATCTTTTCACCGTACAGGTAGTGTCTCCACATCTTTAGTGCAAAAACCACTGCTGCCATCTCTAAGTCATGGGTAGGATAGTTCTGCTCATGACTCTTCAATTGACGGGAGGCATAAACAACTACCTTACTTTGCTGCATTAACACGCAACCCAGCCCTCTTTTGGAGGCATCACTGTAGATTACAAAGCCTCCAAACCCATCTGGCACTGTAAGGACTGGTGCGAACACAAGCTTCTGCTTAAGCTTCTGGAAACTAGACTCACAATCTGGGTTCCAAACAAAAGGAGTCCCCTTCCTGGTCAACTGAGTTAAGGGACTAGCTATACGAGAAAAGTCTTCCACGAACCTCCTGTAATAACCTGCTAGACCCAGAAAACTATGGATCTCACTAACTGTAGACGGTCGAGGCTAACTAGTAACAGCTTCAATCTTTGCTGGGTCTACAGAAAATGCATCACTGGACACCACATGTCCAAGAAAAGATACCTTGTTCAATCAGAACTTACACTTGGAAAACTTTGCATACAACTTATTAGCTCGAAGAGTCCCCAAAACTTGATGCAAGTGATCCTCATGCTCGGCCTCTGTCTTGGAGTAAACCAAGATATCGTCAATGAAAACTATAACAAATGTGTCTAAGAAGTCCTTAAACACTCTGTTCATCAAGTCCATGAATACTGCAGGAGCATTAGTTAAACCAAAGGACATCACAATGAACTCGTAATGCCCGTATCTGGAACGGAACACAGTCTTAGGAATATCACTGTGTCTGATCCTCAGCTGGTGGTATCCCCAACGTAAATCGATCTTAGAGAAGACAGTGGCTCCTTGCAGCTGGTTAAACAAGTCATCAATCTTGGGCAAAGGATAACAGTTTTTTACTGTCACCTTATTTAGCTCTCTGTAATCAATGCAAAGGCGCATCAATCCATCTTTCTTCTTCACGAACAATACTGGCGCTCCTCAAGGTGACATGCTAGGTCGTATGAAGCCCTTTTAAGACTAATGAAAACATAAACTATTTCTTACCAATTCCTCTCGAAGATTAGCATAACCTTTTCTTGAAAGTCTATGGTTATACTTATTCTTCTTTCGTCTCTCTTGTTGAAGTTTTCTTTTGTCCTACACAATATAACATTGTATTGAAGTTTTATAAAGTTTCTTAACAAATATTTAATACATAAAATATAAATAAATTCAATGATACCTCAAAATGTGGACATAGTCTAGATCTAACAAATTCTTCCCATTGTTTTTGGTCAATATAAGAATACATGTATGGTGGTCGTTTCAAGAGTTCAGGTTCATTCTTGAAAGGCAAGATATACTTCTTCGTCAACCAATGCTTAAATTGACGGAATGTTGTTCCTGCAGTCTTAAGAATGCTCTTCCTAGATCTACTATTGATTATAAATGCTGTCTGAGATTAAAGATCAGTTAGTATCATATTGCCAATTTAAATAAACTTGTACAAAAATTACTATAATTAAATTTACCTCAACTGTGGTATATTTTTTTTCCTTAAATTCTACAGGCACATCTATCCATGTTGCATAGATAATGGGGATGTGATAATGTACACACGACCCGATAAAGGAGTTACGCTTCACCCCATTTTCTCCAATGGGTACACCATCTTTGTTGTATTCAACCAATTTTCTTTCACCTTTGCTTCGAACACGTGTCACATCAAACATAATCGTTGGTCCCCGCTTTCTTTGTTGTTTAGGTTTTTCTACATATTCATCAACCACTCCAACAACTAATCCATCAATCTCAGCTCTACCAACCTCCTTGTCTTGATCGTCTCTTTATCGTTAGCTCCATGTGTAAAGAGAATATCCTGTCAAAGAAAGATGAAGATTATATTAGGCATACTAGGCATATACAAACCAAACATAGCATATACGTACATAATAAGTAGAAACCCACCCACAATGTGTTATTTAGGAATCCATGTGCCTTCACAGCCTGATCGTACATATGTTGACATATTCTCATCCAAATCGTTACCTCTATCGATATTTGGCATATCACTAGGTACTCCTTGACAATGTAACATGATATCTCCAAGTTCATCGTCATTTAATTGATCTTCACAATCTCTCTGTGGTGGAGTAAGCACAATTGACCATCTAGCATCACTTGGATGTTCAACGTAAAAAACTTGTCTTGCTTGGGTTTCCATTATAAATGAATCAGACTTATGACCTATTCTTTTTAAATCAACTAAGATAAAACCAAGGTCCTCAATCTTCATACCATTATTGTTCTCAACCTAATCGCATCTAAACACTGCAACATTGAACGTATTGTAATTAAGTTCCCATATGTCTTGAATCACTCCATAAAAGGACATATCTCCAATGATGGGATTTTTATCTTTCGAACTAGACACTTGCATTGTTTTGGCCACTAAACTAACTCCACTATTTTGAACACTTCGATTCTTATCATAAGACTCCGTGTGATAGCGACATCCATTAATGGCATAACTATTATGCTTAATGACAAAAGGATAAGGGCCATGAGCAATCCATCTCAAGTTATCTGAAATTTCAACATTTCCCATCCCAATCTCAGATGCAACATACCAAGACAAGTACCTTAACATAATTACAAAATTCATCATAAAAAAATATCAGTAAGTAAGTTTAAAATTTTACCTCTTCTCTCAACCAAGATATGAAAGTTCGATTGTGTTCTTCTTGAATCCATTTTTGATGAAGAACCTTATTTGCGTATTTCAATTGCAATACCTCCACGTGTTTACTTGAACATTGAAACATTGTAATGTATAGTTAAGTTTATGTCATTAATTAAATAAAAAACCAAAGACAAGGTAATTGAAACTTTAACTTACTCTATATATGATTGCACATCAATTGTATTAGCCAAAACATACTGATGAGCTTGGTATAGAAGATCTTGTTCAGGTTTGAAGGAAACTCCTACAGATAATGGTCTACCAAAGCTTGAATTGTCTAAAGAAGCATCTAATCTATCAATGCCTAGCCCAACAGGATCAACCCCAGATAAGAAGTCTGAACAAAACTCAATAGCTTCTTCTACTATATAACATTCTGCAATACAACCCTCTGGACAATGTCTATTTCTCACATAGTTTTTTAGAACTTTCATGTATCTTTCGAAGGGATACATCCATCTAAGATATACAGGCCCACAAAGTTTGACTTCTCTGACAATGTGTACAATGAGATGCATCATAATGGTGAAAAATGAAGAAGGAAAGTATTTCTCTAGCAAACACATAGTTGCCACAATATCTTCTTCCAAGTTTTCCAGTTGTTGCTCATCGACGACTTTATTACATATCAGATTGAAAAATGTACACAACTGAGTGATGACATACCGAACATGTTTTGGGAGCACAGATCTTATTGCAATAGGAAATAGTTGTTGTAAGAGCACGTGACAGTCATGAGATTTTAAACCAAAACTTAAATCAGTCATCGACACAAGGTTTTTAACATTGAAAGAATAACCTTTTGGTACCTTTACTTCTGACAATGTCTTCAGAACACAACGTTTTTCTTCCTTTGTAAGAGTATAACAAGCAGGAGGAATGAAGATTTTTTTTTCACCGTTAATAGGTGCAAGCTCTGGTCGAATTTTCAAATGGACTAAATCACGTCTAGCATTCAAGCCGTCCTTACTTTTTCCAGGAATATCAAGAAGCGTACTCAATATATTCATACATATATTTTTTTCAATGTGCATCACATCTAGACAATGTCTAACATGAAGATCTTTCCAATATGGTTGCTCAAAAAACGAAGACACTCTATTCCAACAACTTCTTGCACCTCCTTTTATAGATTGTTTTTTTGTCTTCTTCTTTCCTCTTGGAAATTCAAGGTCTTTTATTCTTGAATATATAGCCTCTCCAGACAAAGGTTCTGAAATTTTTTTAAGCTCCTTTTCACCATTAAATGACTTTTTTTTATGTCGGTATGGATGGTTGCGTGCTAGAAATCTTTGATGTCCAAGGTATGCCATTTTCTTCCCATATTTTAGTCTTATAGCGGATGTATTATCTCCACAAATTGGGCATGCCTTATACCCTTTCACACTAAATCCACTAAAATTTCCATATGCAGGAAAATCATTTATTGTCCATAACAAAACAGCCCTTAAATTGAATATTTCTTCTTGATTAGCATCATAACATTCAACACCACTTTCCCATAAGAGTTTTAAATCCTCGATGGGTGGTGCTAAGTACGTACCAATGTCATCCCTTGGTTGCCTTGGACCCGATATCAACATTGATAACATCATGAACTTTCTTTTCATGCACAACCATGGTGGAAGATTGTAAATAACTATCACTACGGGCCAACAACTATATTTAGAACTCATTTCACCGTGTGGGTTGATCCCATCCACTGACAATGCTAAACGAATATTCCTAGGTTCAGAGCCAAAGTCTGGCCACTTCAAATCTATTAATTTCCAAGCTGGAGAGTCTACAGGATGTCGTAATTTTCCATCAATTACTCGTTCATTAGAATGTCGAATCAAAAATTTAGCATTGTTAATACTTCGAAACAATCTTTTGAAACGTGGAATCGGTGGAAAATACCATACAACTTTTTCAGGAATTTGTTTTTTTCCCCCGTTTGCATTATTAGCAAACTTCCACTTTGATTCATCACATTCAGGACATTCAGTTGCATTAACGTGTTCTTTTCTATACAAACAACAATCATTAGGGCATGCATGAATCTCTTCATAACTCATTCCTAATGCACCTAAAGTTTTCTTCTCTTCATACATGGATGTTGGGATCTCATTGGAAGTAGGCAAAATTTTCTTTAAAATTTTCAGTAGTTCCGAAAAGCTAATATCACTCCATCCATACCTAACTTTTAAATTATACAACTTCACTAATGTGGACAACTTGGTGAATTTTTTGCATCCTTCATATAGTGATTTTTCGGCATCATTAAGCAATTTCTCAAATTCATTTGGATCGTTTGAATACTCCTCATGAGCAACTTCAATCATTTCATTTATACTTCCAACATCATTCTCTTCATACATATGAGTGTCAAACTTAGAAGATTCCTCGTATAAGGATGACTCAGGTAGTTATTCACCATGCTAAAACCAAATTTTATAACTTTCATCTATTCCATTGACATATAAGTGATCTCTAATAGTAGTACGACTTTGCTTTTTCACAATTCCCACATTTCAAACAAGGACAACAAATAGAGGCATCTTTTGTATTAGAAAATCCAAAACTTATGAAGTTTTCTACACTCAATTCATAATCTTTGAATAACCTACTCTTGTGCATCCATGATCTATCCATAAGTGTAAGTCCTAAGAAAATTTATTGAGTAATGGTTATCAATTTGAATTATAATGTATGAAAGAATACAAGAAATTCATAATATGAAAGAAATTCATATGAAAGAATACAATAAATACAAGATTTTAGCAACTCCTACTAACAAAAAGAATACAAGTTGCTATAGGCCATAACCAAATCTATAACATTAAAATCCAACAATCAAAATACAAAGGGATAAGAACTTGCATGCAAACAAATGCAATTATTAAAACAAAGTCTAAATAGACACTCTACCTTCTTCACAAAGGAATATCAAAATACATACTATAAGTGCTTATTTTGATTGGTCTTTTTAGGTTTTTTAAGTGGATGAAATCAACTATAAAGTACATCCAAAACAATTCCTAAACGTTTCTAGTGAGTATTTCAATATAAGATAACTTCAATATCCTCCCAAATAGAAAAGCTTGGTGGTCCATGATTTCCCCTATAAACTTAATTGAAAATAATACAATAACAAAGTCGTATTGGCCAATACACACAATGGGCTAAAGAGAACACTAAATCTCCAACATCAAGAAACTTCATATCCCCTCAATCTCCAACACAAAAAAAAAAAATCGAAAACAAATAATAAATAGGTGCAGAAATTAGCATGAAACTAAATAAAAAAATAAAAAAAATAAATGACATCAAAACAAATCTAATTACAATGACTTACCGATAAAATTATGAGGAAAATAGGGAAGAATTCCACGGCGGTGGTCGGTTGCGGCGGCGGGTTGCGGCGGCCTGTTGCGAAAGACGAAAAGTGAAGCGGTGGCTTACGGCGGCGATTGCGGAAGAAGAATCGTGTAGCGACGACGGTTGCGAAAGAAGAATTGTGTAGTGGCAGCGGCAGACGGATCGTGTAGCGGCGGCGGTGTGATGACGGGTTGCGTTGTGTAGCAGCAGTGACAGACGACGGGTTACGTTCATGGGGCGGCATGGGCGGAAGACGAGCGGGTTGCATTCGTGGGCGACAGACGAATCTTCATACGACCAGCGGCAGACGACCGATAGATGGTGAGTGGTGACAGCAGCTTTAGAGGACCTTCTTACGTGAGGGAGATAGATAAATTGGGAGGGGGAAAACTTAGGTTAATTCCAAAAATTGGGAGGGGGAAAACTTAGGTTAATTCCTTTTACAAAATTTGGGGGAAAAATTTGGTAAAGTAAAATTAGAAGAGGGAAAATTAATTGTTAGAGTTTAATTTTTTTACAAAACTGGGGGAAAGTAAAATTAGAAGAGGGAAAATTAATTGTTAGAGTTTAATTTTTTTACAAAATTGGGGAAATTTTTTTGGGAAAAAGTAAAATTAGAAAAGGGAAAATTATTTGTTAAGGTTTAATTTTTTAAAAAAATTGGGGGAAAAAGGTTGGGAAAGTAAAAATTAGAACAGGAAAATTTTTAATTGAAAAAAATATATTACTTGACAATTTTTTAAATGTCAAGTAATTAAAAATAATTTTGACAATTTTAACCTGTCAAGTATTTAAAAGAAAAAAACAAAAAATTTGGGTTTTTTCAATCTCTCTTATTCTTGACACTCTTTTATGTTATTTGACAGTTTTTCTTAAAATTGTCAAGTATATCAATTGTAAAAGTGTCAAGTAAACCCAGTTTTGTAGTAGTGCATGCCCATTTCATTAATGTGTGTGTCCATGAGCCCCGTATGCATGTCACGATGCTTGTCCATGACAGCTCCATGAACAGGGCTAGATGCATAGCCCTTGGGCACCATTAGATGCACACCAGCGCTACCCAGATGACCCATGAGCATAGGCAACAGCGCATGGCACAGCGGCCAGCCCACTATACGCGCACTCCTACCAGACGGTCGTCTAGTCATGGTGCGTGTGACAGGACCTGTGTGCGCCCCACATAGGCGACACCGATGCATGGCGCGCGCCTAACGTAGATTTAACACGACATACGCAACACCATGCCCATGCGTATGCATCGCATGATAGGCGACATGCTGCGGGCAGCTGATGCACGCGATGGATGCGCGCGACAGCCTACACACGCGCCCATGGTCGAGAAGGACCCAGATGCTTCTAGAACATTCGATGACAGATGGAAAGGCTCGAGAAGACTTCAAAAGGCTAGCAAATGCCTGAGAGGGGGTTGGAATGCATGCAAGGGGCCCAGATGGCGTGTGTCGGTGCAAGCCCAGCCTAGTGTCACAATCGTAACCCTTTAAACACGATTGTGCAGCACTTGTTCTGCTCGGTTAACAAGTCAACCATTTAAAATTTGAAATTCGCAGACGAACTCATGATATGATGCGGCCTCCCTTTACGTTCTTGAGAAAATTGTTTTGTAAAATGTGAGAGACAAAAAAATCATTGAAAACATCATAAATGAAAGCATTGAAGATTATCGATTGCAAAGAAAAGCTTAGTTTACAAAGAGTGTGACAAGGCTTGGTTGGAAATTTGACTACTATGCCTCCCTATATTACATTTTGAATATTTTTAGCCTTGGCAAGCTTGCATATGAAAATGTCAAAACGTCACACTTTAGCTCGGCGACACGAAAATGAAAGTAATAGACTAAATAGTAAAGAAAACATAAAGACAAGAAAAATTGGGGGTATTTGGACATATGGCCATAGGTAAACAACACCTTAGACAAGCATGTTCGTGACACCTAGCACCCTCTAGACCCGTCAAGAAGCTTCTATGACGATCCAGAGAGCTTCTATGTCGATCGGATGTGTTATGGAAAGTCTGGATTGCTATAGAACCATTTGTTTAGTGGTAAATGTGTTTGTAACTTCTAGAGTACCCCATGACCGACTTACTAAGGTCCTAGGTCGGTTGTGGAGGTCTATAAATACTTGTAATGGGCCTCATTTGTAATCAACCTTGGTAACCTTGGCAATAAAAGCAAGGCAAGACATTTACCTCAAAGCTCTCATTCCCAAACCTTTATTCACTCACTTGCCTAACCTTTCACGAGTTTTAAGTGCTCTTTTGCACTAACTTTCTTCCATTGCCATATTTTGTTCATAGTGCTCGGTGCACTAACCTCTTAAAAGGCTTACATGGCTATGCGGGCATATTATTTAGCCAAGTGTCACACGTTGGGTTAGTTAGAAAGTCTAACCACGTGACAGTTGGTATTAGAGCCAAACGATCTCTGTAGAGTAATTGATACCAAGTGGAAGTTGGTATCAGAGCCAAATGGTCTCTGAGGAATTGTTGATACGAAGGGGAAATTGGTATCAAAGTGACGATACCAAGGTGAAACGATATCTCCGTGATAGTTAGTTTCAAGGACAATGAAACCAAGGGACAAGTAATACCTTCTTAACGATTCGATGGTATTTTGATTTCAAGATTTGGATAATCTTGAAGGTTTGTGCTTAGGGTGTATCGGAGCAACAGTGTGAGGATCTAGTGTCACGTGGTTAGATTTTCCAGCTAACCCAACGTGCGACACTAGGCTAAATAATACGCCCGTGTAGCCAAGTAAGCCTTTTAAGAGGTTAGTGCTTCAAGCACTATGAGCAAAATATGTTAGCAGAAGAAAGTTAGTGCAATAAAGCACTTAAAATTCGCGAAAGGTTAGGCAAGTAAGTGAATAAGGGTTTGGGAATGAAAGCTTTTAAGTTAAATGCCTTGCTTTGCTTGTATTGCCAAAGTTGCCAAGGTTGATTACAAATAAGGCCCATTACAAGTATTTATAGACCTCTACAGCCGACCTAGGGGCTTAGCAAGTCGGCCATGGGACACTTTAGAAGTTACAAGCACATTTACCCCTAAACAAATGGTTCTAGAAGAATCTAGACTTTCCATGACACTTTCGATAGACATTGAAGCTCTCAAGACCGTCATAGAAGCTTCTGGATGTGTTTGGAGAGTGCTAGGTGTTATAAGTATGCTTGTCCAAGACGTTGTTTGCCTATAGCCGCATGTGCAAATACCCCAAAATTATCTTGTTTTTATGTTTTCTTTATTGTTTAGTATATTGCTTTCATTTTCGAGTCGCTGAGCTAAAGTGTGACATTTCGACATTTTCATATGCAAGCCTGCTAAGGCTAAAAATGTTAAAAATGTACTATAAGGGAGACATAGTAGTTGAATCCCCGACCAAGCCTTGTCGCACTCTTTACAAACTAAGCTTTTCTTTACAATTGACAGTCTTTAATGCTTTCATTTATGATGTTTTCAATGATTTTCTTCTCTCTCACGTTCTATAAAACAATTTTCTCAAGAATGTAAAAGGAGGCTACATCATATCACGTGTTTGCGAATTTCAAACTTTAAACGGCTGACTTGTTAATCGAGCAGAACAAGTGTCGCACAATCGTGTTTGAAGAGTTACGATTGTGACATTAAGCTGGGTGCGCACTGACACATGCCATCTAGGCCTCTTGCATGCATTCCAGCCCCATCTCGAGTGTTTGCCAGCCTTCTAGAGTCTTCCTATCCATCATCAAATGTTCTAGAAGCATTTTGACCCTTCTCGACTATGGGCACCTGTGCAGGATGTTATGCGCGTTTGTCGTATGCATCGGTTGCATGTACAATGCTGCGCGCAACATGTCACTCATCGTGCAGTAAGCGCACATAGGTATGGTGTCACGCGTGCTGTGCTGCATCTGCATTGGGGTGCGCACGCGCTGTTCAAAGGCGTCGCTTGTGTGGGACATGTGTCATGCCTGAGTGGTCGTCTAGTGGGCGTGTGCGCCTGTGTGCATGCATGGTAGGCTATCCATCGTGCCATGTGCCGCTGCCTATACGCATGGGTCGTCTGGGTAGTGTTGGTGCTTGGCATTGGTATGCATCTGATGGTGCCCATGGGTTGTGCGTCTAGCCCTACTTATGGGGTTGTCATGGGCACACGTTGCAACATGCATGCGGGGTTCGTAGGTTGGCTTCTGTGGGCACACGCTAATGCCATGGGCCTGTGTTACAGGTACATGTGGGCTTTCGCATGGCCTTGTTGGGCTATCGTGCGGGCATGGTTGGCTCCCTCTTGGCCTTGCTAGAGGAGCCTTGTGACATGCTCTGGCGTAAATTTTAGGGTGTTTTTCACGGTACGTGACACCCTCCTCCACTTCAGTTCGGAATGTCCTCGTTGCGACCTTGGATTTATGTGAGCCTTTTCCTTTATGGTGTCTTTT